>NW_024609948.1:1200000-1916361 GCF_016920785.2 Ixodes scapularis
TACAGGGATTTGTAAACGGCTTTCACTTTTTTTTACCCTCCTTTTAGCTCTTCCTTTTGTTTTTATAGAAGGATGAGTGGCCTTGGCCCTGGCTAATCCTCCTTGTAATAAGTCGCCGAGTGCTCGACATCCGTGCCTCTCTACTCTCTGCTGAAGGTGCCCACTGCGTGCCGTTGCAGGCCTGGAGCGTGCGCAGAACTTCTCGCTGCCGGCGGTGCAGAACGACGCAACCCTGGAGGACCTGCGGCAGACGATGGCGGAGGAGCTGGAGGGGCGCCTCTACGAGCTGGCCAACCACACCCAGAGGGTCGAGGACATGGTGCGGGAGGTGGCCCACCTGCAGAACACGGCTAACAGCTCCCCGTTCAGGGTGAGTGCATCTGCCATCCTGAGCCAGAGGCTCTGCTCCATGCTAACGTGCAGTGCACCATATTAAAAATCACGTTGCTCCGAGAGCAGTTGCCCTCCACAGACCTCTCTTTCTCATGTTGGCATTGATCATGGTAACAAGGTCCCTTGTAGTCGGCGCCCATGGTTCCCAACCTTCCGCTTGTCCACTTCTAAGCTCGGTTAATTTTGATATAACTATATTTATTAACTGGGGCATGTAAATGACATATTTGTCGCAGCTATCCTAATTGAGGGGCTTAATAAACCAGCTTGCTGTATGCAAATGTTTTTTTTTTCTATATCATATTTGACAAAAAACACGGAAATCGTAAGTTACTCCACTGTGTGAAGGTGCATGACCTGCGAAGCTGTTGAGCACACAAAACAGACCCGCCCTAAGGAGCTGGAGGAAACTAGACATGCACAACAGGACCACCCCTCCGGGAGACAGGAAGGAAAGGAAACTAGGCAGGCAAGAGCTGAGAACGACGACTAAGAGGGGGGATTCAATGGCCGAGTGGGTTACAGTGCACACCCAGCTTGACGCGCGTAGAGCGAAAGCTCGCGCTGCAGAAGCCAGGGTTCAAGCCCCACCCCTGCCCGTTTCGATCTGGATGAGCATCGTACCGGTGTGTGGTCGTGTATCACTACTGCGTGATGCACGTTAAAGACCCAGGCTAGCAGTCGTACTGTACTGGCAAAATTGCTCATCTACAGTGTAAACTAGTGTCGCCCCCCCCCTGGCAGAGCGACCTTACGCTGTATAAACACTAAACATCCAATTTGGCTTTTTGACTTTGACGACAAATAGAGGGCAGTGCGAGCGTAAACATGGCCGACGCTGGTCGCACAGTGGCAAATCTTCGAGAAACTTTTATTATCTACCTGGGAGTCTACTGATCTTGAAAATGGTGCCTATTGATAACTTATCTACTTAATAGACCTATTGCTAAATTACCCAAGCATCGAGGAGAATGCAGGGAATGGTGTTCCACGCGTTGCATGTGCTGGCGTCTGTAGCAATAACTGTTCTAAAGTAAAAGCCTAAACAAATGGCATCTTGCATGCACGTTTGTCAACGCTGAGGCATTCTGCTACAGATCTAGTGAAGAAAAACGTTTGGTATTACGTTATTTTTCAAACGATAGTTTTCTCAAACAAAGTCAGTGTGTTTCTGATAAAAACGACTATAATTTATTTGACAATTCATGTATGCAGATGAAGCTTTGCACTGCATTCTGCCTCACAACTGCCGGTATATACTGTAAATTTAATTCATAATAAGCAAAAGGTTCAAAAGTTAACTCTTTTGGGTAGTGTCCCCCTTAATGTAACCAGTAATATAATGTGATTTTTGTTTTGTGTTGTATTTTGCAATTTTTTCTAGCTGCATTGTTACTTGTTGTGTAGTGCACTTTCAAACCTTCTTATCTATTTATTTATTCAACATACCCCTAAGGCTCTCCAAGGGAGGATATTATGTAGGGTACAATATAGAATATATTGTATTCACGTCTAACGGGACATTTTGTTTGCTTCTATGTTCACCCACTGTGCAATGCCTCGAATCCCGGAGAAAAGCTCACCGGAGAAAAGCTCACCGGAGATAAGCTCACCGGAGATAAGCTCACCGGAGATAAGCTCACCGGAGAAAAGCTCATCGCAAAACCGGCGGATGCGGAGAAAGCTCACCGGCCATTGAGCGTATGCGAAGAAAAGCTCACCGATTTTTTTTCTTCTTTTTATATGGAGGCTATTGGATCATGCGTAACATATATCAATTTATTATCATTAAAATTTGTCAGCTTTGTAAAAAAGAAAATGTCCTTTTTTTGTATTATTTGTTAAGCTTATTAGGTATATTGCTCCCAAATTAATAATTGCGGGCGAGTGTTTTCTGTGGCTTACTCTGTAGGCAACGAAAACCCAACTCAAATTTGTATGAACTTGAAAAACAGAAAAAAGTTCGAAAACTTAATAATGTCTGCCTAAAACCTAAAAATCAAAACTGTAAATGCCAAAGATCCGAAAGTGCATGCGGACAACAACGCGGTGCTTGAAATTCTCTTTGAAGCTTTTGTTAATTTTTGAAAATAGGACAAAACAGTCAGCAGGATATAAAAACTTTTTTCTTTCACGGAGAAGCACGTTTTCTAGCCGTTCGTGCTGGTGTTTCTACACGTTGCCTTTGTGTGATAGTGCCTTTCTACGGCGAGGCACCAATGACCTTCAGAGCTGCACACTGGCACCGTTGTTACTCGTGACCTATATAAGAAGTAGTCTTCTTTAAGGTGGCGAATAGGGCGAGTTGGTAAACGTTATACATGATAAAAACCGCTCAAACGACGACGACGGAGTGAAGACAACAAACACGACAGGACGAATCTGTTCTCGCAACTAAAGTTTTGTTAGTGAATTTAACAAAAAAAAAAAAACAAAAAAAAACAGCGTAGCCGATACTGATACATCAACAAACACCTACTTACCTATTAGGCACTACACAATATTTGAAACTGAAACGGTTCACCACACCGCTATTCATATTAGCTCACAAAGAACAAACATCTTTATTTGACAGAGCTACCGACGGCACCTTGCCAGTTGCCAATAAATTGTCTTTTTCACCGGTGTACGATGTTATGATTTTGTACTATGCGAATTATGTTAAATTACAACGTTTGATGCAGAATCCGCTAAGTTAAAGAAAAAATTGGTGAGCTTTTTTCCGCATCCGCTCAACAGCCGCGGTGAGCTTTTCTCCGCATCTGCCGGTTTTGCGGTGAGCTTTTCTCCGGTGAGCTTATCTCCGGTGAGCTTTTCTCCGGTGAGCTTTTCTCCGGTGAGCTTTTCTCCGCCGCCCCAATGCCTCACCTCTCTCTCGGATTCAGTCATTCTATAACGCCATTGCTCCACCCCACCTTGATATATCTGCAGCTGTTCAATGTACCGTCGCCATTTGGATAATCTTACATTTGTCTCTTAACTTTATGTGTGTTTAGGATTTTTTGTTTGTTTGCTGGTTTTGCTGTTTGTGTTGGTGCACCAAGGGGAAGACCGATCTGGTTGTTTTTGGGCACCCAAAATAGAGAATATTATTATTATTATAAAGTAACAAATATCTAAACATAACGGCAAAACAAGAAAAATGTACAAAAACAAGTTAAAAGGATTAGTAAGATAGGTAAGACAAGTGAAACACAATTGAGATAAATTGTATGTTATTGTCACTCTACAATGAGTTCATGGAATTTTGTTACCTCGTCTTTGGTGGCTCTGTGTGCTGGCGGATTATTCCAATTGAATATTCTTTGTGGCTTGGTTCAGGGGATCATTGCCCAAAGCGAGGAGCTCAAGTTGCAGTCCGAGGCACTTCAGAAGGAGGCCAGGGAACTCCTTCGGGCCTGCCAGGACTACTACCCGGACGCAGAAAACGCCTATGAGGTGAGCACCCATGCTACCTTACTGAAAGCGATGGCCTTTCACAAGGAGTGTTGGGAAATGCGCTCAGAATCTTACATAATATGCTTGCTAGTGGAGTAAACTTAAATCTTTCTTACTACAGGAAAAGAGGCTGTTATGGGGTGATCTCAAGGAAAAATTGTTTAGCTGCAAATATCCCTACTAGGTATAATTCTGTACAAAGCATACCAAAATGTAGCTAAAGGAATTCTCTTTTCAAAAACGAAAATGTCATTAAGATATTATGTAGCACAAAAAATGTAATGTCAAATTTTGTGTAACCAATGCAGAAGTTATTTTAATTTGATGTACCTTGCAAAGTATTAGGAGTAAAAAAAATTAAAACATATATTTTGTAGCTTACTTTTCTAGAAACAACTCCTGCGAATTTGAACAGTTTCCATGCAAAACCTCTCTTTTTGTGACGACCGTACCATTCCTTAAAGCCCCACCCAACTCGTTCCATGCTACTCCGTAGCCTGATGCCGAGGTCAGGACCGGGCCGCTTTTTCAGAGAAAACTCCACTCGTTTTCCTGCTGACAGCATAAAACCAATTGTACGTAAGGTTGACGCCCTGCAGGTGAAAAATAAAGCGTTTCGAACACACCCACTGTGTCCACAGAAGCTCACGGAGGCAAGAAATGCCTTCAGCGAGCTAACACGAAACGTACCGACAGGCACCTGTGGATAATTCCTGCTGGTTCGACCCACTGCCACAATTGAAACTAAGATCCAATGAAAGTCATCTTCTGACTCACTGCTGCCACTTTTATCCAGAAAACTAATTGCATATGCACCGGAATCACGAGACAGGTGATGTTGCTGAGGGGCGTCGGCGTGCAGCGAAGACGCTGTGCCTGTACGATCACTCACGATCTTGGAACTTTAAAGTCACGCAAAATAACGCCCCCTCGCAGAAGAGAAAAAAAAAAATGAAACGGAAACTTAAAGCAGAGTTCCTTCTTAATATCCCAGATGGCATTGCATGTCTCAAAATGGCGCTGAACATCACCGCGAAGCGACGAGGTGCATTCAGTGTCACTACTGCCCCTGCCAGAATAGTGTGCCCGTCGGTTTCGTGAAGTATAATGCGGGCGAATATGGAATGCACCTTTGACGATGCAACGCACCTCCAGATTATGACCGCCCCGGCCCGTTTTGCCCCCAGGGCCTGCGTGAGAACTCTGCCCGTCTGCGAGACATGGTGGACCAACTGCAGACGTTCCTGGAGAAGCTGAGCCCTGCGACGGAGAAGGCCGTGCCCTACGTGCGGGAGGCGGAGATCCACTCGCACAAGCTCCAGCAGCAGGCCAGGGAGTGCCAGACGTGAGTCCCTTGCGTCGGGAGGGCACGGACAAAGGCGGGAGCACGGTGTAGGAAGGCTCTTTAGGTGTGGAGACTCCTCTCCTCGCCCCGTCGGAACGGCGAACACATCATCTCCCCTCCTTTCCTATGTTTTCTCCGCCTGCCCCTAGAGGGCGCCAAAACGTTCAGGCCATCCGGTCGCCGGCCCTCTGCCGAAACGTGGGCCAAGTCACCCATTGCTTCCGCCCCCTCTAATTGTTTCCAAATTTTTTTTTTTTTTGCAATGGTGAAAAGAGCATAAAAGAAATGTAAAAAACCAAAGATCCGAACTTGGAAATGGCCAAACATTTGAATGAACACGCCGACTGCTCTCCAGCCTGGGGAAACGTGAACATTTTAGAAAGGGAAAACAATGACATGAAAATATTAGTAAAAGAGACGATCAGGATAAAGACGTCTGCCGAATGCATCAGTCACATGCTCGGTTGTTCTTCTTCTCCGAATTGAGGGCGACTAGTATGGGATTGTCTTGCATGCGGTAGACGCAGACACAACAGACTGCCCATCTGTTCAGGGTCGGATTCTGTCTGGCGTTCTCGTGGAATGCAGACACCTCCGTGGAAGGCAGACGCTTCTCTGGTTTCAGTCGAACGTGCAAAAGGGTTCGGATCGCATGAGAATGCAACAGGACTTCAAAGGAAAAAACCGAGATGCAAAGAAGCAGTCTCGAGAGAAGAAGGAAGAGTCCCGACTGTGCGACTCGTAATGTGGAAAAGAACTCCAAAAGCAACTATAGAGTATGTCATACATTAAGCAATGTTTGAACAGCATCTCTTTTTACAGCAATTTTTTTTTTATTTTTTTTTAAGTTTGTGATTGTATTATTATTATACTTATATCAGAAGTGCCATTAATACAACCGGTTTGTTTTCCTTGACGAGTGTGGTGACTATAAACTTTTGTTGCAATCTGCTACATGCCAACGTAAGTGTACTAACAAAGTAAACCTTTCAAAGAAAGCTGCTTTCATTAAACTGCGTGCAAAATGTGTAACTTCGTGCCAGTTCGGTCAGCAGTTCAATTTAGCAGGACTCAAAGGCTGCCTTAATATGTAAAAGAATAATCACGTTAGCTGCCCCGCATGTTGAAAAAAAATTTTTTTTTTATTAGTCCAGTTGAATTAACAGTAATTTGCGAACCCAATATATATATTTTTTTAGAAAAGTCACGCGAACGGAGCTTAAAACAATTCAGTTTATTATCCGCTAACAAGGTTTGTGTTAAACAGTCTTTATTTTTGTGCATTCTTTTTTTTTTCTTTCGGTCGCACTCAAGTTATCGTTTACCTGCGATGCATTCAGAGTTTATTCATTTTACAAACGCTTACCGACGTTAATGTAAGCTAGGCTAGAAATTATCTACAGCAGAGGGATATTTCTTTCTCACTCGTAGACCCCCGCGTCAGCTGGTATTAGGGAGTTACTCTTGTTTGTCCGCCTGCCATTTTTCGGGTTATGTAAACTTCAGTGTGCTGAGAGAGATGATAGTGGCCCCACCTACATACCACATCGTACGCGAACCCGTAGCCACCGAAAGCAAGCTGTACGCCGAGCAGGCAGCTAGCACAAGTAGCCCGGTACGCTGCCGGCCTGAAACTTACGGCGCCATCTAGGGGTGGCTCCGTGAAGTGAAGCGCGCAGGGTGTCATTATCTGGTCGCAGCGGAGAGCGGAGTCTCTACACCTAAAGAGCCTTCTTACACCGGGGGCGGGAGCTAGAGTGTTGCGACAGCAGTGAATGACCACTTCATTACAGTGATACATTCAAACCCGTATATATAGAATTCAAAGGGAAGTGTAAAATATTTTGATATAATGACAATTGACCCGTAAGTGATGACGTCACAACATGGCGTCTGGGTCCAAACAAATCGTTGCTAGGGACGTTGCTATGGACCAATGCATGGAGACTCCAGATGAGGCTAAATGTTTGCTTACGAGTAAGTAAATAATTTTTTGTAAGCAACCTAACTTTTTGATATCTAATTATTAAGATGTTATTGTCGTCTCAGTGTCGTATTCCGACGATGAAAGCCATTTTGGGAGTATTACACTTCGCTTTGCTTTGGTAGCAGACGACACGGTTGCAGCGGGCGTCTATTGCGGCAAAAACAAGTGCATCGCTATGGCAGTAGAGGCCTCCGCATTGTGCGTTTTTTTCTGTGAAGAACCGAGTTTAGTTGAAAGGGGTGAAAATGCCGTTAAGTCCAACCATGTCATGCAAATCAGTTACGACGACGATCTTAAGTGCTTTACCGGCGTAGTGCAGGCCAGCATGAAAAACAGATCGTACGCCGTCGAGGTAAGTCGTTTATTATTATTATTATTAAGGTTGTCAGGTTATTAAAGAATCGCATGTCTATCGCAATTTCGCACTAGTTTGCTTTTTTTTTTTTTTTTTTGTATACATCAAATTTTGTGGATGTGATCTTTTGTTGAAGATCTCCATCGAACCCGCGATGCGAGTACAACCTGTAAAATGCATCGTAATTTTAATAACTGTAGACTAGTGGGCCCCTTTTTAGTGTTGTTAATTTCATTGTAGAAGGCTGATTTTTTAATTGTGTGCAATTAAAAAGACCCCTCTTGTAATCATTGATTTACGTTGAAACCGCGAAAATATATAGTTCAATGTAAAATACATTGTAGTTATAAGAACTTTAGACAACTTAGAAGACCCCTCTTAATTGTTTTCATCTATCGAATTGAGAAAATAACATATAAATACATTTTAGAAAATTAATTGGGATATAGCTATATGTCGCTGTCAAGCTTCAAAGAAGCATGCTCGTGAAGCTGAGTAAGATTTTGCAAACAGGAAATTCTAATGACAGGTACATAGAGCTGAACTAGGGAATTTTATAAAAAAATCTTTTTCTTCAGGTTGAAATGACGAACCCCAAGACTGTGGCCAGGGCCACCTGCAACTGCCCTCGAGGTTCCCTTCGATGCCATCACATGGCAGCTCTCCTCCTCTTTGCTCATAAAAATATTTCCTGCACAGATCGAGCTTGCACATGGACCATGAAGACGACTTCAAAGGACAGACAGGTTGGACCAGTCGAGACTCTGATTCCGAGTCCATGTACTTCCGCTTCACTGAATCGGCCCGTTAGTGAGGAGGACAAAGACTGGATTAGGAGTTGCCTGGATGCTCTTGGGGCCACAGTTGGCTACACATGGCTGTTGTCCAGAGAGCCAGACATGCCCATTCATGTCACTATTGAGGACCTAATATTTAGTGATGAATACACCCAGGCAGCCGACCGAACCGCCTATCTGGTTGAGAAAGCCGCAAAGTCACGTGAAGAGATCCAGCAGCTGGCAGAGTCTACAGCTGGACAACGCACAAATCCGCTGTGGCAAGTGGAGAGAAAGCTACGCCTGACCGCGAGTAACTTTGGAAAAGTCCTCAAGGCGTGTGAGAACGACAGCTTTCCTCCTTCACTCTTTCGTCACCTACTTGGCGAATACTCACTGGAAGGTGTAAAAGCTGTCCAATGGGGCATCATCCATGAACCAGATGCTATCAAGGCATTTAGCGAAGCCACCAGCCTGACGCCAACGCCAACAGGGCTCTGGCTGCACGAGTCGGGCCTGTTAGGTGCATCACCAGATGGTCTTGTTGGAGACGAGGCTGTTCTTGAAGTAAAATGCCCATGGAAATTTCGTGAGGGGTCGTTGCTATGCCACTTGAAGGACGCCAAGGACTACAGCCTACGTTATGATGGCAGCAGCGTGCTTGTGAACAAAGGCCATGACCACTACCACCAACTCCAAGCTCAGATGTATTTTGCGAAGCGAACTAAGGGGTACCTCACGATCTGGAACCCAAAAGGCAGTATCACTGTTGGCATTAAGAAGGATGCAGAGTGGGCAGCTAATCTCGACATTCTACTGCACTTTTATCATGACACTTTTATTCCACACTTATTCACGTACTAGCAATATGTAGATCATGATTAAAGTAATCATGATTCTTGTCTCACGGTTACTACAGTCATGATAGCTGACCAGCTTGCGTGTACTTTAATCAGTGTTGGGAAGTACTTTAAGTACATTGTACTTAAAAGTACTTTTTCAAGTAGGTTTAGGTAACTTGTACTTTACTTGAAGTACATTCTCTGAGCATGTAGTACTTTACTTAAAGTACATTGTATTTATAGTACTTTACTTCAAGTACTGGCCAGTGTACTTACTACTTTACTTAAAGTACATTGTATTTATAGTACTTTACTTCAAGTACATTGCAGCCAGTGTACTTACTACTTTACTTGAAGTACATCACGTCTCATTTACTTTGTACTTTACTTGAAATACTTTTTAGGTGTACTTTACCCAACACTGACTTTCATGCTCATCTTACGTATGTCACTGAACTCGAACACAAAGGCATTTACAGGTGCTGCTCTTCATCATCACACATTTGGTCATTTGTTTACTACTTCTCATGTTAGGAGCATCTTTTTGCCACGAATTGATACAAAACATGTTTACTAGTATTGCTACAGAGGGGAACTATGCACATGCTAGTGTATTTTTAGCTCCACATTCTCAACTCAGGCAGTCTAAACATGACATTGCATTTTCTCGCATTTAACCACAAATATAAAAGCCATTGTTCATTTGTTTATGCCTACTATGTCATGCTCTGTACAGTTTGTTGTCTATAATTATTCATGCAAAATAAAAGAAACTGAAAATGATCCAGTTCAATCTAACGAATCCTGTCTTTTCTACACGAGAGACATGGCTGCATGCATTTCGCACTACTACACATCAAGAGACATCATTCAATGAGTGAAGACGAAGGAAGACATGACCAGCCCAGCTGTTAATCATTACTGCAGCCACATATATTTAGTTTTTGTCTGAAGCATATGACTTCAGTATTTTTTTATACTAGCTGTGTCTTTCAAACAGTTACATCTCTGACCTGTCAAGCTTCCATTGTGAACTATTTAGTGTTCCTCAATAATCTCGCTCTGTATTTTATACTTTGTTTTTTTTTCTACAGAGCTCTCTCCATCAGTGAGCTGAATGCAATGTTAAATAGGTAGGGACTGGAGCAAGCAGTACTCACTGGCACATATTTATAGGAATTCATTTGGAAATATTTATTTACATATACCTCACAGATACAGGGGCTTCCAGTTCCACACTTAAATTCTCAAATATCTTTTAAAATAGCAGAAACCCCCAAGCAACCTTCGCTGAGAACAGAGAATTGAGCATTATTATAATTAAGAGACTTCCAAATCTTGTTAGCCACTATGTAAGCTAGTGAGGAAGCTTATAATCAAAGGCTTAAATGCATGGCTCAGTCATGTCTAAACTGCCTATACACCTTTCTTAGGGTAAAGACAGCCAAGAAACTTTTTTTTGGTCAAAAAATCCTTATGCATTCAGTATTTGAGTAAGGAAATTAGGGAAAGTATGGATGGCAACTGAAATTATACCAAGTTATCCGTGTTTCATTTATTGTAGAACATCCATGGCCTCTCGACTATTGTGTTTGAAATATAGTTTAATAATCAAAAGTTCATCCAAGAAAAGAAGTGCACATAACAACATGCAATGCAACATGCCATGCGAGTTCGGTTGGTGTCCTGAATTACTTTCCTTGTTTCTTAATAACGCAAACCTCTAAAGAGAAACACCTGCCTTTAGTAGGAATACAAGGGTGACTTCCACTTGTGATGACACACACATTTTTCACCAGTACGAGAATTGAACACATAACACAGGGGCCAAACTGGTGAAATGCTGCTGCACCCACAATATATTTACAAGCTGGGTTGCTAAAAAGGCATTTTTCGACATATAGAACAATAGGTGCATGAAAAACGTAAGCTAAGGTGAGGTTTCTGTGCGTTTGGCCTAGAACAGTCTAAACTCGTAATTCAGACCTTGATGATGAACAACATTTTGGTACATTGTAAAAAGAGTGGGCACTATGCAGATCCAAGGTTGAATCACCGGCAGGAAGAAAAACCAGCCAAACCTGGCAAATAAGTATACAAATGTCTGCTTCAACCAGATTACTTGTAATGAGTTTATAGTGGATGTGCACGCTTTACCTGGGAGTAGCTTACCAGTTAGGGGTGCAAAAATCTGCATAATTTTCTAATAAGGGGTCAAATATCGCCCTATTCGATTCAGCGTCTTAAGCATCTGAATCAAATGTTTTCTAAAGTTTCAAATATTTTTCTAATAATTTTCGAAGATTCAGTACCACTCTAAATGATTCATGCCACAAATTTTTCTTCACAGGCCTTTGCCACACACCTATACAGGATGATCGCGAGCAGTACCGGTCAATGTTCGTATGGGGTCATTCTACCTGTCTTCTACTGCGCGTATACTGTTAACTGCACACTTTTTCATGAAATTAATCTTGCATGCTTTGAATTATAAATCTTCAACTACTTCTATCCCAATGTGGCTTGTGGAAAGACGTGTAATTACAAGTTGTATAATTTTTTTCTTGCAATTGTTTCTGCTATCTGAGTTGTGAGCTCACATTCCGCATCTTGACCTTGTTCGTTTCTTCTGTTTTGGGTATGTACTTTGTATTGACTGACTCCGAGTGGCCTCTTGATGTGATTTATATGCTTCTTTTGCACTTTACATTCTGCCAAAATCCTGCTGTGGCAAGAAAACTCGTACAAACTGTTATAGTTTCTGCCTCTATCTAATCACACCTTTTAATTCTAGTAATTTGTATATAGCATTTTGTTCTTTTAATGCTTTCTAAAAAAACATAATAATTTATAGTCTGCACCCAACTCTTCGGTAACTAATAGAAAATTATTCGATTCGCGCTCGATTTGATTTGGAAAATCATTATTCACACCCCTTTTACAAAAGCTACTTCCAGGCTAGTTCTTCGGCCTGTAAAACTGTTCGACTTCCTTCAGAAGTGGATTTTGGAAATTTGTTAGAGCAGCACAGACTTCCCAGACTTTTGAGGCGATGGGAAAAAATGTAACTGGAATGTATTCCAGTATCGTGTAGCCCTTAATGCGACCGATCGCCCTCTCAACGTGCACACGGGCCCTGGCAATTGATTTCGTCAGCAGGACCTGTTGTGGTGTGAATTGTGGCGTTGAGAGGAACGGTGGTATGTTAAGGCTCACTCCAGGAGGGAGGAGGTCTCTGATCAGGAAGCCCTTGTCTGCGAGGACAAGGTCCCCTGGCACCAGTTGTTTTAGCACGCCACAGTCCTTCACGATATCTTTGTCCGTGTTGGATCCTGGGTAGAGTTTGCTGACATACGTCACAACCCCATTTGGCGCCACACCAACCAGGCCTTTCAGAGTAGTGCTGCGCTTGTAGGGGCTGTACAAGATGTTCTGGAGTTTCATCTCCTGTTGCATTGTAGAAAAAAATGAAAACAAAGTTATTGAGGATTTTTGAAAGACAAATGAGCAGATTAGCTCAGACTGTCCTGAAACACAATAGCACTCAAATTATATCTCTTGAAGTGGCACGAGTGGGTCATGTATACTTAACACCCTCCGCCACAAAGTGGGTAAGTAATTATACATTTTAAGGTAGATTATCTTACATTTATAAAATATAAAATTTCACTCAGTGCTCTTCGGAAAACCTGGGCTAAGAGGAAACACATAGGTTTGAGAACTTATATACCAGCTTCTTAAGAGGGAAGTGCGCTTGACTGCAGCAAAGACGTGTGTGATTTTTGTTATGTTTTGATGGAGATCTACCATGATCAAGAAAACCAGCAGATCGAGGCTCAGCCGAACTGCTGCTTTCCCACGGTGCTTCCGCGTGCATTGGGAGAAGCAGAAGTTCCAGGAGTTCATGTAGATATTTATGCACATGTTTTATAAAAGTTTTGAGTTTTTATATGGCATCAATTATTTACTTAGCTATTTCAAACTTGTCTCTCACAAGATTATCATTAATCATCGCACTTTGACGTTCTTCACAAGTTACATCACCACTTGGGCAAAGACAGCATCTGCTTTCATGCAGTCCTGTATGTGTTGGCAACATTTCTTGCCAGCTACATATAGGCTGTTACAAATTTGGGCTGAGGCACCCAATATTACAAGCACTCAAAACACATGTGTTGCGAAACAATTGCTAGAAATATAGGTCAGGCAGGAGAATGTGATATGTGTGAAACATTGAACGGTATGTGAGCTGTGTACGTTCAGGTCCTGTAGCAGCTGCAATTCTTTCTTGTGTTTTTTTTTTTTTCTGACATTTTATATTTGACATTGTATTACTTCTGTAGTTTATAAAGTTAATGATTGCCAAAAAACAAATCGGAGGCAGCACCCTGAGGCCCGTGACCTAAAAATTCACTGCTAGGAAGATAGAGCAGCTGTCCCAAAGGTATTAAATACAACTGAAGTTTTCAGCTTAGCCATATGAAGGAAATATGTATTATATTCTGCCATATCACACAAATACATTTCATTGCCTTAGTATCGAAGAGCATTCTCTTCGATACTAAGGCAATGAAATGTATTTGTGTGATATGGCAGAATATAATACATATTTCCTTCATATGGCTAAGCTGAAAACTTCAGTTGTATTTAATACCTTTGGGACAGCAGCTTCAACCTCTGTGCAGTCGAGGATGATTCTGCAGTTGGTGAAGCTGGCAAAACATGACGGGAGACAGGCCTTGTTCACCGAAGGAATCTGGCCCATCAGCCCATCGCAAAGCACCTTGTGTAATATGTTGACCTATGTGAGCACCACATTTGAGACTGTGGCAGTGCTGCAGCTGAATCGAACAGCAAGGTCAAGGTGGGTGGTGTTCGAGCGCAGCTTGACGAGAGTCATGAATAGCTGGTCAGCCAGCTCAATGGACTGCACCTGCCATCCCGCATGGTAGCTTATGGTGAACCTCTGGCACAGCTCTAGCAAGAGATAAAACATATCTTTGTGTGGCAGCCCCGTGTAGAGAACGACCAGGTTGGTTTTCTCCTCAATTGAACTGAAGGTGAACCGTCTTTGGTGTTCTTTCCCGGAAGCCTCTTCCTCCTGTAATATAATTTAGTGAACCTAATATATATGATATATCATAGCAAAATATGTACTCAAATTACAGTATGTACGACTTGTAACCCCCCTCTGACCTGAATGGAACGAAAAATGTGTGCTATAACTGATGCTGTCAAATTGTAAGCTCGCTTCTCAGTTTATGTATACTTTAAATGCAGAGTTGCATGCTATAATAATATTCTGTGAATGTAGTAGTGCTGACAGTAAATTATGATCGCTGAGGATTAGTTTAGTCTATTTTGTGCCCAATATACATGGGTTTCCCTTAAAATCTGCGGAGGAACTTTGACAAGTCATAATCAGCATACAAACCGGAGAAAAGAAAATATTTATCTTAATTTGGCAACTGACTCAAGTTTGAAGTGCATCAAAAGTTAAGATCAGAGCAAACCCTTCTTTGAAGTTTTTCCCAGTTAAGTCTCTTATTTCTAGTTCTCAATCATTGTTCGCTATACTATATAATCTGCCGTGTTGAAGCAGCTGGTGATATTTGAAGTAATACTAGTAAGATATATTGTGCAAAGGGGGCTGAATCAATCAACCCCACCCCTGTCACCCCCCCCCCTCCACCCCCTCCCCGCACAACTCCTGATGCCACTGTCTTGGATGTGAAAATATGTGCATGTAGGCATGCTAACTTAAACCTTCAGATGAAAAATCATGGTTATGATTCATATGTTAAAGAGGCATGTTTGATGTGACATCTTTTCAATTAAAGAACATATTAAAAGCACACATACTCTCTGCAGGAAGTAATTCTCCGCTTCTAGTACAGCTCTTGACGTGGTAGGTTTGTGTGCCTGCTGTGGTGTGTGGGGTTCTGTTCGCTTCCTGCAAATCACAATGTGTGCAAAGCATACACAAAGGTTATATGCTACATCAAACAATATTTGTTAAATATAAAGAGATAGAAAAAATTAATTGTGTGTTATTAACCTTATAATGAAATATAACGCATATTCAGGTCCTCACCTCCGTCCACATTGGGTTTCTGGAAATTGGAAACGAGTTTCCTTATTCCAAGGGAAAATGGTTGGCATTTTGCTTTTTTTTCCATCCTTGAAATGGCAACTGCAAATGCGTGCTTGTTGCCCCGGCTCGCTGTCTGCTCTCCTAAAAAAATAATAATAGTCAATCAACGTTTTATTGTACCCATGAACAACCTTGCAGTTGTTCCTCAATAAAATAATAATAATAATATATAGTTAAATAAAACACTCAATTAAAAGTATATATAAACAAAGGTGAACAAGGAGAACGCTATCCACCAGTCTTGTACTAAATATGCTAAATTCAAGAGCTAGTCCGTAAAGGGGAACATATGAAGAGCACAATGAAAAAACAACAGCAAAGGTAGATATATAAGCATAAACAAAATAACCGGATAGCGCATGGACACAGACATACTTCTTAACGCTGCTTTACCATAGCAATGTAAGACTACTGCAGGTTTCAGCTGGATTTTACTCTCACTACTACTTGCATGCAACTACTTTATCAATGTTATAGTAATAATATATAAATATAGCGCCATATTTTAAGACATTATGACCGAACAGAATACGGGTTTTACGTGCTCTCGGTTGGTTCGGTCCTTTTTTTTTACACCAAGGCGACTGTCCGCCAGTGCTACATGTACTCACCTTATGTTTTTTATCCAGTACTTTCGCGTTTTGGGGTCTTGCGGAAATCTAAAGAAACTACAAGAATCTTTCTCCACGCGATGGTTACAACCAGGTACGAAGCACCCTCCCATAGCGCGAGTCCTCAAACAAAATTTGGGAAGTCAACCGATCGCCTGAAGTGCTTTTCTCACGGGTGCAAATGTGATCTTTGAGCAGACGATCATCTCGATCGACGCCAGGACTTTCGAAAAACCATATTTTGCATCTTATCCCACTATGAATTCTTGTAAGTGTCTGAAACTCATTATATTTCAAACAAATGCAATATCAGAATATCGTCTTTATTCACGCGATTCAAACGACTGCGCCGGCTTCGCCGGCCGGCGTGTGGCAGACGGCATACTTCTTGCATTCGTCGTCTGCTGCAGGCATCTTAAGGGGAGACACTGCCCAGAAAAAAAAATTTCTGCAAAAAGAGTTGATTTTGAAAAATTACATTTTTACATCCACCAACATCTACAGAGTATTCCCAAAAAGTTTCATTAATTTTCACTATATAGTTAATTTTTTATAAATTATTTTCTGTCCACCAAAGCTATAGAAAAGGTAGGGTTTGGAGCACTTTGAACACATTTTTCTCCGTTCCACTTTTTGGTATAAATTCCATTTTAGTCAATCTATCGTTTGATAATGGCAAAACAGGGAAAGCTCATTCTTCCCTTTTCCTGACTGAAATTTAATAAGGAGTGCGGCTATGGAACTTTTTCGTCACTTTACGGATGTCTTTTGTAAAAAATGTTGACATTTTGTCGAAGGCACAGAAGACCAAAACGTTGACCAATTTTGCAGAAGAGAAAATTTATAGAAATAAATTACTTTTTAGAAAAAAATGTTCCATAGCCGCATCCTCTATGCATTCTGCTACATATCTAGCAAATAAAAATTTTTAATATCGCAACAGTTTTCTGACGATAGATTAACTAAACAACGTAGGCGTGTTGCTGATAGAAGCTACCCTTATTTCCTTCTCACTTAACCGACAGACCTGAAATTTTGTTATACACCCTCTAGCATGACCACCAGCCTACCCTGTAAATTTCATTAATTATAAGACAAGGGTTCGAAAGTTGACCCCCCTAGGGGGTGTGCCCCCTTAAGGACCGGAAGTTGCAGTCGTAAATATTTCAGAAAGTAGCGATTACCGGCACACTTCTGTCGAAGCATATATGACATTCAAGCTTTGTATATATGTGATTTTTAGAAGTTTGAATCCTACTCCTGATTTTTGAACGCTCAAGTTTTCGCAGCGAAACCGAGCCACATGTATTTGTCCATAACAACGACCCTAGCAACGATTTGTTTGGACCCATGACGTCACACTTACGGAGTCAATTTGATATACGAAGACACATTAACTTAAGCTCCAGTTTCCGTGCATCTCTACTAATGCTGGAAAAAATATAGGAAGATACAATGTGTGATAGCAGTATACCGTAAAATTCCGAGAGATGCCCCACCCCCGAAAAATAGCCCTCCCCCTACTTTTGGCTTGATTTCCTATGTTTTATTAAACACCGTGAGATAGCCCAGTCTAGTACAAGTAGTGTTGGGATCAATGATGGCCTCAGCATAAATGCGGCTGGTTAGCTTTGGCGAGGTATAAGCGAACGTTGCTGACTGGGAAGTACAGTCATTTTTGCTTTGTTGTCCCTCCCACCATAAGAAAGCTTGGAAGGGACACAACCTAAATATAGCAATTTTTTCAAACTTTTCTCGATCGTACTCCGAAAGTTGGCCCACTCCTATATTTTCACCCGCTCTCAATGTTAGGTGGGCTATCTCGGAATTTACGGTAGTTATCTCATTTTATTTTCGGCATGTCCTAACCCCTTAAAGAAATGTGTTTAGAAGACATTTTTTAATAAAAAATGAGAAACATTATATTTGGGTTTTATTAACTTCAGATGCACGGTTTCAGCAAGTTTCATTTATAATCATGTAGGATTTATTTCCCCAAAAGTTTTTACCATGCCAGTGGCTTGCTGAGCAAGCAGGCCATGAAGTTTTACTTTTTCTAGCTGGGACTACCCTGTGCATGCTCAACAGAGCTAAAACATGTTAACCCTCGTTAGAAGTGGCATTTATTCTAGTCTTCACCTCGGGAAGCTTTCCACAATCGAAGAGTGTCAGCGTCCGAGGAAAACTGATACATCCAAACAGGAAAAATGTGGCAAACATGATTTTAGCGAGCTAATTGGTTGTCATCCAAAACAAGGCTTTCAGTTTACCCCGTCCAGTGACACTGTATTGCGTCATCTTCATCCGCGAGTTTTTGACAGCACCATTCACTTCAGGCCACTAAGTGTGCAACCTGCTTAGAACCTTTAATGCGAGCAACACAAATATTGGAGAATTTCTGTTCTGGTTGTAGTTGGCCAATTCATGGGCAGACAGATCTGAATTGTATTTGGCCGAGGGTGTTTTGCTGTTATTACCAGACGTTCTGGTGGACGTCCAAATGCTTTTATGCGTGGCTCCGTGTGGGAGACGACGAGGGTACCTACTGAACAAGTACTGCTTTGCAGAATCCTGAACTCCACGCAGCAGACGTCTTCTTCGGCCCTGGCCTACGACGAGATTGCCAAGATCATTGACGAGGCTCAGAACATCTCGGAGGCGGCCCTTGCTACTTCGAACGAAGCCCACGACAATGTATGTTCTATTTGAATGTACTTGCATGTGCTCCTTCTCCAGAGCGCACTCCTTGTAGAACAGCTGAGACCTTTATTCTTTTACTTTCGTGTTCCAGAGGTAGGACTTTTTATGAGGCTTAACTTTGTGTAGTTCAGTATATGTGCGCTGTACTGTTCAACTATGAAAGCTATAAAATATATACCGTAATATCCCGAGTCAACGCCCCCCCCCCCCCCCCCCCCCCCCACCGCCTGAAATTCTCAAAAATTGTGGGGTGGGCCATGACTCGGGTACCGAGCTCGAAAAGTTTCACAAAAGTTTAAAAATGTGATTTTTTTTGGTCTGTGTATAGCGAAGCTAGACAGGAGATTAACTGAACTCAAATCTCGGGTTGGTATCTTACTTGCGACTCATTTTACTGTCGAGCAAAATCCACTGCTTCACGGGTAGCTCGTTTCCGCCTCCTCCGAGCAAGCGCAATTCGAAGCCACGACCGCTGCAGCCTTCGGTCCAACGTGAACGGAAAAAAAAAAAAAAGAAGAGAATCATTGAAAAAAAGAAAAAGAAAAGAAAAATCACAAGAAGCCATTGTGACCGAGCAAAGGTGACGAAAGCTGAAAGGAAAGCGGGTCCCGCTTCCTTTTCGACTTCGGAACCAAGCAAACCGGCAGCCTTTAACCGACGCCTAAAACAAACCCAGTACAAAAGCAAAAATAAGATAACAAAAGCGAAAACCATAAAAAGGCTCTCTCCGCGGGCGCGACCGTTGCCGCGGAAAGCGCGCGCACGCACAAACTCAATGACCTTCCAGTTTGTGGGTGCGCGCGCGCGGCTCCAGGACAACTTTTTCATAAAGTGCAGTAGCCACCACGGGGCTGCACTTTGCGGCCCCACAAAGGCACTCACAGTGACTCTCTAAAATGTCGCCTTTATCGGAGAGCGTCATTTTTACTGCGTAGCTACAATTCTTAAACGACGCCTGTATATTCGCTACTAGAGTGAAGCTCTTCGCCTCAAAAGAAAGGACGTATCCTACAAGGTATTTTCCTTCGCCTTTTTCGAAGGCCGCATTCTTGTCTGTGAAAAAGCGGTGAATCTCCGACAGACGCAGGAAAGATAAAACAGCCATTGCTTTGACTAACAGACGTAAAGCAGACGATGTAAACTGCGTCAACCGCGCCAACCCGCTGAAGCCGTTAAAGGGTGAGGAGTCTCGCCGTACACGAAAAGAGGGAACTTGCGGACGGTAACCTCCCTCGTTCTCGGTTCTTAGCAAACAATCCTTGGCGCGTCAGCCATCTCGGCCGCGAGTCCTTTGGCTTCACTCCTTGATGTGTGTCTGCTAGTTGTTAGACAAGAACACATCTTACCTCTCAAGTTATTTCGTCTGCCCTCTCTGAAAGGTGAAGTCGAGCTCGCTCGTAAAGGTAAGACAGCTGTTGATTAGCAGACGACGTTGCAAAGGAGCAGACGACGTTTAGATAGTGGGTCGTGGCGACCCACTATTTTTTCATTCGAGCCAATCAGAGCTCGGCGTTCTGACGTTACTGCAACCCCTGCACAAGAAGCAGACGAACTTGCTCTCCGCATACTTCAAAGAGCAGTCGACAGGAGGCCCTGATAGTACCACGGGCCACGCAGAGATATGTTCGCACTAATGTAGATAGTTATAGTACAAGCATGGCGTCTATGTAACGCAGCATCGTGTTGGTAGTACTCAAGTGGTCTGGGGAATGCGAGATGTCCCAGGGGGCTGGAAAACCAATTGCTACACGGCATCTCGTTGTCTTTCCCGTGTAGATTATCTGGGGAGGCAGAACGGCTCCTCCCAGTGCAATGGACTTCTTCCAAAACCGACGCACCCCATTGCGGCGAAATACCACGCAGTGCACTCTGGGAACTAGTTGGCCACTCAGTTTCGGTTTCGACTGAGCAGCTCCATCTCATGCTATCACGCCGCGACCGAACGCGCTGCTTGCGTTTTCGATTATCTGACTTGTCACGAACGTACAATACACTCATTCTGGAGCGATACAAAACAAAGACCGGGGCAATTTCCTTGGTTCCCGAAACACCGGATATTGTGCGTGCGTATGTGAACGTAGTAAGTCGTGGCTTAGTCACCTCACCCCACGAGTGCATCTTTGAGCTAAATGTCAGTAATCCCGTCTAGTACCAGTGAGCTACAACTGAAATTTGTTCGTCTGGAGCCTTACACGCATTTTGTTTGCCAAACGTCCGCTTCTTGTTACTTCATTGGGCGAAAAGCAAGCCGCATCCTCACAGGATATCAAAGTTGAGGCCAGCGTTTACGCATGAACTTTTAAGGAAACGCAATAAATTCGACCTCACTACTGCACAAAAGTTACTATGATGTCTTCCTCATGACATCATGTATCTCCCACTCAAATTTTATGCTGATAGAAGATTAACTTTTCGCAAACGCTGAGATCGGCTAGCTACGACGGAGGCCCTAACAAGCGTTTCCTACTCCTCGCTAAGCCTTTTTGGACAAGCTTTTACTGACGTCCGAGATCTGTGCCGGGAACGGTGTGTCTGAAATTATCTCGGCATAGTCAGGCAGGAAGAAAGCAAACACATAACAAATATTATGGCCATTAGCAACCGTCAAATGCGCTTTGAATTCGTTCGAGCACTTGTCTGAAGAATGTCGCACCGTGCGCCGGACGGGCATGAACTCCAATGCGGACCGCATAGGGGTTCATGCCCGTCTGACGCACTTCCGGCGAACGGTGCGACATTCGTCACACAAGTGCTCGACTTTTGCATTCTTAAAACGGTCTGTATGCGCGAATGTGCTTATATGATTGCAGGATAACTTTATGCGCATACGCGATGTTGAATATTAGTGAAATGCAAGCGGGTGGGGACTTCACTTCGTGCAGTGCTGCGGGTCAGTACAGATAAGAGGTAAGTAGTGTGTTCAAATTGAGCTTTTCAATGGCACCTCCGAGTTTTACCTCGCATACTCAGGCACATTAAGAAAAACAGTAGTTGCAAAAAGAAATATTTCGTCTATGGACGCACGAAGCAAACAAACTTCCTGATCAACAACACTAATGTAAAGGCGCGAGCTCGATGTATGCATACTTATTGTTTGCTACAGCTTGTTGGTTCGTACACAAGCAAGATCCCCGAGCACCCGAGCTTCGCAGCGTCGAGACTCCCAGCACTGGCTCGTCCACATACCTCGATTGGAGCGCTAACAGGAAGGCTCAAGTACAAAAATAAAACAAGCATGTGTTAAGACAAGCTATACGTCTCGGGCTTGTGCTAAAGCTTCGAGGTCTGGCCATTTAGGTTAGTTTAGAGACCACAAATGACGCTCTCGGGACCAGAAAACAATCTCTTGTCGACGTGTCGATCGAAACCGAAACCATGCCACCCTCCTCCCTGGCCAACTAGTTCCCAGAGTGCAACGCGCGCCGTGTTGCATGCAGGGCTTTATGGAAGTAGTCTATTGCGATCAGGACAGTAATCACTCTCTTGTTGTCACGTCCAACCAAGGAGATTTGTGGAGATCCTGTGGAGATCCAGTGGCTTACCAGGCTTAGCTTCGAGCCAGTTTGGTCCCAGTTAAGTACCATGTCTTTCGGAATCTAATTTTCGCGCACCACGTCTTCAACTCTTGCTAGAAACTCGCTCTTGATGTCTTCGAAATCAGTTGGAACTTTCCTGGCTGTCCGCGTTACTTTCCTACGGACGAGGTTCACTCTTCTTATCATGGATTTTGCCCATTTTGCCGCAGCAGAATGCCTGGAGAGCGCAGCTGTGAAAGGAAAATTTCCATAAAGTAATTTACTTTATACTAACATTGCAGTGAAAAATCAAATAAATTTTTTTGCCTTTTATGTCATCCACAAAACCTTAACATCTTTTATAAAAGACATCCACAAAGTCAAAAAACAATTCCATAGTTGCACTGCCCATAAAATTCCACTTAGGTAAAACAATAAGCGAGTCTTTCCTCTTGTCCCATTAACAAACAATAGTTTTCCTAAAATGAAATTTATGCCAAAATGTGGAACGGAGAAAAATGTGTTCAAAGTAAAAAATTTCTCTCCAGATGGTGGTGGATGTAAATATGACATTTTTCAAAAATCAACTTTTTTTGCAGAAAAAAAATTTTTTTTTTTTGAGTAGTGTCCCCTCTTAACAATTCCCCAACCAGTGACAATGGTGGTCGTCTGGTTAATGATGCCTCCCTTCTATCGGAGCTTTTGAATGTAATCTTGCACGTCCTGATCCAGATTCCCCAATTTCACATTTGTTTTCCCATGCTGCATGCAGTAGGACTTCAAGGGATGACTTGCTATACTTGTTTTTACGTGAATCTGCATGCAAAAATACTCTAGAAGCCGGGCGAAGACATGATAACCAGTAACAAAGTCGGCTTGACACAACGGAAATAATAATTTAGCTAAACGTTTCACCTCCCTTGTGGGAGGCATCTTCAGTAATGCAAAGAGCAAATGAGAGTTGCTTGGAAAGTTTGGCTATTTAGGCACGAGGTATTTAGATTAAAAAGTTAAAAGGCGCGAACGAACAGGACGAAAAAAGAGACACATACGACACGGACAGGCGCATTCCAGGTATTTAGGTTCTTGCATGGCTTGGGGTGTCTCGTGAGGTGGGCAGCACCCACTGGACCAAGAACCATGACACATACCTAGCTGGTGAGGCTGTCGCTGCATTGCAAGGCAGCTGAGAGTGACGAATGCCTCATGCATTAACTTAACAGAAGCAACAGAATATGAGTTATTGAATTTCGACTTACATTTCCATGAGGCGGGGCTTTGTGCTGCGTCAGGCTGCAACACTGACTGATGGTGTCTCATGCACCCTTGCACAAGGACCACTCCAAATTAAAAAAAGGTCTCTGGCATGGAACAGAGATGTCAACAGCACACCAAGTCCACAATATTATAGGTCACCTGTGCCTCTTTCAAATCATGTCAGTAAAAACATCTTAACACAAGATAAATTATTGCTTTTAATTTACTCTCATAATCTTGGTAATTACCAAAGGAACAAAAATCTCACTTATCCTCGTTACACGCACTCACTTGACTTTCAGAATGTAGAAACAAGCTTGGAACTGCTGGTGGCTTTCTGTCTCCTCCAGTCGTCAGAGCACCTCGTCTGGAACTGGGAGGGTTGGAAGTGGTCCTGCAGCGAATAACGTTTTGGTAGACGTCAAAGCTGTGTATTCAGCGGCTCAAGTCATAGTACAGTTATTCCGCTGATGAGAGGCTCATGCTTTCAAAATATGCGGTCTTACAAATCCATCATCGCACGACGCCACAGGCCTGAACCACTCGTCTTTCTGCGGTGAAGCGAAAGTACACAGGACGCTTCCACGGCAGTAGAGAAAAGATCACAAAATACGCGGTTTGGTCGCAGTGCACTTGTGTCCACCGTGTTCGCGTCACAATATTAACAATGAACAATACCTCGCCTCGCAGAGGTACGTCCAGTTGGGAGGTTTCCCCCCCGTGCCACGCTTGATTCTCAAAAGCCACAGTTTCCGTCTCCTCTGGGATTCCGGCAGCTTCAACAAGCTAATTCCCCTGGAAGCTCTGTTCCGGCACTTCAACGCACAAGAACTACCCATTTTTCAGACAAGACCGCAACTCCCGCGGCTACACAAACTTTTTTTTACGTCATTTAAACGCACATGTCCGCGTGTTCGGTCCTCTTCGATTTGGTTGGCAGGGTTTCGAGTGCACATTCATTTATTCTACCATTAAAGAATGCTATGACGAAAAGCTCACATGCACCAAGTTTTCAGTCACCAGGCACTTAACTTTTCTAACTCTAGCGACGCTAAAATGAATTTACCGAACCCTGCTTTACCTGTAACGCTCACGACCACCGCTAGGGGAGGTTTTGCGGCTTCTGATTGGTGACGAGTGGCCTGCCAATCAACTTTCCGGCCAATAGCGCTCCCCGATTTTCACCCCATTGATACCAATGAATGGCCAAACTCCTAATATATGGCTCTGGTTTCACAGAGTGTACATGATTGTACACAGTGTGTCTTCAGGGGTACAAACCACATTTGAAGAGTAGATAAATTTGCTAAGTCCCGTACACAAATGTGTACACCATGTCTGGAGGGGATATTTTGGTTTTTGTTTCGTGGCTTAAAGAAGAAAAAAAATGTTTTTCTCTCTTCCATGTCTCCAGACCGCTAATGGCTGCCGCGAGCCACCGTGCATATTTTTTACGCAGCGAATCTACAATGGACCGGTTGAAATACATAGAGCGCCAGCAGCAGGGGATTGTGGGAACCCTTCGCACAGATCACACACTTTCTCGTTGCGTCTCTGTGACTGCGCGTGATTCATGGCAGTTTCACACACCCCAACCCCACAATTAGTGGTACCGTGAGACCACGTGAGCAAACGAAATGCTGACGACGTTTTTTCTCGTTAAACCCGATCTGTAACCTCACGGCATGACTCGTGAGCATTTCTGGTCCTGACGCCAGCTCTAGGCGCACGTTAGTCTTGTGCAGGTTAGCTTTCTGCTCTTTGCATCGTTCAATCAGGTAGGCCCCACTAAGCGACAGACTCGCACTGGTATCAATCAGTGCTGCCACAGCTATTCCGAGCACTGTAACTGCCATACGAGGCTCAATTAACTCAGGGTCAGGATGGATTAGACATACCAATTGAAGTTTTGCCAGGTTGTCCATGGTCTCTCTTTTTGTGATCACATCTCTTTTTGTGTCAACATCTCTCTTCTTGTGATCAGCATTATGTTTGCATCTTTCCAAGCTTGCGGTACCTTTGAGGTTCTTAGGCATCCCGAGATCTCTGCCAGCTTTTTTAGTACAATAGCAGTAATTAATTACCAACCACACTTGAAGCATACAGCTGATCAGCTAAAAAGTGGACCGGACAGTTGTACATTTGGTATAGCTTGCCAATGAGAAAAAATAAATAGCTTGAGCAACTATAAATAGCTGGTATTGCTGGACCAGTCCTTTTAGTGTTGAGTTTACCTCGCCTGTTTGTACCCACATTTCAGCATCAACTCACTTCCACCTTTAGGAAATACCAGGGGGTAGGACGTTCATCCCGAACAAGTTCCCACCTTGAACAGAACGTCTGTAATTGGGCTTCAAGGCGGGACAATGATCACTGAAAGCATTGCATGCCAACGCTTGCAATCCGAAGTCAAGTAAAAAGGAGGCTATTTCTTTGCATTTTTCATTTTTTTACTTTTGGGGTTTAGATTTTAGGAACTGCAGGAAATCCCACTGCAGATCATTGGACTCCTGCACAATTGCAAACTGACGCTGCCTTTCCCTGTGTGTCCTTCCTCTTGCTTCACGAAGCTCTTGCCTCTGTGCCCTTGTTCCTCAAGGACCAACATGAGAAGGTCCACCTGCTTGCAGGAGGACTTTTTTTTTTGGGTGGTTTCTCTTGCGGTTTTTCAGGAAGATCCACCGTCTCATTCACATCCTGTAATTCCTCAGGGGAGTTGTCTTCAAGTTCCAGATAATAGCCATGTGCTTATCAGAAGGGCCCATGATACATGCATAACTTAAAAGGGTCATGCAGCGGTATTGGGTTTGAATGTTTCTCACCTTGCACCTAAATATTGTACCTAGCACGACCCAAGCATACTCGAACGCGATGCCATGAATCCAGAACTTGTGTTGTCGCGTTTTAATTGTAATGTAAACAGCATACTACTGTTTTCAGTCTCCGGTTCGAAAAGCTTGATGATTCGGACGTACCCTTTGCTTGTGATGACAATTGGAGACGACTCAACTTCAGCTCGTGACAGTGAAAGCCTCGGCGAGCATTCGGGCAGTGACTCGTTTTTAATCAAAGAATGATGAAAATAGTCAAACTTTAACAATGTGTTGAGCTCAGCACATTGTTAAAACTAAAACAGGATAGAAGAAACAGAACGTGCATGAATGGCGCAGACTAACGAGTCTAATTTCTTTCTCCTCTTTCTCCCCCACACCATATTTTGAAAAATTATTGTGGCTAGAAAACCCCATTATTTGGTGCCTTGCTTTTTTCTGCTTCCGATCTCACTGGTGTTCGCAATAGCCGCCATAGACATATGAACCTGATGGTGAGCCAGTCTCCGCTGCATTTACCTAGGAGCTGTGTTTTGTTCCAACATGCTGTGGTACCTTCTTTAGTAGCTCTACTTTTTGTTTCAAAGCTGTTGATGGCACGCTGACGCACGTTTTGTGTTGTTCTGAAACCATATGTAAAGCCTCGATGGTTTTGCGTGTCGTCCTATCTTAAGATCTGGCCAAAATAAAGTGGCTTTAGCGGAGCTTCGCAGCTGCATTTTGTAGAATGCCCGGCTAGGTTGCCTGGTGCTTGCAGTTGACCGCATGCCTGTTTGTGTTCTCCGAGTCGTTCGTTTACACATCTTCCGGTCTGCCCGATGTAGGATTTGCCGCACGTCAGTGCTATCTTGTGTATCACCCCTTCAGCACATTCAACAAATTTGCGTTTGTGTTTCACTTGACACAATGTCTTGCCCTTCGTTTCGTCCTCCAGTTTATTTGCTTCTTTGCATAATCCTTTGAGCTTGAAAGGGGCAGATAATGCCACCCTAACTTCAAAATTTTCGGCGATCTTTATTTAATGTCAGAAATTGTGTATGTACGGCAGTACCACCAGTGGCCTTTTGTCCACAATCTGCTCCATAGTTTTGCTTTTTCTGTGAGATTGGAAATGTATTTTTCTGCGTCGGCGACCAGTGAGGGTTTAGGGTAACCGCTTGCACTTAGTCTGCGTGTCTGGCTCCCGAGGTTTTTTAAGACTCCGTGGTGACATGATATTTTTTGTATAGCTTGCCAGATGCGTCCTGATCCAACACTTTTCTTGACTAACTTGGTGTGTCCGGAGTCATACAGCAGTACTCCTTTCTCACCTCTTGTTTTTGTACACCCAGCACATCTGTGTGTTCTCGAAAGTCGTGTTCATGTCCAAGCATTGTTGGCTACCTCCCTCAAGTAATTCAGAGGTGAATTCAAGTCCTTTGTGCGCCTCTCGGAACTTCTTTATGATCGTAAATATATAATTATGACAGTGCGAACTCTGTTTTAACTATATGTTAACTATGCACCGCCGACTAGCCCACGTCCAAATATTACTTCTCCATGATCTTTGAGCATGATGTGTCTGTCATTTGGTGTATTGGGAAACAAACCAAAAAATAGACAACATATCGGAAGCACCTGCTGACTCCATTCTCCTGGAAAAACTGCTGTAACTCCGTTTCCTTTTACTATAAACAGGTCACATAAAGCTGGTGCTATGCAGGACCCTATGCAGATCCCTTCTTTTTGAGTGTATACATTATCTTTCAACGTGACATTTAGAGAACTTAAATAGGTCTGTAAGAGACTTAGCAAATCCCTAATGCTGATTCCGCACTCGTTTTGAAAACTTGAAGCCGAAAGCGTCGAAGCTCTTTTCCACTGCCTGTGTTGCTTTTTCCTGTGGAATGTTGTAAAACATGTCTTTCGTTTCTACCGAAAAAGCTGTGATGGGCTGGTGTTTTTTCCAAAATTCAATTACTTCATCGGAATTATGGACCTAGATTGGATCTTCAACTTGAAGTGGTACATGTTCCTGTATTTCCCTTGCTGTTACATGTGGCCAGGTTCCTTTGTCTTCCACTTTGACTTGTAATGGTCTGCCTTCCTTATGGGTTTTTACCACAATGAAAGGTGTCAGAAAAGGATTCTAGCTGCCTTTAACTTTAGCAATCTTAGTGAGGCCGATTGTTTCACAGTGTCGTGCCACTTGTTCTCTTGCGTTTTGCGATTTATTTTGCGATAGTATGTAAAGTCTTTACTACATCTAACTTGCAGAGTGCCCTTCTCATCGAGCCTACAAGGAGCTGACCGCTGGGATTTGTAAACGAATCTTAGCAAATGCTAAATTTCAGACAGCCTTTTTGACTAAATTATGTTATCTGCATAGCCACTTGTAATGTTATGCTTCGCCTGCTTGTGATCATTTCCCAGTTTGTATCCCACTTTATGAAGTGGGATGAAGATTAAGGAAAACAATAGATTATATTTTCTATTGGCAAGAGCTCACTTCGATAATTAAAAATATAAAGATTCACACAGATGTGCAAGGTACAGTTTGGTGACCATTTGTCTACATACCTCCTTGTTAGTTTTGTTTTGGTAATTATTACCGAAGATAGAAGACCCCTGTATTACACACAGTGTGGCGGCCTCACCATTGACCCCACCGTCAAATACAGTTGTGAAATGTTTAATTTCCTACTTAGCAGAATTCACCAGGCTGAAGGATGCCGCTTTCCATTGCCCTTCGAAGGGATGATAATGATAATGATAATATTTATTTGCACTCAGAAAGAGATGCCGGTGAGAGCAGAAAGACCGAGGTTCCATGCCAGAAGCCTGCAGCACCAAAAGGAGAAAAAAAAAAAAATAAAGGAAAAGAAGGACGACTGGGAAATCCCTATTGTGAGTCGTGGCCGACACCGCGGAAGCCCCAAAACTAGTCAGCGGCGCAGGCGCCCCACTGCACCCTACAGTCAGTGGTCACGTAGGGCGCTCTGCAACACCAACCTGCTCGATGGTCCGCAGCCTCCGCCACAACCCACCCCAGGGCAAACCGGGATGCTACATTACACTTTCGGTTCATTCAGCACGCAGGTGTCTGGCGATGGCACTGCAGAACGTCCTACATTCATCCTTATTGTGGGGATGACCGCTTCCAGACATAGCTGTCATGGGCCCCACCAGTCATGCTGGAGTCAATGTAGCTTATGCGTGACTTTGGATCACACACCTGCAGAAGGCAGCACCGCAAGTTTTCTATATCATTCACATAGAATTCTAACACACTGATGTAATTATTATAGATTCAGCAATCCAAGGCAAAGCCTTTTCCATATTGCACATGCAGAAGGGAGGAATACCTTTTTCTATCAGTGCAAGCATTGTTGGTCCAAGTTAATATTGTGCTTTTCGTTCTAAATGACCTGTGTCTTCACCTGCGTATTTCTGTCTCGCATTTCATTTGCTCTACTGTAAATGACTATTTTTGTGGGCTCGATATTGAACATTGAGCATTGATTTTATTCCCGCCTTGAACGATGGGGGGATGCCAAGGAAAAAAGCTGTTTGCACAGCTTGAGGGCTGCAAAGTCAAGAAATTAAATAACAAATAATAAGATGTACACTATGAAAACTTTTATATAATGTTAGATGTACTAGAATTTTGTACACACAAGACAAAAATAATTAGGCGCAGATTTTTACAATGTTGGGTATGTCGCTTTTATTTAGTGAAGTGATGTGGAATCTCATTGATGCGATATGATTCAACAATTCAGGAAGTATTTGCTTGATTCTCTGATGTCCAAAATTAGTTCTTGATTGAGGAATTCGCCAAGGATGAATGAGACGGGTATGGTACAATGAGATGTATGGACGAAAGTCAGACAGTGTGAAGAATGTTAATGCTTACCACAAGTTGCAGCTTGGTATGTGAATATTAAATGCTGAAAGTAGATATCCGATACATCAGTTATAGAATATTTTTCAAAAAGAGGTAGCGATGGAGACATCCCAGAGACATTCGCAACAGCTCGAATAGCTTTCTTTCGTAAAACACTAAGTGTGTTTAAATTCGTCAAACCAGTAGATCTCCAGACAAGATGGTGGTTGTACAATAAATGTGCGTACAAAAGGGACCTTTAAAGTTGAAGTTTAACACTGGTGGGTAAAATATTCCCATATTTAGTTAGCACACTTGCTCTCTTGAAACTTTATTACGAATGTGTTGCACATGATCATTCCAGGACATATAAGAAAGAAACACTCCCAAAGTTTTAACATTATCTGTGTAAGGATTAACACCAGGGCCATAATTCAAAGCAAGGTGTAAGTCAAGCCGACTACCTCAATAAAGTTGAAATATTACGGCCTTACTTTTGTCTGTATTTAGGCAAGAGACTTATTTTCGCATCACAACTTAAACTTGCACAGAACATTGTTTGTCTTAGAAATAACAGTTTCAGAATTTGTGCCGGAAATTATCATAGCCGTATCATCTATATAAATAATGAATTTGACTTCGGTGCCAATAGTAACTATGTCATTAATATAAAAAGAAATAAAAGAGGTCCTAGAATGCTGCCTTGTGGCACTTCACAAGAAATTTCAACTAAAGATGACTTATGACTAGGGTTTCATGTTTTCGGAGTTTATTTTTTGTCAAATTTGGAGGGTGTTTTTCAAAGTTAATTTTTTGCCGAAAATTAAGAGTTTATCGGAGTTTATTTTTGTTTGATTCCCAATTCTCCGAAATTCGGAATTTGATTTCGCTGTGTTTCTTATTGAAAATAAATAAATAATATGTGGGTGTAAACGTCTCGTCCCGGCTCAGCTTGGCTACCGAGAGCTGGGACCGCATTGAACCCATATCGCGTCTTGCTCACGCCATGAGGTCCCCCTCGAGGGGCGAGACCAGAATCCAGGGCGGACTGCACCGGCCGTCCCGGGCCCAGCATTGGGCAACGCTGCATCCTGTTCACGCTTTAGCTGAGGTGTCACAACATAGACAGCGACGTTTCGCTAATGGGGGCCCTGTCTCCTAGAAAGGTCACGGCGCAGCTCTCTGGAATATGCTGTATTCAAGTCATCACGGCATTCGTGCAGTTAGACTGCGTCATGTGCCACTGTATCTTCCTCATGCTCATCGCACTGTGGATGTTCATCAAGTAAGTGTCCAAGCGGATAAGACTGCTGACTGGGCGAGTTGGTAGTTCATGCTGATTAACGTTACAGTGCACCAAGCGGTCTGTGGTTCGATGGAACGCCTGGTACGGGGACCTACAGCATAGGAGACACACCGCAATATCATTTGATTTTGAAGCTCTTTATGTGCCGGTGATGATGCCAAGACCAACTTCCTTTGACGTTCCTGCAGCTCGTTTCGAATTGGTATACAACAATCCGCCAGAAACGTGCCTTGAGGAAGTGAAACAGACTTTGGCAAGTTCAGTCCGGTTTACTGATATTGAGCCCAGCATCACAGAAGCCAAGGGTAGTCCGCCAGCTTTCCGGCAAAGCGACATGAATGAAACAAAGAACAGGTCCCCTCTGCTCACCCCTCTTTCCGACAACGTTAAGATCGACGACTAGTCACACCCACGTCCCCGACCATATCTCCACACACGTCCTCAACACAGCGTTGGCACGACGAAACACGTGAGAAGCAGATGACAGTGCGAATGAAGCTCGCCCAACACCAGGGGCTGTGGTCTCCCCACTACCTGAGCCCGAGTCATGCCTTCAAACCTTTCCTGGGCCCTCCGGGCTTCTTCGCCGCTCCCCCGGTACCTACGTTGGGGCCCTGCACGGTCTCGGGTCCCCCCAATTAGTTGTGCCGACACTTGAGCCTAGGCTCATTGCGGAATCACGGGGACGACGAGGACAGTTCCGCCGAGGACAAGAAGTAGTGCGAAGGTTGTCTGTTTTCCTTTCATGATCGGACATGTCTTATGCAAGGCCGAACACTGGAGCAGGACCAGTCCTCGATGGACCTTGCACACTGCGGTGATATTCGTGAGTGCTTGTCCGACTGTTTGTGTGTGAGATTGCGACAGTGAGTGGGGATTGACTTTCGGACGGAGAGCAGTTGATCTCGTCGTCTGTGTTGGAAGTGGTGCATCCTCCGAGACGAAAGAAGTTAGTGTCAAAATCTGGACGTGTAAGGCGATCGTACAGGGTTCTTCCAAAGGAAAGGATGCAGGATGCCCTGATTAACTACTTCAGTCGTTTTGGCGGAGCAGTGGACACCATGGTGATTTGCAACGAAGCTTGAACACACGCTTCCCCCCACACTAGCTCACGCGGCCGCGTGAGGTAGTGTAGTAAATGATGTAATAGAGAAGTTTCAAATGTCCCTCTTCCCCACTTCATGCAATCTCTATGGTCCACAGCTTTCACTCTTACAAAAACACAACCTCTCCTTCCTCTAAAGCTTAAATATTATGACCCAAACTGGAAACATAAACAGTGACTTTTGTAGTGACCCGAAAGTGCAATGACCTGTTTTGTGCTGACCGAAATTTGAAACAGAAGTGTGTTGGCATATTCCCAAGACCATTGACTCTACGCGCTGATCAAACCATTGATTGTAATATACTTTTATGTATGTCTGTGTGTTTGGGAGGGGAGGATTGGCACATCGAAATTGTTAGTTTATCGGATAACTCCAAATTGACCAAAATTTTACCGGCGGATGTTTTCAGAGTTTTTCGGTATTATCTGAAAACACTGAACCCTACTTATGATTATTTACGGAAACATATTGTTGCCGGAACTGCAAAGACCTTAACAAGGAAAACGAAACTCCTCGAAAGCCATATGAATACAATTTGTCTAAAAGAATGTCGTGATTGATACAGTGAAGGCTTTGCTAAAGTCTAAAAATTTTAGACACCAACAGTTGCTAACTTTTTTTCTAATCTGTCAAGTATAGTCTCCTGGTGTAAAAGTGCGGTCTTGGTTGATCTAAGTTTTCTAAATCCAAACTAACATTGTGTTAAAAGATCATGTCTTGCTGAAAATTTATAATTCTGGAGTACATAATCTTTTCTAAGCCTTTTGAAAAAACAAGAAGTATAGATATATGGTGATCGTTCCCCAAACTGTTTCCATCTCCTGATTTGAACAATGCAGCGACTTTAGCGATTTGCATTTTATGGGAAATATGCCCAGATGAAAGAGCAAACTTCTTAGTGAGCGCGTTGGTAATGATGTAGGTTTAGAAAGAGTTATATAGGTAAAAACAGGGGACGGGACAACACATCTTTCAACTTTCAACAAACAAATGAATTTATTGCCGTACGCTTCGCCTTCGGAGCTCCACTATAGGAGAGGGAAAGTTAAAAGGAGGTTAAAAGTTGAAAGATGTGTTGTCCCGTCCCCTGTTTTTACGTATATAACTCTTTCTAAACCTACATGAAAGAGCAAGATTATGAAGATCTGTTACAAAAAACAAAATGAGGTCAGGAACAAATTTTATTGGTTTAATATTATGACTATCAACATCGGTACTAAAATTGTTTCGTAAATTTAATATGGTTGAGTATACTTCACGTTCGTCGGGAGGATGAAAAAAGATAGATTTGCGAATTCTTGGTATGTTTTTAGCTGCACCACTACAATAAGTTCCCGTGCCAGTGCGAACAAAGTATTTATTAAGCTCATCTGATAATGCAGAGCCACACTTTTCTCTACCATAATAATAAGCTTTCCTATATATTTTAGGCGTCTTGCCTAAAAGAGCAGGAAGTTTCTTCCAAAGCAAGTCGGAGTGCTTCATGAATTCAGTCAAACTGTTGCATGTAGTAGACGCGCTTTCCACGTCTTAAATCCGCATTTAGGCGGTTCCTGAAGGATTTGAATTCCGCTATCTTATCAAGGTTCCTTGTTTTTGAAAATGCAATGTATAGGCTACTTTTCATACGCATCGATTTCAGATGATCCTCAGTCACCCAAGGCTTACAGGCTCGTTTGTTGGTTCTCAATGTTTTTAAATGGAAAGATTATGTATACAGATTTATGACAATTTTAATGAATATATCGTAAGCTTCATTAACATCAGTTTTTCTTGTATGTTACTACAGTCTGCGCTTTTGATATGTCTCCTAAAAGTCTCCTAGATGTCAAGCCGTAAGATTTTCTAGCTTTGTTTTTGCGTATTGCACATATTTCGAGTCGTGCGCGGCCGAAAATAATTTTGCTATAACCAATATCGCATCGGATCTTGTGCTTTCGGTTTCATTTTAAAGGTGGAACTTCCATTGAAATAAAGCATATAACCCACCAAAATTCGTATTTACTTCGCTATATCCGGTACTTCGCTATATTAGTGTTTGTAATAATGAAGTTTGACTTCATTGGGTCCCGTGCGAAAATTAAATCGTTTCTAGTACTTGTTGAACAAGCTTATTCTGTGCTGAAGTATCCTAAAATATATATCTGAGTTCAACAAGATAGCTTATGCGTGTCATTGTGTGTCAAGGCCTTGAGAAGTCAACAAGCTATAGAATACTCTTTGCATAGACTCATGAAGAGATGGTCTTGTCTACTAGAAACACTACAATCAGAAACATGTTGGCAGACAAACACAAGAACTTTAATGTGCACTTCCTCTTTTCACTCACTGAAGACACAAAAAATGCTCTGTACAAAGTTGCTCGCAAGTTTACCTATTGCACCGATTTTCAGAGAAAAATGCTTGTTTTAACTTGCATTATATTGCTTTCGCGACAAAACTATACGGCCATACTCATATTAGAAGGATATGATCCAACAAACTCCAGTGCAAATGCATACAAGTCCGTTTTTCACGCACCACAGCGGGTATGATGCGGCAACGACCTCGATAAAGACCACTTTTGTCAAGCTTCGAGATCCTGACTCGAAGAGTTTTTTTGTATTTATTTTGCTCCTTTTAAACAGAATAAGTGGTCGCTCAATGAACATGTGCTTTTATTATCAACTTGACAGATCAAAGTACGAGCAATAATTTGACAACGTTTTGACTAGATAAACAAGGTGCAAGCATGGGACAAGGTCGTATAGTTAAAAAAAAAAAAAAAAAGAAGACAGAGGAAGATGTTTACTCTGACACGGTAACCCTGGAGCCGGGGAAAAGAAGGAAAGTAGGAGGGACACAAAACCCCGAAGCATATAAAGAGGACAGAAAAAGGAGAACTGTAAACGACCCAAATTTTAAACATTTCGTGACCTGAATAATTTTGCGAAAAATGGGTCCCACGAATATATTTTCTTATGGTAACAAGTGCACAGCACTCCACCCTGATTCTCAAGATTTCGTGCCCGCGAAATATTGACGTAAACCACACTTTGCCGAATTTACGAAAGATAGAGCCCGCAAAAATAAAGTTGTTTACAGCATGTATTCTTTATGTAGAACCCCTCTCACTGTCTGGCTAGACATTGTCTTTTCTAGTCAATGTGAACGAGTGAACAGCATAAAAACACTGTGACGTATCGGAGAGGAATCATTAGTTTCTACTGAATTGATTGCCAAATGCGACTACACAGTTCATAAAAAGAGAGGACAGCAAGAGATGAACACCACCACTTAAGAACATTCAGAGCGTAGTTGTGCTTTCGGCACCAGTAGGTTGCCTTGGTGACGGTCTACGTGTCTCGCGGGCCCAGCATTACGACCAGAGTCCCATCTACGCACCCAACGAAGCCACCAAGCATGCAGCCGACTCGGCCGAAGCGCTCCTTGGTGGTGGCCTTGCTTTCCGCATGGAAGTTGATCCAACAGCTGCCGAGGCACTCGACGATGTTAGCCGCAACAGCTCTGACCGCCCGGCTCACAGTTGTCCGGGTGACTGAAGGGTGGTTGTCAGTCGCCACCGTGCTTCGGGACCAGGGCACGCAAAGGACTTGCTGTTCAACAGTCATCGTGGACGCGATTGTCCGTCGCCTCCCTAGTCTGGGCGCCGAGCGAAGCTCGTCGCATAGCCAACGCACAACGGCCTTCGATAACTGCATCTGTCGCCAAACGTCCTCATAGGGGAGTTCAAAAGCTTTCCGGTTGTCCCAGTAGGGACGTCGACGGTGGCGGTAGATAAGATTGACCGCAGTGTACGGCATCGCTATGTTTAAAAAGTTTAACTTTGCCTCGGTCCAAAGCGAAGATCTCGGGCTCAGACCACGGCTCTCGCAAAGTTCTGAAACGTCGCACTGTTGTCAATGATAGCTTCAACAAACAAAGTTTCTAATTGCTTTTTTTTTTTACACAAAGTTTGGATGGATTTGGCGTGTCAGCAGGCCGCCTTGGGACAATCCTCAAAGCATTAATTGTAGCGTGGCATAGGGGTGTAGGGACAAACGGGCGCTGCATTGTCGGCGCAACCGTTCAATCAACACGCTGCACGCGCACCTCAATGAACTTTGCTACATTTGACAAAGTTTGCCGATTTCGAAGAAATGAGGAAGATCTAATGATTGGCATTTCGCTTGGCGCAACGTCATCGTCGCAAGATTCCAATTAGCGCATTCTGCAAACTTCGAGCTCAACTTTGCGTTCGACGAGTTTGGCGACCCTACCCTGGGGGAGCTTGCTGGAAGTGGGGTGGAAAATGTCATTCCAATCCTTTTGAATATGCAACATCCTCTCTCCTGCACAAAGGAGTCACGAAGGTTTTATTCGCTCGGACAGTTCAAAGGGGGTAGAGGAGCTGCACGGGGCGTTGAAGCGTAACATCGTAGGTGCATCAAACACAAATTCACGTCTCGGCCCCGCTAAACTTCTTCGATCCTTCCCATTCTCCACATGAACGGGGATTTCTTGTCCTCACATACGAGAACAGGGTCCCCGTTCCACAGGTTGTTTGTACGTGTCTTGGTCGACCGGTGCGCAGAGCGGAGTTGGAGGAGGTATCCTTTTTGCCACCTCCTCCAGAACTGATCTGTGTCTCTTGTAGAACTTCTCTTCCTGTCTGTTTCTGCCCGTGCAGCTAATATCTGGGGACTTGCCCTCTTCTAGAACTTGGCATGTTTTCCACACTGGCTGATGGAAGCGCTGTCAGTTGCAATCCCGACATGAAGGGTACAGGCTTTAAAGCCTCTGTCTCGTGTGGAGTGTCGTGAGCCGGAGCCAAGTGTCTAGAGTTCACGATGGCTTCGACCTCTTGTAGAATAGTTGGCATTTCTTCAAAGCCAAACTTTTTTTTTTTTTTTTTTTCAAGTATAACTTGTAAGCTGCACTTCACTGTCTTTTCTATTCTTTCCCAGAAGATGCCAACGACACTTCTCCCTCTGCAATAAACTTCCACTTGAAGCAATGTTGTGTGCAGTGGCCCTGGAAACGTAGATCTTTCTGCACGTTCCTTATGCCACGCAAGTCCTTTGAAGTCCTTTAGAATGTGAGGGCATTGTTTATGTACACAACGCTTGGCAGTCCCTGACGACCAGTGAAACGCATACCTCGGCGAAGTCACTCACGAACTCGCTCACTCACACTCACTCACGCTCACCGCGTCATGGTGAAGGGCTGTGAATGACTTCGTGAACTCGGACCAAGTCGTGATGTGAAGGGGATGTGACTTCGTGAATACGGAAGGAGTCGTGATGTGAACAGGCGTGACTCCGTGAACGCGAAAGAACCCGTGATGTGAAGGGGATGTGACTTCGTGAACGCGGAAGGAGTCGTGATGTGAACAGGCGTGACTCCGTGAACGCGAAAGAAGCCGTGATGTGAAGTGGATGTGACTTCGTGAACGCGGAACGAGTCGTGATGCGAAGGGGAGTGACTTCATGAACTCGGAAGGAGCCGTGATGTGACGGGGAGTGATTTCGTGAACTCTGACGTACCCGTGATGCAGTGGTGAAGGATTTCGTGACTCTGGTGTATACGTGATGTGATGGTGAATGAGTTCGTGAACTGAATTTGTGATGTGATGGGGACTGAGTTCGTGAACTAGGAGTCAGGACTCAGGAGATGTTGGTATGGATTTGCTTGCGTGTGCGTACTCTTCGCGACTGATAGCCAACTTGACATTTGGTAGTGTCTGCAGCATGTTGGTGCCCTTAAACGCACAAACATGCTGTGGTGGTTAGTATAGAGTGCAGACGGAGCAGAAACTTGGAAGGAACTTCTGTTAGAGGCCAGAACGAGATTCGTAGGGGCGGTCTGGTAACGTTTGGGGGAAGCAACTGCAGGGGGCGTTTGCTTTGGAGGACTTTGAGAGAGGGTCTGGCATTTTGCGTGTGCGACTGTGCGCGGCTTAAGCGCGAAATCGGAAATGGGGAGGGGACTGTGTATTGCAGACGAAGCGGCACCAGCGCTTCCCAGATGGGGATTGGGGGGGAGGGGGGGGGATGTTTGGACCGGCACAGACTCAGCGGCGGCTCCAACGAGTTTGGCGGGCCTCCGCTCCTCTGCCCCGATACTGCGGGCGTGCGTACCCGCGTCGCGTAGTACACGTGCAGCTTGGCGAACGTTAGGGGGCTTTGTCTGTGCGCGGCAGACGTTTGAGCCTCCTGCATGGCCGTGGGGTTCCCTTTGCGCGGCGCGGCTTGGCGGCTCCTCCTTTCGGTGTGTGTGTGTCTGTGTGTGTCATTGTGTGTGGGGGGGCCGGAGAAGGTGTCGTTTTGCCACTGTGCTATTCTGCCACGGGAGGGTTTCTCTTCGCGTTGATTGCATCTGCGTGCGTCCGTGCGCCCATGTTTTTGTCTTTTGCAAGTGCGTGCGTGCGCGCACCCCTCAAGGAAACACAAATAAAACCGCCTTCCCGGAGCTTTTACGCGAGTACTGGTGTGACCCTAACTGGACTATACAATGTTTGTTTTCTCGCTCTCGCTTAATAATGCTTACGAATATTCTGATGCTGGTAATATGCGGCATACGCTCGTTTTTATTCGTCCACACGAAAAAGTGTGCGCCGGATTTGATCTGTTTCGGCCGCTTCCGGATTTTTTCAAACGCTATTTAGCATCTAAGATCTCGGCAAGGCTTGACGCTATTCTAGAAAAATCACGGAAGTTTACGGGCTTTATTCATATGCCAGAGAATTATGATAATTTTAAAAATGTGAGGAAGCAGCCGATTGGCATCACGGTTCGTCGCCCACGTTTCCTAAAAAGCGCGCGGACGTGTCCGTTGCAATAACAGGCGGAGAGGATTTTACGTGCTCTCAGGCGTTTAGGTGGGGGCTTCGCTTGGCTGTTGCCGATAATAGTTTTCATCACAGCCGTGCATATGCCTGAGTTCTTGAATTCCAGGAATACGAACAGAGTTCTTCGATCTCCGTTGAACGTGAATATTGACTAAAGAGGTTTTTGTTTCTGTTTATTTGAGCAAAAGTCAGCTACTGGCACGATACTTGTGTGTAAAAGCCGGACCCCATCAGAAAATATGCGACGAACACGTGGCGAAACTCAATCCACTAAGCAGCCTAGCCTTACTCCGTGAACAGCGCTTCGAACGCGAAGGCGGGGTACGAGTGTTCAAAGATTCTTGATAAAATGACATAAATCTTTTCCAAGGGGGGAGACGATAGACCGTCCCCATTTCTGAATTTATCTCTTTTTTTATGCTAGCTAGTTTTGCATACGAACCATATCGGCCACATTTTGCTGGAGTGATTTTTATTTGAAATCGAGACCACTCTTCTTACATAAGCGCTTAGACATTCGTCTCCTCGTTATTTTCGTGAGCAAGTGACTCATTCAAAGGTATGCTGAGTTTTTTCAACAGCGTCGGAGCGATACGAATGGCTCTCACTTCGATCGGAAGTGAGAGCCCATCACACAGGACCACAAGCAAACCGCGATTACGTTGTCATCACCGTCATCTTTCTGTTGCAAGCAGGCTACCAATGAAAAACAAGGTGCGCGGTCGAGGTCAAAGTCAAATTCGAAGTAAGTGTTTATACGACGTGCAAGTAGGGGTACCAAAACGTGTCTTCCGCGCTTGCGAACGTTATCGTGACCCATTGAAAATAAGTAAATACGAAGAATGGCACAACAATCAGCGGGAAACATAAAGGGGGCGCACAGAACGCGCGAAGACGAGACAGAAAAGCGCGCGCCGTCATTGGTCAAAACGAGGTGTAAATAGCGGTACGTCAGAGCGTCTGAGAGGTAAACAAACACACGAGGTGTGCAAAAAGCTGAATAAGCCTGTTATTTTTAAAACATGGAAAACTATTGAACCGGGCTTGCCGCGTTCCTTTAAACTTTTTTCATGCACATTGCCGTGCTGTTCTGGGGCACGTATCGTCGGTTCACTCAAAGAGCTTTTACTTTCCCACGCTCTTTAGAGCCTGACATTTCACCTTTTTGTCAGATGAGCTGGCGATGTCCAGTTTTTCTGACAGGCTGTGTTCCCCGTCTAGAAGTGTGGACGAGCTGTTTACCCGTCCTCCCATCTTGCATTTCCCACCAGACCTTGTTTCAAAATGACCCTTCTTTTGTAACAAAAACAAAATTAAGAACCTGCCTCTATTCATCTCAAAGACTATGTTTGATGTTCGCTGAAGGCGTCCTCACTGGCTCTGTCTGCTTGAAGAAATCACCGGTTACCAAGGGGAGCTGAAGGAGCGAAGACGACCTCTTCCCTTCGAGATTAGTTAGCTTTCTTCTCCTTGCCAACGTCGTCTTTAATTTCACTAGAAAAACGATAAACGGTAGGGAGTTCTTGTAGACGGTTTTTGTGCTCGGTAACGATACCCAATAACGATACTATGCATGCACAAAGACGACAAAGGAGTATCGGGTATCCTTACAGGAATTATGGGAACAATACACAAAACTCCCTAGTTTCTTAGACGTGTAAACAGGAAGTATAAGCACTTACTTAATTTGTCCCCAACACGCTCGTTTGTGATTGGTGCTTTTGTGTTTCAAGCTTGAGGTAACCTGTAGGTACAAAGTTTGACCTTGCCAGGTGTAAGGAAAAGTTCGCTGTTCGGGTTTTTCCTTTTAAGTCCTTTGTCGACTCGTTGTGACCTGTTCTTCTTTGTTACGAGTTACGTGTGGAGTCTGTCGGTTTTGGTTTTAAGGAGCCTTTTGGTGTTTGTTTTAAGGAGCATCTCTGTTACGCCCGACGCGCCACCACCGCGCCGTGACGTAACAGAGATGAGTTCATGTATAGGCAAATAGGTCGCCGAAATTATGTTCTGGCTATACACGAACCAACGAACTCATCTCTGTTACGTCACGGCGCGGTGTTCGCGCGTCGGGCGTACTTCCGGTCTGGGGCTGAAGGCGGAAGTCCCTATGTGAGACGTGTATTCTAGCGTTGTATTAAAAAAAACCTGACAAAAACTTGCCTTCTCGTCAAAACGCCGCGACTGGGGCTGCACCAAAAGAGTCGAGAAAGGTTTGAAGATCAGTTTTCATGTGCTCGGTTCGTCCGAGAACGTGGATATGTGCCGTGAAAATGGAAAACCAGTCGCCGTCGGACCACGATTGCTTGGGCGGGAGGCAGTTTGGGTTAAATTCACGGATATTTGTTGTCATCAGATTTATTTGTTTTGTTCCGTCATGAAAGCGGGAATACCGCCAAGTTGTTGGGACCGCCTGCATGCGGACGTTCAGTGCGTCTTCAAGATCGAACGGCCGCCTGATCGCTCGAACTGTCGTCTGCTCTTTCAAACGCTTCTGCTCGTCGTCTGCTCTTTTAGACGACACCGGCCGTGGACCAAATGTTGGCCCGGTACTTGCGATAAGAAGTGAGTGCAGGCCTCAAAATGCTTAAGTTTGAAAATTTGTAAGCAGGCTCGATGTAAACAGTGGATACAGGGAGATGTTGATCGTTGTTACCAGTGACAATCAACGACTTGGTCCGATTCTGCTTGCGATTTTCAGTATCGATGTTGAACATCTCAGCTACGGTTCGCGCTGTTGTAACCCGAGCGACGTCATGACTTAAAATTGCGACCGAAATTTCATCATGCGAATCAGGCTTTAGCGTACCCTCTGCGGCGTCCACGCGGAATGAATCGCTGCATGTCACATTATTCACGCGAAGTTTTGTGGTGTAGCGAGCCTCAGTAATTTCGCTGAGGCTGTTCAAGTAGTCAGGCAATGCCCAGGAAGACGTAGAATCAACAATTCCAACGCAGAAAAGTGCACGGGGACTCACACCACCGCCGACAACAACGCAATTCAATGGTTTGTTTATCGGCGACGCGGCGAGCTTCTTGCCCACACCCCATCGCGCATGCGCGGCGCCGGTGGCGTCGGCTAGGAGCGCTCCAGTTTGTTTGTAAACATGAGTTGGTGTATAAAATACAGTGGAAAAATGATGTGAAATGAGGTGCCACTGAGCACCGCGTTTTACATGCTCACGTCACGTCATGTGAGTATAACGTTAGAAAATTTATTTTTAAGTCTAGATACTTTAGACCTTGTCATTCGCAGTTTTCTCCGTAGGTAGCAGCCGCCTGCATTACTGGTGTTCTCGCGGAAAGTGGCGCACTAGCTCCCAATCAATCGCACAGCGTGCCATTCTGACTGAAAGCAATGCCAAGGGGTGAAACTGGAAGACCCGGTCCTCTAATAAAACGCTTCGTAGAGATTCCCGCTTCAAGAACTTGCGTCCCATCAAGCTTCCGAGTCTATTATATTCGCGAACACCGCCCCGTCGGACTTTAGCAAATGATTGAATCTTTGTCCAACAGATGTTTAGTCGAACTGTGGTAAAGTTTGAAGGTGGGCCAGTCGGTGCTGACACGTGTGACGTCACTGCTTCTCGCGCATACGCAGCACGGCTCGCGAGAAGCCACGCGAAACTTCTCAACCTCGGCCAGTGTAAACTACGCTACAAAATAAACTCCGAAAAACACGCTCCGATTCTATTCAAAAATGAACTCCGAAAACACAGTACGCTACCTATAATACGAGTCTATGCGCAGCCAAACCCCAACGTAAAACAACGAGCGTGAGGCGCGCGAGCGTGAGGCGCGCGTGCCTTGGTTCAAAGCTGAGAAAAGTGGAGTCGACCGCCATCATTAGTTACCTCGACTGCATTTCGCTCAAAGTACAGGGTGTCACAAATGAAAATTTACGCGGTCTTTTTTACCGCAAAAATAAACTAGGCGTCGCCGAACGCTCATTCTCCGCCCAAAGGTAGAGCTAGAGGTCACAATCAGATGCCAAAGTTTCAGCCCAATGCAATAACCGAGTCAAAAGTTATAAGTGATTTTCTGAAATTTTCAATGGGAAAATGGCGGCCGACGGCGTTTTCAAACACATGGGGCTGTATGGCACCAGAAACCGAAAACGGGCGAAAATGGGCTCCATTTTCCCATTGAACTTTTCAGAAAATCACTTTTAACTTTTGATTGAGTTATCGGATCGGGCTGAAACTTCGGCATCTGGTTGTGACCTCTAGCTCTACCTTTGGGCGGAGAATGAGCGATCGGCGATGCCTAGTTTATTTTTACGGTGAAAAAGACCGTGTAAATTTTCTTTTGTGACACCCTGTGGGTTGAGCGACACGAACACGCTCACAAGTAAACATATTGCTTTTAAGGTGAATGATCCAATGAGTGGTTTAATTAATGATGAGGTGTACCCTGACCAACGGGTTCGAATAAAACACAGATTTCATTGCTTCGGCAAGCTGCAGGTCGCCTCTTTAAGAGGTTTTTCAGGGGAGGCACTTACTTTTTTTTATTTATTTGTTTAACTGACATACCCTCAGGGCCATCAGCATTACAGAGGTGAGCGGGAGTTAGAAGAAAACAGAACAAAGCTGTACATTTTGGAGCTTAGCCTGAGCTGTATAGATTATTTGCGGCAATTTTAAACATATAGTAAGTGGCAATTGTGGCAACAGATGTGGGAAGATAGTTCCAGTCCACTGAAATTTTCGGGAATGGATGACTCTTGTTTTGGAATGTCTACTTTATATATATATATGATGAAATCCGTGACAAAATATTAGACGGGTGATTCAGCGGTTGGTTGTGAAGTATTGCGTTATCATGGTATCTCTTATGAAAGTGGCATTAACGCGCTATTTTACGACGTAAAGTGAGATAGGCAACGATAGGCTGGTTTCCATGGATCATAATTATTAAGATAAAATACACAGAACAATTTTGTACTGATCGAACGACGGTTTAGCGAGCGAAACCTGGCCCACGACGTTTCATTGAATGCCACTTTAGCGAATGGCGGCGTTCATTTGACCGAATAGATAAAATGGAGGCCGCCGCTGTCCTGTTTTCGAGCTTGCCGAACCTTTGGCGATTGACGCTCGAACTTGAGTTCATATCCCTTGCTATCGTTCCGAACAGACCGCCTGGCGCGGTCTGTTTGGATGCCCAGTTTGCCGCCCCTACAAATGCCTAAACGTCGACTCGCGTATCTGATCTCTATTCGCTAAAATATAATTCGCTAAAACGTCTTCGTTCATATAATATGAACTCGTATTAATGTTTGTAAGATGTTTCACAAAAATCGTGCACGCAGGTTCGTGTCTGTCTCTCCTTTTTGCCCCCTCGGCGAGCGGTCGTGGGCAAAAATATAAGCGCCTTCTTTTTTTTTTTTTTTGTGGAAAAAATTGTGTGCAACGAAAGTTTAAAAAAAAATAAGACAGACCAGAAGGTTTTGAGGTGGGGTCGCCTCCACAATCACAATGCCGACAACCAGGCGAAGTCTAGGGAGCCTTCATGTGCGCTTTGCTAGGATGATGCCACCCTTTGTAATACCGCTCGCCCACAAACCAGCAGTCATTTTGGTTCTGGGCATTCGTGGGGCTTATAACTCTCCCGGAAACAAGCACCTTATCTCACAAGTTCGAAGCAGGGAAGTCAAGAAGCCGCTCGCTCTCCACAGCATGCGCACACGATGAAGAAAGCGCGAAACAAAACGAAAATAAAAGAAACGGGACAACAAAACTGAAAGCCAGAGGGAACAAGCTAAACCAAGAAAATGACAAGTGCAGGGTGCGTTGCTCGGCACAGCCCAATACCACCCCCCCCCCCCCCCACACACACACACACACACAGACACACACTGACACACACATCTGGAGCCGTCAGCGCCGCTGCGAAAGAACTTCGACGATGGCTGAGAGCCGGAGGCAGTGGCGGTGGCCGCGGCTGCAGGGGCCGACGCCGCTTTCCGTGACCTCGGTGACTCGGTGAATGGCTGTGACTCGGTGAATGACTGTGACTCGGTGAAGGGCCATGAAGTCGAACCGGTCGAACGACTTCATGAACGGGATCAGTTCACGGACGTGAGGGGAACGACTTGCTGAACTCGATGAGCTCGTGATGGGACGGTGAGCGACTTCGTGAATTCAGAGTTGGCGGTGATGGGATGGGGAATGCTTCATGAACTCTGTCGGATTCGTGATGTGACGGTGAGCGACTTTGTGAATTCAGAGTTGGTGGTGATGGGATGGGGAATGCTTCATGAACTCTATAGGATTCGTGATGTGACGGTGAAGTACTTCGTGAACTTGACGGATTCGTGAAGTGACGGTGAATGACTTTGTGAGTTCAGAGATCGCGGTGACGTGATGGGGATGAGTTTGTTGTCCGGTTGAACTCCGTGATGTGAATGGCCGTGACTTTTGGACGTCGGTGTACTTTGTGATGTGAAGGGCCGTGAATATTAGACATCGGTGTACTCTGTGATGTGAAGGGCTGTGGCTTTTGGACGTAGGTGTACTTTGTGATGTGAAAGGCCGTGACTTTTAGACGTCGGTGTACTCTGTGATATGAAAGGCTGTGACTTTTGGACGTCAATGTACTTTGTGATGTGAAGGGCTGTGACTTTTGGATGTTGCTGTAATTAGTGATGTGATGGTGAGTGAGTGGGTTCGGAAATGCCGACCTATGGTGAAACGTTGGAACGCCATAATGAAGGCCTGGGTTGGACGCCTAACAGATTGTAATGATGCATCAATTGCTATAGCACCCCACCTCCCATCTTTTTCCTAGTAGAGAATTTGCGATCACATTGATACACTGTAAAATTAGGTCAGAAGAAATCAGTCAAGAAATATTAGAACGAAGCCAGGTCTCAGTTAGCACAATAATAGACGCATCAGTTATTGTTACGTTACCCCGCAGGGGGCAGCTGTGAAAGCAGGTGTTTGGAGAGTGGCGTCTCCACGGACCCCGAGCCATGCGGGTTCACCCGCCCACGTCTGGCTGTGCGTGGCTTTCCCGTGTCCGGGGAAAAGGGCATCCTGGTGGTTGAGTCGAACCCGGGGTAGGTTTGGACCCTTCGGGGCCCCCCGGGTGAGGCAATACACCACTTCGGCCCCCGCTTCCCGTAGACGGGTGTCCTGGCTTGGCCCGACCAGGATGATTCAGTCAGTCGCCACTTCTACTATCCCCTCCCTTCTTTTACCTTTGTCTTCTCCTTCTTTTCACTCTTCTCATTTTCTCTTCTTTCGTTTTTTCATTTCCTTTGGCGGCAAGGGCTAACCTTGGGTGGCGACAGACTCCTCGTCCAAAACCACACTTGGTTATAGTACCTGGGCAGTGCTAATAGTCTAACGGTTCCAGCAAAGCCCTTTTTGTTATGGTCCGTTAACTATTCCCTTGTTGGGCTCCGTGGTGGGCGGCACACCACAGGTTCTGAACACTTTCCGCCTCTTATGGCTCCCTCTCTCTCTAAACCCGGTTCCAGGCAGGCATCCAAACGGCCCTGTCCGGAACAAGTCATCGCCAAAGCACCAGAAACAGAACACTTTGTTAAGTTTTTTGTAGTTCACTCTGAAGACAATCAACGCCCTGCCGCCAAGCTGTCTCCGTTCATTGTTGCCAAGGTTCTTGAGCATTTGATCGGACACTCCTACCAAGCAAAAAAGTTGCATTCTGGGGACCTCCTGGTTGAGGTCACCACACAAGAGCAAAGTGTGGCCATTCAGAAGATGAAGAGCATCGTGGAGACCTCAGTCACGGTAACACCGCACAGGACTTTGAACACTGTGCGTGGTGTCATCTCCGAAGAGGACCTGCTAGATGTAAGTGAGGATGAGATCCTTGAAGGCCTACGAAACTCGGGTGTCATTGCAGTAAAGCGGATTATAATTCGCCGCGAGGGTCAGGAGATTCCCTCAAAACATCTTATTCTTTCTTTTGAACGGCACTGTCTCCCAGCAACAGTAAAGGCAGGCTATCTGAACTGCCGTGTCCGTCCTTATGTGCCGAACCCCCAAAGGTGTTTCAGGTGCCAAAGGTTCGGGCATGGGTCCAGGAGCTGCCGTGGAAGAGAGATCTGCGCCAAGTGTGGCAGCAACGAACATGTCGCAGACGTCTGTGAAAGCACTGTGTGCTGCTCCAACTGCAAAAACACCCATGCAGCGTACTCCCGTGCCTGTCCCCTGTGGAAGCAGGAAAAGGAGATACTGAGTTTAAAGGCTAAAGAGAACATTACATACCTTGAGGCCAAGAAACGCTGGTCATTCCTTGCACAAGGCTCGTATGCCGACGTGGCGCGCCGGGGTCCTGCGCCGCGTATGGAGTCGAGGGCAACCCAGGTCTTGCTCGAAGACCTGGCTGCCGCCCTCAGGACCCCAAAGCCTACCCAGGGGCAGCAGGCTCCCTCTCTTCGCGGAGAGGGTTCGCAGGCTGCTCCCACATCCCAAGACAGGCCAGCGCCTGCTGTGCCTGTACAGTCTGCACGGTCTCCTACCAGGGAGAAAAAGCGAGGCCCTCGGCCTCACTCCCTGGAGAGACCGCCTGCAACCAAGGAGCTGCATGGCCCTCATGCAGCTTCTGTAGCACAGAAGGAGGTGGAGAAGATGGACGGGGTTGAATCCCTCCCCAGTACATCTGCCACCCTCCCGTCAGGTTCTGGTCGTGGCCGCAGGTTAAGATCTCGCAACTCCGACCCTCCCAAGTCGGCAGGCAAGCCTGCTTGCGGAGCTCAGGAGAGCGGTGCTCCTGCCCTATCCACCTCCCCATCTACCCCTGAGTCTGACCAGGAGGAGATGGAGTGGCAGAATCCGAAAACCAAGCAAAAAACTAAAAAACCTGTGATACAGTCATGTCTCGTTAATATGGACGCCTCCGTTCCCCAGAAAAATCGTCCATAATGTGAATCGTCCATAATAACGAATCAAGGTCAAAAACACAAACATTAGGTAATAATTGTTAAAAAAAAAGCATTGTTTATTTCGCAAAGAACGAGGAGATATGAGTTTGCACTGACGCTTTCGATCCCACTTTAGTGTCCAAAAAGCGCAACACTTCGGCCACTTGAAGTGCACGTTCTCCGTCCCCCTTCTGCTCAAGGTAGGCGATTGCTGTCTCCAAGCCACGGCGAGCTTCACATCGAGTAACGGTTGGTCTCTCTTCTTCATCGTCTGTTTCTGTCGACGCAAAGTTTTCGACAAGTTGATGGCCCTGTTGAGCGGATTCACCGACAAGCTCCATGATCTGCTCGTCGCTCATAGGCTCCCAGCTGTTAGTCTCTTCGTCTATATCCAAGAATGCCGATGCCTCTTCATCTGGGTTTTTCTCCCCGAGTTGTCGAAGAGCTTCACGAAGGGCCGCGAGCGGAAGTTCATCTATCGGATCCTCCACCTCCATAGCAGAGCTGTTAACAAGAATACCTGCGTGACGCCAGCAGTTCACAATGGTTTGAGGCCTTACCGCGTCCCACGCCCTCTTCAGCTTTTGAAGGCACCACCTCAAGTCAACAGTTTGCGGTTCGTTGTCTTCCGCGCAAGCGATGTAGTGCCGCACAAGTTCACCTCTGTAGTGTGCCTTAACCGCGCGAATAATTCCTGCGTCCAAGGGCTGTATTTTGGCAGTCATGTTGGGTGGAAAGAACTTCAAGGTAAGGTTTTCATAGTCCGCACGAACAGAATGGCATGATGCGTTATCAACCAACAAAACAGCCCTCCTCTTCTCAGCCTTCAAGAAGCGGTCGAATTTCGCCAAGAAGATTTCATATATCTTTCCTGTCATCCATGCTTGCTTGTTACAATTGTAGGAGCAATACATGTTCGGGTCAAATGTCTTTCCAAAACATCGTGGTCGCTCCGCTTTTGCCACGACAATGGGCTTCCACTTGTGGGTGCCGCTTGCGTTGCACAAAAATCCCACCGTGATTCTCTCTGCTTCGCTTGTTTCCAGCCACAGGTTCGGATGCCAGAGTCGAAGATGGGCCCAACTTGTAAAAAAAGCCAGTCTCGTCGAAGTTGTAAATATCATCTGGAGAATACTGAGCAAGAAATTCCGCAAGCTGTTTCCGAGCACTGGCAACGGCGGCTGTATCCACGCTTCCACTCTCTCCATGAATACGGTGGCTTGAAATTCCATGCCTTCTCTTAAACCTGCTGAGCCAACCCCTTGAGTAGTTCAGGTCATGAATGTCAGCATAAAGACGTGAAGATTGCAGACATTAAAATAAAACCACTGAAGAGAGAGCAGTTATTTTAACGTAGATGCGTAATTGCACAAGAACGAGCAACTAGAAAAATCATTAGAAGAAACAACATTTTTGGGGAGGAATGCGTAACACTTTGAGAAAACATTTTCAAACTCGGCGCTTAAAAAGATACGCTCAGAACTGACTTACCCATCGTTGTGCCGAACTCCTTCGCCTTTTCTTGCAGCATCTCGTCGCTGACGGCGGCCCCTCTGGAGCGCATTTCCGTAAACCAGATGTTGACGGCCTCCTCCAACTTCTCAAACTTTGGGGGTCGCTGCCGGCAGGAACTGGAGCTGGCTGTGGGAACGCTCATCCATTTCTTTGATTCTTTTAGAATTGCGTGCACTGTTGATTTTCCGAGATCAACGCCAAGGTTTTTTCCACTCCACTCTTTCACGTCCTGAACAGACGCTGAAGGCGTTTCAATTTTGAATTTGCATATCTCCTTTTTCAGCTGAGCAGAAAGCTCTGTCCGTTTACGCTTAACACCTGTCATCGTCTCCACCTCCGAAATGACCGGAGAAGCGTCCAGCCTTGCCTCTTGCCTCTTATGCACAACGAATGTGATTCATCACGTATGCCAACCCGGAAGGAGATGGCATACGTTTAAGCTTGAAAGACAAGAAACAAACAAAAAAAAAAAAAAAAAAGACCACCTTCAGGCGCGCAGCTCTTATCTCAAGGGCGGAGGACAATAGTGAATTCCGGGTACAAACTGTGACCTCTACGATTCACTAACCTTTTCTTCTGTCGGGTATGTGGACTCGCCTTCAAAGTAACCAGGCGGGGAACAAAAAGGCAATGGTGAATTCCGAGTAGTACACACTGGGGTCACTAATATTTTTTTTTCGTGGACACGTGTCCATATTAACGAGACAAAAATGCCTGTATTTTCCCGTTTCGTCCCCAAAATAGCCGTCCATAGTCCGGACTGCGGGTTTCTCTATTAACGGGACAGAATTGCATGGCGGGAGACCGGTCGCCGAAAATTTCGTCCATATTGCGGGGTGTCCCGATTAACGGGGTCCATATTAACGAGACATGACTGTACCTTTGAAGGGATGATTTTTATTTTTTTTACTGTTCATCCATGTGCTCATAATTTCATATCTTAATAATGGTTTCAGTGCTAATGCAGTGGAACTGTCGAGGGCTACTACATAACTTGGATGATGTGGAGTTTTTGCTGGAGGAACACAAGCCACGTGTGCTTTGCTTACAGGAGACTCATTTAAATCCCAGCCATACCAACTTCCTCAGACGGTACCAGGTATTCCGAAAGGATCGTCCGTGCTGTCAGTTCTTCTGGAGGAGTTGCGGTGGTTCTCCCGAGAGAAGTGCCCTGCGTACAGGTCTCACTGTCTACCTCACTAGAAGCAGTGGCTGTACGGTTCATGCTTCACAAAGCTCTGACAGTGTGCTCTTTGTATCTACCACCGTCCTTTACTTTGAAATCCTCAGATTTTAATTCGTTTTTAGACCAGCTTCCTGAGCCATTCCTTTTGATGGGCGATTTTAATTGTCACAACCCTCTATGGGGGAGTACACGTCGTGACATCCGAGGAAAAATTATTGAGTCTGTGTTATTCTCTCGAACACTTTGTCTTTTTAACACTGGTGAGCCTACCTTTTTTAGCTGTCAACACCTTTCTTCATCATGCATTGATCTCTCCATTGGGACTGCCACACTTTTCCCTAACTTCTCATGGCATGTGCATCCTAACCCATATGGTAGCGACCATTTCCCCATTATTTTAAAGTGCACTGCTCCTTCATGCTCTCTTATGACACGTTCACCACGCTGGAAAGTAGACCAGGCAGACTGGGCCATGTTTGAAAGTGCATCTGAGATCAACCCTGAAACTTTAGTTGGCTTGGATGTAAATGATGCCTGCAAATGCCTTACTGCCTCTATAATTGAGGCAGCTCATAAAGCTATTCCGCAGTCTTCTACACGCCTTCCTGCTAAGCCAAAACCTTGGTGGACTAAGGAGTGCAGTGAGACTCGAAAAAAAACAAAATTGTTCATGGGATGTGCTACGCCGGTACCCGACCCCTCCAAATGTTTTAGCCTTCAAACAGGCTCGGGCGAAGGCTCGATATGTCCGTCGTCAATCAAAAAAGACGACATGGAAGAAATACACCTCCTCCGTTAATAGTCACACCAGTGTAAAAGTTGTCTGGGAAAAAGTGCACAAGATTAATGGGGATTATCGAGCCTTCTCCATACCGCTTTTTGTTCTGCCAGGTGGTGTACTGCCTAGTCTTGAGCAGCAGGCCAATATTCTAGGGGAGCACTTCGCATCAGTATCAGGTTCATCGCATTACTCGGCTGCATTTTTAAAGCATACAAGTGTTATAGAGAAAAAGAGAATAAATTGCTCTGGAGGACTACGAGAACCCTATAATAGACCTTTTACTTTTCGAGAGTTACAGGCAGCATTAAATAAAAGTAAAAATACGTCCCCGGGACCAGATCGAATTCACTACTGTATGCTCAAGCATTTGCATTCCAATACCCTGCAGGTTCTTTTAAGCTTTTTTAACCAGATCTGGAGAGAAGGGGTCTTCCCAGATTCTTGGAAAAGAGCTGAAGTTATCCCGCTCCTCAAGCATGGAAATGATCCTTCATTACCCTCAAGTTACCGGCCCATAGCCCTCACAAGTTCCTTAGGGAAAACCTTTGAACGAATGGTAAACTCAAGATTGGTCCATTTTTTAGAGGAAAATAACCTCCTCGACAAGTTTCAGTGCGGTTTCCGTGCCCACAGATCAACGGTGGACCACCTCGTACGACTTGAGAAAACTATTCGTGAGGCTTTTGTTAATAGACAGCATTGTGTTTCTGTCTTCTTTGATATAGAGAAGGCTTATGACACAACATGGAGGTATGGAATTTTGAACGATCTTGTCTCGTACGGAATTCGTGGCCGAATGCTCTCACTCATCAAAAGCTTTTTGGAAGACAGATACTTTCATGTCAAGCTTGGTACAACCTTCTCTCGTAGTTTCGTCCAAGAGAATGGAGTTCCACAAGGTGGTGTTCTTAGCGTAACACTATTTTTAATAAAAATGAACTCTATTGGAAAGTCTATCCCACAATCACTTTCCTATTCTCTTTACGTGGATGACTTGCAGATCTCTTGCTGTTCGTGTAACATTTCGGTCTGCGAGAGACAACTTCAGCTGGGAATTAATAGTCTGATGAGGTGGGCTGATGCCAATGGGTTTAGTTTTTCACCAGAGAAGTCAGTATGTGTCAACTTTTCTTTACGTAGGGGCATGATCCTAGAGCCTAGTCTGACCTTAAGGGGGCAGGCAATTCCTGTTCGTAATGAACACAAATTTCTAGGAGTGATATTTGATAAAAAGTTAAATTTCCGTAGTCATGTACTTTACCTGAAACAGAAATGCTCAAAGTCAATGAACCTCCTCAAGGTGCTTTCACACAAGTCTTGGGGTAGCGATCGGGAATGTCTCCTTCGTCTCTATCGCTGCTTGGTTCTTTCAAAATTGGATTATGGATGCGTAGTGTATGGATCCGCACGTCAATCTACCCTTCAGGTGTTGGACCCGATTCACCATCAAGGTCTGAGGCTTTCCACTGGTGCTTTTCGGACGTCCCCTATTCCTAGCCTATATGCTGAGAGTAATGAATATTCACTTGAAAAAAGACGGTTTTATTTAGGCTTTCAGTATGCATTAGGAATTCGCTCTATCCCTTCTCATCCGATCCAGGAAGCAATTCAGGATTCTCGCTATGAAACTACATTCCAGAACAAGCCATCTGTCGTACCCCCTTTTACGCAGAGAATTAAAACATATTCACAGGCTTACAACCTTGACAGTTTCAGCCTAGTTGCCCAACTTCCACTGGCAGTGGCTCCTTGGGAGTGCGTGGCACCCATAATCAATTTTACTCTGATCAAATATAATAAGCGGCAAACTGCTGTTGCTGCCCTGCAGCAGGAGTTTTTCCAGGTTGCTTATACGTACAGTAACTGTAGGAGTTTCTTCACAGATGGTACTAAGAGTGACTCTGCTGTTGGTTGTGCTGTTATAAGCGAGACATGGAAGGTTGTTAGGCGTCTTGATGCCAGAGCTTCAATATTTACTGCAGAATTATATGCTCTAACTTTAGCTGTTGAATTCATTATAGAAAACGCTATCGAGCATTCTGTTATCTACTCTGATTCTCTCAGCGCTTTAAAGGCACTTGCTTCTTTGGAAGTACCAAAGAATACCTTCGTTACTAGGCTCCGGAACATTGTCCACACTGCAGCAAAATCAGATTTACACATCAATTTCTGTTGGGTGCCTAGTCACGTCGGTATTCAGGGAAATGAGGATGCTGATAGAGCTGCCAGTACGTGCATTGAGAGGCAAGTGGATATCAAGGACATTCCGTACACTGATTACAAACACAGTCTTAAAAAAGCAATCCAGAAAAAGTGGCAGTTAGAATGGGACACGGAAATACACAACAAGCTTCATTGTGTGAAACCTACCCTGCGGGAATGGGCAAGTTGCCGACACAGGGAGCGCTTCTTTGAGGTTGTGCTCTGTCGTCTGAGACTGGGACACACCCATCTCACGCATGGGTACCTCCTACGGGCAGAGGCAGCTCCGAAATGTGAACACTGTAACGAGTCTTTGAGCGTCTTGCATATTCTTATCGTATGTCCTAAGTATCATCACGAACGCACCACTTTTTTCTCTACCTTTTTCCGGAATCGCGTCCCGTTCCACCCGGCATTATTATTGGGTGACGAACCTCTTGTGCCGCACCGTCAAGTTTTTAAGTTTTTAGATCGCATTGACATCCTACATCGGCTATGAAATTTAGTTTGTTTTCTTTTCTGTTACGTTTACCTGAAAATTAGTGGTGGCAGAGAGCCGGCGATCTTGTATTGTCGGCACATTTTCCATACTTCCTTGCGTGAAGGAAATTCCTTTAGAGTGCCTCTGGTTAGTGGAGCATTGGTTAAAATTTCTGGAGGCCTTAATAGGCCTGTATCTTGTAAGGTTTTAATCATTCATTTTCCATAGTTTTAAGATAGAACTACCTACTATAGGTCTTTTCAGTATTGCCTTTAACTTACCTTGTGTTTGGCACACTATGGCCTTAGTTGTCGCTGTGCCATTAAACACCTAAGTTTCTTCTTCTTCTTATTGTTACGTTAGAAAAAAATTTGTTATCTTTCGTGCGGAGACCTCAGATGTTCTGATATCGGACATTCTGCATTATCGAAGAGAGGCGCTTGGAATACCGCTTGATATGTGCGGCTCTCAGTCAGCTGGCCTGTAAATTCTTTGAAAAGGCTTCCCTCTGGCCTGAGAAGGGGATAGAAAAGTTTTTCATATATAATAATAATAATTAATAATAATAATAAGATTAAGAAGACGACAAAGAAGAAAAAAAATGGCGTGCCAGGACGGGGACGTTGGTACACAAAGATATATGTTGTATACGTATAACTGATTTTAAAGATGCAACCAGCTGCTCTTTAGCGGGCGGCAAGTAGGTTAGCAGTTATTCAAGGAACACTGGTGCTGCACCCCCGTGACATCACATCATGGTTAGCTTAGATTAGCTCAGTTGCGTAACTGCTGATAGACGGTGCTTTCACAAACACTGATCCCCTCTGCCTTCAAGACTCTCCTCCTGTCGTTTTCAAAGCACTGGGCGGCTGCTATGGTAACTGCAGTGTATTCTATGGAATACAGACGTTTCGGAGCGCACCGTCTAGATGGCATTCCTATAGTCCGTTGCAACCTAAGAACGAAGGGCGAGGGTAAGACGGGCCGGGGAGGAGGAAGCAGACAGAACGCTAAAGAGAGAAGGAGGTTTCCCCCTCTCTTCTCCAGCGTTCCGTCTGCTTCCTCCTCCCCGGCCCGTTTTACCCTCACCCTTCGTTCTTAGGTTGCAACGGACTATAGTGTTCTTTATGGAGCACACAGTTTTGGAAAATAAATTTAGATGGTGCTTCAAACGACGGGAGGCAGACTGAAGTGAGTGAGAGAGGGGAAACCCCCTCCGCGGGAGCTCCTCAACTGAGGTAATTAGTAAAGTTGGGTGGAGCTGCGGTTGATTGGTTGTACTGCATACCGCAGCATCACGGTGACGGCATGTCGAGGCTGTACGGCTGATGATCAGTGTTGCCATTCCTCTAGCAGATAGTGTTGGTTTTGCCGTAGACACCCGAAACCAAACTTTGAGCCGTGATATCTATGAAACTACATGAAATATTGAAAGTAAAATTAGGCCTTTTAATTTAAGGGTAACGGTGCCTTAGCTAAAAAAGTCATAATTTTCAATTAAAAAGATGTTGACAAGAGTTGCCCTTAAAGTTGCTCTTCGTGAGAGCCCCAGCGGAAAAGACACACTCTGTTTCTGCATTTGATAGTGGCAAGACTAGGAGTGTCATTGCACCTTCTGCACCATCTCGCATAGGATTTGCATCGCCGAATCGTTGTAGATATGCCATGACTCTAAATAGAATCGTTTTTTTTCCAGTTTCTTTCGGTGTCTAGGACGGAACTGCTGTTGAAGTTGATGACATGGTTGTTCTTTTCTGCATGTTTCGCTAGAGCGTTTCCTTGCACGTCCTTCTTTTTTACATTTTATTTTTGTCTGCATGGACGTTCGGGGAAATTTTTGATTTCTCCCACATATGAAGTGTTGCAGTCAGCGCAAGGATATACAAGGCAGTCGGCGCAGTCGGCGCAAGGATATACAAGGCTTTTTCTTTTTGTTGTGGACGACAATCTTTTGGAAGAGGAAGATGTTGGCCAATGGTTGAGATGGGCTTTTGTGTCACTGCTATGCCGTATGGTTTGAGAGCACGGGTGAGAACTTCGCTCGTGCCTCTGAGGTACGGGACGCACATGCGGCTGGAGGGATGGGTTTTCTCGGCTGCAGATGGGTGAGAAGTTTCTTGTAGATATTGTTGACGAATCTTGTTGGGTATGCGTTTTTTTTCGAAGGTCCCGTTCTGTGGAAACGGTTGCCCGTTTTTTTCACGTAGTGTAGTGTACACGTGAAAACCTTGGCCACCATAAATACCCTGTCAGTGTCCCTTCAAGAGTGTTGTGACGTCATGGAACAAGACTGCCTGCCACTTCTTATTGCAATTCGCAAGTTTCACCGAGTATAGGCGCTGCTGCGGAATTCAAAGATGGCGGTCTAGAGGGGGATTGTTTCGCCGTGGGCATCGCAATTCATAGAAATCAATGTGTTTTGAAACAGATAATATTGCGCGATCAACTTCAGTATCTCGTTAATCCGTTTCTTAACATGCACTGGCAGCTAGTCAAACACTTGAAAAACAGCTTGTAGCTTCAAGCCACACGACGTAAGGTTGCAAAAATCGGCTCTGGCACGGTCGAAAGGGTTATTGTTTCTCAGTGGGCACTGCGTCTCAGCAAGACCAGTCTTCCGGCACAAAGTGTGATGCGATGGGCTGCCGGTTTTTGTTTTATGATGCATGGGCAGCCAGAACATATGAGGACCACCACTGATTGGTCATGCAACGTAAGCGTGAAAAAACGAGCGCCGCGACCACTTTGATACGCTGCTAACATGTCTCGCACGGAGGGACGGCGCCAGGTTTTTCATAATGGGGGCAGTGGGGAGACCAATTTTTTGGGGAGGCTTTCAGTTCGTTGACTGTCACAATATGACTAAAAGAAAAAAAATCCGTGGCGACGCCTTGGTAGACTTTAAGTCGCTTTCGTCGATGTCGACTGCTGGCACCGAGCCTCTTGGTGCATTTATGATATATATTGGCTCAGTTTATTTCATTATTTTACAATGTATCTATAACTCTGCTTGTTGTAGCATTTCACATGCAAGATATTCACATATTTACATTATGCGTTACTAAATAATAGTGATGGACCGAATCTGCCCAACTTCAGATTCGGCAAAGTTCGGCAAATGCCAAACTTTTGAAAGTAAGTTCGGCAAAGATTTGGCAAAAATTCGGCAAATGTTTGCGCACGCGCGAGGACGCGACGGAGCCATGGATTGCAAATGGACGCCGTGCAGTCGTGCGGTTACCATCGTGCAGTGTGGTACAACCAGCGGTTACGGCGCGGTGTGGAGCAGGCAATGCGGTAACTTTGCGTTTGTGAGCAAGTGTGGTCCTCTTCAATATTTTCTGCCTCAAGAATAGAAGATCGACCAGTGAAGTGACAAATGATGTGGTGCATTCTGAAACATTGGCCGACAATTACTTTAAAGCACTCCTCGCAATTATAACAATTCTGTTTTCGGCTCAGAAGTACTGTGTTCTAAAACAAAATAATATTGCTTTTTCAGTTAGTGTTAATTCACGATTTCCATGTATCTGCATAAAACTAAACACAGAACTATAATGCTCGACGTTGCACATCCGACCATTCCTAACTCTCCCTATCTTTCAAAACGTTTGTGTGTGTCCTAACACCAGAAACTGGCATTTTAAAGGTTAAAAATGAGACGTTGCGAATATGGGACGCACACTTTCATGCAAAGACGTCAAGTGACTCAAATCGAAAAACATGCATATTTACAATATTATTATTATCTCTTCCAGTGAAGGCTCAGCAACCATTGCATTCGTTTTCGCGCACAAAACGGTGACTCCCAGAGAAAGCAAGAGCGCAGCGTTATTGCCTTTATTTTAGCAATGTACACCAAGGAGTAGGGGTGTCGCGAACCGGTCGAGGTTCCAGTTCGACCATGTTCGACTTTTTCTAAATTTTAGTGGAAAGTTCGACAAACCTTGTATTGAGGTACGACTCGTGTGCTCATGCGCGACAGGCTGACCAGTTGACTTTGGATTGGGTGGTGAAGGCTAAGGGATGAATCAAGGGCAGTGCTGATTGGTTATTTCAGTTAATATAGTTACAAAAAATTAAGTTATTAACTTCTTTTGTGATTAGAATTAGTTTCTTTTAATTGCAGTTGTTCACAAAATTAAAATAACCCTTTGCAAAAAAAAAACTTCTCCAAACCTAGACATGCTTATATCAAGGTCTGGCCACACTGTCCACAAAGTCGAAGCGGTCGAATTTGGTGAAAAGTTGGAAGGTTCATCGAAACGGTTCGACCCAGTCGAACCCCGAAAGTTCGACCTAAAAATCCGGTTCGACAGAAGTTCGCGACACCCCTACCAAGGAGTTTGATTTTCCACATACATGCAGGCTTGCGCTGATGATGCCTCAAAACCGAAACTCTCGTAGCATAATTCGTGACAGTGCCACGCTCGCTTTTACCCGACCTTGTTGTCATGCCACTTCTGCAAGGAGTCACTAAAATTGCCAGTAAACACAAAAACGTCACCGATACAATTATCTTGCAGAATATCACCTTATTTAGTAATAACTATGTCAATATGTATTACATGTTGCATTTAAGCTAAGACGAAAAAACGAAATATCAACGTTAAGTCTGGTAACAATGTATTTTTGCCGAATCTTTAAAAAAGTTTGGCAAAAGTTCGGCTTTGCCGAATCCCAAGATTCGGCGCCGAACTTTCGATTTGGCAAAAGTTCAGCCCATCACTACTTAATAAGCACGTTTACACTCGTGATCCAAAGTTCACTGAAGGCAAATCCATCTGTTATGATGGGAAGCATCGGAAGCATGATGTCAGTGACGCGTCACTCGTCTGCTCTATAGGCAGTTCCCTGCACCGCGGAAAACCGGAGGACGTGAGTGATCACGGAGACGTAGTGATGGTTTTCTTTTACCTTTGCTGAATTCGCTTGGCTGAGGTGCACGGCGACTAATTTATCTTTGCCGCTTTTCTTCAGCTGCTTGAGGGAAGCCGATTTGGGACATCTTGTATGGCGCGCTGTTAGAGTGGAGTCATAGTCCGCCTTCCCTTTGAAGAGCTTTTCCAGTTTCTATTGCCCTCTGTCAAAATACAGCACTTCCACTGTTCTGTCCGTTAATAGTAGAAAACGTTGCACCACTCATGGCGACATTGAAGCTCCTGGATGTGATCAGTCTAAACCAGTGGTCCACCATCTCCAAGAACCAAGCTGTCGTGAAGGCCTTGCATGAGAGCTGTCCCATCTGTACTAACAACCTGATGGCTGAAGCCACAGCATGATTGAAGACTGCCACTGCACTGGCAGCATTTATTTTCTCGAAATGGTTGGTTTCCAAATACTTTTCCTTCAGATGAGGTGCAATTTTCAGGTCTTGGCGGGCATCAATTGCAGCCAGCAAATGTCATTAAATGCTGCCGTGGGACAGCAAATGAATGACATTTTGGGGCTAATGTGATTTGCTTTGATTGGCATTATTATGAAATAAGCGTGATGTGAAGTATTGTTGCAATATTACACACTGCTGTACCACGGAGCAGCTCGTGCCACATAGCAGATGGCTGCACACTTAGCCGACACTCATGCATTTTGCTGCGACCAACCAGGTGGCACAAGCTGCCGTCTAAAACACGCAGGTGCTCATTCGCGCACATTCCATCAAATAATGCTGTCACGCCCGCTGGCTGCTGGTTTGAAGTTGTTCATGACAACATTTTTAAAGCCGTCTCCAAGCCAAGAAAAAGCACTGTAGAAGATGAGCATGCATTGTTGGCAATTTACTGCATGAGATGGTAGCAAATTTCAGTCCTCTTCCCCCTTCCAAGGAGGGATTGCAGAATTCTTTCTTTTTTTAGCTTTCATGCCTCGTGAGCTTGCTTACTCTATATTTTTCACGTTTCTTTTTCACCAAGGTTGGCCGTGCTTTCAACTCCTGGCAATGTTTACACATTTCTTTTAGATTTGAGTATCCTTTTAGTTTTTCCATCAGAACATCAGTATGATCAAAATGGATGCAGGATCACTATCTACATAGAGTGTACTAAGCAAACCGCATTTACCCTTTTCAAGCATTTTTGCACAAAGTGCGAGCTGCAGCTCGCTGTTTAGATTTAGCAGGCCCTCCTTCTCGGCGTTCAGACGGAGAATCTTGGCTGCCCGCCTGTTGAGCTCAACCTTCATTCACCTCTTGGTGCTCCTTCTCCTCCTCAGAGCCACCTAGATGCTCCAGCAGCTTCCTTTCAACTTGTCTTTTTACAGTGCCCTCAGTCTTTTTTTAACTTTCCTGAAATGAAAAGCATGATTTACTAAACAAACACAAACGTGTATTAGTTTGTTTCATTTGCAAGATTTCCATTAAAGGAAAACTGAAATACAAATAACACATTTTATGTTACTTCCGGAACGGGTCAGGTATTTCCTAAGATGAATTATTGTTGATAAAGATATTTCTTTTGCACAATATTGTCACGAATGATGAGGCGACGAAACAAAGAGTAACTGAGGAAACTGAAACGTTTAATGGGGTGAACTTGTGCCCAAAACAAAAAGGAAACAGAAGATAACAAAAAAGAGCTTCGCGGGCGTCAAAGTCAGCATAACAACAGGATTGAACGCTGGGGCGAGGTTGACTCGGAAACCAACGTGGATTGATCGGGCCCATTGCACAGCGTCGATGATTGGTCAGTTTCACTCACAAAAAGCACCAGATTGGTCAGTCTCACTCGCACACACCAATGATTGATCGGTCACACTGGCACGCCAACGGAGAGTGGTCTGGCTCGTTGCACGGCGTTGATGATTTGTTGAGATCGTTGTGCAGCGTCAATGATTGGTCAGTTTCATGCACGTAATGCAAATGATTGGTCATCCTCACACGCACAACACCATGATTGGTCGGTCTTTCTGGCACACCAACGAGGAGTGGTCTTCACGGCTTCGAGGCAGTGACGGCACCGCTCGCAGCGCCGTTCGTGGAGCCTTTGTTTTCGCTGCTGTCCAAGTGTTTCTGTCTTGACGCCTGGTCCCGCGGCTTCGAAGGGGTTATGGCATCGCTCGCGGCGCCATTTGTGGAGCCTTTGTTTTCGCTGCTGTCCGAGCGTTTCCATTTCGACGCCTTGTCCCGCGGCTTTGAGGCGGTGATGGCATCGCTCGCGGCGCTGTTCGTGGATCCTCTGTTTTCACCGCTGTCCGAGCGCTTCCACTTGGATCCCTGGTCCCGCGGCTTCAATGTGGCGCACCGTGGCCGCACCTGAAGAGCCGACGCTGACCTACGCCGCAATGGCCCGACGACTGCCACCAGCTGCTCAACATTACCCAGTGGCGCCACAACGGGACTCACCAATGCAGGCATTTTCACTGCACTGTCCTTGCTGCCTCATGAAATTTCGCTTTATCGGGAAGGTAGCCATAAACAACAGCTGTGATTAAAGATGTTTATGACAGTTAACATCTTTAATGTTGTTGTTGTTTAATGTCCGACAGTTTCCCACTGGCACTTTTCACATAGTGTGCCTTCAACACCCTGTTTTGAGCCTCTATGCCAGGGGTGGCCAGGCTGGCCTGGCCTAAGAGCCGCACACAAAACCACGGAACTTCTAAGAGCCGCGGGGGGGGGGGGCGGGGGGGGGGGGGGGGAGGGGGAGGGGGGGAGGGAGGGGAGGGGAGGGGGAGGGGGAGGGAGGGGAGGGGGAGGGGGGGGGGGGGCGAACATAATTTTCGTTCAGTCTGACTGTACGTATGGGGGCACAAGACTGTACGACTGTACGTACGGGAGTACAAGGTTGCCAAACTGCAAGCTGCAGTGTACTTTATTCTGAAATTCTTTTTCTTTTTCCTGGGGAAACGCGGAAAGGGGCGAAGGGGGGGGGGGGGGGGGGTGTCCCCTTACGAGGGATCCGCAAGCCGCACTTAGACCAGCAAAGAGCCGCATGCGGTTCGCGAGCCGCGGTTTGGCCACCCCTGCTCTGTGCTATCATTTGTGGTCAAGACAGCATCCAATAACAGCCTGTAAGACATGGCCCACAGCTCTTTTACAGAGGGCCACGCTACTTCAAAGTAAATGCGGAAGTTTTCATTTTCTCAACACTCTTAGGCAACAAGGACTTTGAACGCCTTGTAGAAGTCATTGGGATTTGAAGCACTCGCTAAGTGTTTTATAAGGTTCGGAGCCTCATCCAGATCGGACATGCTGTTTTCCTGTCTGCCCAGCCACCTTTGCCATGCCTGTTTTTTATGGAAGTCGCAGATGGAGATTTTACTCTCTGGAAGCACTTGCTGGAAGGCAGCTATTTTTGTTTTGCTGTAATCTTCCATCCAGTGCTGTGGTGACCAGTTATTACACCACTGCTTGAAAACGTCTAAAGCCTCGGTGATACAGTGGGCTGTATCGAACTGCACAATAAACATACCAGCTTGTGTGTATCCTGATGGCATTTTCACAGCAAGCAAGGAAGGTGGTAGGGCATGTTCACCAGCTTTGTGTACACAACCTACTGAGCCTCTATAGTTTCTCAACATGTTTCTCATGAATTTTGTCTGGAAGTAGAAGAGCAACGTGTCCTCACACTCACTGGCAGCACTGTCTTCCACGCCGTCCGAGTCGCTGCTACCCACGCAGCTGCATGCCGCATACAGCCAATAGACAATGAAGCATTGGGGCTCCTGATCTTTTCAATTAGAATGCTACTATTCTCTTGATCAACCGTGCTGAAGCAGTCTTTCTTAAAAACAGCTTGGATCTTGTTAATGATATCACAATGTGTCTGGTAAAAGGCCCTGCAGCTGCCATCAGGTTTTCACTTGCTTAAAAAAAGTATGTCATGCACATAATAGTGCTGGCTGTTTTTACATCTGATACAGATGTAAGTCCTTCCCTTGCCAACATTTGTTTTCTCTCAGTAATGTCCCTCTCCGTGTTTAGGCTAAAAGCTTTATGTCCTCGAAACCATGGTTACGATGGGAATTGCAGTTGGCAATTCTATTGTACGCTCTTCTCTTCTCTCTTTGACCAGTCTGCTGCTCTGCATCAAGTGCCTCCTGCAGCTGCTTGGCCTTGTCTGTTTTCAGCTGACCCTTTTTTATTGGCCGTATGTTTGGGGCACGTCCACCTAGAAAGTAGGAATTATTACTTAAAATTAGCACACATCAACCGAGTCTAATGTGCCCCCATCTTATATCACAACAAAGTTGTCTGCACTGTGCAGTTACTGGCAAAAGGAAAAGCTGATATCATCTGCATAATGCTCTTGGGCTTTTCCTAAATCCATTCATTTATTGGGAATACCCTAAGGGGCATTACATAAGGAAAAATAAGTATAAAAACAGTTGTCACAAAGTATCCTCTTTACACTCACTGCACACAATCTTTGGGAGGCTGCTGGATCGGTGCATGAGATTGAAACGTTTGCAAGTGCATTACCATGTAACATACCTGTTTTTTTTATTTCTCCCAAGTCTTTTTGTAGTATTACATTCCGAACATGCAGACTTTGACTGTTTCCTTGACAACTCGAAATGATACATTGTCCAGAGAGATTTGAGACCTGTAGTGGACCATGAAGGACGGCATTCGCTGAAAACAAACACTGAAGACAATTTATTGACGGCGTCTAGTTTTATGCATGGCAGAGGGCAATATCAAATCTGGATTTAGTTTTTGTTTAATGGCAACAAAAAACTTTAACCTCTGGCAAGAAAAAAACTTTAACCTCTGGCAAGAAATTCTGGCTCTCCTTAGCAAAAATAATAATAATAATGATCAATCAAGAATCAACAATCAGTTTTATTTGGTGCCCAGAAACAGCCATTCGACCGTGGTACTGGCACACCCTTAAACATGAAATATAAAAAAATGCACTTGACCCATACAACACAATGATTAAAACCAGATTACAATAAAACAAAATTCAAAACATGCTTTTAAAAAAAGGGCCGTGCATAATGAAAAGGCGTCGGTCGAACAGACACGACCGGAGAGAAGTGAACACACACTGACAATCGGCACAAAACAAAGAATGTCGACAATGAGAGAGATCAAGGTAATCAGGCTTCTTATACGTAGGGTTTGGAGTTTTCGGTTTAAACCGATAAAAACCAGTAAAAGTACGCCGAATTCATGTTCGGAGATTCGGTATTAACTAAAAAAGGGTAGTTTTTAGGTTCGGCATTTTCGATTTAAACCGATAAAAACTGATAAAAGTACAACAAATCCATCTTCTAAAATTCAGTTTTAACCGGAAGCGCTCACTTTTACCTTCCAGTCGTACCGCAGAGCCGTGGCGAAAAAGTGGAACGACAGTGTCTATTGAAACGTGTCCGAATGTATGAGATACATAGATGCCATCACGACGTTATGGTGTAATGTGCGCATCATCGATTGGAATGTGAAGTGAGGAACGCCCCATGACTTCGCCATGTACGAACGTGTTTTCAAAATCATTGTAAGGAAGACTAACTTGATGCGAGCTCTGCATGTTGTGTTGTGCTTCAAAACGTCGCACCGTGCCTCTTTCGGCAGTCACAATATGTTGATTGGCCGATTTTGACTCGGGCAGCGCTTCATCTCCTCAGCCTGCCAGTGTCCAGTGTTAGCGTTGAGAGGCCATTCTCGAAGCTCAGGGTCATATTAACAGGAAAGAAAGAGTGCGGATCAACGAGGAGAACCTGGAAAAGTACATATGGGTTTACTATAATAAGATCACGTAATCCTGATAAACAGAAGGTGAAGTTCCATGTTTTGGGGGCATAGGCTTCATATATGACCTGTTTGTACTGTTGTGTTTTTTATTGATTCTTTTACAGTTGCACACATTTGCCATATAAAGTGTCCATTTCTTTTTGAATATATCTGTGCCATTATTCTTTGAGTAATCACAAATATCAGAGCTACAAGGATCATCTGACCCGGTGTCCATTGGTGTTTAATTTATATTCACTGGAAAAAGCCGATAAACTTTTGTGGGCATAAATATATGCTGAAAAAAACCGAAAATTCTAAAATAAACACAGAAAAAAGTACCCCGAATTTTGAAAAAAATAGAAACTGAAAACGCGGAGGGATTTTATAAAGCTTTGAAACATGATGAAAAACAGCCTCGGATAAACAGGGACGAAGAACTGGTAAAGAACTGTTACTAACTGGCCCATATCACCACCCTACTTCAGTTTATAAAGCTTTCCTTCTATTCTCAAAATATGTTCAGGTCGCTGGGGTGACCATTGTACGTTTTCGGCATACAAAACGGAGGGTCATGATTGTTAGAAGGGCATGGTACGTAGAAAGGTAGCGGCACACGCGTCGCCGTGCGTGGGATTCGTAGAGATACTAACTACTTCTGCGAGCAGACTAGGACAGTCAATAATACCATGAGCTGTTTTAAACGAGAACAATAAGTGGTTTTTCCCGACGTTGATTTGAGCTGGATAAGTGTAGGTCACTCATTACAAAGCTTTTGTGTACTAAGGGTAGTCTATCATGAAAGTATCAATATTTATAGATTGACGAATTTATTTTGAACTCTCTCCAGCTTTAAAGAGTGTCTCTTACAGATGCCATTCCACACAACGGATGCGTATTCCATACGAGACCGTAATAATGCAGAGTACAGGACAAGTAACGGTCTTGGGATGCGAAAACTCTCTCTGACATTCTGCAGGCCATTCCCAGTGTACGATATGCGGACAAAGTTATTTGAGTTACGTCAGCATCGAAGCGGAGGGAACAGTCGAATAACTCTCCTAGATCTCGAACCTCACTAACGCGACATAAATCTTCGGAATGAATTCTGTATGGGAAACATCTACTGTGAGTCTTTTGTGTTTGACCCATTACTTTTGTTTTTTCCTTGTTTAAGAGCAGGCCACTTGTCAAGCACCAATTATCAAATGTGCACACATCTCTCTGAAGCATCTTGCAATCTCTATCACTGTATATCTTGAAATATTTTAGTATTGTCTGCATATTGTAAAACCAAAGAATGAGGCACAACCAGACACATCATTGACAAAAACAACAATAATAATAAAAATAATTGTTATTATAATCATTATTAATTTTTAATATTAATAATAATAATACATTTTTATTGATATATTAGGCCTGTTAGGGATGGATATGTTTACAGGTACATCAAAGCCAGTGATGGGCTTGTTGGATGTCACCCCCCCCCCAAAAAAAACCCAGAAAAGTGCATGCAAATTCTACATAAAAACATTGAAATGAGTGATGGGGCGCAGGCGAGCTGGTTTATGTTTATGATTTAAGACAACCCTGAGACTGGGGAAAACAACGACAAACACGACAAAATGTGAAAACATTACCTTCCAAATGACAAGGTATAGCACTAAAATACCCCCCCCCCCCCCTCCCTCCCCTCCTTTTAGCACAGAGTACTAAATAATTATGGCAAAGCATGAAATTATAGGATGGCAAAAGAAAAACACAAATACTAATTCTGAATGTTTCCAGCTGAACGTAGAAGTAAAAACCAAGGAGTGGAGAAAAAGAGACACACACTGCTGGACTATCAACCATTTACTGAAATTCTTCCTTTTTCTTTTCATCTACCCTCATGAATTAAACTATTTACTGGAATTCTTCTTTTTTCTTTTTTCACCCACCCTCATGAATTATACGATTGAGATCCCAGGGGTAACTTCTTCGGTATGACATTTGGTGGCTAGCGTTCACATATTCCTGACTTGGTTCCTCACTTGGGGCGCTCCCAGAAGATACAGTTTTTCTTTCGAAAATAGCGTGATGGAGGCGGCACTCACGCAGTCATCCCTGTGCGCCTCAATAGCCAGAGATTCCAGGATTTCCCTTGCAAGCTGGTTTTTGTGCTTTCCGACGATGGTAATGTTTTCGAAATCAGGAGCACATTGGCATACTCGGCAATGCGCCGGAAGATGGCCAGCTTACATTAGTGCGCCAACGGAAGCTGCATGCTCCCTGGTGCGGTTGTCAATACACCGCCCAGTTTGTCCAATGTAGCTTTTGCCACATGACAACGGAATACGGTACACAACTCCTTTTTCGCACGGGGCGCACATTGTTTGGTGTGCGATGCCACAGATGGACCTCTGATTTTGATCATTCCTACAATTTACCTTACGGCACATGGCATATGCCTTGTTGGGGGCTGAGCATACGACCTGTACGCCTTGTCGGCTGGCGATCTTTTTTAGGCGATGCATTATCCCGTGGATGTATGGCATCACCACAAGAGGTTTGGGGGGCTTCTTTTTTGTTGGTTGTGCATTGGTTTTCTGTTTTTGCCGCACTTTCTTGCAGAGGGTCTCGCATACTGGTATTAGGAGTGTACTTGCGTAACCAGAGTCCTGAAGCCTACAGAGCTGCTTTTGAAAGCTACAGCCGACTCTATGGGGGCAAGATTGTTGTAATGCCGAGGCGAGAGCTTTGGTTGCCAATCCTCGTTTTACAGTTCTTGAGTGTTCGGAGTTGCTTGGAAGGAATCCTTTGCATGAGCGGGCTTCATACATCCAGCACACGTGGGTATTTCTGAACTCCAAGGAGAGATCCAGAAACCTTATGGACTGGTTTACCGGAAGTTCCTGGGTGAAAAATAGTCCTGGACAGCTGTGTTTAAAGGTGCGTGAAACACCATCTAAGCACCCGTTGCTGGGCTCGTCTGCATTGGAATTACACAGTACGAGAAAGTCATCCACATACCGGAAAATGACCTCGATGCGTTGATCTTTTAGATTTCCTTGGATATCCTTACCGTACGCTGCAAGGTACAAATCGCACAAGTATGGGGCTACTCGGGATCCTGTGCAGACTCCACTTTTCTATACATAGCGTTGCTCCTGGTGTGATACCACAGTCGCTGTGAGGTAGATTTCTAGAAGCTCCAAGAAGCTATCGAGGCTCATACCAGCTGCATTCTGGAAGCATTGAAGGCCCTGCTCCTCGATGGTTGTTCGGAGGATCATCAGGAGAGCGGCATGGGGAATCGAATAATACATGTCTGTGATATCTAAGGAGAACCCCGATACTATTTCAATATCCTTTTTTTGAAGAAAGGAAATCACTCGGTCCGAGTTTGGTATTCTGAAGGGGTCGTTTTTAACTTGTGCTAGAATCTTCGCCAAGACCTGTGACACATTACTTTGCCACGTGTGTCTCTCTGATACGATGGCGTGAAAAGGAACATGTCATACCAACCGGCTCAGCTCCAGGCAGTCACAATTACTAACACACAATGCCAAGCAAAGGAAAAAAGATCAGTCACATACGCACGCAAAATACAAAGTAGTACAAAGCAGTGCAACTAAGAAAACGAAAAAGTACAAAAGGAGAGGCAAGGTTCAGAATCTGAGATAGCTATGGCAACTAGCACATCAGGTTCATTCTATCTCCTTAGAAAGCAGGCATTAAATATTTATTATCAAGGCTAAGAGACAACTTTTTTTACAGAGCCTTCAGTGAGGTGATGTCGGATATATTCTTGGAGAGCGTTGAATATGCGGGGAACATAAAATCGTGCGAGCATTTTCCATACCGAGTCGAACAATGCAGCATTACAAAACGAGGAAAGCGGTGCAACTTGGGGGCGAATGTAGTGATGTCTTAAAATGATTGCTCCAGAAACCGCAAACGGTCTGAATAAAAAGTTAGTGAAAATTCGGCAGTCTAAGACCCTCAAAAATGTTGGCACTGGCAGACAAATGTGAATTGTAGAGGATGCTGGTCAGTATTTCTCTTAATAAGGTGTTCTACTTTCCGTGCCGGCGACCTGAGCAGATATCAAACAATGTTATGCCGTAGCGAAGCACACTCTAGGAAAGCACGTGGGCTATTAAAAACTGAACACTGATGGGCATAAAAGCCCGTGTGTTATAAAGCGTGCAGGATATAGTTTGTAGTTAGTCGCATGAGTAGGACCCAAGTATTTCACATAGTTAACAGACTCAATCAAGTCACAGTTACATGGATTGCAGCTTGACGAGTGGAGAGGAAACTTGGCATTAGCGTGATACCTCTTAAAATGCATTCTACGAGGTGTATGTTGTTCAGCCGTCATATTTTATCTGCGCGATGGAATCAGCGCCATTTTAGTTTCTGAATATTCGTGGGTTGAATATAACTGCGTTACAATCGGGGGTATGTTAAAATTGTGCGAATTTCATACAGGATTTTTTCTTCCACAAATAGATGTGCATTCATGCATTTCTTGTCCTTCAAAATATTTTTTTTTCTATACAAATGTTTCATTATACAAATATTTTACACAACAAAATTAGATTCGTATCAGAGTTTTACTCTACTCCAACTGGAAATAAACAAACTGTTTACTTACCCGAGAGGGCCAGCACCTTTTGTGGAGTGAGTGGTGCAAACGCCTTTTCTTGCCCCGCCATCTTTGCCTGGTTGGAGAGGGTGTTGGTCACCGACCTCTCCAAAAGCACTTCAAGTAGCCATATGGAAGAAGCCTTGATTTTGCAAAACATGGAGTCGCACTCCGCTTTCCGCATGTTGCCCCAGGATTCCTGGTTGATATACACAGCTTGCCCCACATGGATCTGCTATAACCCTTCCCTGCCCGGTAAAAACGTTGACCACAAATATGAAATCTTTTGTGGATTTTCAGACCACTGAACGCCTCTTATAATATATCTGAAAGATAAAAAAGAAAATTTACTTTCATTTTCAAAACGGACCCACAGAAATGTGTGGGTCGGGCTTCAATTGCTATGAATCTCACGAACTGTAAACAAATATATGCCAAGGAAAACATTGCCTCAGAGACACATTTGCCTCACAGGGAAGTATGAAATAACTTGAAGCAGTTCCTATCGCTTGTCAGGCAAAGGTAAACATTGCATTTTTCGCAATGCGTCCTTGACCGTGAGTTGCATCCCGACAACCTGCATATTCGGGGGGTCTTCAGGGCATCCACGGTGGGCCAGTGGTCAAAGGAATCTAGCCGCTTATCTTCACCGGGGAGCTTTGCCACCTTGTAAGGCTGCTGAATCTGGCCATTTGAGTCATCGACCTCTTCCGCGGCTTCACTTCTTTTTCTTTTGGGTTTTGAGCAGAGAGCTTCAGCGACTGCCAGGCGGAAGTCGAGAAGGTCCATAGTGTCTCGCTGTGGCACAGCATTTGCCCTGCAGGCGTCACTGTATTCCATCCAACAGTTGGCAAGAGAGAGGTCGATCATGTGTAGGCTGACCTTTAAAGTCCATTTCCTTGTCTTGATAGCGATCCTGTAATATTCCAACAGCTGATCACAAATGTCGACGCCCCCCATGCACGCATTGTACCTTCGGACAATTGCCGGTGCTGGTACATCGATGTACTTTTTTTCCTGTTTTGACCAGCGCTTTACAGGTTCAACAGGACTGGCTCCAGTAGAAGTTGATGCAAGGGTCATGGCTCTGCTGTCCTTCCACTTGACTACAACCACATTTCCATCGTCACGGGTGTACCCCGCGTATTCTCTCTGCTTCATGGTGTTGTCACTTCGAAACCGAATGTTCTTAATTTGATTTGCCATTATTGTTCCTGTTCCTTTGATGCCCCTCTTTAGAAGCTCATCCAAGAGAGGGATCGTTGTGAAGTACCTGTCAAAGAAGATGAGGGACCTCTCGGGCAGAGTTTGCACAAGTCTCCAAACAACATTAGGACCAAGGCCAAGTGCTGTGTCAGCAAGAGGGGTTGATTTCCCTCGATATATCTCATAGTCCATCACCAGGCCTTTGGAAATGGTCGCAACAAAATTTTTGAGTCCCACTGGCCGTGGTTTCCCTTTGACGAACTGTCGCAGAGAGGACCTTCCCGTGAAAGGTATCATCTGTTCATCAATGGAGTAGGAAACAGGTTTCCTCTCCAGCTTATGGCAACATTTTCTGACAGCATCAATTATTGGCTGCACTTTCCACAGTCTGTTCTCGTCTGGTTCTGCGGGTGGCCTCTCCGTGTCAACGAAGTGGAGGCATGTTCTTAGCATCTTGAACTCTTCACGTGCCATGACACCATGACACTGCTCACCAGCTCGAGCTGAAGCCCCCTTCGCCAGTACATGTGTATGTGCGGAAAGCGGAGACAACCCATTATAATGTGCATGCCAAACAGTTGCTTGATCTTGTGTGAAGTCACCTTCAGAACCTTTCCTGTCCGAGACATGTGGTACATACTTGTCTTCTCAGCAGCATTCTCGAAGAACTCGTCGTCGAAATGTCGCACAAAGTAGCTCGACGGTGTGCCGACAGTAGGGGGCTCATGGTCCTCTTCACTTGCTGGAAGCTGATGCAGTTTTTCAGTGAAGGTCTTTCCATGAAACGTTTCTGGTCTTTTTCTTCAATGTCGCACTTAACGATGAAGGCGGGGGAAAGAACCCTTTTAACGTTGAAGGAACCGGGGTGGCTTCCTCGTTTTCTCCTTCATCATCACTGCTGTTTGCATCTGGAGCATGTAGCTGCCAATCGGGGTCGTCGCCATCACTGCTGTCACAATCGATGTCAGACGACTCGAGAATCTTGAGTATTTCCTCCATGTCAGCGTCATGTTCAGGATTTAATATTCCTAGAAATAAAATAAAATAAATCTAAGTAACAAGCATTTTTTCATGGCGACGTCAAATGGTGTTTTTGTCGTCATACATGCCCAACCCACACAAATGTGCGGGTGGCTGTTTTGAACGTGCTCGGCACCTCTGTGCGATATTGATATGGCTATTTGTACGCCTAATGCCGTTTAGCGGGTCTCGGGATTGCTTTCTAATTCCTAGTTCTGAAAATGCACAAGAAAAGAAAGCAAAATGATGCACTTAGTTTTCAAAGGCGGCCGGCATGCGTCTCTCGAGGAAAGTGCCATTTTGGAAAAGGTCCAACTAGCCCCCTTGCGGCGCAAACCGGGGACTACTCGTTTCAATTTATTCCACGCACCCACACAAACGTGCGGGCTGGGTCGGAACACCTAGATTTGATAAAGGTAAAACAAATTCTATTTGAACCCGCACGTTTGTGTGGGCAGGGCAGGAAAGGGATAAACAAAAGCGAGAAACAGTTTCACACATACCGGTCTAGTTGACTCAGAGTTCTACTGTATTTTCCAAGAAGATGCATGTAAGAGGCACTAAAATAATTACATGTACGAAATTTAGGCCTTTAAATTTAAAACAGCACTGTCTAGGAGTTTCTATGTACATGGGCGTCTGCAAAGCTGATGGGACCATAAAGCTTCATGGCATTTGTATCAAACAGGTATGTAATCCCTAGTTGCATCAGGTGACAGCATGAGAATAGAACGTTTTGCAGGCCCCAGCTATTATTACAAGTAAGAGCCTGCCTACAATAATGTTTTAATGGTTTCTGGTAGTGATCGATTCAATCTACTGTGCTTACTCTATCCTAAACCCTTTTAATGTATGTCATATATTGCATGGAAGTGTGAAAACATTTCCATGCAATCCTCATTTTGGAGGCCGATGGGGACATCCGCAATCTCGTTCTTTGCAAGGGTGTCCTGCTCAGCAACTGAAAAGCAATTCCACATTAATTGAAGTAATGACAGTTTAAAGTTTCTGTGTTTGTTCATTAGCACAAATGCAAACAGGATCATGTTAATAGTTGATTAAAATTTTCTATTCAAGGAGCGTCGTGATGCTTTTTGCGAGCCCCTCAGTGGTGGCACATGCAGTAAAACATCTGGTAGAACCTTAATAATTTGATTTCGGTTAATTCGAAATCCCGGATAATTCACAATATTTCCACGGTCTTGTAACTTTTCATGACATGTGATCAGAAATCAATAAATTTGAAATATCTTATATATCTTCCCTCTGATTTTTGACAGTTGGCAGTCTGCATATTCGAACGGTATTAAAAATACTGACGAGCACTTCCAACTATGTCGCTCGCTGCACAGTATACGCTCTAACAAATGATTACAATAAACATACTTGTTCAACACATCTTGCAACGTCAAATAACGTATCACAAATTACATGCACTTAATATTGTTTCCTGCTTTCCCTTTGACCAACCAAAACTAGAAACCTGTACCTTCCGTTGTGTACGCCTTCGCTCAAGACAGTGACAATTCGCATAATTGCCACACAAACTGAGTTTTTAAAGGGTTGAACCCGCACTCCGGATGTATGACTCGCCCGTTAGCCTGATGATCTCGGCATCGTAGTAGTCGCAACGCGTGTTTCCGTCCCCGTCCCTAAAGACTTTATAAACCTTCTTCCACTCAAAGCCAGTGATGTTGGTTGGGTGAAAGTTTTTCACGACAGCCTTGTGGACTATGCACATCTTGCCATCTTGAAGAATTTTGACTTTAGCGTACATACTCATTGGGAGAGAAAGAAGAGGAATGAAACATACAGAAAAACAAAAAAAAAAACAGGAAAGATGCAGAAGCACGTCACAGTAGGGGGGGGGCGGTACAGTAGCAGATGCGAATGCGAGGGAACACACGAAGCACCAATCCAGCACGAAAGCAACATGGAAACCATGGCCACCATCGGTCGCACATTGCTTGCACACATTGCCCCATCATTGCACCACATTGCGACATCGCACACGCGGGAATACGGAGAGTGACGGGAAGACGACAACCCGGATATATTAGTCACTGACAGTTGAAGAACGGTGTTCGAACCGGAGAAAGGGAACCAGTCAGTAGCTTGGAGCGATGTGAACGTCCCTCCTCCCCGCTCCAGGCTTTCGTGCTTTCTTCTCTTGCCAATGGCACAAGTTGGATTTGGATCTGGATGCTTTGTGGTTGTGAAAAGATTGATTATGGCGAAGTTGGCGAAGATATTCAAATTTGTTTTATAATTTCAAAACAGGTTTTGAAACTCCGAAGCACAGTTCAATCTGAGCACGCCTGTCATTGAGGTGTGCTGCATTCTCAGGGCGAATGAGGTTTTTTTCCCGGTGGATCTCGCGACGAGTGCGTCGGATGGTTTTTATTTTCACCCTGTATAATGTTGGAAATATCTACGAAAGAAACTTCTCTATGGGGTACGAGGGAGAAGTAAAGCCCCCCTTCATGTTTTAAAAATAGTGCATCAGTTCTATATGGGAAGGGGGGGGTGTTTAGTACGAAAGAACAACACATGCGGAAATAGGACACAACCATACACAGCAACGTAATAATAAAACACCTGAATTCATGTCAAAAGGAGACCCATTCAGAGGCAAAGATGCATTCGATGATGCCTTAGCGTTCAAGTTTGAAGATCTAAAAAACCGTGTGGCAAAGCGTTATCGGGAGATGACGTAACTTTAACTGGACAGGTGGGACAGTGTGTCGCACCTTCGCTATATGAGTGTGCTTCCGTACTAAACCCAGCTTTCGTTTAAACGGATGTTCGAAGTCTTTGAAACAAGGCGTCTACTTTATTTTGCTTTTTGTATCAACTTGACTGCAGGTAGTTTGATTCAAGGTGGAGACATGCAATCTGGTGTCAATTAGAAGATGTAATGGGCAACCGTTTACCCTAGCGTCAGCGAGGAATGCATTCAGGCGGCTGGGATTGCCGGCTTGGCGGGACGTGGCTTGACCGGGCACCTTGACCGGGCACCTTGCTGGCCGTGGGCCTCCACACTGCATTGGTCCTGTCCAGCTGCAGCGGCCGCCGGAGGAGGATTTCTTCGGAACGCCTGGTTGTCATATTGACGACCCTGGAACTGGCCTCGGGCCCGAGTTGGGAACGAAGCAGGTTGCTGGTCGCCTCGAAAAAGACGACTGCGGTAGTCGACAGCTGTGGCTGACCACAGCAAAGTATCCCATCTCAGCACTAAGGAAACACTGGGCCAGCTGGGTAGGGCAGATGTTGGGGCTTGGCTCAGCTGCCCGCAGAAACATCAGGGGCTGCCGGTTGTTTCCCACTCCCACAGACGAGGAGTAGGTGCGTCCTGTCCATGGGGTCTCTCAAAGTAACTGGTTCGCGCCGGTGAATGCAGCGCGTGACTGCAGGGCATCCTAGCACCGCTCGCTGCTGGCGATGAGGTGTAGCGATGGTAGACTGTGGGACTGGGCTCTTCATACTGCACCGGTTTACTATGATACATTCGAAGGAGCTATGGATACAAGGTGTGCGATTTCAGAAGACAGTGAGCATGGACGAAAAATTTCTGCGGCAGTTGCTGCACGTGGCAATCGGCGATGCCTTTGTCGATACTCGGCTCTACACGGTGTAGGCAAACCAGAATCCAACCGACAGGTTGAAAATTTGGAGTTGAAGCGAGACATTTTAAATCCAATATAGCGCATTCGAATCTAACGTCCTCCCCAAACCATGGCCAAGATGGCGGCATTTTCGAAATTTCATACATACATACATACATTTTATTTCCTATTTTTAACATGTTACAATCTGAAATGAAAATGAAATTTGGGGCTCTGGCATGCTCAATAGTTTCATTGTAATAGTGTACATATTCAACTCTGTTTTCAGAGTTAAAACCAAGATCAAACCAAAACTTCTATAATACTAAGGTCAATTTTAACGTTTGTTTATAATGTGAGGTGGAACAAATCACAATAAACAAAGTATCTATAATAATAGACACTAACACGTCTCGGCCAATATGCTGTCACGTCCCTCAGCCAAACATTCCAATAGGCTCGTTGGTGCCATAGCTTTGTGTTGGGCAAGTTAGGGTGAAATGCAGTATAGCACTTTTGCAACGCCCTGTAATGCAGAGCTCGGTGGGTACAGGGGGAGTCGACCTAGTTCCTGTAGCGGTTCACCTCATGTACAAATGTGACCAGAAAATGCTCCTGCCACCCAAGAATGAAGGTCGACAAATTTCCCAGCATACAGTCTCCGATTTTCTTCTTGTGGCCCAGATGATGAGCTGCCTCTTGAGTTTTCTCACCTTATCCCCCTGGTTACTGATGGTCCATGTCTTGGGTGTCTGGCCCTTGGAGCTTGCCTCCACACGTTTGTCGCCCTCGTGGTATTCTCTTTGATTTTCCGAGGAACCGTCGTACTGGGACAAGAAAGTAACAGCATGCACTGAATGGACGAAGTGAGACACACCTTAGAACTACTGTTCGTCTTACTGTTTGAGGTTCCAAGCAGAGAAATGATGCCCGGAGCTTGACGATCGGCGGCTTGACGCGTGTTGAACGACAGGTGCGAGATGCTGCCATACCCACAAGGTATCCTGAAGAGACAATTCATGCGCGGATCCCAGAAACTGTGTTGTTCGAGCAACACTGTTTTTAGAGGTACCTTCCCATTTATTTCTTTCGAGGTGCATTTGTCTGACTAGGCAATTCAGAAGTATGTTCAATTTACCCAGTCCACTTGCTTGGCCACTTTGCTAAATTTGGTACATTCATATTTTAAAGTAATGCAGATTAAAAAAAAAAATGTTTTTCTTAAAATATGTTTATATTTCGATGCCAACTTTCCTTTTATAATTTCACAACTTGGCAGACCCCAGATTCGCTCCTGATTAACATCCTTTGCCACAATATTTTTGATTTTGCCAGTAAAGTGGTGTGAAACTTTTGATGCGTGGAAGTTGCCAAATCATTAAGCGTGAACTAGCAATTCATTACGTTGACCGTTTTACAAGTCTCGTCTCACGTACATACTTCCAAGAAATTAACTTGGCCACATACACTACGTTCGACAAAATCAATTGTGTCCTGCCTGATTCGGAGGATAGCGCGAACACTTAAAAAATGTTTGTACCCATCGGTAACGAACTTGAAGCAAAATTTCAGAATCTCGAACCGCCAAGTGAGTCCCCTTTGGCTTCTTGCCTGAGGAGGCCCATTTAGAACACATTCACTGCGTGATTCGGTAACTCACGTGACATTAAAATGCCAGGAGAGGATCCAACCGAAAGGGAAATACTTGGAAAGAGACATTCGCAGAACAGGAACACAGACAATGCCATCAACGCGACCGGCAAAGTTTAAAAACATGACTTTCGTTAGGGCAATGAGCTTCTAACCTTCTAAAGCTAGCAGTTACTGCTCGATTTTTCCTTTTCACATTGGTTTATCATTAAAATCGGGGCTTATTATGTTTTCTAAAAATAATAACATCAACATGTAGTATATAGATAATCAAAATTGAACATAACAATCAGCAGAAAAGGATCTTAATAACCTCAAGTGGTTTCCTGTGGCGTTAAGTGGTTCTCACCTCGTGAAGTTGTCCTTAAAGGGGCGGTGCAACAATTTCCGAACTTTGGTTAATTAATTGCGGGAATTGATCCCGGCCACATATAAAACAAAGGACCGGAAAGTATTCTTTCCTGCTTGCCCTAGTTTTTATTAAAAAAAATAAAAGAAATTGGTATCTCCGGCACCCCTCATTTCAACTTTGAAGCGGCACCAGCTTCGCCTGTGACGTCATTCGGAGTGGCGCTGGTTTCCGGTTGGGTTCTTTTGGCTTCCGTTTCCCCAGCGCTTGCCGGCTCGCCAGGCTCGCCGCTCGCCGCTCTCCCGTCGATTCCCGACCAACATGGCGGCACGGCGGAAGTCGAAGTCAAAGTCGAGGTCGAGACACCAGGAACAATAACGATACCACGATACTACGGACCACGAACAACGCACTCCGTCGAGCGAGGGAAAGACAAAACGTCCGGGTTGCTCGTGTAGCCGCCGTAGGCGCCTCGGGCGTCGACGAATGACGGCGACGGCAGGTTTTGTTGACTTGCGGTAGATGGCGCCACAAATAATTCATACGCTTTTAGCGACAATATTAGGCTTTTGAAGCGTTTCTGCATGCCTAAACAACAAGATTTTTTAAGCTTAACCTTAAATCAGGCTTACAATTGCCTAACACTATCACTTACAAAAACCACTCCGAATGACGTCACACCACAGGTTCCATTTGCGGCCACCATGTGGCCGCAGGTTGGGAAAAAAAAGGGTTTTTTATTTTGCGATTACGCAGCGAAATAGAGGTATTTTGGGGTATGGTGGCACTTTTTCTCTTACTTATGCCGAAGTAAACAATGTAAAAAATACAAGCTGCATATTCGTTCAGTGTTAAAATCATTGCACCGCCCCTTTAAAGGGAAACTCCACTCAGTTTTTGCTACTGAGAAAACAATGTCATTCTATTCAGTATAATCTAGAAAGGCTACAAGTTAAATATTGGGATTGAATTCCGTCTAAATCCTTATTAAATTGGCCATAAAAGTTGTACAGGTGCAAAACTAACAATATCAGCTAACTGTAGCGGGAACGTGAGGTGCAGCCAACACTGCATTTTCACTGACCTGCTTCCGTTGCCAGCGACGTCTATTGGCGAGGAGATCAAATTCTAGGAGGCACTGCATTCACCGAAACAAATACCGCCTGCATGGAAAACAACTTCAGCGTTCCAGTGTGCTGTCGTTGGCTGCCGTGTTGTTGCCGCGTTCCGTGCAGGTTTGTTAGAATATAGTACGCTCTTGTTGCATACTGCAGTGCTCAGCGTATGCTTTAGAGCCTGGAATCAGTTTTCATTGACTTCCTGTCGAAAAAAGCTCAAATCGCAGTGGATAAGTAGGGAAGAAGTTGACTGTGCACGACGCGGTGTGTGGGCGTCACTTTTCAAGCGATGCCTTCCAAGCAAACTACGCTAATGGACGAGGCATGTACGTGCGTAAATCACGCTTGCATCGACATTCGTTCAAACCGTACATAGTAAATGTTCTGCCGACAATCAACACAACAAACCGAAAAAAAAAAAAAAAAAGTTGCCGGTAGTTGTTTCTATTGGGTTTTGTATAAAAGGAATAGTCGAAACGGGAACTTCTAGTCCTGGGACTAGCTCATGGGAAGGGTGTCCGTTTCACGTGTCGTGGGTTCCAGGTTCAAATCAGAGTAGGCAAACCTTTTTTTTTTTTTTTTTTTCGTGAAACATTTCACGATTTATGTATATATATTTTTTTAGAATAATCATTGCCGTCTGAAACTCCCGGCAATCTTTTTTTCCCGAGTGGTTGTGCCGGCTACCGAAAAATATCCTCCCCCCATTTTATAACAGTGCACAAGAGGAGGTTCTTGGTACGCAATGCCGTTCCATCAGAGAATTTTTCGAAGGGATAACACGACCAAGTCGTGAGTCTTTGGAAGCCACCGAGAGGTACTGCTATCATTTGATCACTATTTTATTCCAGGCTAGCTTTTACACTGGAGCATATTAGGTAGTGTCTCGCGGGGAAGGAGCGACCAGCCACACCGGAGTCTGGAACCCAAGTGTTTTATTCTCACCTTTCTCGAACTAAAGATAACCCCGAGCATGCGCACTAGCATGGACGCGTTGCCGCGGGGCACGCGAGTGAGAACTGTCGTGTCATCACTACATTTCCCCTCCTAAGCTTTACAAGTCCAGACGTACCGGTCGCCTAACTTGGCGGCCCGACCAAGTCACTCTTATCGGCGTATTGTCTGCCATCGACGTGTCCGTCGACGTTAATGTTGAAGGGGAGTTTGTCAAGTTTGTCGGCGCTGTTGTTGGTGCAGGCTGAACTGCGGTCGGCTGTTGTTGGCTCCCTGCACCCGGACTTGCTCTTACCGTTGAGATCGCTGAACTGGCTGGAGCCGTAGTCTCATTGGTCGAACCGCCGGGATCCGGAGCGTCGAAGCTTGCCGGAGACGCATCGAATGGTACCAGGTGCCGGCGGTTGCGTTGCAGGACTCCTGTCCCGGTCTCGACTACGTAGGAGTGCAGCCGCTTGGCTGGACTGAGGACTGTTGCTCGGCACTGCACGTCTTGTACCCACACGTCCTCTCCTACGGACAGCGGGCGAAGTTGGCGAGCGGCGTGACGGCGATTGAAGTCCTTTCGCTGGCGTCTTCGGGCCTCCCCGTCTTTCCTTTTGAAGTCCCGACGGGATGGCCACCCCGGCTGCAACGTCTCTAGCATCTTCGCTACCTTTGCAACCGTCGGCCCATTAGCAGTTGGGACCATAGGTCGGCATTTTAGAGCCCCTTCATTCAGCATCACATCACAAACAAAATCACGTCTCCAAATTCATTCGCATTCACGTCGCAAGGTACTCCGACATTCCAAAGTCACGGCCCTTAACATCCTGGCGTTGAACCACGCCAAAACCTCATCCCCTTCACATCATGGCGTTCAACCACGCCAAGAATTTATCCCCTTCACATCATCGCCGCCTCCGAAATCACGGAGTCATTCACAATCACGTCACCAATTCCCAAAGTCATTCACCATCACCACGAATTCACAATTCACCATTGTGAATTTATCGGAATTCACCATCACATCATGAATTCATCCGAATTCACCATCACCTCACAAATTCATCCGAATTCACCATCACCTCACGAATTCATCCGAATTCACCATCACTTCACGAATTCATCCAAATTCACCATCACTTCACATAGTCACCCGAATTCAACATCACATCATGAATTCATCCGAATTCACCATCACATCACGAATCCATCCGAATTCACCATCAAATCATGAATTCATCCGAATTCACCATCACTTCACGAAGTTATTCACCTTCACGGTCAACACAAATTCACCGAAATTCCCCATGACATCATTAATTCTGCATAATTCACAAACTCACTCGGGTTCATTCCGACTAAATTCGACTTCACGGCTGGTAGCCCTTTACGAGTTCGCAGTTCTTGCGGACTAGGACTGGTGGCGCCTTTTTGTGTCAGCCACTTGAAACCAGGACCTGACTCAGCCAGGGAAGTGGGGTATTTTGAGTGCGTGAAACACAAACCACCTTGATTAAGCGCCAACCCAGCCAATGCCGCGCTGCGATCGTGTCATGTGAATGTGCTCCGTGCGCCGCCGCGCAGAACCGGCAGGTCACGTGATATGGTCTCGGCGCCGGATTAGGTGCGCCTGCTCGTGACGTCGGCTTCGTCTCTTTTGAAACGACATATGGCTGCGCCGCGTAGACAAAGCGGCGCCTGCTGCTACTAGTGCCCGCGCACAGTGCGGCTGCGCCACGCACGACTCACAATCGAAACGGCACAGCGAGAGCCGTCAGGGATTCCGGACAATATGCTCCGAGGTACGGAAGGGCAAGGTCGGCAAGGAGCTCAATTTATTCACGAGGAACCGCTAAGAACAACGGCAAAATTAAATGTCAAGTGCCAAAGGAAACGACTAGTCCCCCCCCTTCCCCTTCATTGCCGCTGTAACCGCACTTTCCTTATAAACAGCTGTTACTACGGAAGTGCTCGACAAAGGGCCACCGCGCTGAGGCGCGCACAGCTACGCAGCGAGACTGGTGCCCAAACCGCTAAAGTCAAATGGGTTCTTGTGGTTTGCGGTGAAGGATGAAAACAACCGGCCAGCAGGCAAGCAAGCACCTGCGTAGCACGTTTTCTACTTCTTCTGAATTCATAACCATATTCACTATCATGTCGAGAATTAAGTTCACGGTATTACTCCCATCACAAACTTATCAAGTTTACGAGCCTCGCACATCCCAAATTCATTGTGTTCACGAGCCATTCACCATCACGTCACGAATTCATTCAGTCATTCACATCACAATGAATTCTATTGACTTCACGAAGTCCTTCACAATCACAACACATCATGGTTAATTCAAATTCACGAAGTCATTCACCATCACATCACGACTTCATTCAACATCACATGAATTCATTCAAATTCACAGTCATTCACCATCACATCACGACTTCATTCAACATCACATTACGCATTCATTCAAATTCACAAAGTCATTCACCATCACATCACGACTTCATTCACCATCACATCACGACTTCATTCACCATCACATCACGACTTCATTCACCATCACACCACGAATTCATTCAAATTCACGAAATCATTCACCATCACATCACGACTTCACGACTTCATTCACCATCACATCACGAATTCATTCAAATTCACGAAGTCATTCACCATCACATCATGAATGTTTTCAAATTCAAGAATTCATTCAGAGCAATTCAGATTCACGCCGTGAATGTGAATCAAGGTGAATGAGCGAGTTCATGAATGAATTTGCCGAGGTATGGTTGGGACAGGCTTTAACCGGTCATTCCAGGGGTGTCTCGATACACCAGGAGGGCCATGTGCGGGTCTCTTGACTTGTAGAACAGCTCTTTTATTGTCCGCACCATACGCTCCGCTTCCCCATTCGCCTGTGGGTAGCGTGGGCTGCTCGTGACGTGCTGGAAACCGTAGCTCTGGGCGAACTCGGCGAATTGTCTCGAAGAGAACTGCGGCCCATTGTCCGATACCAGCACGTCGGGGATCCCAAACCGGGCGAATGTACTCTTGACTGCTGCGATGACGGACGTTGACGTCGTCAATGTCAGGCTGATGACCTCTGGGAAGCGGGAGTAATAGTTCACGACAAGCACTTGGTTTTTCCCCTTGAGCTCGGACAGATCCGCACCGAGTCTCTGCCAGAGACGACTGGGAGTCGGTGTGCTGATGAGGGGCTAGGAGCGCTGTACTCTTGTTTGGGCGCACCGCTCGCAGGCTGTCACAAGTTGCTCCATTTCGCTGTTTAGAGTAGGCCACCAAACAGCGTCCCTTGCTCTTGCCTTGCAGCGTCCGATGCCCTGATTGCCTTCATGTATCAGCTGCAGTATCTCATGTCTTACCTAGATTGTGGAAACCAGCTGAACTTACAGAAAAGGGTGAGGAGAGAAAGGAGAAAAGGCATCCGATCGCTGGATGCAATGGAAAGGAGCTCAGCTCCTTCCCATTGCAAGTATCTCGTGTTGCAGCGAGCGTGGAATGAAGATGCGGCGGTCTTTAAACTGACATATAAGCTACTGCCTATCTCCTTAACAGAGTGGATTTTGGGCTCTTAAAGAGTTGCAAGACCCTTGAGCCTGAAGAAGGCATTCAGATGGCAGTATTATCCTGTTCATGCTTTGGGTGGGTTTGCCTATATGCATGTGTATGTCTTCCTCTCTGCAAGGGTTTCGAAGATGAAGTGTGTTATACTCGGGATAGTACCCACTCTTTATAAGGGGTGACATAACCTAGGCCGCCCCTCGGTCTTCTCCCTATTGGCAGCAAGTTCTGTGACCTCCCTACGGTTAAGAGAAGTCCAAGCTTAGTAAAATTACAGAAGACACTACAAATATCAAGCATTCTGATGCGTGGTACTAAAGAGATTCTACTGTGAGTACTCTGAACACAGTGGTTTTAAAAATGCAGACTACATCGTTCACAGCTTCTTTGATGGAACGGGTTGTCTTCAAGCGACAGAGGCCAGAGTTGATATCACATCTCTCTTAACTTTCTTTCTTTTGCGGTTTTAGCAACATTTCTGACACAAATAGGTTTTATCAAGTGAATGTAAGGGCGCGAACGAGCTGGTTTAGATTGAGCATCACCTTAACTCTTAGACTGCAGGCAAAAACAGCACAAACACTAAAACGTTGATACCTTTTAGTGTCGCTTTTGCCTTTGTGTCATTTTTTCTGGCCGTCTCGGTGCCTATGTCATGTTCAATTAAGTTTTCTGTTTGGATTTACTGTAAAAAAATGTCAATAGATGTCTCAGTCTTTTGAGGAATTTCCAGCTTCCTTTGATGTCTTTAAAGGAGGACAAATGCAAACATATGACACACAGATTGCGTACCTGTTATGACTACCGTATTTACAGGAATGTAGGTTGACCATTTTTTCAATTTTTAAAAATCTGAAGTGGGGGGTCGACTTGTAATCGAACCAAAGCCTTCCACCGCCGGCAAAAACGAAACAACCGCAATGTCATGAGCAGCTCGGCGTACCCCTAGCACTGTGCTATTTTGTGCACTCATTTTACAAATTAATTATTTTTTATTTGTGCAAACGAGCATTAATAATAGCGATTCACAAATTAACCCGAATGTACGGCGGTGAACAGCGCACGGCGCGCCCGACTCTCGTGGGGTGGCGGCACTTCTTGTAAGAGTCACCCCGTAGGCCGCTGAAGGCTGGCAGTTGCAGGTCTTGGATGGTCTTTTCCAAGCGGCTGAGTCGAGCCGCTATATCCTGGGAAGGTGCGGCTGCTGCGGGATCCGATGCTCGTGATTGAAAGCTGGCCGCGGCGACAACCGGGGGTGTGGAGTATTCTGCAACACGATCCGCCAGATCAGCCAGGCGCTCCAGGGGCATGTCCTCACTTGCTGCGAGCACGACGACCATGTTGTGGGGCAAGCGCTGCAGAAATAGCTCACGGAGGAGCGATGTTTCAGCATTCGAAGTGGCGTCGCCCAGAAGTTGTCGCATCCGGCGCAGTAGCCGGGAGGGACGCTGGTTACCAAGCTCCTTCATGTTGAGGAGATGCTGGAGGCAGCTGCGCTCCGACGTGGTCTTCCGGGCGAGGATAGCGGCCTTGAGGTTGTCATACTGGTTGGATGTCGGCGCCGCCGCGAGGATGTCCTCTAGTTCATCGGCGACTTCAGCTGGCAGCGAGGAGACGACGTGAAGATATTTAGTCGCTTGCGAGGTGATGCGATGCAGCAGAAATTGCGCCTCAACCTGCGCAAACCATACCTTGGCGTTCTTCGTCTGAAATGGAGGCAGCTTGATTCGAATTGCCGCTAAAGATCCCGTCGGAATGGTGTCCCCAGCAGCAGACTGTTTGCTTTCGGAAATGGTTGGAAAATTGCCGGGAACCATGAAGGAGTCGCTCATCTGGGGTCACCAATTTGTAGGGATGTGTTCCGAGATTTTGAGGACGCGAAGGAAAAAACGTCCGACTCCGTGATTGTACAAATTGGTTCTGTGGTTTTATTATCCGTCTGAAGACAACTGTGCCGACTGCGCACGGAGGGAAGAAACCTGACCCTTGAGCCCGGCCGGTGCGCCGAAGTGTTTACTCGAATGCGCACCGGAGAACCAGATGGAGCGCGCTAGGGTGCCTCGACGTCCGAGATTAACATATGGCGGAGACGGAGCGCCTTGACGTCTGAGATAAAATATATGGCGGAGGCCGCCACATGCGCATCTAAAGATTATTTTTTTTTTTTGCTGATATGCAATGTGGGGGGGGGGGGGTCGACTTATAATCAAGTCTGCGGCTCGTTCTGGGTGATTGCTCGGCCACGGCAGCAAAGTGCGGCAGTCTGGGACTAGGCAAAGTTTAGGAATTTGATCAAGGCGAAAGCCTTATATGTCGATCCCATTACACGAAAGGGCAGCGTCGGCATTGTGCCTGAAAGATGGCCATAAAATCCCAGTCCAGTGTGTCCTGGTGCAATCCCAGTCTACTCATGCCTGCTTTACCGAATTTAAATGCCAAATAAATTTCTTTGAATGCAGCATCTTGCAAGAACAGCACTGCAATCTTTTTGAAGGCTGAGCTGTTTATTCAGCCAGTTGTGCTGGTGCCCTGGGCCACTTGTGCTGTGGTTCGCATGGTTTCTGAATCACCCGAATCCCAATCTTTGATGACATGGCTACCTCCAGGTCCTTATGGCTCAAGCCTCAGCACAATGCCAGCAATAGTTTACAAAACATGAAAGACGTTTACAGTTCTCTATAATGCCGAATTAGAGCGCAGCTATTGAGGAGGAGGAGGGGAAGGTATGCTCTCCTCCACCTCCATACCCTCCCTTTCTCCTCTCCTGCTCTCCCATTTAGCGTGAAATTTTCGTTTAATTTCCCTCCAAATTTAGCGAAAATTTTCCCAATAAATTTAGCAGAGAAATATTCCCACTTAGTTTAGCAGGAAATTTATCGAAAATTTTAACGCTAAATTTAGCAGGAAATTTATCGGGGAAATTGAATTGGCCTTGGAGGTCATGTGACGTTAATTTCCCCGCTAAATTTAGCAGCGCGAAAATTTTCCCACTAAATTTGGTGGCAAAATTTCCCCACTGAATTCAGCAGAAAAATTTCCCTACTAAATTTAGCAAGAAAATTTGCCTGCTAAATTTAGTGGGAAAATTTGCCTGCTAAATTTAGTGGGAAATTTTCCCCACTAAATTTAGTGGAGAAATTACCTTGCTAAATTTAGGAAAAAATTTTCCTGCTGCATTTAGTGGGAAAACTTTCCCGCTAAATTTTAAGCGGAAAATTTTTCCCTCTAAATTTAGTAGTAAAATTTTCCTTCTAAATTCAGCAGAAAAAATTTCCTTGCTACCTTTAGCGGGGAACGTCCTATAATGCAATGCACGGTTACGTCGACGCTGACTGCGACGCTGCTCAACCCGGAAACGGGTGCCTAAGAGCGCGTGTTTTAAAATTCACTCTTGAGATCAAGCAAACAAAACAGGTTTTAATATTGATTTATAGCATCCTGTCGTGTCACCAATTCGTAACAAGTATTTCTGCCAAACTACAAGGACAGGAAACAAAACAGTTGTGCAATCAACCTCTGGCTTCCTGTTGACAGACCTCTCATGACATCTGGTTCAATATTTCTGGCCCTGCTGGCACGTTGAAAACACTACCATCTTCGCAACGAGGCGTGTGAATTGCTCGGTCGTTACTGTTTTACCGTGTTGTACAAGCGACGTATCAATCAGAATTTCACGACTTTACTCCAACAAAATGTCCTCTTCTTACCTAGTTGAAAGAACCGGCGACAAATGCTACCGGCAAAAGCTGACAATCGCAGGCCAGGAGCTTCGAGATCCATTAGATGCTGCTATTCAGAAACACGTCTTCACCATAGATGCTCGCCAGTGGCCGGGACTAGAAATTGGCAACATCTATATCTACCTTGTGGAGGGGTCCATGCTTGGACCCCTCCACGAGGTAGATATAGATGCAACTGCCTTCAAGAGTTACATGTAGATATAGATTGCAACCGTCTTCAAGAGTTACATGCTTGAAGACAGTTGCAACCTGTTTTTGAGTGGTAGGGTTCATGCTGTTTGCTTATTTGGGGCTACGACAGGGAGCACAGGCATCATTCTCGTCACCATGAAAGTGGAAGCTAGTCAAACCTTCGGAGGGTACCACCAGCCTTGGGCCATGGTCAAAAAAGAGGGCACAGTCCTAAGTGTCCACAGCACTTGCATGGCAGAGTGAGTAGCTTGTTTTTTCCTTTCATTTTGATTGCTTTCTGATCGCAGCAACACGGCCCCTCCCATTTAAAATCATTTTGTGCCTACAGGCTCAGCGAGGCCTGCAGTCACGTAGCTGCGCTCTTGCTTTGCGTCGAAGGTGACGTCAAGTTTGGTATTAATGACCCAAGCTCGACTTCTGTCCAATGCCGCTAGTTGACAGCATATTCCACTGCATGGGTGTGCATTTAGTAATATGCTTCCGTGGTTTTTTACCTTTTTCACAAATTGCCACGTAATAACTTTTGCACAAAGTTCTTTCAATTTTTGCTTTAAAAACATTCACACATCTTTGAATAATTCAATAAAACAAATATTTTATAATTTTACCATAAAGTTACGAAAGAACGCCCACCCAAAGTTTTGCTGTGGTGATGCCAGAGCAAAACTTTATTGTAATTGTAATTATAATTGATTTCCACAGATGGCAATGTACGTGGCTAAGCAGAAAGGATACAACCCTTATGCATATGCGCCTGCTAGTCAACTGCCACATACACTATTGACGAAAAAAAGATCACACACGAGAGAAGCAAGAGCAAAAGAACACAAGAGGATCTCGATGCCACTCAAAGGGAAAAGAAAACGCAAAGTTCTTGAGACTCCTTGTTTGAAGTTGGCAGGGGGCTTGAGGTGGGTAAGAGAATAGTTAGGAAGTCTCTGTCAGCTTCATGGGTTCACTATGGCGGATGGTTCTGCCGCGGAGCTACTCGGGTTGCCCAGTTTTACTCGCCCGCACTGCAGAAGACAAGGGGGTTCCCGAAGGCGGCCCATCGAACACCCGACAAGGCCTGCATACCCGCGACGTACGTAGCCTCTCAACAAGGGTCACCACTAAGGGCTCCGAGACGTGTGCCATACGAGCTGGCGAAGGTGATGGATGACTGGCCAGAGATGATGCACGTAGCACAGTGCTGCACACTCTCGAGGCACTCGCAGTGGCGCTGTTGGTCTGGGGACTAGATTGCCGAGGATTGCCATAGTGGGGAGCACAAGTGCTGTGTAAAGCATCCGCAGCACTATTGGCCTGCATAATTTGGCCACGTGCTTTATACCCAGCGTCCGTCAGATCCTGGAGACGACACTCAAAATATGGGCAGAAAAGTCCAGATTGCTTGCGAGTGTGACACCCAGAATATTGACTGAATTCAAGACAGCAAGTGGGGGACTGGCCAGTGTGTAGACAGGAATGTCACTCTTTTTGCTGTTGGTGAAATGGACCACGGTAATTTTTGACGGACTTATTTGGTGGAGTTATAGGCAAGGGGGGCTTTCTTTTTATCGTAATAAACTTTACAAACTTAACTACCACACGCTGTGTTTTGTTTTTCTCGAGTAAATACCATTTTCCAAGACACGGGAATCTCTACAAAAACGTGGCTCTCAATAAGCATGTTTATTTGGCTCTGAAAAGAGCCGTTGTCACTTGGAGAAGCCTGAGGCTTCATGCAGGTGTTTCTTTACTCCAGCCTACGCAGTTTTGTTTTCAGTCTGGGACCGTCCTCCACCACATAAAACCCTGTGCAGTACTGCTTGAAGGAGACATACTTGCTGCGAGCTATGAGGGCTCTTCAGTGCCTTACATGACCGGTTGCTACTTTCGGGAGGAGGGCATGCTTGGCGAAATAGATGAGCTCTGGCAGCAGCACTCGATCAACAAACTCCTTGTCGAAGGTGATGGTCTCAATGCGTGTTGAGTTGGCAACAGTCTTGTTATTCGTCCAGAGAACAAAATCGCACCACTCGTGTCCGGTCACCGCCATCTGCCCTTGCACCTGGTAGAAGTAGGTGTGAGTTTTCTTAAGGCGTACCAAACCATCCACGACCTTGCAGCAAAACTTTTTGTCCTTAAAGTCCTTTATTGGTGTTAGCCAATCTTCTACGATGGACACTTCACCTCCAAAAGACCCCCTTCATTGTCCTCCTTTACCATGATGCGGTCTGGCGATGCAGCGATGAAGCTGCACTTTGGGCGAATGTGCAGCCCAGTCTCGAGGATCTCGACAGGAGTGTCGAATGCTGCTATAAGTGATGTGTAGGCAGCAACGGCGGTGCCCTCATGTGTCCTCCAATTGCACATGGCCTCACTTGAGGCATCTGGACTCGGGTACAAAATGTCCTTCACCAGGTGCTCGGGCTTGACGCAGTTGATGACAGCAAAGAACACCGACGCTGTAATTCTGCCCTGCCGCTCTTCGTGCCACCTTCCATTGTTGGCTTGACCGATGGTAAACTGGGTCACTTCTTCCCTCTCTTTGTTCGTCAATCTGAAGAGGGACTCTGTGTTTTTCAATTACTCCACAAATCTTCATCGTCTTGAATGGGGAGCACTGGAGTCGCTGGTCCGAGTTGCTGCGCACCCACTGTACAGGAGCCACTGGAGGCCCTGTGTAGCGACACTGAGAGCATCCCGAAGTTGCTAGATCTCTTCAGCCAAAGCAACGCCAACATTCTCGCAGGGTTCAAAGGAGCGCCATCTCTTCTCCTTCACCGGCCTGTTGATGAGGTACTTCTGGAATGTGATGCCCGCAAGTGGCGTCAAGGGAGTAGGCTTCTTGTTTGCAAAGAGAAATTTTGGCTTGTCAGTTCAGTTCTAAATTGAGCTACATCTAGGTTCTCCATTTTGTAATCATGTTAATAGCTTGTCATCCAAGCGGCTTTATGTAGAAAGTGCAAAGTGATAGTTTCATGACTTAATGAAAAAGAACACGAAAAGCATTGGCTGTTTGGTTCCTCATGTTTACCTAGCAATGAGAATGAGCTTCACTAAATAATTTAGACAGCTTGGATGTTGGTAAGTTATTCTCCAATATATTAGGTACAAAGTAAAATGGATTTTATTTTTTTTATGCCTTTGTTATGTTACAAGTTAGTTTTTGCTTCCTTATTATGTGTCTTCATGACCTGTACAGTGAAGAAAGGTTTTCTCAAATTATAAGGCTAAAAGATATATTTTAGGCCTCATCATCTGATAGAAATGTCTCCACGAGCTGGCTATGAGATGGTATCCTTCTTGGGGTATTTGATTGTAGACTGGCCAGAACAGCCAAAGGAAGTTTGTTCATATATGAAAACCTAGCGGGCAATTGGTGTTGAAAGGATATTATGAATGCTCCAAACACAAATCCTTTTTTACTTCCTGAAACCACCAGTCCTTTTTGATTGGGGTATGGGTCCAAGGGGAGGTAAGGGGTCTAGGGTGCTGGTAAACGTTGATCACGTGTTGCATGGCGGGCATCTATTTTGCAAGCACCAGCATGCCATTGTCATTGCTAGTCTGGGCACACCAGCAGACATGCCCATGTACGGTCTTCACCCATGTGTTCAAGACACTGTTCTTCGTCTTGCCTGCAGTGGCCATCTCGTTGTAAATGCCTAGAAATTAGAAAGCATTACTAGCTCAGCTCGTGCCAAGTCTGGAAGACAATGTAGGTAGACATATTATTCGGTCAAAATAGGGTGCTATAGTAAAATCGCATTTGGTCCAGCATGGACAATATCATCAACTTTAGTATACTCTAAGATGATGTTGGAATAATGCCTCATGTATCTTGACAACAAAGCATGTTGCACTACCTTTACATTAACAAATTTCATCTTCGGTTATACTTTGAGTAATTTAACAGGTATTGGAATTCATTTCTCAAATATTGTTAGTTTCTTCGATGTGGCATGAGTCAAACCGGTGCTTGGTGTCAGGGTATCTGTCCATCAGGGCCTTCACCCTAAAGTGCTGTTTAGTCACAAGCTATACACAGACAGTCCCGTGCTCACGATGAAGTCCAGGGAACACTTCATGCCTTCTGTATCCATGTGATTATTCTATTTTACTTCTGTCGATTAGGGTAGGAACAAATTCAGTAAAATGCACACCTCATCCATGCAATGCAATGACATAATTTTATATTTAGCCACTCCTTATGTGAAGAACCTTGACTTATGAGATCTTGTTGAATCTGGCGTGAAGTATTGTGTATGTCCCATACTTTGCTGAGTAGCCAGGTGTGAGTGCACGGCTATTGCCTACCAGGTGGAGCTTGCTGCCTTTCTTGGCTGTCGGGAGGAACTTCTGTTCAGCTTCTCAGGTCTTTGAAAGGAGAAAACTCAATGTCGGGCTCAATCACTGGGCATGTTTAGTCAACTGAAAATCTTTGTTGTCAGCTCTGCTCACTTTTGTAGCAGCAGGAAACACCAAACAGCTCTGAAGCCAGAAGAACAGTGTCTTTCTTAGGACTTACATTTTTATGGAACGAAGAAGGCAAAGAATGTGCGTAGGACTGGCACCAGAGTATGTGATGGCAGCAGGTAGCGGAATGTTGAGGAGTGCCTTGCTGTTGACTCGGGGCTGGTTCTCCCACACAGTCTTGTGTCCTCATGCACATGTAATGACAGCGTGCCTACCCAAGTGAGAATATAAAGTGGTACTTCAAGTGGTATCACTTAGTTTAAAGTGGTACCACTTTGACTGCAAGTGGCAGCACTTTGACTGCAAGTGGTATCACTTGGGTCTGTAAGTGGTACCACTTGAGGCCAAGTGGTGCCACTTGGGCATGGAAGTGGTACCACTTCAGGGCAAATAGTACCACTTGGGCCTATAAGTTGTACCACTTCAGGGCAAATGCTACCATTTAAGTTGCAAGGGGCAAAACTTCCAAGTACCTTAGCTCTGGCTAAAAAGTGCTAAAGATTGGCCCAGAAGTAGCGTCAATGCATTAGACTTGCATGTGCAGAAAGTTGCTTCCATGCATGCCAGAGACTCGCCACCACTATACCACAGCAAAAAATGGCCCCAGCAAGGAAGCAACTTGTATTCATTTTATTCACAGTTTACACTGTGAAGTGCTTCCATAGAGAGCTTGATAGTTTGCTTCTTGTTGCAACTTTTTGCAAAATTACCACCAAGTGAGCTTCAGTCACAAAGCGATTTGGCTTAGCTAAAATTATGACTACTTGCTGATAAAATAAAAAGTATTTCTATTTATGAAAAGTATTAGGTGTGGGAAAAGCAAGTTATATAGCTAAAAACCAAGAGATGGGACACAAGGAATGCATTTAAAAATGTTACCGGAAAAGAGAAATAAGGCTCGGTCATGTGGGTGAGCAACAGAATTGCAAAATTTTAAAAAGATTGCAGATATAATATTAGTGTGCCTAGCGACCAGGAAAACCGGGAATTGTCAGGGAAATTTTAATTACCGGGAAAAATCAGGGAATGGTCGGGGATATTGTCAAAAAGTGAGCCTAGTCAGGGAAAATGAGCCGGAAACGCCATAGAGTGCCCTGAGCAAAGACTTGAGGACTTGGGGGCAGAAAAATAGGCATTAAATTCTGCTAGAGCGGTTCGCGGGCTCTGCTCACCCAATGTAGAGTGTGCTACCCAATACAAAGAGAACAGCCGACAAATCTAGTCCAAGCTTTGGATTGGATTAGATTGGGGGGACAACATTGCGCTTGATCCAGTTAGAGCTACTAGATTTAGTAACAAATGGGAAAGCCGCAGACCCCAATCCAATCCAAGCATTAAGCCGAACGGATCTGAAAGTGTGCATCTGGAAGCCATGGCCATGCACTATGCTGCCATTCGGTTATTGATGTGTGTGGTTGAGTATTGTGTGTTCATTGTGTTTCCGGAAGTGGCCTCTTCAATGACGATGTCGGTGGCAAGGAAGTGCTCAAACCGGACTGGACGAACCCGAATATTTCGGAATATGCAAGTTAGATTAAGCCCATGCAAAATGATGCTCACAGTGCTCAATGCTCAATGCCTTGTGTTGTAATGGTCTTATATATTTCATCGCCTGTACAGTGGTCAGGGAATTTCACCTGAAATTGTCAGGGAAAACCTGGAAAAGCCAGGGAATTTCAAAATAATAACTTGCTAGACACCCTAAATATGGTACAGTGTACAGCATAATAATCTAGACCAGTGGTTGTCAAATGAGGGTCCGCAAAGGTGCTATAGAGGTCTGCGAAACCCTGCCTCATCATTCAAGCCCGGCAATAAAAGTTGTCTTTTTTTAGATTGAAAGGAACATTCTAATTTTCAATTTTCGGGCCTTGTGTGTATGTCAATGAGAGAAGTCTACTTCCCACTAGCTCCACTCGCTCCTCTTTTGCGTAATCATTGCCAACTTTCACAGCTGTCGAGTCTCGTTTCAGGGGGCTAATGTACTGCTCACTGTGAATGACGCAACCACACACCTGCATACGATTGTACTCTTCAACACTGTCCACAATCCCCAGGTTCTCTTGCAGCAGGTGTGTGACATCTTGAGGTGCTTGTTTGGGTCTGCCCAGGAGCTCTGGTGTTGTGTTTCTCTTCATTGTCTTTTGAGAGCAGTGCTTCCTCACTTCTCCTGAGGCCATTGAGAGCAACTGACGAAAGTTGTTTCGGAGGAAAATACGAGACAAGGTCTGAAAAGCGATGCCATTTGCTGAGGTCACCAACTTCAGTAAATGTCCCATATGACTCAAACTCGAAGCAAGAGAGTGTCCACAGTGGTCCATGAAGCAGTACACTTTTTGGCATGTGCACCAACGTGTGCACACGTAGAGGCACTGAGTCATAACAACAAATTTAGTGATTTTCTCCGTACTTTCATGTACATCCTCCTTCGTTACAAGGGTTTTCATGAGCATATCCGTGTAGAACAGTATGTTGTTGTCGCTTTCCCGGAATTTCTCAATTTCGAATGGGACCGATTCTTCCTTAAGCTTTTCTAAGTTGCACTGAGCAAGGATAAGGTTGTCATGTAGTATGTCCAGTTCTTTGCATAGTGTGCTTACTTTCTGCTCAAACAGACTTACTGCTGCCACAAACCCTCCCCCCCCCCTTACTGAATACCCAGACCGGGTATAACAAATGTCATCCAAGTGTGTTATTTATGGGCTCCTACAAATATTGTGTGCAACCCTCATAGAGTAGTAAAAGCATGCAAACTGTCTTTAATTAGTACCTTCTTAGGCAACCATCCACCACTGCCAGCTCACTTGTCCCTCGTTGACGAAGTACCGTGTGAACAGCTCCCGCACTGCTTTGGCGTCGTCGCTGCTGTTGCTTCCTCCTCTTCGAAACCGCCTCATGACTCCAGCGGGAGTCACACCCTGTCTCCATAAGCCGTTTGTACAGTTCCTGCAGGCCATCGAAATAGCATTGTTGAACCACGCATGTTTATGATGAGTTTCACTACTGTAAGCATCTATATCAAACTCAGTTACTAACAATCTTTCTGAACCCTTTCCATTCACCACATCTTTGCATCCAGTTTACTTCAGTGAGCTTGCTTGTGTTAAGTTGTACTTCAGGCTCTGCTCTTAGCTTCCAACCTCTGGCAAGTTCGGCCTCCGTTTCAGACTGCAGCCCTACCTCGTTATGGCTCTTGGCTTGTTGAGTGTGCAGCTCTTTTTGAAGCCTCGATTTGTTCACCTTGCTTGTGGCTAGCTATGCTTGTAGTGCTACAATGGTGTTGCTGCATTTGCAGTTTTGCAGCTTGCTCCTGCAGCTTGCTCCTGCAGCTTGCTCCTGCAGCTCTGGTGACTTGTGTTTGAAGGTTCAGACCGTTGTTCGGGGATAGCATCCCGTGGTGGGTGCCAAATTTTTCTTATCTGCTTGCGCACAGTGTTCATGAACCGTGTTCCTCCCGTTCTGTGGCCGTTGGATGCTAGAGAGTGTGCACAGTAACCGCGGAAGAAGTGCCTTTCTTGAGGGCTTCACCCTCCAAAAGACGAGGACGGATGGCACAGCCGTGTCCCCCTGAAGCTGCCGGCCACTTGCCAGACCTTTCCAGAAATCAGCTTCCACAACATGCTCAGAGCATGCTTTAGTTGTTTTGGGTACTCTGAAATATGCTCTTTCATCCCTCTTGACGACTGCAATACATCTCTTTTAGGACACAGCTCTTAGGCGCCCATTTCCGGCTTGAGCGGCGTCGCCGTCGCCGTAATTGCGCGGTGCATGATTTATTTATTTGATTTATTTGCACTGCACGGGACCCTCGTGACGTGATTCGTGAGGTCACGTGTGACGTCACGAGGGTCCCGTGCGGTGCATAATGGGACATTTCCCATGATGCAACACGCGGGGGGAGGAGGAGGAGGGGAGGAGGGGAGGAGGAGCTTGAAGGATGAGGGGAGGGGAGGAATAGCAGGGAGGATGAGGGGGTAATGGGGAGGGAGGAGGGGTATACCCTCTCCTCAGTACCCTCCCCTCCTCCTTCTCATGAGCTGAGCTCTAATGCGGTGTTACAGGGGGTTGTAAATGTCTTTCATTTGTGTGAAGTTGGTGTTACAGTCGGGAACTTGTGATAGGAAATCTGCAAATGAAGTACCAAGGTGAGCACGTGCATTTGTTACTTTTCACCTGCGTCACATTAACACCGTGAATTGCAGGCTGTGCACCAGTGAACACTACAGGGATATCCATAATAATAGAACTGTATAAAAATGCAGGCGCCTAATGGAGTTTACATTCCACGTGACGATCCTAACGTAGTTCGCACAGCGGCTCACTGTTACCATTCCTGAAGGTCACACGCAAGTTTGACAGCAGTCGCTGAATGACACACCAAATGCACTGACATGGTCAGGTCGTCACGCTCTGCGTGCTGCGCCCGACACAAACACAAACTGTAACAAAAGCAACTCAGCGACATGCGAAGCTCATAAAAATGTCTGTACACATTGACAGAACTACGGTAAAATCACTACCTGTGTGGTTGGCGTGCTGAACGGCCGCCTTGTAGCAACACACTAAGGGCACCTTTTTTACGGAAGAAAAACAAAAAAACTGAAAGTACCGAGAAACTGACCAAGCGACGTGCATAGCTTAAAAGATTGTTTAAATAAGTCGCATGACTAAACATTCAAACAATGTGACACATACAAACCTTTTGTCTGGAACTTGTTCACGTATCCGTACCGCTTACAGAGCTGTACGCAGCAGTGGGTAGGCATCTTGTTTCACATTCTCAAAACTGTGTAAGCAGCTTGGAAAAAAAGAGCAAACAATTTAAGTTTGTCAATTTAAACGCAGCTGGATAGTACAGCAGTGGAGCGCTTCCTTTCTAGTGATGTCGGATTCAGATTTGAATTTACTGGTGTCCCCTTTGTATTGGGTGGCCACTTGCCAGTAGTTCTGGTGAGGGCCTGCCAAAACGCAGCTTGGCTGGGCTCATTAAGTGCCAACACTAGCCGGGTTTCTCTTCGTCTCCTTCGTTCTCGGGTGGGTGTCTGCAGGTTTGGGCCCGTCTGCCTTTGACTCTCCCAGCTTCACCAGGAACACTCCCACCACTGCTCTAGCAGACATCAAACAATGACATTAACAGGTCGTCGGTCACTCTCCTAAGTTTCTTTGTTTCAGAGCTTTGTGGAAAAACCTGGACGCAGCAGTCAGGCCTTCATAAGCGACTCCCTCCTCCGTCCAACCCACTGTCACCCGTGACCAAGATGGACCTGAAATATCGGGGAATTTCATTTTTATTAAACTTTAATAGACTGACTGAAATTTGAAACTCTAACCATTTTCCTAACCAGACAGATTTCTGTCAAAGATGTTTACGTAGCAATAGTAACTGATGACAGCTTTTCGGTTCTAAGAAAAAAACAGGAAAATTTTTCGATTGCTTGTTCATATTAACAGTGCACTGCTCTGTTCAGTGCTTATCAGCTGGGCCTCTTTTCAGAAATAGGTTGTCCTCATGGTTTTCACTGATCGCTCAGCAAAATGCAGAGAAGCTCAAGTTTAAAACGACAATGAAAGGATAGACAAAAACAATACCATCACAAACCTTAGATTAAAAAATGCCTGTTGCCTGCAAACATTTTGTCAGAAAATGAGGAGCTTGGCATAGGTTAAATTTTCCTAGCTCTGTGAACAGAAAAAAAATACTTGTTAGGCGAGCGAATGCGTCGGTCGCACCCCTTTGCAACTGCAGGATTTCTTCTAGTGCTGCACGGATGTGGTGCTGTGCAGCCAGCAGCTGAAGCTAAGCAGCCAGCTGCTGCTGCTGTGTGGCCAGCAGGTCCCTGGCCATGCATGCTTGCCCAGGCCGTGGTCGTACGGAACGAGGAGGCAGGGTGCATGGCAGCTGGTGTACTGCCAACACAAAGCACATTTTCATGTGATTCAAGATATGTAATTTTGTGTTTCCTCATACCATCTTGTTGCGGTGAACCTGCCACCTCCACAGGCAATGCTGCATCTGGCGCGTCCTTGGCCTCGCTGTCTTCTGCTGCTTCTGCTGGGGAGTCCTGTATATTTGGTTAAACTGGTGTTATCATGTTGTCAATGCTCTTGGTTTTAGCCCATGTCTTTGCACTAGTTTTTTTTAAAGATTGAACGAGCAACTGACCTGATCGTCAATGTTTATCGAGTCAGAAAAACATTACATCAACTGGTGTGTTTTTCCACAGTTATGAGTCGATGTTCTGTACAGTATATCCAGTCATTACTGTACAGTTGTCAGGATGAACTGTGGCATTTCTGACAGCCCTAACAACACATGCTGCATTTTCTGTTCACAATTCCCACACCACGAGGTCAGACACTGGTGCCTCAGCTACACCTGCGATTCCAAGTACTTAGCGTGGCTGCAGCCGATGGGCCAGGCTGTGGCGTTGGGCGAGGTGCCACCGGTGCCAGGCGCCTTCCCCCACGGCCTCGGGAGGAATCCGTCCCCACAAGGGACAATATTCTTTCCTCTTCGGCGTTTAACGGAGGGACGGGGTTGGCACCCCCACTGCTGCGCGCACACGTGCATTCCAGGACTCCTTCCATTCGGCCTGGCTTTTAACAGATGGGCCCTCGACATTTAGCTCTTGGACAGTGATGTGCCACAGGGCAGTTCGGTCTTCCTCAGATAGTGGACTATCTGTGGTGGCCCTCACAAGGACTGGGTTCGCCAACAGATAGTAGAGGAGTAGGGCGAACTGCCTCACAGAGACACGGGCCCTGAGCCTTTTCTTAGCGGCGTTGTCGGCGATGGCCGTGGTTCTGAGTCTGAACCTCTGAACCGTAGTCAGAGACTTTAAACTACCAAATGCTGGGGTCGATTAAAAACCGCGAGGTCTTGTCAAAAACAAACTCCAGAATCCAGATTTTCCAACGTTGTCAAGATCCCGATCTTCACAAACGGCTGCAATCCATGGGAAAAGTTACCATTGTCACTCAAGTTAAATACATAATTGGTGGATGCAGAATTCAGCTTATGTTATTCTATTTCAATTGAAACCGGTACAATGTGTTTCCAACTTAAAAATAATATTTTTTACAATTCCCTTCACTGCAGTGTTTCAAAGTTCCCTCTAAGGACAGTTTTTGAAAGAATTCTCAATGAAGTTTCAACTTAATTGTTTCTGTTGACCGACGTCATGATAAGGTTGGCTCTCCAGTGGAGTTTAGCGGTGATGAAGTTGAGGCTTCTTCCACCGGCGACGTCGCAATGAAGTTTCTGCATCGCTTTTTTCAGCATACACAGACAACCCTCCACTCATTGAATTTTTCTTACGGTGTATTGAAGATATTTTTTCTCTGTACATGAAAGTGATGCTCTATTCCGTATGCTCTTCCGTATGCACAAAGTTGTTGGGACTGATAAAACTGGTGCCTTCTTGAGAACTACGACTTTGTCAGAAAGTCACTTTCTGATTTGATCTACTAGCGTGGTAATAAATCTTGAGCACCTTTCTCGCATCGAGAGAGGACCCGTTGGTCTTCATGTTGTCAATGTACACTCTCCGGCAATATGAAAGACCCACTGGGAGCGCGTGGCCGAGGCGGTGGCTGGCGGGGGCGCTGCGAGCCCTCCGGGCAATTCCATTCTGCTTCGAGGGGAGGACGCTCACTCGGGCTCAGATAAAGCGAAACGCGCTTATCAGTTTGTGCCGAGTGCCGAATGAGCGTCCTCCCCTCGAAGCAGAATGGAACTGCCCGGAGCGCTCGCAGCGCCCCCACCAGCCAGCGCCTCGGCCACGCGCTCCCAGTGGGTCTTTCATAACGCCGGAGACTGTACGTCTCACACAGGTAGCCCAGAAATAGGGTCTAAGTGGTCCTCAAGTCTGGACGTCAGAACATCCATCTGTCCTGTCAGAATGACAACTTTTTGAACCAAGCTTGAAAGCAAAGTCGAGGTCTTTTAGCAGCTTTGTTTTAGTCGCATCTTTCGCCTCGAATTTCTTGCCTTTTTCAAAGGATTCACATCTTTTACCTTTTTCGCAAAACATTAATCACTGCTAATATCTTTCAACTCCTTTTTGGCATTACAGAACCTACAGGTTTGTCACCTACTGGAAGTTTGTCTGGTGGGTGTGGAAGAGATTGGGGAGATTCAACAGGGTGCAACTTGCGTGCTGCGTGGTGGCGAAGATAAGGAAGCACTTCCCTTCAGCCACATAGTCTTCCAGTACTCCTATTGCCAGAACCTTGAGACGTGGGCTCTGATGGTGACTTTTTTGTCTGGCCTATTAGCTGCGCTGCACAAGGAGGAAATAAGGGCCGTTGCAACGCAGTGGAACCTAGCTGCTGCTGGCCAAGTTTTCACTTACCAGAGGAGGGTGGCTCTGTCACTGAATGAACAGACCGCCCTTAGTTGCCTTAGGAAACCTTAGGCTGTACCGAAGCTCCTTGTCCCTGGTTCTTGCTTGCTTCCAGACGGCGCATTGGCATTATAATGCCTAATAGCCACGCAGGTTCTGATATGTGCTCAGATATGAGACATAATCAGAGTTTGCCATCATACCAGTGAGCTTTGCAACTTACTGTGCAATCATACCATTATAGCTGAAAAGCAAAGACTTCGGAGTGATGTGGATAAGCATGCTGTGAAATGCTTCAAGGTTGTAGGTCTGGCTCCCATTAGAGAGTCTCAAGATGTCCCTGAGAATGTGGTGGGCCATCACAATTTTGTGAAAAGCCACATATGGTTCCGTCAGTGACAAAATTGAAATCGGACATTTGTATTGAAATACGGTCTGAGTATAGGAAGGATTGTGTGAAAGCCACATATGGTTCCATCCCTGATGAAATTGAAATCAGATATTTGTAGAAGGATATGGTCTCAATATAGGAAAGATTGCGGTGCCCATTTGAGGAAGTAGTGCAGAAATCTTAGTTTTTATTTTCTTTTATCTTCATTACAGTATGACTAATGCCTCGGAAAGTTTGGCGAGAGACGTCTCGTAGGTGGTCAACGATCGTAACGCGAGACTTAGCGTGTCGACGTAGTCGCCAACCTGTTCCTGTTCGAAGACAACGCACAAGATTAAATAGTTTCGAAGGGTCGTCGCCTGCGTGGAAATTTTTTCGCCGTGTTCGTGAAGAAACTCGTCGGTCGGTAGGCGTTCGTTGGCGAAGGTCGTCATGATTTCAGCCATGGGCCAGAGGTTCCCGTGGCGAAACCAGGTGATTATGCAGACCTTTTCGAGTATCTCGCGGGCGGCCGTCTTGAAGGTTTCGTACACTTCGATAAAGAATCTGAAGACGATCGAGGTCAGTTGAATTTCGAGTCTATTAAAGTTTCTATTTACGTCGTACTTGTAACGGTTTATGTCGTCAGACGGCTCCGTTGCGGTGGCGGGCGGTCGGAAATCGTAAAATTCCTCCAAGATGTCTTTCCTCACAATCTTGGCGTTCGAGCGCAAGTGCGTCTCGAACCTTGTGATTCCCGGTAGAGTCAGGGCGTATTCGGCCGCCAACCACACGGAAAGTGGGCCCCGTTGAGCCCCTTTTTGCGAAATACTATCTCTTCCCAACACATGTCGTAGTCCAAATCTTTAACGTGGACTCGCCAGTACGGAAAGACGGCGGCGTTGACTTTGCTCCAATTGTTCTTGACGTAAGAATAAAACGAAACTAAATCCATTCTCTATTGTTTTGTACTCGTAACGAGGTGCACGCTCACGCCCGCAAAGAGACCCGTTGCGGCCGACGGAATCACGAGTTTTAATAAGGGGTCGATTTTACGGGTGGAGTCGTCGGTCGTAACGGGTCTGTCAGTGGGCGGTGGCAGCTCCTCATCGGTCGTCGTCGCGAATTTACTACTTCGAAAGTGTTTGGGTAGAAACGTGATCTGCCGCTCCATGGCCATCTCGGCGAGGTCCACCCTGTAATTTGACAGCGTGTCCGAATTGTATATGGACCCGCGTTCCTCTTCCGTGGCTTCCACGTCCAACTTTTCGGTTAAAATTTTATAGTTTGACGTACTCAGATGCGAATGCAGCTCTTCGCCGTACATTAGCATGAGTTGGTCGGTGGACAGGTCGCGACCGGCGCACGCCGCCAACACTTCGGTGAGGAACCAGAGCGCGTCCTTGTGTTCGCTGTACCAGACGCGCACGCACAGGTCTTCCAGTTTGGCCAACTCGATCGTCTTTAGACGGTTCTCGTACACGTCGACAAATTTTCGGACCGTGCTGGACGTGATCGGCGCTGCATTCGTAACTCTAAATCTATCCGCAAAGTACTGGTCGACTTGCCGTTCGTAGCGCCATTTGTTCTTGCCATCGTTTTCTTTGGTCAGTGCGGTGTCGTCGTCGTAAAACGAGTCAAAGATTTCGGGATCCCTTCGACTGTAGGACGGCCATACCGTCTCCACAAACTTGGTTCGTCCCGGCAAAGTCAGGGCATACTCGGCGACGATCCACATGCGAACTTTGGAATTTAGCATATAGAAAAGTTGTTGTCTACTCAGACCTATGAATTCGTACATCTGTATATTCTTGACGTGTTGGTGCCAAAATCGAAAAGTGCGAAGGGCAACTTTGGTCCAATTTTCCTTTACGTAATCGTAAAACCGTTCGTAGTCTTCTTTCAACGCGTCTCTAGACATTTTTGTATTGATCAACGCGTGATCAAATACGTCCCGACTCCAAGTACCAATCCGATCGCTGTCGAAGGAACGAGGATCGCTACTAGACTACCGACTGAAGGTAGCGGCGTGGCCGATCGGATTCGATTGTTCATCTCTATCAAATCTTGGCGGTAGCTCGTCTCGTCGTTGGTAGACGGTTGCTGTTGCGAATCAAAGGCCTTTTGCAAGAGCCGGACTTGCTCGGGGCCGGCATGAGAATGCAGTTTCTCTCCGTGCAACGATAAGAGCGTCCCGACCGGAATCTTTTGTTTCGCAAATAAGCTCAACGTCTCGGCCGCAACCCACACGCCGTCCTTGTCCAGGGCCCACGCTCGCAAACAAAATCCTTTAAGCTCGAGCGGATCTTGGATTGTGGACAGCGTCTCGTACAGGTTGACGAGCTTGCGGAACGAGGACGAGGTGGGCGTCATTTTCAACTTTGCAAAGTTTTGCTTTATGTGGTCGGCGTACGTCTCGTGCGCGTGGCGACCGGCAGTGGATTCGCGAACGTTTTGAGATGCAAATTCTCTAAAGTCGACTAGGCCCGGGGTAAAGTCAACGGCTACGTCGCCGACCTTTTCGAGGAAAGCTCGACGACCGGGCATAGTGAGGGCGTACTCTGCAAAGAGCCAGGCGAGTAGAGCCTGAGCATCCGAACCGACGACGCGGTTCTTGGCCAGTATCCGCGACCACGCGGCGTCTGCGTCCGCGTTTTTGACTTTGGCGAGCCAATACGCGTAGCACATCCAATCCGCATCGGGCCAATTTTCTTTGATCGCATTGTACAAATAGACGTAGGCGTCCATTTTATTATTTATTGAGCATGACGTACCCAGCGTAGGCGAGTGCCGTCAACGACACGCAGTACGGCGAACACAACATTAGGACGACCTTGGTGTCGCCGGCCTTCTTTATCTCCTCGTCTTCGTAGTGAGAAAGAGGAGGTGATGTCTCGTCTTCCTCCTGATTCCTCGGCGCTTCGGAGTATATGTTTCGATTGTAATTTTCGTGCGCGTAGCGCATTCGTCTTTCGTACTCGGCGTCCGAGAGCACGACGAACGAAGCCGATCGATTCAGATCCACCCTCAATGTGGCGTTTAAATTTAACAAATCAATCTTGTAACGCTCCACGTCTCGCTGATTCAACAGGCGAAGCGTGTCTCTATCGGCGACGGCCGGTGCCACGTCTATCTGCTCGGCGACCTCGCGCACAGTGTACTCGCTGATCTGGTGCCAGATACCGTCGAGGTGGCCACCGACCAACAAATCGTCTGCCCTGACGTCATTAGAAACGCAAGTCAACAAGACCTCTACCAGTGCCCACTGGACGTTCATCTTGCGTTTCCAAAAGGACATGACCACGCCCTGAACGTCGTAGGGAATCAAGCGCAACAACTTTTCGTACGCATTCTTTAAATAAAGTTTTGCCTTTGGCGTACAATGGACCCCCATTTTTCTCAGTCCGGCTTCGCGGACGTATTCGTATCGGTCCCTGGTGATCTTGTCCTGCACTGGAGCTGCGGGCACGCGGAGGAAATCGGTCAACTCGCCTTCGCGTGTAGATAACCTGAGCGTAAACCTAGTGTCGAGACTGAACCAGTGTGCGAGCGACGCTTTAAAGTCTTTGAAAGGTGGAAAGGTCAAAATGTACTCTACTAGCAGCCACGTCAGGTAGCGTCGTCGCGTCGCTGGTTCCATCTCGGTGGCGGATATTTCGCTCAAACGCGAGTACAGAGCTTCCAAAGAAACACCTTCGACAATCATTCGTACGTATTTTATTAAGACCATAGATACCATCGGCCTTTCTTGCACGGCACGTAGTTTTCGCAATGTCCAGAGAGTGGTGCAATAAACTCGTGCGTAAACTCGTGGTCCGTGTTGACACACACTTGTCGAGAGAGTCTTCGCAGGTCTCTTCGGTACGCGAGAATGTCCTTCTCCAACTTGTCTCGCTGCACGTTGTCCGGGTCGAAAGACGCACTCAACTGGTCTCGAATGTTGCGCAGCATGTCGTTCCGGATCTCGCCTCGAATCCAGTCGAGATGCCCGTCAGCGATGTCGTAGACACCGACGCCCACCTTTATGCAATAGAGAAGAATCTCGACGAGAATCCACTCGGTGGCCTTGGGCTTTCTCCAAAAGTGCAACACCAGCTCGCGCGTGTCTGCGTCCGACAGTCCGTGCAATCTTTCGTACAATTCCATGAGGTTCGAGACGATTGTCGGAGTAAAATATATGCCCAGCTTCTCCATGGCAATCTCCACTTCTCTAACGTAGGTGTCATATTCGTCCGAAGAGGGAGGTATCGGCGCAGTCATAAAGTTTTTCAACACTCCTGCGTCGAACTTGTCCCTTCCACCAGTCCACAGGTTGTATCTCGTTTGAAATTCTTCTACCGACGGTAGAGTATTGGCGTATTCAATCACGCACCATTCGAGTATAGTCTTGTCAGACAGTCCCCGCTTGTCCAGTGGAAGAGTAGCGACTCGTACTGGAGCCTGGTCGGCCGAAACGGGATCGCTGTTGACCGAAGCAGCTGGTGTAGGAGCAGTCTCGCACGTGCACGATTCGAGTATAGGCTTGTCGGACGGTCCCCGCTTGTCCGATGGAACAGTAGCGACTCGTGTTGGAGCCTGGTCGGTCGAAACGGGATCGCTGTTGACCGAAGCAGCTGGTGTAGGAGCAATAGTAGCGTCGCGAATCGTGCAATACCAGTAAGCGTAGCCCTGTCGGCTAGCCGTGTATCTGTGTTCGCGCAGATACGTGTGCAAACTGAGGATGTGCATTTTCATAGACGACCGTTCAAAAACGAGTTTAGCTCGAGCAAAGATTTCTTCGTGTCTTTGAAGGTGGACGACTCGTCTTCGCAGACCTGGACCCAATGCGGTAAATCGCTCCAAACGTCGGGTCTAAAATACCTACTGTCGAGCAATAGGACGGCCCCCCAGTCGTTCACGTGACGTACGCAGCGTCCCACGGACTGGTTAACCGCTCGCATCGCCTGCGTTTTATACCATTCGTCCCCGTCTCCGCCCCTGCTGCGGTTAAACTCGACCTTGACCTTTACGTCCGGACTGTGATACGACGGATAGGGTAACCCCACGGATACGACGAGTCGAGCCAGCGAATCGGAGAAGTCGACGCCTTCGCTCATTTTGCCTCTGTGCACGACTAGAAACAGGGCCACCGTGCCGGGCTCTCCGTCAATCAACGCAGTCTTGTACCTATCGAACAAGAGGTCCGAGTTTTCAGAATCTTCCAGAAACAGATGCCCGCCGACCACCTTGACCAACTTGGCCCATAGAGGCACTTTGCGCCACACGTCTCGACAGGTCTGAAGTAGCTTGTAAGAAGGGAAGAAGCACAGGACGCCAGCCTTTGTTTCGCCGACATTTTTCTTCAGGATCTTGGTCGACTCGTAGACGACGGAACCTACGGCCTTGAGTAGCTCTTCGTTCTGGCATGCGCTGTAATTCATGTAAAACTCTTTGTCACCCTTGAGCGAATGCGAGATCCTACGGACAAAGACGTGACGCTTGGACACGACGTGTTCCTTGGCGGACACCTTGTGAGTAAAGAAGACGCCCAATTCCTTTTCGTACGATGACATCGGACTGAGAGTCCCCGAGGCCAGGACGATAGAGTGCGTGCACGACGACACAGACTTCATGGCGTAACTCGAGTCCATGCAGGTCATCCTGAGTTCTGGCGACTCGCGACCCTGGACGACAAACATTGCAAAGCCTTGGGCACCAAATATCTCGGGGTAGTAAAACTGAGTGACGATGCGGTCAATCAACGTGGTGTTTAACCGGTCGGACAAAGGATGTCGAGACGTTAAGGGACTCACGACTTGACCCAGGCTCACGTTGTCCGTCTTGAGGTAGCGTCTCGTCTTGGCCAGGAGATCATCGCCGCGAACAATCGCATATCCAACGTCGTTCATCATGGCCAGGAGCCCCTCGAAGAATTCGCGAAGCTCGACGTAGCGAGAAAATCGTTGTGCGTACGTCTGAAGCTGCGATCTGGACACTTGTAGGGACATGGCGTCTCTACAAAACGTTTCAATGTTGTGCGCCTCGTCGAGGATCAGAATCGCGCCGCTGAGATTGATGTTGAGCGTGCTACGGACGAAGGGATCGATCAAGTAGTTGTAGGGAGCCAGCACTATTTTCGACCTGGCTACGTAGTACTGTTCGGTGACGTAGTAGGGGCAGATATCTTTTGCAGCACAACTCTCCACCAAGTCCTCGATGTCCCTAACGTCGGGCAAACGCGTCTCTGGTCCATGCTGCTCTTTCCAGTTGCAGTAGAATCGGCACGTTGACGAGGCCCTGTGTTGACTGCAGAGTTGGGGCACGTTACCGCTGTGGACTTCCCGTTCCAAGAGGCAGACTCGGTCCTTGCCGACGAGACGAGAAATGTGCGCGGCGTCTCCGATGAACGCCTTGGCCACCGCTACCATTTGGTCGAGCTGTTGGTGCGTTCTAGAGCAGAGGTAGATTTTGCCGCTGGGTCGTGTCGTTATCCATTCGCGAACGGCTCCGAGCATGGCCATTGTCTTGCCCGATCCGGTAGGAGCTTCTATCATGACGTTGGCTTTTTCTCCGAATCCGCGCAACATTGTTTCAAAGACGTCCACTTGTACGGGGTAAGGTATCCGGTCGCCCGGTAGTACGAGCCGGTAGCGGGGCGCCTCTTCCATACCCGCCAACGTTCGTTTTTGAAACGATTATACCGATCGTTCGTCTCGTCTTCGGAACTATAAATAGTCTGAGCGGAGTGGTTGACCTTGTCGTCCGTAATCTCTCCCTCCTCTTTTTCATCATCGCCATCGTTCCATTCGTCTAACACTATCCATTCTTCTTCTTCTTCTTCTTCTTCGACCTTGGTCATATCTACGTCGGTACTCATGCTTACGCGAGGAGATTGAGACGAAAACTCAACGTGCACGGTTTTTTTTAAATTTTTATTGCCCAAACAAAGGATACCTACACAACCAGTCAAGGTAATCGCAAACTCTAAAGTACCTCGGATCTACGCTCTCGTACAGGCTCATAAAATCTCGATGCACTCTGGCGTTTTTCACGGTGCGTGGCTCGACGACGCTGCAAACGACTCGATCGGGAGGCATGTCAAGCAGGTAACTCAACTTGCGAACGCAGACCACAAAGAAGGTGAGAGAGTCGGTCAGAGTCAGACACAGAATCTTGCTGGCCTCTTCGTAGCGAAAGGCGGTCGCGTTCGCGTACACTCGACCGCTTTCGTACGTGTAGTCACAGATCACCGAACCGAGGGCGCTTGCGTCGTCGCGGTAGAGGCGAAAGTCGATGTATCGACAGGCCGTCTTGAGGTACCAGACTTCCGTCCGAACCAGTCTCATGTAGACGTACAGGTTGAGTCTGTATCTGTTTTTCGTGCGGCTATGGAATCGATGCAGCGCTGCGCCTACCGTCATGAAGGGGCGGCCGACGAGAAGGATCGTCGCCGCGTGCATAGTCTCCAAGGCGTAGAGAAAGTCGACAAAGACGCTGGAGTCGCCGGGATTTCGAAGTCCGGTCGCGATGGTGTTTGCCAGGTTGTCGTAGTATACGCGTAACATGATTGTAACGTCGATTTCAAATAAAAAACTGAAGTTTCCCGCTTATATCGTTAGAGGAGATGGATGGTGAGACTATGGCGCGCATAAAAAACGCCTCAAACAACGTGACCCGGCAAAAGAGGACGGTAGCCAAGAATAAGAAGCAGCAGCAATTGGAGAGTCGACAGCCAACGACTGCCGTGGACGACGTTCTCTGTAAGAACGAATTGCGTCGATTGGCCAAGGAGATGGAGATCGATCGCATATCAGAGAACGTGTACGGTAACATGCAATTCGAGGTCGATAGATTCGTCACCGAGGTCGTCGGAAAGGCCGTCGTCTACGCCCAGATGCAACACCGCAAGACGCTTTTTGTAGATGACGTGACCCGAGCTCTTTCCGAATACAACATCAAAGTTTACGGCTGACGTCCAGGACTAATACAAAACACCTAACAATGTCTAATAAGAATAACGTTATACTCAAGAAGCCTCCTTCTCAGTTTGAAGAACGACTCGAAAAGTCGATGGACGACTATTTGCGAGTGCACATTAATGAATTGTACGATAGAGCCGGGGCGCACACGGGGTACAGGACCGACAGAGAGATAATGAAAGCCGCGTACGATTACATCGTGGCCAAGTATCGCAACGTTATACTTGGTCTATTTAACGACGTGACCCGAATGAACGACGTGATTAACGAATACACCGCGTTTCTTCTTCACTTTAAGAGGTCCGCCGAGCTCAAGGCCGAACACGAGAAGGTGGCCGTGCCAGCCTTAAAACACGTCATCGTCAGAATGTACAGAGATCAGAACAATCTACTCGGCAAGTTCCTGGCCACGGTGTACACGCGAGACAGACTTAAAGATGCCGGCGTCGAGGTGGTCATGAAGACCGAGGAAAAAAAGCTGTACGACGCCGACCTTCACGACGTAGACAGTCTGATCGAGACCTTTTACGACAACGGTCTGGACTATGTCGGCGTCGAGTCTTTAATTTCCAGCTACAACTCGAAGCTGAGGGGTGTCGGTACCAAGAGACGACTTTCGGACGACGCTAGACCGTCTCTTCGGGATAGCACGAACGAGTCGCCGTCGACTCCTCCTCCTCCTCCCCCTCCTCCTAAGGAAAGGACGCCCATGGAGAAGGAGTCGAGCGTCCCCGCAGGGGGCACCTGTGAAAGCAGGTGTTTGGAGAGTGGCGTCTCCACGGACCCCGAGCCATGCGGGTTCGCCCGCCCATGTATGGCTGTGCGTGGCTTTCCCGTGTCTGGGGAAAAGGGCATCCTGGTGGTTGAGCCGAGCCCGGGGTAGGTTTGGACCCTCCGGGGCCCCCCGGGCAAGGCAATACACCGCTTCGGCCCCCGCTTCTCATAGACGGGAGTCCTGGTAAGGCCCGGCCAGGATGATTCAGCCTAGTCGCCACTTCTACTATCCCCTCCCTTCTTTTACCTTTGTCTTCTCCTTCTTTTCACTCTTCTCATTTTCTCTTCTTTCCTTTTTTCATTTCCTTTGGCGGCAAGGGCTAACCTTGGGTGGCGACAGACTCCTTGTCCAGAACCACACTTGGGTATAGTACCTGGGCAGTGCTAGTAGCGTAACGTCTCCAGCAAAGCCCTGTTTGTTATGGTGCGTTACCTATTCCCGTGTTGGGCTCCGTGGTGGGCGGCACACCACAGGTTCTGAAGACTCTCCGCCTCTTATGACTCCCCCCTCCTCCAAACCAAACACGGCGCGTGCCCCTAAAAGGGGTTGCTCCGTACTTACTTTCGAAAAAGCATCCGAACCGCCAAAGTTTCCAAGATTTTTTGTCATTCAAGCTCTAGATGAAGAAAAGCCACTGGCTAAGCTCTCGCTTTTTCTAGTTTCAAAATGTCTTGATGCCATTATTGGCAAAGCTTTCAAGGCGAAAAAGCTTTCTGGTAACCTTCTTGTCGAGGTTGAAACAGAAGTTCAAAGCAGGACGCTTCTAAAACAGACATGTCTAGGCGAACACCAGATAAAAGTAAGCCCACATCGGACACTGAATAGTGTTCGAGGTGTTATCTCTGAGCCTGATCTGATAGATTGCACTGAGGATGAAATTCTGGCTGGACTCCAGAAACAGGCAGTGGTGGCCGTCAAGCGGATCACCATCCGTAAAGACGGGCAGGAGCAGCCAACCAAGCATTTGATCCTGACTTTTGAACTGCATACGCTTCCTACGACTGTTAAAGCTGGTTACCTACACTGCAAAGTCCGGCCTTTTATCCCCAACCCACAAAGGTGTTTCCGGTGTCAGCGCTTCGGGCATGGCTCGCGAAACTGTCGGGGCCGTGAAACTTGTGCAAAGTGTGGCAGCAACGACCATGTTGCTGACATTTGTGAGAATACTCTCAACTGTGTTAACTGCCAAGGCAACCATGCTGCTTATGCTAGAACATGCCCACAGTGGAAGCGGGAAAAAGAAATCCTAACCCTTAAAGCACAAAAGAATATTACCTACCAAGAGGCAAAACAACGGTATTCCTTTTTAGCAAAAGGAACGTTTGCGCAGGCGGTGCAAAGGGGACAAGCACCGCGAACAGAATCGAAGGCCACTCAGGTCTCTCCTGAGGTCCTGGCAGTGGCTCTTCAGTCCCCAACCCCCCAGCAGTGGCAGCAGCTTCCCCTGGTTTCTGGAGGAAGCGCACCAGCTGCCTCTCGACCACGGGACAGGCAGGGAGCCCCTCTAGCTGTCTCCACTCCAAGGTGTCCCCCCAGGGAGAAGGAGCGAGAGTCTCGCCCCAACTCACGGGAGGGGGCCTCGTCTAAGGAGCGGCATCACGCCGCTCCTTCAACAGCTGAGGGGCGGGGACGGATGGAGTTGGGCGACGTTCAGCCCAGCACCTCCACTGCTGCCCCTTTGAGTGAGGGCGGTCGTGGCCGGGGAGTCCGGCCCCGTACCTCGACTTTGCCCAAACCTACACAACAAGCCTCGTCTCAAGAGGTGGAGGCGAGGGACGAGGCCACCGAGCCTTCCGCTCTTTCGTCCGATCAGGACGATATGGAATGGGAGATTTCTAAAACAAAGAAAAAAACGAAAAAACCAGTAATACCTCCAAAGTAGTTTCCTCTGGGAACGTCATCCCAAGACCAGAGTAGTTGATTGTATTTTTATACTTGCATCTCTTTTACATAATAATGCCTCCACTTGTTCTACAATGGAACTGTCGAGGTCTTCTTGCAAACTATGATGATATTACTGATATACTAGAGGAACACAGTCCCATTGCCCTCTGTTTGCAAGAGACTCACCTAAAAGAGAGTCACACAAATGTCCTCAGGCATTTCCAAGTGTTTCGGAAAGATCGGCAGCATTCAAGCCATCCATCTGGAGGTTCTGCTGTCGTTTTGCAACGCTCTGTACCATGTTTGGAAGTACCCTTAAACACTGAACTAGAGGCCGTTGCTACCCGTATACTGACTAACCGATTGATTACTATTTGTTCAGTATATATACCTCCAAACTACCAGCTTAAGTATGAGGAACTTGAATTACTTTGTGATCAGCTTCCTTCTCCTTTTGTGCTTGTGGGTGATTTTAATGCTCATAATCCTCTCTGGGGAAGTGGACGAAAAGATACACGAGGAGCACTTATTGAACGTTTTTTACTGTCATCAGGATTATGTTTGCTCAACTCGAAAGAATCTACACATTTTTCATCAGGAACACGTACATTCACATCAATTGACCTTTCAATTGTGCATCCCACATTATTTCCTTTTCTAACATGGAAAGTCATTCCTAATCCATATGGCAGTGATCATTTTCCAATTATTTTAGATTTTCACAATCACCCTATTACAGTCCGAACTCGGACACCTAGGTGGAAGATTGACAAAGCCAATTGGACACTTTTCAAACAATCCTCTGTTTTAGCTATTACATCTCTCCATCAACTTTCTATTGAAGAGGCAGTAGACCATATTACAAAGCACATATTGGAAGCTGCTATGATAGCAATACCCATGACATCCACTCACCTTCCCAAACGACCGAAGCCATGGTGGAATGAAGATTGCCAAAAGGCTAAAAAGAAACAAAACAAAGCATGGGGCATTTTTAGGCGGTACCCTACACCGAGCAACCTTGTTACTTTCAAGAAAATGAAGGCTTCTGCGCGATTTGTTCGCAGGCTGTCTAAAAGACATTGTTGGATGAAGTATTCGTCATCTATAAATAGTCAGGCGACACCAAAGGAGGTATGGGATCGAGTCCACAAAATAAATGGGTCTTACCATGCTTTTTCCATTCCTCTTTTGACAAAAAATGGAATATGCCCTGAAAGCCTCGAAGAACAGGCAGACATTCTTGGCGAACACTTCGAGTTCATTTCCAGCTCAAAGAACTACACGCCTACTTTCCTTCGACACAAAGTACAGGTAGAAAAAAGGTCAGTAAATAGTTCGAGTGGCTATCAAGACCCATATAATGCTCCACTTACGTTGCATGAACTTGAAATGGTTCTTCATTCCTCTAAGCAGACTGCACCTGGCCCAGATGGAATTCATTACATTATGCTACAACATCTTCATCCTTCAACTGTTCAACTCATTTTATATCTTTTCAATAGAATTTGGTCTGAAGGCCACTTTCCAACTTCTTGGAAGGTGGCCTTTGTAGTACCCTTGCTTAAACCAGGAAAGGATCCTTCTAGTGCTTCTAGTTATAGGCCTATTGCATTGACTAGCTGTCTATCAAAAACTCAGGAACGAATAATTAACAGAAGGCTTATGCATTATCTTGAAACTCACAAAATTCTAGACAGGTATCAATGCGGCTTTCGGTCGGCACGATCCACAGTGGACCGCCTGGTTCGCTTTGAGACAGCCGTGAGAGAGGCATTTGTGAACAAACAGCACTGCCTTTCTGTGTTCTTTGATCTGGAGAAGGCTTATGATACTGCCTGGCGATTTGGAATCCTGCAAGACCTCATCAACATCGGTATTTGCGGGAGCATGTTCGGCATCATTAAAAGCTATTTAGAGTGCCGCTCATTTCGTGTGAAACTTGGAACAACTTTCTCTCGGGATTTTGTACAGGAAAATGGTGTGCCCCAGGGTGGTGTACTAAGTGTCACTCTTTTCATTATAAAAAACTCCATTGCCCGAGTAATACCTCCTTCAGTTCAATACTCTATTTATGTTGATGACATCCAAGTTTCAGTATCATCATGTAACCGCTCCATATGTGAAAGGAGAGTTCAACTGGCAATCAACAAATTGACGAACTGGGCTGATACCAACGGTTTCAGGTTTTCCACAGAAAAAACTGTGTGTGTATGCTTTTCTCGCCAGCGAGGAATTTTTCAAGATCCTTCATTAACCATTTATGGACTGCCTATAGCTGTGAAGAGTGAACATAAGTTTTTAGGTCTTCTATTTGATTCAAAATTATATTTTGTTTCTCACATTAAGCAGTTGAAGTTGAAATGCACAAAAGCACTTAATATCCTAAAAGTATTGTCTCATCAATCTTGGGGTTCTGATAGACTGTGCCTTTTACGCATTTATCGTTCAGTGGTTCGCTCCCGTCTAGATTATGGCAGCTTTGTGTATGGCTCAGCTAAAGCATCAGTATTGAAGATGTTAGACCCTATTCATAATCAGGAGCTACGGCTGTCTATCGGAGCATTCCGCACATCCCCGGTTCCCAGCCTTTATGCGGAGGCCAATGAGGTCTCTCTTGAGAAAAGACGCTTTGCTCTAGGATTTATGTATTCACTCCGAGTAAGGTCTGTTCCTCTCCATCCTGCTCATGATTCTGTGGTAAAAATTAGGTTTCAAAGGACTTTCCAAAATAAGCCAAGTTTTGTTCCTCCTTTTGCCTTGAGAAATACTACAGCAGCAGAACTCTTTGGTCTGGAGCCCAAACCCTGCGTGACACAGCACAGAAACACTGTAGCTCCTTGGGATTACTCCCTCGTCCATTGTGACTTTACACTGACAAAACACAGCAAGAAAGACACTCCGGACGAAGTGCTGAGGCAAGAGTTCTTCGAACTACAGAGCCACTATCAGCACTACACAAGCTTTTATACAGATGGTACTAAAACTGAATCGTTTGTAGGCTGTGCAATGGTTGGACCATCTGTTTCCAAGGTAAAAAGACTGAACCCCTTTCCCCGCAGGGGGCACCTGTGAAAGCAGGTGTTTGGAGAGTGGCGTCTCCACGGACCCCGAGCCATGCGGGTTCGCCCGCCCACGTCTGGCTGTGCGTGGCTTTCCCGTGTCCGGGGAAAAGGGCATCCTGGTGGTTGAGTCGAACCCGGGGTAGGTTTGGACCCTTCGGGGCCCCCCGGGTGAGGCAATACACCACTTCGGCCCCCGCTTCCCGTAGACGGGTGTCCTGGCTTGGCCCGACCAGTATGATTCAGTCAGTCGCCACTTCTACTATCCCCTCCCTTCTTTTCCCTTTGTCTTCTCCTTCTTTTCACTCTTCTCATTTCTCTTCTTTCCTTTTTCAACTCCTTTGGCGGCAAGGGCTAACCTTGGGTGGCGACAGACCCCTTGTCCAAAACCACACTTGGTTATAGTACCTGGGCAGTGCTAATAGTCTAACGGTTCCAGCAAAGCCCTTTTTGTTATGGTCCGTTAACTATTCCCTCGTTGGGCTCCGTGGTGGGCGGCACACCACAGGTTCTGAACACTCTTTGCCCTCCTATGGCGCCCCCCTTTTCCAAACCTCGTTCAGGGCAAGCCTTTAAAAGGCGTTGTCTTGAACCCAAGACCATCGACAAAGATTCTGAAGGAGAAACATTTTCGAAGTTTTTTGTTGTTCATTCACTTGATGAACAAAAACCTGTTGCAAAGCTGTCACCTTTTGTTGTTGCGAAGGTACTAGAAAACCTTGTCGGATTTTCCTACAAAGCTAAAAGGCAGCACTCCGGAGACCTCCTAGTGGAGGTAACCAACAAAAAACAGAGTGAAGCGATCCTTAAACTGACTAGTTTTCTTGATGTTAAAGTGTCGGTTAGCCCTCACCGCACGCTCAACACCATCCGTGGGGTCCTCTCCGAGGACGACTTCTTACACACTAGTGAGGAAGAACTTCTTGAGGGACTCCAAGGTGTTGGCGTTGTTGCCGTTAAGCGCATCATATTCCGTAAAAATGGTGAGGAAATTCCTTCGAAACACGTAATCCTTACTTTTAAAAGAAACGCACTGCCAGAAACCATCAAGGCAGGATAACTTAACTGCCGCATCCGCCCTTATGTCCCCAACCCCCAGCGGTGCTTCCGTTGCCAGCGTTATGGCCACGGATCACGCAGCTGTCGAGGGAAGGAGACGTGTGCAAAGTGCAGCAGCCACGACCATCTAACCGACAACTGTGAAGCGGCAGCTTTCTGTGCCAACTGCAAGGGTCCTCACCCTGCGTACTCTCGTTCTTGCCCCTCCTGGCGACAGGAAAAGGAAATCCTCACCTTAAGAGCAAAAGAAAACTTATCTTATCCGGAAGCAAACCAAAGGTTCTCCTTTCTTTCGAAAGGCACATACTCCGACGCGGTGCGCAGGGGCCCTCCGCCGCGAACGGAATCGAAGGCCACCCAGGTCTCGGCTGAAGCCCTGGCAGTGGCCTTTCGGGCCCCCACCCCCCCGCAGGGGCAGCAGCTTCCCCCACGTTCTGGAGAGAGCACATCAGCAGCCCCAAGTCTCAGGACAGGCAGGCAATGCCAATGCCCGTCCTGACCGCGACGCCTTCCTCCGGTGGAAAGGAGCGACACTCTCGTTCCAACTCACTGGAGAGGGCCTCCTCCAAAGAGCGGCACAACTCTCGTGCTGCTCTCCCTGTACTCAAGGGGCCGGAGCAGGCAGAGTTGAAAGATACTCTGCCCAGCACCTCCGCTGCCTCTTCGGCTGGTCGCGGCCGGGGCCTGGCTCCCCGTGATCCAAGCCGGAAGAAAACGCTGGCCAACACCAGCGACACGCCTCAAGAGGCAGACTTGTCCATGGAGTTGGACGACTCGGCTGCTCCTGCTTCTGACCCGGATAGCATGGAGTGGCAGACGCAGACCCGTGCAGGGAAGAACAAAAAACCGGTTACTGCGCCGAAGTAATCCAAGTGGTCTCCCTCCCGAGTTTTAATCTTTTTACTACCGAGTTTTATTGATTTACACTTTCCTATATAAACAAATTTTATAAATGTCAAAAGTGAATTTTATGCAATGGAATTGTCGCGGCCTTTTAAGAAATATTGATGATATAAATCATTTCATGGATGAGCTTCGGCCGACAGCTCTTGCTCTCCAGGAAACTCATCTTCATGATCGCTCTCCTCATATTTTAGGACGTCACCGAGTGTTTAGAAAAGACCGTCTTAGTGATACTCCCTTTGGTGGCGTGGCAGTGGTTGTACAAGGTGGGGTCGCCTGCTCTGAGGTCCCGCTCTGCACACCACTTGAAGCCGTGGCAGTGCGCCTTCTTTTAGACCGCCTCATAACTGTAGTATCACTTTATTTACCACCTAACACTCCATTACATCTTAGTGAATTGCAGGGTCTTGTGGGTCAGCTCCCACAACCCTTTATGATTCTAGGCGATTTTAATGCCCATCATCCCCTATGGGGTAGTATTCGTCAGGACTCTCGTGGAGGTGTAGTTGAACGTTTTTTATTGGCATCTAGACTATGCCTTCTTAATGGGAGAGAGCCAACATTTTTTAGTGCAGCTCACACCACATTTACATCCATAGATCTGTCGATTTCATCCCCCTCATTGTTTCCTTGCTTTACATGGAATGTTCTCAACAACCCTTTTGGCAGTGATCACTTTCCGATTGTTTTAGAGAGTGTTGTTCAGTTGCCCTCTCTTTTAAAACGTATCCCTAGGTGGAAGTTAGATAAAGCTGACTGGTCACTTTTTGGGTTACATTCCACCTTGGACCCTTCTCTGCTTTCTTCTATGTCACCGGAAGATGCTACACTGTATATTACTGAGCAGATACTAAATGCTGCTGAGGTGTCTATTCCACGAACCTCTGGTAATGTGCCAAAAAAATGCAAACCATGGTGGAACAAGGAGTGTGCCACAACCTTAGCGGATCAAAACAGGGCTTGGGGCAAACTTCGCAGATACCCCACATCAGGTAATCTCGCAGAGTTCAGGCAGCGGAAAGCTAAAGCCCGTTGGACCAGGAAGCAGTCAAAATGGAAATCCTGGATGAAGTATGTCTCTTCTATAAATAGTTTTGTGCCAGCCAAGGAGGTTTGGGATAGATACAGGAAAATAAATGGAGACTATAGGTGCTTTGCAATTCCTACTTTTGATGCCCCTTCTTCATCTTTAGTTGACATCGCCAACATCCTTGGTGAACATTTTTATAACACATCCAGCTCGGCAAACTACAGTGATTCGTTCAGTAGATTTAAATCTCGTGCAGAGCGGCAAAATATCTCCATGTCTGGAGGAGACTCTGAGCCTTATAACCAGCCTTTTACGCAGTATGAGCTTGAAATGGCACTTGACATAACGAGGGTTTCTGCTCCAGGGCCCGACGCAGTTCATTATGAAATGCTTCGTCGCCTTTCTCCTGAGTCCCTGAAAAGTCTTCTCTTGTTTTTCAATTTATTGTGGGAAAAAGCCTGCTTTCCCCATGCCTGGAAGCATGCTCATGTCATCCCGCTCCTAAAGCCGCAGAAAGACCCTTCACTACCATCAAGTTACCGTCCCATTGCTCTGACGAGCTGTGTTGGGAAAACATTTGAAAGGCTTATATATAGACGGTTAGTATACATATTAGAAAGGCAAAAGGTCCTTGACAAAAATCAGTGCGGGTTTCGCCGAGGTCGATCTACTCTCGATAATTTGGTTCGCCTGGAAACCATTATACGCGAGGCATTTGTGAACAAGCAGCAGTGTGTTGCAGTGTTTTTTGACTTAGACAAGGCGTATGATACCACATGGAGATATGGTATCCTGAAAGACTTGTATGATTGCAATATCCGTGGTAGGATGTTGCAATGCATTAACAACTTTCTAACAAACAGAACCTTTCAAGTCCGGCTTGGGAGCACCCTCTCTAAACCTTTTGTTCAAGAAAACGGAGTCCCACAGGGAGGCATTTTGAGCGTCACTTTGTTTGTACTGAAAATGAATTCTCTCACACGAATGCTACCTCGGTCTATTTCCTACTCTCTTTATGCTGACGATGTACAGATCTCCTCATCTTCTTGCAATCTTTCTAGTTGTGAGCGGCAGTTACAACTGGCTATAAACAAACTTTGTAAGTGGGCAGACGAAAATGGTTTCAAGTTCTCTGTTGCAAAGACAGTCTGTGTGCCTTTTTCCCTACGTCGTGGGCTCTCCTTAGACCCAGTTTTGAAACTAAACGGTACTCTAATTCCTGTTAGGAAGGAGCACAAGTTTCTTGGTGTCATATTTGACAAAAAACTTACCTTCATTCCCCACCTGAAATTTCTGAAAGAAATTTGCCTTCGTTCCACAAACCTTCTGAAAGTTTTGGCTCATAAATCATGGGGGTCGGACCGAAAATGTCTGTTGCATTTGTACACCGCGCTTGTGCGATCTCGTCTTGATTATGGCGCCGTGGTGTACGGATCGGCTCGCCCATCTGCTCTCAAGATGTTGGATCCTGTACATCATCTTGGCTTGCGTTTGGCAACGGGTGCTTTTCGGACATCGCCTGTACTTAGTTTGTATGCGGAATCAAATGAGATGTCGCTGTGCAAAAGACGTCAATACCTCAGCCTAACCTACGCGTCTAGGATCCTAGCAAACCCTGATCACCCAACGTATCATTCCATACAAAGGTCTCAATTCTACCGTCTCTTTGAAAATAAGCCAAGCATCGTCAGACCGTTAAGTTTTCGTGTAGAGCAATTTTGTTCCTCACTTCAACTTCGTCTGGACGAACTTAACCTAATTCAAAACACAGTCTGCGTGGCGCCCTGGATTGTGGTACGTGTTTTTTGTGACTGGACTCTCACTAAGTTTAATAAGAATAGCATATCAGCTCTTGTTATTCAGCAGGAATTCCTGGACCTGGAAGAGAAATATAAAGATTATGCTCACTTCTACACAGACGGTGCCAAGACTTCATCGTTTGTCGGGTGTGCCGTGCATTCAGGTCGTTTTGTAAAAGTTACACGTCTAGAGGAATTTGCGAGTATATTTACTGCTGAAATCTATGCTGTGTCTTTTGCATTGGATTATATTCTGAAGACTAAGACTAGACGGGCCGTAATATTTGTGGACTCTCAAAGTGCGATTACTGCAGTTTGCTCTCTAAAAGCCACTAAGAATATGCTTGTGGAACAGGTGCGAAGTAAACTTAATGGAGCTTTACGTAAAGGTCACAAATAAAATTCTGCTGGGTTCCGAGTCATGTGGGAATAAAGGGTAATGAGGAGGCAGACAGGCTCGCTGCATCTACAGGTAACTGCTCTCGATATCAAGCTAGTTTTCCCTATCAGGATATCGAGTCATTAATTAAGTCGTCACTTTTTCGTCTATGGCAGGCAGAGTGGGCCATGGAGTCTAATAACAAGCTCCATGTAAGCAAACCAGTCCTTGGGTCTTGGGAGAGCTCCTCACTTAAGAACCGCTTTCACAAAGTTGTATTGTGCCGGCTTCGAATCGGGCACTCCTTCCTTACACACAGATATCTTCTTTATGGGGAGGATCCACCAGTTTGTGAGCACTGTGGAGACAATCTTACTATACTTCATATTTTGTGGATCTGCCCGGAATTCGACACCGAACGTCGCGCTAATTTTCCTGAGTTTTTTAGATTTTGTATTCCATTTCATCCCGCTCTTTTGCTGGGAAAGCACCCTCTCATTCCTCTTGATCGAGTTTTATCATATATTACTAGTACTGGCCTTATACACCAGATCTAGTCCCAGTTGTTTTCAGGATCATCTTTTTGTAATGAGGTAACCATAGGAGTTTCATTAGTTAATTTAGTCTGGCGCAGTATGGCCTCTGTTGCTGTTGCGCCAAAAAACCCGCAGACAACAACAACAACAACTGAACCCCTTTGCCACAATTTTAACGGCAGAGTTGCATGGTCTACTTCTTGCTGTTGAACATATCGTTGAGAAGAGGCTACGTCGCTCCGTAGTATACTCAGACTCTTTAAGCTCATTGAAAGCCCTTGTTTCCCTGAATATCCCCACAAACCCGTTGGTTTCACACCTGCAGAGTAAAATAATCTGTGCAATCAAAAACAAATGTGATACTGTGTTCTGCTGGGTGCCAAGTCATGTTGGCATCCCGGGTAATGAGGAGGCAGATCAAGCTGCGCACTCTGCGGCCACACAAATTGTGCACCTTAAAGAAATTCCCCACAAGGATTATCACAAGGTGGTTAAACATTGCATACTACAGAGATGGCAGCATGAGTGGGATACTGAGATAAACAATAAGTTGCATATGGTGAAACAACTCTTGAAGGAATGGGAGAGTGCTCGGCACCGTGAACGATTCTACGAGGTGATACTCTGCCGTCTAAGGATTGGCCATACACGGCTCACGCATGGGCATCTTTTGCGGGGTGAAGATGCCCCACAGTGCGAACATTGCCATTGTCCTTTGACTATACTTCATATTTTAATTGAATGCAATGCGTATGGCCTAGAACGCCGTAACCACTTTTCAGAGCTTTACAAAGAGCATACTCCCCTACATCTGATGATTTTACTTGGCGATCAACCCCTCATACCACACTCTTGTGTTTTTAACTTTCTCAAAGCAATCGGCTTTCTACACCGACTGTGATTTTACTGTTTCGAACTCATGTCCATTCCTTTTACACTTATACATAGGTCATGTCCATTGTTTTATCCTATCATCTGCTACTAAAGCTCTTTCTTCTCCTTAACCCTCTCCCGACAATAGTTTATGTACTTGGCGCAGTATAGCCTTCGATGCTTTTGCGCCACTAAAACCCAATCAATCAATCAATAAGGAGTCGAGCGTCGCCCAAACATCAGCTCAGACTGCGGCGGAGGCGGCCAATAGACGGCGATCGGACGACGCGATACCGTCTCATCGGGATTCGGCTCCTCCTAGGGAAACGACGCCCAAAGAGAAGGAGTCGGGCGTCGCCCAAACGTCCCCTCAGACTGCGGCGGAGGCGGCCAAGAGACGACGGTCGGACGACGCGATACCGTCTCTTCGAGATTCGGCTCTTCCTAAAGAAACGACGCGCAACGAAAAAGTGTCGGACGTCGCCAAGACGCCGTATCAGACTGTTGCAGCGGAAGACGAAGGAAGCGGTTGGCTGTACGTCGTCGGTGGAGTTGCCGTCCTGGCCACAGCGGGAGTCGTGACTTACGCGGCAATGACCTATTATAGAAATAAACGCGCTAAAGGCGAAAACGTGTTTCTGTAGCTGAAATAAAAAAATGACCACCTACAATCTCTTGTTCAAACCTTTGAGAGCCATTCCCATAGGGTTTGAGGCAAGGTTGGAAAGTAGAGTCGACGACTACTTTAAAGATTTTTACTACGCGCTGTACTCTAACGCTGGTGTCGAAACTACCCGTTACAAAGACTACGGCGACACGGCCAATCGCGTGTTTGATTACATTGTGGCGAACCACGCTAACGACATTCGAACGGCGTTGTACGATCCGAAGCGAGCCATAGACTTGGTCTTTTCCTACACACTCTATCTCAAGAGCATTCAGTCCAAGGTCAATTCGCTGGCCAGCGAGAAATACAAGCCCGGGTTTCTGCGCAACGTAGTCATCCCGGCCCTCAAACACTTGATCTACAGAATGTATAAGGACCCAAACAACGTCCTGGGCGAATTCATGTACACAGTCAGGACCAGGGACGTGATAAAGCAGTACCCCGAGGCGTTGGGCGTGGAATTTGCTGGCGACGACATGCTTAGTAATTTGTACGACTTGGACGTGTACGACCTAGATGCCGTGGACAAGTACTTGTACGGCATTAGCGGCGGAATGTACTACGACGTTAAAACCAATACGTTTAAAAAGTACAACTCTGTGCTCGAGCGATACCAGTCCCAGATATGGCAGGATTCCGTTCTAAAGTTTAAGCGACTCTTCGAAGAGTGGTGCAAGAAAGTCACGCGGCACTCTTCGTGGTCTAGCCAGCATCCAGCGTTCGATCCACTGCTCCGGGCCGTTTTCGATGCCGCGGGCACGCCGCAGTGGGACGCGGCGCTCGTTCGCTGGGTCGCCGCCGAGGAAGGTCAGACTCTTCGCATTTACGCCGAGTTGAAAGCCAAGGTTGAATATGCCCAGACCTTTATCGACGAAAAGTTTTCTCCGGAACTCTTGAAAGCCGTTGGCGAAATCGCAAAGATTGACAACGTCAAGCGGTTCGTCTTTCTCTCCGCACCTACTATGTCGCCGACCGAGTTGCAGGCCATACTAGACGCGTTTGAAAAGATTTTGAAGAACTACACGGAGCACAAACATAGGGACGCGCTCGTCTGGGCGGTGACCCATCCGGCCGCGCACAAAGTCCGCGAAGAGGAAGAGACGAGGGACTTGTTTAACAAGATTAAATCTGACGAGTATTTGCAGGACGGTAGCGCCTTCATAACGTCACTATTGGCACATTACGCCAAGTTTCGGAGCCTAGAGGATCTCCTGAGAGAATTTGCTAGGGACCTCGATGCCGTTCGCAAGGACGCCGTCTTGAGAAAGCGCTCGCTGGAGAACGACGAGGAGGACATTAGGAAGGCCTTGATCGACGTCGACTGGAAGGTGCTCTACGAAAAATTTGAGCGATTGAAACCGCACCTGAACGAGTTACGACGACTACTCCTCGCTGGCGTGGGCGATAGCGGCGACGTCGATGAAAAAATGGAAAAATTGGGACCTTACTATCCTTTAATCGCGAGGCACGGCAAATGTATGTTTGACGAGGCCGACGCCGCGTCTCTGTTTGCTCACGCCACCTCCAAAGGTTTGTACGAGTGGAAAGTGCGTCTCAAGTCAAAGTTTCCCAAAGACGATTTCGATAGACTCTATCGGCTCGTACAGGAACGCCACAGAGACTACGAAAACATGAGAAAGTTTCTCGGTGACAGCGGCCTGCTTAGTGCCCCTCCGCTCGTGAAACTGCCTTCGAGCGTACCAAACCTAAAGACTTGGAACGACGCGATCCTGGCCACCATGAACGCTGCGCCCGAACTATGGATCGAAAAGATAATTAGCCAGTCGAAGTGTAACTTGCAGACGCTGCGCAAAAATGTTTCCGAACTCAAATCCCTAATGACTACGGAGCGCGAACGTAGAGATAAGATCCGCGAGTGGGGAATGAGCGGACCCATCGATAGATACCCGCAGACGCACGAAAAGGACCCAGTCGCCTTTGGCGAGTACGAGGGTTTCGACAAGGATTTGTTGGACAAAATCAAAGCCCCATACGACATTGTAGCGACGGTGGAGTTTGATCGCATTCGAAAGGCGCACGAGAATTTCGAGCGGCACTCGGAGATTGTGAGGCGAGCTCGGTCGGCGGTCGCTACACTGATAGAGGCGAACAAGGAGTACGTGAAACACGTCGCGACGTGGGGCAAGCACCGCGCTTCCTTTTTTCCGTCCACCGAGGCGTCGCGCGAAAGCGTAAACAATCTCTTTTCGACGAGATCGGCAAATGGCGAAAACTATTGGGAGCTGCATCGAGACCTCGGGGTCGCGCAAATCACCGAGCTGTTGCACGCGGCGCGAACGGCGTACTGGAAGACCAAGCAGTTTAGTCTGGAAGCTCGAGTGAGGGTCTACCTGCGCAATCTCGTCGGCACCTTGCGCTACGCTTTCTACTCAAGAAGCACTATTATCTATCGGAGATGATCATGGCGCACGCATTTACCCCAACGGAAGAGGACGACGACGGAGGTCCCGTGATCTACAAAACGACACAGGTCACTTGGGATCAACTCGTCTGGACAATGTTGATAGAAGTGTTTGGATCTAGCGAACAGGCACGCATGGTCCTGGAGTTTTTGGCACTAGGGCTCTCGACAGACAGTAACGGGAGATTGGTCATGTTTCTCCACGGCCAGTCTACGAACGGAAAGTCAATGTTTCTGGAATTGGTCAACAAGATGTTTGGAAAGGACAATCTTTTGGTTCGACACTTGCCGTCCAATTTCTTTACGTCAAAGTCGGACCAGCGCATGGACGCAACCTTCCGTTACAACGCCGAGGAGGTGCGCTTTGTGATAGAGAGCGAGATGCCGATTTTGGACATGGACGAAGGCGGTCGCCGGAAATTTAAGCAATATACCGGAGGCAATACGGTGGCCAACCGCCAACCCTACGATCGTTGCAACAACGATTTCATACTCACTTCCAAATTTCTCACGGCCTCCAACGACTTACCGTACATTCCGCTACACATGAGCGCCGAACAGAAGCGAATCATGATCGTACCGGCTCTGTCTACCTTTATCCAGGACCGGGCCCTCTTGCGGCGCAACCTAATCGGCAACATGGTCGCGGATCGCTATTGCCGACTCTTTTTTAACGTAGAGTATCCGCGCATCAAGCTCGACTGCGTCGTCAATATGAACCAACAGGCCAACACCATGTTTCCTCAAGACAATATAAATCTGCACTATAAAAAAATTTGCTTTCCGCAGTATTACCAGGATATACTGTCGGAATCCTTGATTCAGACAATCAAGCAGCCAGCGAGATTCATCCCCACACAGAGATGGCTCGTGGGCAACAGAAATTACGTTCGTCCAGACTTCAAGGAGAAGATGGGCGCCGCTCTCTGCAGGATCCTACTGGAGCACGTCGTACCGTCGATGGGTGGGCTAAAGGAATCTTCAAAGACCGTCAACAAACTAGAGACCTACGTGTCGGACAACCAATCTCTCTTTGCCAGTTACAAGAAAATCTTGTACGCTATCCTAAAGAAACTCGTCGTGCAGCGAAAGGGCTACAGGGTCCTGACGCACCACCTCCGTGTTCAGGTCCAGGAAGAGCTGTCCGTGCAACGGGAAGCGATTCGAGGTCTTTTATTTGGTCGCTATAGAAACGCAGGTTCCGAGGCCTTTGAAGAAATTGACAGCGCGGTCAAGTCGGATCGCTCGTTTTGTTACTGTCTACGCGAATGCAACTTTGACCTGACGACCGCCAAAGACGGAGTCCAGCTCAACGATTTTCAATACATCGAAGAGTTTCTGGACGACCGTGCTAAGCGATACATCTCGCCGATCGAGGGGTTGCTGTTGCGCGAAGACTTGAAAAAGTACGCGTCGAGTAACCTGTACGAGGGCCCGAGCGAACACGAAGTGGAGCGGACGAGACGGACCTGTATGTTTGATCCGGCGGTCGATCGGGACTTGGTCTACGGTTCGCGCGGATCCAACGAAAAAAACTAGAGGGGAGAAGCGTGGAGGATCTACATACATGATCCTAAAGGCCAAGAAACGAATGGTGGTTAACGTGGCACGTCGCGTTAATCTGCTGTAAATCACTCTAGGGCTGGAATCCCCTCTTCTTGCCGCGGCGGCTCGACCGGAACCTGCACTACTTCGTCGACGACAGGTTCGTCTATCGCCAAGTCGCCCCGCAGGGGGCACCTGTGAAAGCAGGTGTTTGGAGAGTGGCGTCTCCACGGACCCCGAGCCATGCGGGTTCGCCTGCCCACGTCTGGCTGTGCGTGGCTTTCCCGTGTCTGGGGAAAAGGGCATCCTGGTGGTTGAGCCGAGCCCGGGGTAGGTTTGGACCCTTCGGGGCCCCCCGGGCGAGGCAATACACCACTTCGGCCCCCGCTTCTCATAGACGGGAGTCCTGGTAAGGCCCGGCCAGGATGATACAGTCTAGTCGCCACTTCTACTATCCCCTCTCTACTTTCACCCTTGTCTTCTCCTCCTTTTCACTCTTCTCATTTCTCTTCTTTCCTTTTCAACTCCTTTGGCGGCAAGGGCTAACCTTGGGTGGCGACAGACACCTTGTCCAGAACCACTCTTGGTTATAGAGACTGGGCAGCACTAATAGCGTAACGTCTTCAGCCAAGCCATTCTTGTTATGGAGCGTTACCTATTCCCTTGTTGGGCTCGGTGGTGGGCGGTGCACCACAGTTTCCGAAAACCCTCCCCCTTCATATGGGTTCTCAAGCTAAAAAACCTTTTGATCGGGCCCCGAAAAGGGTCCGCACCGAAGCACTGCAGATAGAAAAACCAACATACACATTTTCAAAGTTCCCCAAGTTTCTTGTCATGCACTCTGAGGATGAAAAACCGCTTGGCAAGTTGTCCCCTTTCCTCATTTCAAAAGTGCTTGAAGGAGTGATTGGGAAGAATTACAATGCAAAAAAGATGGCATCTGGTGATCTCCTAGTGGAGATACACAGTAAGCAACAAAGTGATTCACTATTAGCACTAAACTGTGTGACTGATTACAAAGTCACTGTCACACCTCATAGAACACTTAACACAATTCAAGGAGTGATCTCAGAAGACGACCTGCTCGAGTGTACAGAAACCGAAGTAGTTGAGGGCCTTTCCACACAGGGGGTAATCGCTGCTCGGCGTATTACCCTTCGCCGCGATGGTGTTGAACGCAAGACGAAACACATCATCCTCACATTTGAGTCAACTACACTTCCTGAAGTTGTGAAGGCAGGATATCTCCAGTGCCGCGTCCGCCCCTATGTGCCAAACCCTCAGCGGTGTTTTAAATGCCAACGGTTTGGCCATGGGTCACGGAACTGTCGAGGAAGTGACACTTGTGCCAAGTGTTCTAGCAAGGAGCACGTTGCTGATGTGTGCGAGAATGAGCCCCACTGTGCTAACTGTAGCGGTAAGCACCCAGCGTACTCCCGATCCTGCCCATTATGGAAACAGGAAAAAGAAATCCTCACCTTGAAGGTTACTGAAAATATTTCATACGCTGATGCAAAGAAGCGTTTCGCCTTTGTATCCAAAGGCTCTTATGCCGAGGCCGTACGCAGGGGACCGGTACGGCCAATGGTTTCGACGGGAACGCAGACGTCTACGGACAGTCTGCGCCTCCCGTCGAGGTCTCCGTCCTCGGGAGCGGTGCCAGTGACACCGCTTTCGAACCGTAAGGTGGATGCTGCCTCTTCTGCATCCACCTCAGGGCAGGGGCTGACCCCCCCTGCTGCACCTGGCCCTTTGGCTCCTAAGGGCCGAGGCCTACCCCCTCGCTCCTCTGCTCCCCAGAGGAAGCCCGGTGAGACGTCGAAGCAGTTGGCCCCTAAGGGTCAACCGACGACACCACCGGAAGAGCCCATGGAAGAGTGTGGGCTCAGATCCGACGACGAGGCTATCCTCTCGGGATCGGAGTCCTCCCTCGCTGCTCCCACTACCTCTAGTGGGAAGCAGAATGACTGCGCGAAAAAGAAAAACGCTCCGCGCATAAAAATCGATTTTAAACCTTAGTAACCCGTTTTTACCCATTCTTGCAGTTTATAAGTTAAAGTTTATTTTAATTTTAGCACTGCTATGACTAAACAATTAGGTATCATGCAGTGGAACTGTCGCGGCCTTCTTCGTAATATTGATGACGTTAATTTTTTTCTCGATGAGCTTCGTCCTGTGGCACCCTGTTTGCAGGAAACCCATCTGACCGACAAACACACACAGGTCTTACGCCGGCACCAGGTTTTTAGGAAGGATCGCCTTTCTCCTAGCCCTTCTGGTGGTGTCGCAGTTGTAGTGCAGAGCGGGGTTGTGTGTGCTCAGGTTCCTCTACAAACACCACTCGAGGCAGTAGCAGTTCGCGTTCTCCTTGACCGACTCGTCACCCTGGTCTCTCTCTACCTGCCACCCAACGTTCCACTGCAGCTCCACGAGCTACAAGGACTCATAGATCAGCTGCCTAAGCCTTTTTTAATTCTAGGTGATTTTAACGCCCACCACCCACTGTGGGGTAGTGTTCGTCAGGATTCTCGTGGTGGAGTTTTAGAACGACTTTTATTATCCTCCGGGCTCTGTCTTCTGAATAAAAAGGAGCCAACGTTTTTTAGTGCTGCTCATAACACCTTTACTTCAATAGACCTTTCCATATCATCATCAGCTTTACTTCCATGCTTTTCATGGAAGGTTTTAGATAATCCATTTGGCAGCGATCATTTCCCCATAATTTTAGAAAGTTCAATACCCCTTCCTTCGCTTTCGACCCGCCTTCCAAAGTGGAAATTAGAGAAGGCTGACTGGGCTCTTTTTGGTTTAAATGCCGTACTGGATCCATCGCTTTTTCGCAGTATGTCCCCCGAGGAGGCGACGGTGTTTGTCACTGAATGTCTAATTAATGCTGCTGCATCTTCTATTCCGCAAACATCCGGCGTCCTACCCCGGAGATGCAAACCCTGGTGGAATGAGGACTGCACAGTCACTCGCAGGAAACAGAACAAGGCATGGGGTATACTTCGCCGTTATCCCACTGCTTTGAACCTGATTGAATTTAAAAAATGTAGGGCCAAGGCACGTTGGACACGGAAACAGGCAAAGAGGACATCATGGGAAAAATATATATCTTCTCTAAATAGCTTTGTCCCAGCTAAAGAAGTTTGGGATCGCCTGCGGAAAGTTCGAGGAGATTACCAATCTTTCCGAACTCCTCTGTTTTCTTCCCCCTCTGTATCGCTGAAAGATCAAGCAAATGTTCTTGGGGAGCATTTCCATCTTATTAGTAGCTCCTCTAATTTTAGCGAAAAATTCAAGAAGTTCCAGTCGACTGTTGAAAAGCAGCCCATCTCGATGTTGGAGGGTGGTTCATTTTTTTACAATAGACCATTCACAATGTGTGAACTCAAAGTCGCTCTTGGTGCAAAGAAGCAGTCTGCACCAGGGCCAGACAGGCTCCACTATGAAATGTTGAGGAAACTGTCCCCTGAATCTATGAACGGTTTGTTAACTTTCTTTAATCATCTATGGCAAGCTGCTGCCTTTCCTCGTTGCTGGAAACATGCCCACATAATCCCTTTTTTGAAACCTGGGAAAGACCCTTCCATTCCTACGAGCTATCGTCCCATCGCACTCACAAGTTGCTTAGGGAAGACTTATGAGCGGCTTGTGAATCGTCGTCTTGTCCATTTCTTGGAGGCTGAGAATTTTTTTGATGTAAACCAGTGCGGCTTTCGGGAGGGACGAGCGACCACCGATCATTTGGTTCGCCTAGAGACCGCTATACGTGAGGCATTTGTACACCGGCAGCATTGTGTCTCGGTGTTTTTTGATTTACACAAAGCATATGATACCACATGGAGGTATGGAATACTTCGTGACTTGTACAACTGTGGTGTACGGGGCCGCATGCTTCAGTGCATACAGAGCTTTCTCAGCGAAAGAACCTTTCAAGTCCGATTGGGCTCCACACTTTCAGATGTTTTTTCTCAAGAAAATGGTGTTCCTCAAGGAGGAGTGTTGAGCGTTACCCTCTTTGCTGTAAAGATTAACAGTCTAGCTAAGGTTATGCCATCATCAGTAACTTACTCTCTATATGTGGATGATGTGCAAATCTCTGTGTCTTCCTGTAACCTCTCCAGTTGTGAACGACAATTGCAGCTTACAATCAATAGAATGTGTAAGTGGGCAGACGAAAACGGCTTCAAATTTTCTCCTGAAAAAACAGTCTGTGTTCCTTTTTCATTACGCCGCGGATTGTCTCTTGATCCTTCCTTGCATCTTAATAGCATTGAGATATCAGTCCAACAAGAACACAAATTTTTGGGTGTTATTTTTGACAAGAAACTTACCTTTGTACCCCATCTGAAGAATTTGAAACGGAAATGCTTGATGTCATCAAGCATCCTAAAAGTGCTATCGCATATGTCGTGGGGTGCTGATAGGCGCTGTCTTCTACGACTGTATAACTCCTTAGTTCGATCCCGCCTCGACTATGGTGCAGTAGTATATGGGTCAGCGCGGCCATCCGCTCTTAAGATGCTTGACCCAGTACACCACCTTGGACTACGACTTTCTACAGGTGCATTTCGCACATCTCCTGTGAAGAGTTTGTATGCTGATACGCATCAAATGTCCCTTGAGAAACGGAGGCAGTACCTCAGCGTCTCTTATGCTTACAAAATATTTTCAAATCCAAAGCATCCCTCCTACAGTGCCCTTCATGCTTGCAGAAGTTCACAACTTTTCGAAAACAAGCCAAGCATTGTTAGACCATTAAGCCTCCGTTTGCAAAGTACTTGTCAATCCCTTAATATCCCCCTCCATGAGATTCCCTTGCTTAAAAACACTCATAGGGTTGCTCCATGGGATGTTCTGCCGATTTTCTGTGACTGGTCACTTGCAAAATACAGTAAGAGGGTCATTTCACCACAAATCCTCCGGCAGGAGTTCCTCTCCTTGCAACAAAAATATGCAGACTACCTGGAGTTTTATACAGATGGGTCTAAATCGTCGTCTTTTGTAGGGTGTGCTTTCTATTCCGCCTCCTACAGCAAAGCCACACAAGTTGATTCTAGGGCAAGCATTTTCACTGCAGAGCTTTATGCTATTTTACTAGCGGTCGAACATATACTCGACAATAGTATAATGAAAGCTGTAATTTTTGTCGACTCACAGAGTGCCTTATTGGCTGTGTCCTCCCTGATGCCCACAAAGAACCGCCTTGCACAATATCTACATGGTAAGATCAATAGCGCCCTGCGACGCGGTCGGGACATTAAGTTCTGCTGGGTGCCAAGCCACGTTGGGATTTTGGGCAATGAAGAGGCGGATAAATTGGCCGTGTCTGCCCAAGGCTCGTCTATAACATTCAATTGCTTACCTTACCAAGACTTGAAACCACTTCTGAGGAAATCTATTTTTCTCAAATGGCAGCTTGAATGGGATACAGAGAGCAACAACAAACTTCACATTATCAAGCCCGTTCTGGGCGTTTGGGAGAGCTCTTACAACAGGGAACGTCGTGTGGAGGTTCTTCTATGCCGTCTAAGAATGGGTCACTCCCGTGTGACACATCGGTATCTGCTTCGTGGTGAGGATGTTGCACTATGTGAACATTGTGGAGAGCTTCTGACCGTGTTGCACATTTTGTGGCATTGTTCGTCCCATCAACCACTCCGTCAATCATGTTTTATCGAACTTTTTAGGGATCATCTCCCATTTCATCCCTCTTTTTTGCTTGGTGATAAACCTTTAGTTCCATTCAGCCGTGTCTTAGACTTTTTAAAACAAACTGGATATTTATACCATTTGTAAATATGTAGCCTCAAAGTAAACTTTTGTTACAATATGCTCTAAATACATTAAGTTTGGCGCATTATGGCCCTCGTTGCTGCTGCGCCAGTAAACTCCTAATCATCATCATCATCATATCGCCAAGTCGTTCTCTTCGTCGTCTGACACTTCGACGTACTCGTCAAGGTTTTCCTCGCCTACGTAGGGCGAAATGTCGAACGTACCAGTGTCGGAGTGTTCTTCCAGCACGCTAGAGAGGTACCTTACGACATGTTCTTTCTTCACCTCGTCGTTAATGCCGATCTGATCGATGATACCCATTGCCTCGATGTAGTCGTGGTTGTCGTAATCTCCTCCTCCCTCCATATCAACATCCATATCTTCGTCATCACCCGGAGGCGCTACTCGTTGATTTGGCATAAAGCGTGAACATCGGGGGTCCCTCATGTCTCGCCAGAGCGTCTGGAAAGTCGGCAGCAAACGCTCTCCGTATATTCTTTCTAACGACTTTACAAAGTCGAGGAGAGTGTCGGAAGGAAAATAGCCATGGACGTTTCTCATCATATCTATAAATTCGAGCGCCATGTACACCGGATTCGCTACGGACATGTATGGTTTGAGATTGGGCGTCGTGTATTCGTACGTCGACTTGTCTTCGTCTATCTCGAGCTGCCGAACAAGATCCAAAAAAAGATACATGGGCACCTTGGCCAGGCCAGGATTGTTCGTGGCCGTACTCAAGAGACGTTTCAATAAATGTGGCAACGTCCAAAAGAAGGACTGCCAGAAAGCGAGCGTGTTGATTATGTGTTCGGTGTACAATATCAAGCCAAACTTTAGAAAGGCGCTAAACTGTAATTCGACGTACATTTGAGCCACGCGGAGACATAGTATTCTCTTTTTGGCCGACATGTACTCTGAGAAATTAGATATTTCAAAGGGATACTTGCCGGTATAGATTACTTCGACCGCCCTAACAAATACATCGAGGTCCGAATACTTGGTGACGCTACCTTGAAGGTACGGATTGATTCGAGTCATGTTGGCCAGCAGGTTCAGTAGAAAGACGTTGTCGCACGCGTGGGAACGCAGCACGTCGGCGATCGAGAAGAGTCGTAGGTCGGGCGCGACGTAAACGTTGTACAGGTCGCGTACGTTGCTGTTTGCCATACCCATAAACACGAGGGCGTGGCTGCCTCTGAGGAAACTATCGGAGGCCGCACGGTCTTGGGGTTTGGTAAAGTCCAGCTCGGTATTGTTGGACGCGTACACGACCGGGACCACGACTCCGTATTTCCTGCCGAGTTTCTGGGTGCTTTCCTTGAGTTGCGGTATGGAAACGTCCAAGATGTCAAAGCCCTGGAGGAGCGCGTTTAGTCTGTGTATGGCGGTGGGTAACATGACGGTCGTGCCGCTAATTTCGAAGAAGCGAAATATCTGCTGAACGCGCGTCAGGGCGTGGTCGAGAAAGTCGGGTGGTCGGTCTGGGGACACGGATTCGTGCTTTAGGTTTTCGATAAATTCGGACACGAGCTTGCGGTACTCGGCCGTCGTCTGGTCGTTTGTAGTACGTTTGTTACGCCACACGTGCTTCATGATGTTGAGGAAATTCTTTTCGATGGTAAAGTAATTTGGCAAGAGGTGGATCAGAAGGTAGACCGTCTGGACGTTGATGTATTTGCGTGGCATGGGCGTAGTCTTGGCTATGGGCTCGATGCCCACAAAGGCGCTTTCGAACGAGGACGACGAGCTCGGGTTCTGCGCTGCCTCGACGCCCTGTTTGTTTATGACGCTGCCGAAAATGGTGCGGGCCGGACGCGCGGGTTTGATTACGATGGCGTCGCTCTGCGATAGAATGTAGGGCATGAGATTGTCCATGTTTTGGATCGAACTCAACCACTTGTTGAAGACGCGCATGTGCATCTGAAATTCGAACGGTTCCCCGTATTTTCTCAGTGTGGGCACGAGCTCAAAGAGTTTGGAGAGGTATTCGTTTTCGCGCTCGTTTAGCTTGTAATCTGCCAACTCGGTAAACATGCGCTGAGCGACCGAGTGAACGAACGAAGCCCCCGAGAGCTGCAGTCGGCGCGGGGACGTGTCCACGTCAAATAGTTTGGCCAACACGCGAACGTCCTCCACGGTAACGTTCAGCTCCGTCTGTTCGTCGGCGAAATGAACACCCCTGGGTCGGTCTGCCATTTTTTTATTTAGTCTTTTTCTCTTTTTGGGCAATCTCGATGAGTTTCTTCCTCAAGGTCTCGGCCCCTCGTCGCCGCGTTGCTGTCTTCCACGGCGCCGCAGTAGACACCCTTGGAGTAGGTTACGATCTCTTGGTCGCAGATGCGATCGACGTAGTATACGATGTCTGCGTCGTCCGCACCCACGATCGAGTCTCAAGCGCCGTCAGACTCGAGAAGGCATTCACGGGAAACAGGTACTCGAGTCTGTAGTCGTTCAGAAATTCCAAATCGAGGATGCTTCGCCCCAGTCCTCCACGGTAACGTCCAGCTCCGTCTGTTCGTCGACGAAATGAAAACCCCTGGGTCGGTCTGCCATTTTTTATTAAGTATTTTTCTCCTTTTGGGCAATCTCGATGAGCTTCTTCCTCAAGGCCTTGGCCCTCGTCGCCGCGTTGGTTGCTTCCACGGCGCCGCAGTAGATACCCTTGGAGTAGGTTACGGTCTCTTGGTCGCAGATGCGATCGACGTAGTATACGATGTCTGCGTCGTCCACACCCACGATCGAGTCGCAAGCGCCGTCAGACTCGAGGAGGCATTGAGACAGGATCTGTTCTCGCTTGAAGGCGATTCGATTCAACAACGCGTCGTCTATCGTTTCCATCGCGTCGCAGCTACCCAGATCTATACCTGGGTCCAGGCCCTCGTCGTTTGTGCCGGCATCCTTCAGGGCCTTGTAATATTCGTAACCGGCCGCCACGGAAGCGGCGTGAGTTGTAAATATAGACTTGCAGCGATCGTCAATGTCGGTTCGGAACCCCACGGGAAACAGGTACTCGAGTCTGTATTCGTTCAAAAAATCCAAATCGAGGATGTTTCGCCCCAGCTTTATGCGGTCAGGAAACGCGTCGTAGAGTGCGTCCAGAGTCTCGGCCGGATTCAGGACGGTCGGGTACCAGTCCATGGGCTCGTTCGAGTATATCCTACGGACGTCGTACTTGTTGTCCCTACACGCTTCCAAAAGGTCGAGCAAAGGTAGGAGGGGTAGGTATCCGACGTCGGATCCATCGACGCTCACCACGCGAAGTAGTTTGGCGTACATGACTGGTTTGTTGTGAAAGAGCGCCAGCCAAAAGATGGAAGGATAACACTCGTAACGGTTGTACGCCAAGATGCTCGTAAAATTTGTCTCCAAGTAGGCGCACCCGATGACCAGGCAAAAGTATCTCTTGTACAGCGACACGGTTTTGGGGCTGGCCCACGAATAGAGCCCGCTCTCTATCACTTCTGCCGCTCGTGCAAATACCTGCATATCCGTGTAGTTACCGTACAGCTTGAGTCTGGTGAGTTCCTGCAGGGCTTGTAGGCACCAGAGACTGTCAGCGCTACCCGATTTAATCACATCGGATGAACGATACAGGCGCAATCCGGGACTGACGTAGTAGTTCCAAACTTCGTTGTGTCGCAGGTTTTGGTCCCCGAGCACTAGTTTGATTATCGAGTACACCACGTATGCCCTGGTGCATGTCTCCGCGGCCAGTTCTCGGTCGGTGGCGAAGGAGGCCTTGAACAGGACGTTGTAGTTTCGAGCCGCTCGAACGACGTTTCGCAAGAACGGATCGTCGTCGTTCACGTCTCGCAAATCGTGCCACCGGAGTAGCGCGTTCACCGCCTGCAAGGTTTGGTGAAGGGGCACATCCTTGGTGACCTGAGGAGTTACTTTGCAAAGGGTCATGTCCAGTACGTGTGGGTGGCGTTCGCTTATGATCCCTTTCAATAGGAGCAGGGCGGTTGGCGACACCCAGCGGGGTAGGGAGAGAGACGGGCTTCCGTCGTTTCGTTCTCTGTTTGGAGAGTCGACGACCTCCACGCCGAGACGGACGTAGTTGACTATGTCTCGCCCTTCGCTATAGCAATCCGTCGGGTTCTCGCATTCTGGCGGCTGCCTAGTAGGAGGTCCCGACACTAGCTTGCAAGTCACGAGCCTGTCCGGTCTTCTTCGACTCTAACGGGCGAATGCAGCGTTGGGTTGGTCGTCGTCGTCCTCGTCGTGTAGGCTCCACACGCGTTCGCTATACTTTGCGTTGGGGTACCGCTTATAATCGTGCATAAATGAGGCGAGCGGATCGATCCACTGGAAGAAGACGGCCAATACGTTTCTGGGGTCGTGGCGAGACGGAAGTTTGAGTTTGTGGATGAAGGGAAGGTAGACGAGATTATAGAGAAACTTTACGTCGTCCGTACCCCCTCCGTCCCTGTAAGAGGTGAGGCGTCTCGTAACAGAATCGACTATTGCTTCGTACAAGTCCTTACCTGTCTTTAGACGTCGTTCGTCTATGTTTAGTCTGTTTGCCAGGATCTTTGCATCCGCGACGGTTAGATACGGTGCCGACATGTTTTTATTTTAAACACACCAGCCATTTGGAGGGATCCAAAAACTTTATTATTTTCAAATGTAGCGCACGCCAACGTCCAAATTCTGTGGGATCTTGGCAAAGACGTATTCGAGTTCCATGTGCGGCAAGAGGATTTCTTGTCGCAGGTCTTCCGGCGCAAATTGCATGTACGATAGCAGATGACCGGCAAAGTCCCTCGCTCTGATTTCGTTGGGCCCGTTAAAGTTGACGACGTCCTTGAGTGCGTTGGCGTACTTGACGAACGCGTAGATCGGGGCAAATATTTTGGGGTACTCGCTCGACACGCCGGGAAGTTTGCCGTAGCAAAAATGGACGCGGCCGTCCTTTGATTTGTTGTCGGCGAGCACGCCGGCCATCTGCATGTTGCAGTCCAAGACCAGTCGGAAAAGGAAAGTGACAATTTCGTAGCGTTCATCTTGCTTCGCCTTGTTTCGACCGTGGTGCAGAACAAAATCTAGATACTCGGGTCGCTTTTCGAAAACCGAATGTAGCACGTACAGGTTGGTCTGTAGGGCCTTTAACCGTCTACACTGCACGTAGTCTCTAAACTTTACCAGGTAGTATGCTTCCAAAAAGGCTAGGCAGAGATAGCGTTTCTCCAGAGATATCACGTCGACCGGGTGGTACTTGCTGCCAAACGGGTAGCGGCCCGTGGCCACCGCCTCCTCGGCCCTCGAAATGATGTGTTTGTCCTTGTAGCCAGCCTCGATTCTTGCGTCGCTTGGCACCAACATCAGCAGGCGTTCTAAAGCGTGCAGGCAAAAGGTGGACGTGGCCGCGTGCGTCGTCAACACAGAAGTGAGCGTGTCCACCTTGCACTTGTCTGTCACGTACAGCTTGTACAGGTCGTGCGGTCTCAGCGAATCGCCTGAGGCACCCATGAGCATCTTAATTAGGTAAAATCGTAGCATGTTGCAAGTGTTCTTCTCGAGAATCTGCTTGTCGGTCGCCAGTGAGGCCTGAAAAACGACGTTACGCTTGCGCGCCGTTATGTTTATGCGCTTCAGAAAGGTTTGCGAGTCGTTAGAATCGAACAGGTCAAAGGCTTGCAACAGTCCGTTAATGTTGTGTATGGCCTGTCGCATGTTGATTTGGGACTCGCGCGAAGATTCAATTTTTTTCGAAACTATGCAACACGCCAGGTCCAGATTGAGTGGCTTGTTGTAAGTCAGGATCTCGCCAATCAGTAATAGACTCTGGACGCTCAGGTGCTTGACGTACGTCGGGTAAATGGGCGTGACCGTCATCGAAGTGTTGGGTTCTTTGAGGGCGTTCGTGTTTAGGGCATTTTTCTTTGACTTGGCCGCCGTTGCCACGTCCACAACGTCCAGCTCCATCGGGCAATCGGTCTTGTAGGCCACGGACACGTCGGGGACGCGCCGCACTTTATCCAACCACCCCATAAAGTACTGGAGCAGAACCTTAAAATCGGTCGTCTTGGGTGGCGACGACGTCGGCAGGACTTCTTCCAGCACCTCGGTCATGTAACCCAGGGCCCTGTCCACTCTGCAATTCTCCTGAATCTCGGAAAACATGCGAGACACCACCAAATGCACAAACTGCGCGCCCGTCATGGCCTTGTCCGCGCTCAGCGCAATTCCGAATCGATCGGCGGCGGCTCGCACCTCGGTGTTACGCGCGCGCGGATAGTCGTACGTGCTGAGGTTGACGACGGTGTTTTCGTGTTCCATGATCACGCCGCTAACGGCGTCCACGTGCGTAAACTTGTTTGTGACGTACTCGTTGGCATTTTCACCCAGTCTGATGTGGACCGGGTCTTTCTCTAGCAGCGGATCCATATTTTATTTATAACCTTTTTTATGACCTCGGTCGTTATCCGAAGCTCCGCCTCACGCGCCATAAATATATTGAGGGGAGTCGCGCTCCGGCGTATGCCGCATAAAGGTGTATCTCTACGCCGTGGACTACGAGTACGTGTACGACAAGTTTAGCGGCAACTCGAAAATGGCGATCTATTGCAAAAGAAAGGGTCGCGACGGTCTGTACGTGTCGTGCGTGGTGTACGTGCTATGGTCCAGCTACCTTTACGTTTCCGTCAAGGAATGCGCCATTTATAAGTACGAACGATGGGGCGGAAACGAGGACGACAACGAGTCGGACGCCGACTATGTCAGGCGTGATGTCGTGGATGGGCGACTGCAGCGACAGAAGCTCGAAATGTCGTCGGCTTCCAACGTGCGGTGCGAGGTGGTCGAGAAGCTCAACGGCTATGGATTCCGCGAGGCTGAAGACGTCTACCTCAAGGTGTACATCTCGGACCCCAAACTCATGCGGGCGTTTCTCCACGGCATGCCGGCCGGATCCACCTTTGGCGGCCAAGTGGATTCCATCATCCAGCTAATAGTGGACCTCGAGGTTACGCCCTGGCTCTACGTAGCGGACGACAAGATACGAAGCCTGCAGCGGAACGGCACCTGTTTTTCGCGAAGAATCGAGGAGTTTGATGTCGTGGACTGTAGGGATCTGAAGCCGGTCGTCGAAGAGTTTGAGTTTGATTTCGACGCGGCCGACAAGACACGTGCGTCGCACTGGGACTTTGGTAACCGCCTCGTGGATTGCCGAACGCACTGCCGATTTCTGCACTCGGACACCTGCAATCTGGAAGAGTTTGCCGCTGAGCTGAAGAAGCAGCACGTCAACGTTACCCGGTCTTTGGCGGGGCCTTCGCGTTACTATCTCCGCGTCTGTCACGAAAAGGTGAACACCGACTTTAAGCTAAAGTGGGATGACGACTACGTGCGGTTCGAGAAGGGACCGACGAAGGCCGTGACGATAGTGGACAGGGCCACGAACGAGGCACACTGCACCTTCGACGATTGGCTGTGGCGGTGTGGACGGACGGCGACTGGGATCGCCATCTCGAGAAAGTTTGAGTGTAGGGAAAAGTTTAGCTACCGCAAACCACTCGACATACCGCCCGTGGTCACAATGTGCTTTGACATAGAGTGCATAAGCGACGACGAAGGGAACTTTCCCATCGCTAAGCTGGGGGATTCCATAATTCAGATTGCCTGCGTCACCGTACACGACATGCTCCGCACAAAATTGACCGACTATTCGAAAGCCGACTGCATACAAAAGACCGTGTTTACGGTGGGCTACTGCTCGCCCATCCCCGGCGTCAGAGTCGTGAGCTGCATCGACGAGAAGGAGCTGCTGAGGGCATTCAACTCGCACTTTGTCGAGATGGACCCGGACATTGTCACCGGCTACAACATAATCAACTTTGACTTTCCCTACGTGTTGCAGCGAATGGACATGCTCAAGGTGACCCAGACTATGAGCAGACGCAAGTGGTGTCGGTGGACCCACTACCACAAGTACGCCAGTCGTCGCATCGAGTATTTCAAGCCGCCGTCGCCGGACAACGTGGCCAGTCCGGAATGGCGCAAGTGCGTGCGCGACAACCAGGCCAAGTCGTGGAACACGGAGATAGTCTTGACCACGCCGTCGCGGGTCGTCATCGACATGTACAAGATTATTCAGGAGGGGCAGTTTCGCTTGCGGCGGGAGACGCTGGACGCAGTCTCTTCGCACTTTCTCGGCGGTGAGACCAAGGAAAACGTAAAGTACAAGGACATGTTTCGGCTCTTTCACGGCGGACCCGACGATAGGAAAAAAATTGCGAGTTACTGCGTCCAGGACTGCATGCTGCCCCTCAAGCTGATGACCAAGCTCACGACGCTCGCCTCGACGCTGCAGTTTGCCAAGGTCAACATGATACCGATGCGCTACGTGCACGGAAAGGGGCAGCAGATCAGGGCCTTTTCTCTGATTTTGCACGAGGCGAAGGCGCGCAACATGATCTTTCCCTCCTTTGTGCCGCCCGTCGGTATGGACAGTTTCCAGGGGGCCACCGTCGTGGAGCCGTACAGGGGCTTTTACCAGAGCCCGGTGCTGACCTTGGACTTTGCGTCTCTTTACCCCTCGATACCCTTAGCAGAAAGAGGCCGTACTTCGAACGTAGTTGAAATATATTTAGTACGAATATTCATTTTGTATTTATTCTGTATTATTTTGGCCGCATTCGAAATACGCGCGTAATGTATTCAAAATACATTATAAATATGAATCAAAAAATATTTTAGGTATACCAAAAATATTATCCCTTCACACTCAAGATGCCATTTGTGCATTAAAAACCGGTTACACAATTTTTTTTTATTTTCGATTTTGTCAGCAAATAGTGTTTCTGTGGTATTTGAAGGCACTACTAGATACATCTCACAAAGGTACATTAGAAACGAACACAAACACAAACACCATGACGCACTGAACAGCCCATTCACAGTCCCGTTGACTGCTCTAGAGCCTTATATAGCCTACATATTGAAGGTAATCATTTTTTCGGTGACCACCTCTGCGTTTATTAAGGTTCCAAGTATTCGATCTTCTCCTCGGGAGTCTGTCAAAGGGGAAACAGTGTTTTGATGTTCGTGGACGATATCTCTTAGTAAAAGGCATTGGTACAACTAATAACAATTCGGCGCAGTCCTTAAAACAATATCCACACAAACGGCTCATAAAATACATGTTATTGCTTCTCTGCGTAGCACCACTCAGGACGAAGCAAATCAAGGCAGTATCTTCACATTAAAATACTGTAAACTACTTTATTTTCGTGAGGACCTAATTCTCGCAAAGTTCGCGAATCGCCTACAATTCCGAAAAATAGGTCCCGTGAACAATTCCGGCAAAATGCAAAAATATTAAAATCTATATTGCGATCCCAGCGCGTCGCGAAAATTAGAATTTGCGAATTATTCCAAAACTCCAACTTTGACCTAAATCGCGAAATATTGAGCCCGCGAAAAATAAATATCTTACAGTAGTTGTTTTGCATTTCCATTTTAGTAGTTGACTATTTAATATGGTAGTTAATATCACTATATTAAAGTCACTATTCACATCACGTACAATGGTGAGTATACACGTTCAGTGAACTAACATTGTGCTAACAAAACCACTCCAAACGTATCTGGTCACAGCACCTGCTGAAGCTTTCCAGCATCAGCAAATATTGTAGTTGTAGTCCCCGAACCCCGTTTGTGATTGGTGTGCAAGGAACAGATCAGATGTGTCCTTGATAGAAAAAAGGAAACAATAACATAAACTGTGCTGATTTATCAGTGCGATGCTCCGTAATTCAGTTGACAAACTAATCAAATGTTGTATTTAGGCGCTTCAGTGTACTCCATATCTACTTGAAGGGAACCTCTAGAAGGGGAGCTTTCCAATATTTCGGTAGTTTAAGTCAAACTACCAAAGTATTGAAGTCAAAAGGTACTTCGAGTATAACACAACAGTATTTACGATTTTCAGGTATTTTAAGAGTATTCTGCACGTATTTTTGATTGCTTCGTTTTTTTAGAGTTGGAGGATATTTTGCATGAATTAAATAAATATTTCGAGAAATATACGTGAAAGGTATTTTGTGCCTATTAATTTAGTATTTACATATTTCAAAACGCATGAAGGGAACTTCAAATGTAGTTTAAGTAAAGGTATTTTAAAATGATTTTTAGAAGTATATTTTAGTACAAGTAAAAAAAAAAAAAAAGGTTATATTTTCGGTCTATTTTTCGTGTACTTAAAATTATGAACTCTATTTCAAATACACTCGAATTAGAATGTGGTATATTTCAAACGTATTAGTTTTCGCTAAGGGTAATCATTGCGTAAAATCTCTGCTTCACGACGCTCAAGACCAACGTCGGAGAAAACGTCGGCGAGATGGTCTATCACCGGAACGCGAGGCTGGTGTGTGACAAAGTGTCGGACGAAGAGCCTCGGAGGCAGGCCACGATAGGGGCGGTTTTCTCTCGTGGCATCAAGCCTGAGCTCAAGAAGAAGCATAATGTCAAGCGATTGCAGAGGGGGCAGACCACTTTGGATAAGTTTGTATCCAAATCTCGCAAGACGTCCGTACCCGCCGCTATCGCGCGAGCATCCGCCTCGCACAAAGAGGAGGTGGAGTTTGCCAACGGCGAGATCCTAACCCCGTCCGGCGATCGCTTCGTCGACCCGAGCGTGAGACTGGGCGTCATCCCGAAGGTGATTGTTCGACTCCTAAACGCTAGACGCGAGGTCCGCGCGGAGATGAAGAAGGAGACTGACCCTTTCGTCAACATGCTGCTCAACAACCAGCAACTGGCCATAAAGTGCACCGCCAACTCGATGTACGGCTTCACCGGTGCGCTCGAGAAGGGAGTGCTATCTTGCGTGCAAGTGTCGCGCAGCGTCACGGCCTTTGGCAGGAGACTCATCGGGAGGACCAAGGCGTACGTCGGCGAGTATCAGGAGCGCGTCGACGACGGCGAGTTTGCCGAGGAGTACGTCGAGGTCCCTCCGCCGCGCAACCTTTCCGTAATATACGGCGACACCGATTCCGTGATGATCAAGACGCCAGACGGAACCAGCATCGAGACTGCTCTCGTGTGGGGCGAGAAAACTTGCGAGTGGATCAACGGACATTACCGGCGTCCGATAGAGTTGGAGTTTGAAAAGATTTATTGCCCATACATTCTATTTACGAAAAAGCGCTACGCCGGTAGGATGTTTGTCGACGCCAACACTCCTCCCAAGGTCGACTGTAAGGGCCTGGAGAACGTGCGGAGAGATACCTGTCCCTACGTGTCGGAAGTCGTCTCCGAGACCATTTCTCTTTGAAGGTGTTTGCGTGAGCAAACGAAATGTCCTCCAGAGGCTCGTACATTCTGTCGCGGGCAATTTGTACGATGTTGCGATACACCGAGTTGCCGTACGCCTTTACGGCACGGTACATTTCGTTAAACGGGTTGTCGTCCGAATGTGTGAGCTGGACGAGCTTTTCGGCGAGGTTATTGTTGGTCAACAGGTCGCTCAACTTGTTTATGTGTATCATTTGGTCGCCGAGTTTCTCGTCTCCGACGTTCATGAAGTCGAACGCCCTGGGGTCGCCTTTAGCCTTGTACCAAAAATAGAGAAAACGACGTGGCGTCGTTTTTGAAAACGACGTGGCGTCGTTTTCAAACAGGGCGTCTATCTTGCGCAGGTAGTACAGGGCGTTGGTCGAGTCCGAGTTTTGGTAGATGATGTACTTGGGGATGATACCCACTCCCTGCGCTCCGAAGCCGTAGTGCCTGATTTCGCCTTCGCGATTCTCGAGTGGGGTGGTTTTAGGTCTGTACAGGTAGTCCATGTAGGCGTGCGGTGTGTCGTCCGTCACAGACAAAAAGACCACGGACCTCGTGTCGTCGCTCTGAGAGCCCGGAATGACCGAATCTGCTCCTACGGAGACGCTGTTAAACGAAAGGTCCATCGGCTCGATCCTATCGGAAGCGTCTTTCATGATTTCCCGAGCCAGGCTCATGGTATTGTCCATGTGCTGAAGGTAGTGCGCCAGGATCAACTGCCGGACGTGCAGCAAGTTGCCTTTGCTCTTGGCGTCGGCTGCCGACTCGTCTTCCTGCTTGATGTTTTCAATGTCCTTGATGCGCTTCTTGATCGCTTTGAGCTCTTTCTCGTAAATGTTGCGGTTGAAGATGTCTTGCTCCGCTTCGGCCGTGGAAATGTTGTCTATCACGCCGGTCATCTTCTTCCTGAGTCGCATTAGGTATTCGTTGTACATCTTGTTAAAGTAGTCGTCGTCCAGTCTGCTCACGAGGTTGTTTATCGACACGGATGGCGGGGGCGGCTCCGTCTTTTTTTGAGGCTCTGTCGCCAAAAAGAGCTTGTGCTTGTGCTGCAATTGCAGGTCCGCGTTCTGAGCGCGATATAGAACCTGGGTGAGTTGGTCCATGTAGGTTCGCGTGTAAGAATCGAGACCGTAGGCACGGGCCTCCTGCTCGGCCTTCTGGAGCTTAGCGGCGAGCCTATTGCGCTGCTCGTCGTGCATCGCGTTTATCTCGTCCGAGTGACGGGTAAAGTCGTCCACGTACATCGGACGCGCGTTACCACCCTTTGTCTGGTCGCGACAGGGCGGGCAGCCGGCGCCGTGGTGAAGGCGTAGTCTGGCGCCTACAGTCGCAGCGACTTCCACAGATAATACAGGGCAATGTCGACGATCAGCAACGAGTGATACATTTGACGATATATATTGTCTATATCATTCTTTTTGTCGCGATATACACTCCTGGCTATGATGAGACGGTTTAGCCGCATGCGGTAGAGTGCCGAACGAAACCTGAGTGCCTCGTATTTTAGGTAGCGGTTGCTCACGATGAGGTAGTTTACGCGTCGCTTGCCGATCGAGTTTGCCTTGCCCTCGTACACTTCGTAAACCGTGTTCTTTAGAGCGTCGAGCTCTTTGACCAGCTCGATCGCGGGAATGTCGATCGGCACGAGGTGCATAGAGGAAACGGCGTACTTAATGTACATTCCCATCATCTCGTCTCGGATCTTGAGGTTGATGCGCGGATCAACGTCGTTCAGATAGGATAGATGCTCCGACGAAAGGCTGTACTCGTCCATGGTATCGGGAAACATCTTCTTGGGTGAAGAATTTGCAATATTCGTCACCAATTTCATGTTTATTTTTCCGTTAATCAATAAGTCCTGAGTGTAGCTTGTGTTATCTAAATCGTGCACCTGAAGAAATTTGTGAATAGTCTGGATCGCGACGTTGATGCACGTGGCCATGACGTTCTCGGACACGATGAACTCTATCCTATATAACTCGCCCACCAGGGTGTTATAGGCAGCCTTGATGTGAGCGTCGTGCACGCTCGCGTCTTGGGTAACCACGAGCTCTAGGTTATACAGGGCGTTGGAATAGGCACTGTTGAATGCGTTCATGTAGGTCACTAGCGCGTATTGGAGGTACATGATCATCGACTGCTGGAGCTTCTCTATTTTTGGGACAAGCTCGGGCTGCGACTCTAGGATATCCCTTAGGTTTTGATCGAATAGGCGTGGCAACATAACTATCATGACAAGGACGGATATCCTGGCGTACAATATAGTTTGGGTGGAATGGCCCGCGATCACGTCTCTAGTCTTCTTCAAGACGTCGGCGTACGTGTTGGCGGACGCGTCGTTCAACGACTCGATTTTTAACAATTGCCTCGCGGGTAATGGATGGAGTATTACGCGCTTCACCCACCTCGGTAACGTGGTATGATTTATCAACTCCACGGACTTGTCCGGCGCTTCGGTTCGTTTGATTGCCAGACTGTCGTTGATGCTCTTCCATTTGTCGTCTTGCTTCGGTAACGGCATCTTTTCCACGGTTGGTTTCGTGTCGGTTTTGTAATTAAAATCGAGATCGTCCTCCAACTTGGGCACATATTTTGTTTCGCCCATTTCGGTTTTGGGTTGGAACATCTCGGCCTCCTCTTTCTTTACGTATTTCGCGGACTTTTCTACGCTTTGTTTCGTGTCGGTCTTGTAATTAAAATCGAGATCGTCCCCCATCCTGGGGAAATATTTTTTTTCGCCCATTTCGGGTTTGGGTTGGAACATCTCGGCCTGCTCATTCTTTACGTATGTTTCTGTTTCCGCGTATTTTGGTGCAGTGTCTGCCTCAGATTTTACGGAAGCCGCTTCCGCCTTGATATCGCCTCCTTTGAAAGTAGGCTTTGGGGCGAATTTATAAGGGACGGGGACGGATGGAGTCTTACGCGTGAAATCGGTCGAAGGATCCCCGCTAAACGTCGTTTGAGGTCGTGCGCTATCGTACACTAAAGGGGGAGGTGGTCTAGAATAGGGTCCCGGAAAGTACCTGTTGATGTCGCTAGTCAACTGTTCTAGACAACTGATGAGTTTTCTGTGCGGATTATTAGCCGCCATTTTGAATGTTTAGAAAACGAAAGAGAAACGCGCAAAGTGGTTTTATCTTCTTTTTATTTAAATTCACGATCTATACGACCTTTCCAACTCGTGCTTAAGCCGATCCAGGACTTCTCCGATGTCTCGGCGCGAGTAGCTATCGTAAGGCAGGCATATCATGGGCTTGCCGTACAACTCGTACAGGGCCGACTTGATATCGTTCACGATCCCAAGCAGGCGATCGTACTCGGCGTTCTTCTGATGTACCTCGCGTCGTAGGTTTTCGATGGCGTTAAGGAGGGAGTCCCTGTCGGCGTGCATCGCGTACTGACTCGTCGTTTGCGACTGTTGAGAACGGAGGTTGCAGAGCATGCCGGTGATGCCCACCGAAAGTTGCTCCATACAGCCAATCATCTTGTGGCGATCTTCCGGGCTCATTTCTTCGGTGTTCGACTCACGAATCCCTTGAACGCATTGGTTCACATTGTGGAACATTTGGTGGATCGAATTCCGATTGGCCATGTTTACCGTTTTTGTAACATCTTTTAGCTCTGGAATCGGGTTTTGTTCTTTGCAAGAGGCGGAGTCGTTTCTCCCGTGCATGTAGACGACACAGGCCCGCAGGCGGTTGGCCCAACGAACCGCGGCGTCGAAGGAAAACTTGAATAGCTCACAGAGATACCGACTGGTGTTGGAGGTAAACTTGGGATGGTGCGTGACAATCTTTATTATGGAATCCAGTAGGTCGATCCATCGCTCGAGCTCCGAGTGGTCGTAGTCGCTGGAAAAGTAGCTTTCGGCGGTAGCCAGGTCGCTCGTGTCACCGTTGATAACGTCCGAAAAGGCGCTCTTGACGATGCCCGTATCCACAGAGTTTAGCAGCGAGACGTCAAAGTCGCGAATCTTTTTCTCGTACAGACTCTTGAGTGCGAAACTACTGGGCAGGGTTTCGCTCTCCAGGCGCGAAATTTCCTTTGGCCCGGGGAAGACGTCCGACAGTTTGAGCGATAGGTCGCGGCAGTAGGGTCGGAGTCCGCCGCCGAGGCTACACAACATTTGAAACAGGAGCGGGGTCTTTGACGACGACTTGAGCAACTCGCGATAATTTACCCTGTCAAAGTCTTTCTTGTACAGACGGCGGCCGTCCGAGTAGACGGCGTAGCTAATGTCGGGGGCGTCGCGCTGCATTGCCTTGGCCGCTAGAACGTAAGAACTTCTGCCGACTCTCTTGTACACGTTTACCGGAGAGGCTTTGAAGACGTAATGGGTGGTCGGATCGTCCCAGTGTTCCTTTGTCGGCGTCGTCGTCTCGTCTTCCATCCTGTCGGAATATTTCCAACACAACTGCACGTCGTCGTCTCTCAAGGTCACCGTCGTATTGGTCGTCGCGGTAAATTCCTTGAAATACAGAACGCTGGCGGGAGACTGAGCCTCGTTAAAAAGGGCTTTGATTTCGAACCACACGTCCAGGGGAGACGCGAGTTCCTTGTTCAAGTAAAAGGGCCACGTCTGCCCCGTATCGGTCTTGGCCTTGGCGGAGTCGAGCAACCACCGCATGGCGGCAAGTGTCGTCGACGTCTCTTTTATCGGAACGATGCCGCAAGAGGGCAACTCGCGCCGCTTCTTTGCGGTGACCTTGAACTCGTCTTCCCTTTGTCTTTTGTTGTAGAGAGGCGGAGTCCATTCCGCATTGATTTCGTCATTGATAACCTTTACGTCTCTCAGTGTGCTCATACATATATCGCACATGGTCGTAGTCGGGGGGAACTTTTTTAAACATGGCGTGTGTGGGGGGAATGGTCCTACATCCTGGTGATTTGCGAAATACGAGAATTTTGAATTCACTGGGATACTGTCTGGATGCCAAGTACATCGTGTGCCCTCACCACTACAAGTACGAGTTCCCCACACTGTTGGAAGCTACGCGGACTCTGTCGTCGTCGGTGTGCAAGTCGCCCGTGGCCATGAGAGAAGTGTGTCCGGAACACGATTATTACCAAATGGGGATGCCGAAATGTGAGACTATACCGGTCGTGAAACTAATGTGCTACGAACACCAGTGCATTCGACACGTAACACTATTGGATACGTCCGTGAACGAGTGCTTCGCCATCGCCCCGCAGTCCTTCGTCGATGCCGTACGAAGCGTCATCTTGCAGAAAGTGGACTCGCACGCCATTGCATTTCTTCAAAGAGTCAAGTACAATCTCGTAACGCTCGTTGTGAATGCCAAATGCGCCGACTCGGAGATGCTGTCGCGCCTCTTGGTACAAGAGACGTTCCCCCGTCTGCAGTCTCTGTGTGTGTACGCACCCGTCTCTCCGACGTTGTGTCTACATCTAAAGGAAAGCATGCCGCGGTTGTCGAGCTTGTACCTGCAAAATTACGAATCTGTTTCGACGCTGGGGGCGATAGACAAGATCAATATGCAGGTAAACCTATCTTCCCCAGACCCGTTTGGCGTGTTTGCGAAAACTCGCACCGAAGAAGTACGCGAAGTTGTCCTCAGCTATAACTGCTCGTGCGTGAATAATCTAACGAATATGCTCACACCCACCAAAGTCAGGCGGAAGAGAACGCTGGAGGGTCGGAAACAGCTTTTATCGACCCCAATCAACGATTCTGCACTAAAGGTATGCGTGCTACGAATCTCTACAGACTGTTCGACGGAATGCGCCTCCTTGAAGCGACTCCTGAGCGAGGTAATACCTCGGCGATTTTTTGTCACGTCCCAGGTGAGAGTAGAAGCGATCGTCTTCTCGGAGGGACTCGTCGACCTGTGGAACACCATTGGGACGGTTGCCTCAAAGCACGTGTCGCTCTACATTTCGCAACTGTTTGTCGAACACAAAATTCTATTCAACTTGTCGCTCATAAACAGAGATTTGAGTGGACGCCTCTACGTCAAGGATTGGGTCTGGAACGGTGCCGTGCTCTCGGTGTGGAATTTTCTACGAGCAGCCACCAACGTCTATCTGCTGTCGGCGGACGAAGAGGAGCGCGACAAGACTTTGGCCTGTGCCGTAAACTCGTCGGATATCAAGACGTTTGACAAAATCACCGAGCCCCTGGAGGAGTTGAAGTACGTGACCAGTTTCTTTATTGTTTTTAACGACGATACGACGAATGTGGAGACGTACATGAGACCGGGCAAGCTCGTCAACCTGACCTTGGTCAACGTCGCGAACGACTTTTTCGCGGGTAAGCGGCGAGACGACTACCACTTTATCTCCATTATTGTGTACCACTGGGCACCAACGTCCTCGAACGACGTGGACGCTCTGTTCGACTTTATCGCCGGTGCGCGCAAACTCGTGGACGTGATTCTGCACCTGGACGAAAGCAAGACGCCGAAAGAGGTGGTGGACCTTTGTCTGGCCAAGGTCGAGACATCGATACAAGACGGAGGTCGAGTAAAGGTGTCGGTACGCCACTCCAACCCCAAGGCTATCGAGCTCGAGCGGAGATCTATTGAGTGTAGGAAGGAAGTGTTTGACGCGGTGAGGTATAGACTCCATCGCGACCCGACATACGCGACTGCCTATCTGCGCTGTGTTTCAAACGGAATGCAAGACCTGGTTTCTAAATATACGAGATACGCAATAGCTTTCAATGAAAAGGAATAAAGACTTTATTCTCGAATCATAAGCTTTTGTGGAAGTTTTCTCTTGTCGTCCATCGCTTTCTGCACGACCTCGGTCGGCGCGCTGGTATAAACGTTGATACGATTCGTCTCGATGGCCTTTTGGGTCTTCTCTTTCTCTTTCTTGCGGTTTTTTCTGGTACGGCACTTGTCCAGTAGTAATATGACCAAGAGGATAAAGAACAGGGTAGGGAAGAGGAGCGAGAGAGCTGCGAGCCCTTTCGTCACGGCCGCTTTGCCAGACGCGTTGTAGTCGGCCGGACAGAGGGTGGACGTTAACAACAGCTTGTCGTCTAAGGTCGGATTCTTGTTCACCATGGCGCCTATTGCGTCAACGACCGATTCGACGTAGCTTAGGCGGCTGCCGCACGGAATACAGTTATGCTGAAAGTGGCGCGTGTAGTTTCCCTCGATCAGTGGGCTATTGTGGCAGATCCTGACGGTCTGATCGACCAGGTCCTCGCGCCCGCACAGGAGTGTCAAGAGGCGACCAAAGTCTCGTGCGGTGTGCGCTACGCTCGTGCGCATCATACCATCGGGTCCGTTGAGGCTCTTGGTGCAATTGATCGCGTAGCCGCCGTCACCGGTGCTTGTGAGCTTAAAGGTCACGTTTGAGAAGGTAGTGAACGTAATGTCGGGCGATTCGACGGTTGCGGAAAACAGGTAGTATCGAACGTGCTTGTTTACGGATACGCCGATGGCGTCCACGTGAAAGTCGGCTCTCGTCGTTGCAATTTGAACAGCAGATATCGGGCCTATTCTCGGTCGCGCCAAGTAATTCGTCGCGTTTTCGGCGTTCGAATATGCGAAATTGACTTCCCCGTTTGCACTGCACTGGGCGAGGATCTTTCGACTCGTGTTAAACTTTGGATAGTAAAGAGTGCGTGGATCGTTGGCAAATACTAGTACCTTGGTAGTGGTATTTAAAGCGACGTTACCCGAATCGTCCAAGATGGGTATCCTGATGTTTGGCGTCACCCTACACACGGGTCGGGGGGTGCACGCTGGTAACACAACGTTCCACGCATACGACGGACTACACGTGATTATGTCGTTTTGTTCCACGTACGTGGTTTCGTCCACGCAATGGACTCTGTAGTGCGTGTGATTGAGAGGTATCATAGTATACGTCTGTTTGTCGTACACCAGCTTGTCAATGTTACAAAACGGCACACAGTCTCGGATTGAAGGGGTGCGAGTCCACCCTCCACTCAGACATTGGACCGTGATATTGATGTTCTGCTCGAATGTCAAGTTTTCCGGGCATTTAACGCTGTATACGGACAGCACGTCGGCCAGGGTGGGCGTGATGAGGCCGTAACGATAACAACTGACATCGCCTGGATACATCATCTCGTATCTCAGTTTTGGTGAAAAGGCACAAGCGTCGACTATGCCGGGTACCGTGACGGGAGTCGTCGGTGTTAACGTTACGTCGTATGCACTCGCTGCGTACATGGTCAAGGTGTTGTTATTAATGTCGGACTTGCACGCGAGCGTGATGCTCTGCACGGGGGAATCGTTGTACGCACAGAGCGCTTTTCCAGTGGTGGCGTTGTATTTGGAGAGAACGAGGTACATATCGGACGCCATCTGGACAAAGTCTTGAAAATAGTTCATGGGAACGACGTACAGGCTACTGTTGTATACTGCGATTCCAGATTTTTCATCGCAACCTTGTCCGTTTTGAAATCTGGTGACATTGGTGACCTCCGCTGCATTGTTGTTCCAGTGCGTGTAACTTTGTCTACAACTTTTGTCGACACAGTTTGAAACATAGGGCGATGTCTTGCCAACGATGGGATTTAGCGGAGTTAGTCGTAGGGCGATAGTAGCAGTCGTCCACAATGAACAAACGAACGCGATGTAGAAAAGTCGCATCTTTTTTATTACATATCGCGACGGTACTCGTACAAACGTTCGACCTGGTCCAACTCGTATATTAGAAACAAGAATACAATACCAAAAGCTACGTGACCGACTATGTAGGCGAAGGTGCTCGAAAGATTGTTTAGATTCACACAAGAAAAGGAGCAGACTCGTTCGTACGTACATACCAACCGAAAAAACTATCTCCAGGCGCGTGAATTGAAATAATCTGGGTATAAATAGAGATGCGAGTTCTTTATAGCATCGACGACTCACCCATCGCGGTCAGCGTGCACCTATTGGCGTATTGGGCCGAGCAGATATTTAGAAATAATTTGTACGGCGCTCGCTTTCTAAAGGTGGAACGCGACGAAAAGAGCGGCCTGATCACTACCAAGCGCGTCGCCGCTACGGACGACAAGGCAGTCGCGGCGGCGGACAATTTTCGAGTGATACGAGAGACGGTCGAGGCGCAGATGAGCAACGTCGTCAAGATCGCGTACGGCCACGACGGAAACCCTCAACTACTCGAGCGCGCCGAGACCGCATTGCGCCAGGCACTCGACGTATCCGTCGTGTCGCTCGGAGAAAGGACCTACACCACCGAATCGGCCTTCCACTACCGAACCCGCTTTCTGCCCAACCAGATAGCTTTGAACCCTAGGATAGGCGCTCCGCTCTATTTCGGCGGAGACGACGAGCCGGTGTACGTGGCCAAGAGACTCGTATCGGACAAGTCGCTCTTCAAGGCCACGCAGTCTATGAGCACGGCCATCGGGCCCGTTATCTGGGAGTTTATACGACTCGTGACGCTACACACTTAAAATTTTTACACCCTTATGCGTGTAAATGGCTCGTCCTCTGGCTAACGCCTTTATTCGTGTAAGGGTGTTAGCCGCCGGAGGTGGTGAAAATCGTGTTAACTGCTAACACCCTAAAAACAATATGGCGGCCAGTATGCGACAGGCGATACGAGCCTGGCGAGCCGTACGCGGCTTCTCGCCGGAGCAAGAGCATACGGCTCGCACGCTCGTTTGTTGTCATCTGTAGGCGCAAAAAACTTTCCAAACATCTCTATGTCCAAGCGCCAACACCGCAAATAATACGAGTAAGGCCGAAACCGCTGGAGACTGAACAGCCGAGACTGTCGCCGAAGTCTCGCTCGGCCTGCTCAATGCCGGTCGCATTTTCATCGCATCAGAAGCGCTTATAAAGAAAGGATAGCTTTACAAAACACTGACAGGCTGGCTTTATTGAACAAAACACCCACTTGCCGTGGACAAGTTGACAACAAATCGCTCCGACACCCTCTGTCGACAGCGGCTAGGAGGTATCGCACTCGCGCTCCGTGTGGCTCTCGATTAACTATTGCCTGTGTGCTCACCTCTGTTACGTGCGTTATCCACTCATGAACGTTTGTGCGTGAACAGCGGCATTCAGCACCTAGAACACGCGCTGGGGAAGCCGCCTAACCTCCTTTTGTTGCAATCAGGCAGCATAACACGGCGACACAGCTGCCAGCGGAACCGAACAACTCGGAGCGAGCAACACGACGGATGGACTAATGACATCCAGCCCTCTAATAGTTATAGATCACCAACCGCCACACTTTTCAAATTGGGCGGCGACAACCCCCATCTAGCGACGAAAACAAAAAGTGATAAACATTTGAAAAAAGAAAACAGCAGTTTTTTCGCTGCCCACCGCGCGGTTACATTCACTCACGACATCCACATACACACAACACTGTACATACACACGCGCATACAAGCACTGGTCTATAGCACAACACACAATAAATAGTACATACAACCTACTTATACAAACCGACAACTGCCCCGAGCGGTATATATGCCCTCCTATTTCGCGCATCGGTAAGCCCAGTGACCACGCTAGTCTTAATCAAGATATGAAAAGATTACGCCAATTTTATTTTTCAATAATATTTTTTCTGCATTTGTCTTAGGTAGGTACACATATCCCTTAATAACTTCTTACAGCATAATGTATTATAATGATACGTGCCTAACTTCTAGTAACTCAACGTGAGTGACGAGAAAAAAAAATCGTGTGAATTCTGTCTGGCAACCACACTCGCGGCGTGGTTGCTATGGCGACGCTGTCGGTACGCGCGCCGGCAGCCGTCCAGCTGGTTCGGCCGTTCGGCTGGTTCGGCGGTTCGGCTACGGCCGAGTGCGCGAGTCCACGGTGAACGCCGCGAACGCAATCGAGAAAACAAAGCGTCGACTACTGAAGCTGTACGTAATCGAGTTTCCGCCCGTTCGCTGCCGAATTCTTCGTAGTCTTCTTCCGCCCGTTCGAAAGGGAACAGCCTACCAGTACGATTACCGCCGTGGCTTCAGCGGCTTCATCTTCGGAGGGAACTGTCAACTGAATTAGTTCCAAAACGCGGGTGCATCAGGCAGCGCAACGTGGCGCCGTCCACGCACAAAGTAGGTAAGTAAACAAAACACTCAATGCCGTTCTATTCTTTTTTTTTTTTTTATTTACGGGGGCGCGCGGTGTTTCTGGGTGGCTCAAGGTATGGGAAAGCAACCGGAAAAATCGGCGCCTGATCGACCATGGGGTGAAAATTTCAAGGCGTATCGTACGCAAACGACAGCGTTTGCCAGCGGAAGACTCGGTCGTCCGTGGCGAACGCATTTTTAGTATTTTTAAGGATGTTCTACCTGCAAAAGAAAGGAGCGCCTTAAAATTTCACAAGGTAAAATACACTGCTGAGGAAACGACGCCCCTTTGCGTGCAGGCGCCGATTTTTCCGGCAGAGTTTAGCGCGCTGTGAAATGCAGTGTGCATTTAGGGAGAGTTTTGGCATAATATAATGTTGCTCATTGGAAATAAAAAGAAAGAAATGCTGGCATCATATGTTTACACACTCTTAGTCATTTTTGGAATCTTAAGTACCCTTTTTGTGGCAGGTATTGGACGCCAGCACATTTTACGTAGGAACGAAGAGTGGAATCCGGCCAATTCCCTTCCACATGAGTGCTGTGAAAGCAAAGAAGAAAGTGAGGGTGAAACAGTTCCTGCAGTAGTAAGTGCCAGAAACAAGAAAAGTGCCCCGAAGTGGAAAATATACTCCCTTGAAAAGGATCCAAAAGAAATAGAGGTTATCAGGTATACCGCCGAGCGTCACAGACCTGGACACTCCATTTCAGTTTTTTAAATGCCCATGCCCTGATGAGCTGTTTACAGCGATATTTGAGGGGACCATATCCTGTATTGAACTCAATGCCACCATGAACACCATTTTCGGGTTCTGGTCACACCTCCACGCAGGATGTCCTGCTTCAGATCAAGGAGGATATCCTTGACAGAATCTCCTGTACGACAACGCGGGCGGTCCTGGCCCTGGATATAAAGGGCGCCTTTGACAACGTCAGTCACACGCTGGTGTTCGAGAACTTGGCCTCAACTGGGTGCGGGCCCCGGATGTATGATTATGTGCGGGACTTCCTGAGCAACTGGATGGCCACCATCGGAATCGAGTCCATCCGCACAAGCACCATCCCGATACCGAGCAAGGGCAACCAGCAAGGCTCGGTCCTGTCACCCACCTTGTTACCTGGCGATGTGCAAGCCGCCTCCTCTACTGGAACGGATTCCCCGGATGAAGCATACACTCTATGCCACTCTATGTGGACGACCTGACGATTTGGGCTACGTCGGGATCGGACAGCGGGAGGCAAGACTTCCTCGAAGAAGTCATTGAGACGGTGCAGAACTACCTCGAGGCCGGCAACCTCCAGCGCGCCCCCGATAAGTCTTAGCTGTTGCTCCTCCGCGCGGGCAAGCCAATTCCCGAAGAAGACGAAGGCGGACATCCGCCTCACGTTAAAGGATAGTACCCCCGTGCCGGTGGTGAAGCGGGTTCGGATACTGGGGCCTTCACCTCCAGCGGGATGGCGGAGCCAAGTACACGGTCGACCGACTCGTCAAGACAACCACGCAAGTCATGCGCATGGTGAGAAGGATAACGAGTCACAGACACGGGCTCTAGGAGTCGGACCTGATCCGGCTGACCCAACCACTCGTCGTGAGCCACATCGCCTGCGCAAATCCGTATCTCAACCTGACCTGCTGTCGAGAGGTAAGGGCAAGATGGACGTGATTATTCGCAAGGGGTACTAGCTGGCACTGGGGGTGCCGCCGTACGCGTCGAACGCCAAGCTCCGGCTGCTAAGTGTAAACAACACCTTCCAGGAACTCATCAACATGCACCTAGCCAGTCAGTGGGAGCACCTGGCCCTCACACTGAGTGGGCGGCATGCCCCGAGCTCGCTCGGCATCCCCATCCCCGCATCGCAATGCGAGGCTATCCAGCTGCTGCTGGCCCTTTGGGACAAGATCCAGGTGGCACAAATCCCGTGGAAGCTGAACCCATCTTTGCATCCAGGTCGCTGGATGGCTCCCGGTCCCTTGATTCCGCTTGGTCCCGTCGTGTAGCACAGGGCCCCTGGTAGCAATCGGTTGCTAGCCCAGCATTTAAGCATACTCCAGCCTTTTTGTATGTAAAGCAAAACAATTACTGCAACTGAATACTTCTTACCTGACAATAATCGTAGTTTGCACTGCTCGATGCCCTTCTGTTTTATCTAAAATACCGCAACTAAGTACTCCGAGTACTGGTCGGAGCACTGCGGTGCAGGTGAAGTTTCTACTTCACCTGTTGCCCTTCTGTTTTATCTAAAGTACCGCAACTAAGTACTCCGAGTACCGGTTGGAGCTCTGCGGTGCCAGGTGAAGTTTCTGCTTATAAAAAAGTGTCTGCCCAAAAGCTTGCTTCGGTACCACGAGCTGCAACAGGAAGCCTGATGCAGAGGCTTTAAGAGCAAGCTCCATGCTTTGAATGTTGCTAAGCATGCGCGCTTGTGCAGTGCAACTGTCGTTCAGGACAACGTGCTCATTCTTGGCATTTCAGTTTCACTTGCACTTAAAGGGATGTTGAACCGAAATCTGGATTCCATAGAACACGGCGGCAAAAGCGTGTAACAAGATGCTACAAACACCAAAACATCACTCATACAGCGATATTTCGAATGGATGACCTTACTTTTAAAAATAGGAGGCGCATTTGACAGATTTGTTTGTCTTGTTTCTCCGAGAAGGAAAGGGAACGACCTCGCGTCTTCTCCGCCTCGCCGCCTTGAGGGGGCGAAGCAGAGAGGAGAAAACGAGATATCTTGACGTCACGCGCCTCATCGGCCTCGTTCAATCTCAACCTCTTTCTCCAAAAATACGGCCGTCCATTCGAGATATCGCCTTGTGACTACGAGTAGTGTTTTAGGGATTGTAGCGTCCCGCCTACGGCTTCTGCATCGTTTTCTGAAATCCAAATTTCGGTTCACCAGCCCTTTAAAGGGAAACGGAGTGTGGCAGCGATTGGATGATTTCTTGTGTCAGCCGGAGTTGCTTACCATTACCACTGTAGGGCAGCAAAGGCTACAGGCATGCAAGAGCGACTTTGAGAAGTGCTTTCGCAGAAGAAGAGCTTGCGATAGAGCGTGTACTAGCTCGCACTTGTCGCCTTCGACCGCGCTGTCACCCTGGCAAGCCTTCGGCAACACCTTCAGAATGCCCGCATTCTTCAAGAAAGCCACAATGTTATGAATATACCACAACAATGCCTGGCTTTTATTTTTTTCTAAAAAAGAGCATTTATGAAACTTTGAAAATGCAGCAGTGCACGCTCATTACCTTCGGTACTGCTTAGTACGTGCTCACTCACGCTCACCTTATCCAGGCTGAAAAGCTTGTGCTCGGACGGGGCGTATTGAACACTGGTGGTGTCTTTTGACTGAAGTAATATACAAAGTATGAACAGGAGTGATAAAGAAACACAACATTTAATGCCGGTCATCTCCACTTTTAAAAAGTATCTCAACGTGAGATTAATTTGACATTTCGTAGCAAGGGTGATGAATTCCAGACAGGGTGACACAAACCGTTTTGTTAAAAACGTAAAAACAAAATGTAACTACTCCATACAGGTGCCTAACAGTTTGATGACTAGGAAACAACACGGAGGACTAGAGAAATGTGATTAATATAAATGAATAAAGCTGGTCATGAATTGAAGCATACTTAGGTATGTGAGCCACACAACTTGCGGCTGCCATCTCAAGAAAAACAAACAAAGCCTTTAATGATTTCGAAAATCGGAACAATCCTGGCAGGAGTTTCACAGACTTTGGCGATTGCACTATGTGATCAGCAATCAGGCTACAGGTGTTTTCTTGATTGTATTAATCACCTTGATTGCAACTGGCCGTAGCTGTGAGTAGATTAGAATAAGACAAAGCCTCTCAAGAAGGCAGCTCGTATTGTACGTCTTCTGGCCATGGGCGAAGCCGAAAAGCCAGTAGGCCGCCATGACCACAGTAAAGCCTTCGAAAAGCCAAATGGTTCCCTCCTGCATATTAAAGCAGAATTGATTCAGTCAGAGAATAATAAAGGCCGCACTGATGAGTATGATTTTAAGCATGAAATGCTTTTAGCTCCCGGCCACCAAACTGATGACATATCTTTTCGGGAACTAATGCCAAAAATCACTTCAAAACATCCCAGGTTTCGAAGTTGACTTTTGCGTTGGTTTTCTTATTTGAAACCGGCTTTGAAACCTACTGGGTCTCGAAGTCAGTTTTGGATCAGAAACTTGTACACTAGCAGGGTTCAAAATTTGCTGTCAAAATTTTGTTTCCTTGAGACAAGGAAAACAAAAAGGAACATACACACCACCGTCTCAAAACCAGCACAGCATACAGCTGTCATTTATTTCCACAAGTCATCTTCCTTGTCATCCCACACGCTACACATGCTATGGAACCTATTCCTATACACACTATGAAACATATTAATTCCAAACTACAGCTTTAAAAAAATTATCCAACATTCAAATTACTTTTTTGTATGACATCTCACTACCGAATTCTAAACCAAGAGCGCATCATTCGTTTAAACCGTTTGAAGCAATCGCCTGACGAGGAGCCCGTTGTCGTCAAGCTTTGACAGCGCACTTTAGTTCACCTTTCTGCCGCCGTCTTGGGGGGGGGGGGTCTCAGGCATCGTCCCCGCGCGAATATTACCACAACTGTTTAATTGATTGGTGCGGCACACACACTTCTGTTCGGGCTGGAACTTGGTCAACAGTGTCTGAGATGAGCCCGACGCCCATTTCAGACATCAAATAAAATTTCGAAATTGCTTTTATAATCTCTTTAAGAGTTTGAATGCAGGCGTCTGGAATTCGCAAAATTTAGTGGCCGCGATTATGTCCTCTGTGACCGATTTGCAAAAATAAATGGTTTTACAGTAATGATCCAGATTGTGATTTATTGGGAATTAACCAGTGCTGTTAATAACATGGTCTGTATTGTCCGCTCTGCTGGTGTTTTTTCTGCCGTCATTGCATCCACGCAGTTTGAAAGTGCACTGCTTTATGCGACAGGTGGCACGCACACACCGTGGCACTCCACTTCATAGCGTGGCATGTGGTGGCAGCAAAAGGCTCTGCCAAAAACATGCTAAGCACAGCATTTGTGGCGGCAGAAAAGATACAAGGCTATTATCTTGTTCCCGAGAGTATAGTATGTTGCAGGTTAAGACGGTACGGTGAGGAGAAGAAGCTCCGTCTACACTCTTTCCACTTTAGCAGAAAGGATGCTATAGAGAAAAGAAGGAAACTGCCAATCGTGGCAAGCAAACCCTTTTTGGACTGGCAGAAGTGATGGGAGACGCCAGGCAGTGTAAAAAAAGGGGAAGGGGGTGGACTGCAAACGTGTTTACCAGTAATAAAAAGGGGGAAGAGTGAAAGGAGGTATTCTTCTGTAGATTCCTCTTTCTCCCGGAGCTGTGAATGTGCCATGGCCGGACTGGGCTCAACTCAATGCCCCAAATCATATTTAAAAAAAAAAATTATTGCCGGCAGAGTTTTGCGGACTCCTAAAATGCCTTTACGGAGAGGTTCCACAAACCCTCTTTCCAGAACTGTTGGCCTAGATTGCGGGCATGGGCATCTGCAGTACGTTTTGCAGGAAAAGGAGGGGGAGGGGGGCAAACCTTGTTTTCTTTCAAAGTTATAGACCAACACGCGGCCCTGACGTCACGCAGCTGCGGTGGCGCTGTTGACAGCACTGCGCATGCGCAGACGCCTCATTTCACTCGAATTCGGTTTCTGCGCGTGCGCAGTGCCCACACCTGGTGTGGGCAGACGCGGGCTTGTTTGTAAACAGCGTGTCGGTCTATAGGTTTGAAAGCTACACCCCTTCAGAATAATCCCCCCCCCCTTTTCCGCCACTTTGCTGACGCCCATGATTGTGGGCACCTCATCACTTACAAAATGTTTCCTAGGACCCATGTGTAGAAAGTTGGAGCCACCATTCAAGCCCCTGTCATGACTACAGTGCAGACATATCACAATAGCAGGGAAGAACAATAAATAATAATGGACAGTCTGACCGGAAACAATATTGGTACAGTTTCAGACTCGCCACTCAGCTTGCCAGCTGAGCCAGGCTAGAAAAACGAAATTGGCAAAGTGAATGAGTTGCGAGTATAAAGATGCAACAACAAAACCCTACTGGAGTTCTTAGAAAATGTTGGGGCCTTCTTGTCAATGGAAAAGGCACTCAGTAACTAAATCCAATACTCTTTCGGATAGTGAGATTGATATCGTGATAAGGTGGGTGCTTGTCCCAAGCTCTTGTTTTAGCACCAGTGGGTGTCAAGTTACACACAGCCAGAAAACAAATCAGCATAGCCAAACGAAGCACAGGACAATTGCATCCGTAAAATAGCCGATGTTCCATATTTCAATTAGTTTTTGATCTCACTCTGCTCAGCACACAATTCATAGCAGACGATTGTCCCTTTTTGGCTCTGTTCGCAGAGCCAAAAAGGGACAATCGACGAACAAGTCTGTTCGTCAAACGACGAACAGACTTGCCAGTCTGTTCGTCGTTTTGTTTCTGTCAGAGAATGATACCTACCTAGTAGCAAACAAACTCATTATTATTCCCTCATGTTAGCAGACGATGCGTCTGGTAGCGGTATTTTATAGCGAGTTCGCTTCACACGCACTGGCACCGTTCGAGTTCTCTCCCAGAATGCATCGCACTCGCAGAGTGTTGCACTGAGAACTGGACTCAAACGAATTCGCCAAATGCACCAAGTGCGGAAGACTGATGCTGCCGCCATCTATGTTGTAGAAAGAATACCGACCTCAAACCGAAACTGGCGCCTTGCTGTTCGGAGTGATGGGTGGGAATGCGAGAGTACAGTCGCTACCAACGTTTATCTACAAACGTTGGTCGCTGCAGCCTGTAGTTTATAGTTGCGATGACTTCAAGCAACTCGGCTGTCATAGGGATAGTTACAGACGGCGTAAATTTCCGCAACCAGCTGTCTACAAAGCAGCTGGTTGCGATCTTTCAATTCTCATAACCGTTTACACTGAAGAAAATGGATGATGCTGTCCGAGCAGAAGCTTGATCCATTTCAGCATGGCATTATGCGTGGACCACTGAAAGGGTACGCCTTAAAACTAGTCTGCTAAAATACCCAGCAAAACTTTTCGATTTCGGTCGTCATTACAGGTGGATCAGATATTAGCTTTGGTGAGGGCGTCGAGAACGAGAGCTTTCTCGAACAAAATATGACGGGGCAAGTTAGCTGAAGTAGGTAAATGTTAAACATGATGATGTTGCCCAAGCCTCGGGTAAGATCACTAAATTTAGCTTTCTCTGATGCTTATTGGGCAGTCAAAGTTTCTGCTGGGGCAGTTTTGTCGACAAATGTTAAATTTTTCACCCGCACAAGTTGGTGATAAATATCTCGGGGGCCGCTGATGCATTTGTTCTGAGCATTTCTTTACACACTGGTATATTTCAGCGTTTTTACAACAACAGAGCGACTTAAAACCTCCAAATAAAACACGGTTTGTCAACTGCTTCCTTCATGAAATAGGAGACGCTCACAGTTCAAGCTCGCGTTTGATTCCGTTGCCCGCGGGACGCAATTTCTATCAGGAAATCTACTTTTTTTCCTTTCAGTTCTGCGACACATCGTAGCAGACAAACTTTCGTCATCTGCTCCAGCACCTTGCCGGCCTAGCCGGAGCGAGGCACGACGGGATTGCATTTTGGCGCAATCTCGATTTTCTCGGTGCAGCGAGTGCATGCACGCGTGGGGTGTCAGCAATGAAACAAACTCGGAGAGTGCAACCACTTGTGGAGTGCCGGCTGAAACGAACCCGCTCCACGCTGCGGGTGCCGTGAAACGAACTCGCTAATACTTCTTCAGTGCAAGCCGGTTGAGACCTCAATGACCAAAATCGGTCTCTCCGTGAGATGGAATGGCAAACTGAGAATGATTTCATGACCAGGGGCCAAACAAATAACAGGTGCATTGTATGGTGAGAGTATTAGCACCGAGAAGTTTGGGAGGCGACCTTTTACAGCGAGCCGGGGTGACGTCCTGCTGAGGACAAAATTTACCCCCTCACTCGCCCTACAAAGGCCGAGACGGCGTTAGCTGTCGGCATATTACTTTCGTTTTTTTTTTTTTTTTTTTTTTGTGCGCATTTTACGTAGGAAATGCGAATTATTATATGCGGCCTTATTGAGGTATGGTGTGTAGCTGCAGGCGAAACTTCAACCAACATTCCGAGCATGGTTTCCAGGGCAGACAGTGCATTGAATCACAGATGGTATATGAAAAGGAAGAAATGCCACCACACTTGCAGGAGCATTGCAGTATATTTACATCTTGCACAATCAACGCTGCTGATGATTTAAATTAATTAAGAGGTTTTTTTCAACTTTGTTTCTAAACAAAAACGTCTCAGCGAAAAAGCTGCACTCTGCTCGAGCAACATGTTAAATATATTCTGGGCCATGGGGAGAAAATTACAAGTGAGACCGCCCAAAGGCCTTTGACTTAGATGCCATTTGTATGCCCGCAAAGCGGGGTCTGATGTTCTCCTAAAGCGCGAGACAAATGGACGGCAGAATCGTCCGATCCGACAGTCCGAATGCCGCTCCGAATTGAGACACACGCACACGCTTCCGACCTTGCAAGCGACACAACAATCCGTTCGGCTCCGCCCAGGAGATCCAACTTCCAAGCACTCCAGCGGAGGTCCGCGTTCATAGATCTCTGGTCCCAGATTGATGGGTTAGCTCGCACGAGCGAAGCTAGGAGCTCGTTCTTGTTAGCGCATGCATTCTTTGCCGGGGCCATCTTTCTCGAATGGATCAGCGGGATCTACGCGTCCGGCTTCCCGTCGCCCGTCCCGTTTTCTTATTCGTCCCGACAGACCAAGTATGTCATCATGACGTTCGCGCTAGCTGTGCTGTCATTGGCTGGACACATCCGACAATCCGTCCGCCGTGCGAAACTATCTGGCGCGTTTGACGCATGTCGGATCGCCGATCTGACGCCTGAAGCGACCAAATTTTTGTATCAGGCAGTCGTACTGTCGGATCGGACGTCGGATCGGATGGATTTTTCGCGCATGTGTCTCGTGCTTAACTCATGAATCTGCAAAGAACAGAATTTCAGTGTCTGAAACACTTACACCGCCGCTTCCACAACCCCTTGCACAACCGCCTTATATCGTGTGGGGGGGGGGGGGGGGGGTTCATCGACGGAGTTGCCTCCACCGATAGCTTTCCACACTTATAACCCAATTATAAGGGTAAACGTGACAAACACGGTTGGAAAAGCTATGAAAATTCTGTCGGCATAAGTCTCACCCAGCGCCTTTTACACTGGGTAAACGAAGCCCCGCTTCTCAACGTGCTTACAGCTCACAACGGCCGATGTTGACGGTGCCTTTCCCATCCTTAGTCTGACTGTCCATGCTCTTTTTAATCTCGAAGTTTTCGGGTGGTAGAATATGATACCAGCTTCTTTTTGGAAATTGCATTGCAGCGCTGAACAGTAGGTCAGCATGATCACAAACCTCCGATCGTGAGGAAACGGGCGCAGGGAAGCCAGCTAGATGCCAGCTAGATGCCAGAACGCGAAGCGGAGTCCGTCACCAGACGTCACGGTACACCTCACCCAATCAAGACGTGGCGGCCGCAGCGACACTTGTGTTTGCTCTGAAGACTAATAGTACGCCGTGCAAGCAATACCATTGATCTCCACGACAATTTGCTGGATCGCGTGTCTCCGCTTGGTCGTTGCAGCTCAGGTGCGGCCACCGGATGGCCACCTTGGGACAAAGATTATCAGTCAACCTTTTGGAGCGTCGTGGAGTCTGGGCGGCAGTAAGCTGAAGACATGTTTTCTGCTCGTTCGTTGTCATTTACCGAAGAAGTTTGTTAAAACCCCGAACGGTGAGAATTGCGTTTGAGAACACGTGGAAATTTTTACGAAAGCTCAGCACCGCAAGAAAAAGGGGCAACTCGTCTAACGCAAATCTTACCGTTCTGGCGGCATGATCAAAGCTTCCTTGGCATGCCAAAGTGCTGCATCTTTGTCTTCGCACGCTTGAATACCGATGAAGAATTAACGCCGTGTGGATTTGTTTCGTGAGTGCAAAGAGCATGAAGATGCATGTGCCTCTGGAGCAGCATTTTACTTTACTCTTACGACTGTATTTGTAACTTGCGGCACTTGCAGTCCAGAAGCGGGCATGATCCAGTGGCGAAAAAGGAGGGGTAGGAGGCTATGGCGACGGCGACAGATTGCACACAACTATATGGACGGGCTTCATACTTTTGCCTTCGAAAACCTACCTTCTTCCACACCATTGCTCTATTTGTGCTGTCATGTGATCCATTTGAGTAGATTTGGAACATAGCCATGGTTAATCCATAATAGCAACCACCGATTTCGTTTCCTATTGATAGCAACTCGCTGGAACAGCTGGGTGATAGAGAAGACGCCTATGTACGACATACCTTCAAAGCTCTGCCATGGCATTGATTTTTGATAAGTATCCAAGCGTGAAAAGGCACAGAGACGCAGCAGTTTGGCAGGCCAAGGAAGCTTTGATCACGCCGCAAGACCGGCGAGACTCGACGTTCGACAAGTTGTGCCTTTTTCCTGCGGTGCCGCGCTGTTGCAAAATATTTTATGCGTTTTCAAAGGAAATTCTTATTGTTTACACATTGCGAGCGTTTGGCGCTCCTTTCACTAAACAGAGGGGAGCGCCGCCGGAGACTGACACTCGAGCGTGCTCTTCGTGCTCCGAGCATTTCTTGGAGCACAAGTGACTTCTTTGCGCTCCGTGATGTCACGTCCACAAACAAGATGGCTGTGCCATTGTTGAGATTGTTGAACCAAAAGGCGTAGCCGGACAGCTGCTCCTTTTCAGTCCATTAGTGGTTAATCCAGCAGGTAAAAACAATTTGATTTGAAAGCCAAGACAGCAATTAGCAATCCGGAAAAGGTTTGTTCATGTGCCTTGCCTGGGAACAAAGTGATCTATCGAACGAGCGTGCTGATAGCTCGGCGACAGAAAAGTTGCCGAGAAGACAGTGGGACGGCTGCCCTTTTTAAACTGCTTAGTCCAGCTGCAGCGAATAAAGATACTTAGATTGGAAAGCCGAAGCATCAGTTAGCATTGCGGGAAAGGTTTGTTCGTGCATCTCGCCTGAAAACAGCTTGCACGGTCAAATATAAACAGCTTGCACGGTCAATAAATAGATCAGCCAAGGTGCCTTTCCCCGCACGTGCTCGAAGCGAGTCTCCAAACCTCTCAGAAATACTTAAACGTTCGTAGAAACTTCATAACGTCGCCGTCTCTTTTACTTTGTACCCTGCCGCTCTACACTGGCTTTAATTAATTTACCACCGAAATAATTTTGGCTTCTCCCACCCGTATCCACGGGATGCCAGGTTCGTCATAACCGTGCGGTGGGAAGGAGCTTGTGCGGCTCGTCAATAGAATTGGTGTGTACGCCATGCGCCGTTTAGTTGCTGTGCCTGGAGTATGAAACTCGGAGCGTCAGAGTAGGAGTAAAGGAGTGTGGACTTAAAGGGGAGCTGCAATCATACTTAAGCGTCTACCTCTTTTGCGGTTTCCACGTCTCTTTGGGTTCGGGTAAGCCAGCGGGCACGGAGAGAATAACTAAATATCAGTAAGTCATATTTTAACCGGACGACGCGGAAACCTCCTCCACCTACGAGGGCGACCCGCGTTGCCGAAAGCGCGGAATATGTGACGTCTTTGGTCCTGGGCTTACTACTGGTCAGAGCCGCTAAAAGCATTTTTTTTAGTCGATACAAAATATAAGTGTCGCGAACCGTTTCAATTATGTATGAAAGTAGTTTTTGTTCCGTATTTTAGATCAGAAAAGAAACAAATGCAGTTTATAAAGTACGGAAACAAGAAAAGACCCGTCGACAAACCCGCCACCAAGCGGTGAAAAAAACGGCGCATACTAGAAAGGCGTAGTGGGATGAAGCTCCGACGAACAATGGGCTTAGAAAGGTCCCGGATGTATGTGGTGGCGCTGCGGCCGTATACCGGCTCGAGGATCCGACCGGTTCCGAGCGTTCCCAAGGCTTTCGGCGCGGGCTTAGCTGGCGATTTGACCCTTTGGCGGTATGGCAGCGCGAAGTGGCTCCCGTTCTGAACTGATCTTTACCCCGTGTTTGCCGTCGTTTGTGGCTAATGAAGTGTTATGCCGAATTAGTCTTTAATCGCGCGGCAAATGCAATGCAATGCAATGCAATGCAAAAAAGTTTCTAGGGCACGTGTCGGCGGCCTTCACGACCTGCGTGTGCGGGAGTAACGCGCTGATGTTTTTGAAGGCGCACGACGCGCTGCGAACAAACGTCCCCCACTGTGTCCGCAAGGTGTGCGGTCCGATTCAAGTGACGCCGTCCGCCCACCGACCGTGGAGCCTGTTACAGACGATGCATGAAAAAATAAAGTTTAACAGCATCCTGAGAAACGACATTTCGGCCTTTAGAAACTATGTTTTTGGCGCTAGGAAATCGGCGCTCAAAAACTCGAAGCAGTTTTTCGATCCTGAGCACGCCGGCATAAAGGACGAGACCGGCTTCATAAATCTGCGCATGTACTTTCCCGTCTACTCGGTCCGGGTCCTCGAGGACCTCCTCAACCGGTACGTGTACGCCAACGATGGCGACATATTCATGCGACGACGCTACTACGTGCAACCCTGCTACATCAACGAGATGCAGGTGCCCGTCAAACAGGATCGTTCCGTCCTCGACTCGCCGGAAGACGTCATGACCACCTTCTTCAAGATTAGCGATTTAGCGACCGACGACGACGTGGTAGTGTCGGACGGCGTGCAGTACGTGGCATCGAGTGATTCTTACGACGCCTACGTCCTGAGCGACCAGAGCGTCGAGTACTTGTACAGCGGAATAGGCAACGACCGCGGTGACGACGCCGAGTCTGCCGCGCGCTTCGTGGAGCTCCTCAAAAACCGGCTTGGCGTACACCCGCAGTGGAGCACCTGTTTTCTCCTCTGGTGGTCGGCCATGAGCCACCGTTGCAACGGCCCGATCCTGACCGACAGGACGCACGTTGTGGACCTGTACGACGCGGTTGAAGAGAGCACATACATGTACAGACTCGCCTTCTACAACGGTTCGGGTCTGACGCTCTGCCACCCCAACCTCCACAAGGACTTTTTGTGCGCCGTCGTAAATTCCGTCTCCTTTCTACGGGTGCAGGAAAATCTGACCGCACTGTGGAGTTACTCCAGGGGCTGCGTCATCTCGGGCGCCGAGTTTTTCGAAAGGGTCTTTGCGCTATTGCGGATCTGGTTGTTCAATTCCTTCGGTACGGATTTTTACGAGATTATGGAAGAAGTTAGAATTGCGACCAAATAAAAAACTTTTTTTTTTACAATTTGTGTGTATGCATATACTCGCGCCGACAATGGAGGACCAACAAGACGACCAGGAAGAGGTCCACGAAACGGCCATGAAGTATTCGATGGTCTGCATAGCATTCCGATTGTCGATCCTCTACAATAAGTACTACTCGGCCGTCTACGATAGCTTTTTCGAGTTTGCCTCTGCGGTGCACATCTCGCCAAAGAACGAGGCCGTCTTTACTGGCGTGGTGCTACCTCTATGTAAATATCTTTTTGAGACGCAGACTTCGCGGACGACGGGCATTCGCGTCGCCGTCGTAAAGTACTTGCGCTTCCCGGACGCGTCTCTCTTTCCGATGACCGTGGCGATGCCTGCGCTCGTGTCGAGGGACGGGATGCGCGCTCTGATTTACCTCGAGGACGAAATGCCGTTTGCGATCCTCAAGGCCCTCGAATTTGCCTACTCCATAAAGGTCACCACGTCCGAGCGAATCTCGGCGGTGGACGGCGACACCGCGAAAGATAAGGAGCGCGTCGTCATGGACCCAGACTTTTACGTCCACCTGCCTACCGACGACCGCGTCGTGCGATACCTGAATCACGGCGCAAGTTACCGGGACTACGCAAACATGGCCCCCTTCGTATACTGGACTTGCATCAACCTAAAGCGCTGCATGTATCTCGTTCAATTTTCCCGTCTCTCCCACTCAATCGAGGACCGAGAGGTCTTTATTCATCTTCACGCCATCGAGCGCTGCCTTTACGAGCTACCTCTTTACAAGACCTGTGAGCTGCTCTACGAAGCGGACGCCGTTCCTCTATTGGCCTTTGGCAAGAGAGATTCGGCGGTCGAGAAGTTGCTACAACCGTTGCTCGTCATGTCGCGCATCGACGAGGGTGGGGAAACGGTTACTCCGAACCAAGTCAACCAAATGACCATTGATTTCATAGACTCTACGCTAGTGAGGTACCTGGCGGGTTGGAAGGCGCTAAGCGATTCTTATCCCGTCTTTGACGAGTTTGAGCAAAAGTACGTGGCTACTGGCGTTCACAACCACTACAGCGTCCTATGTGCAAACGTCAACCCGCCCTTGGCGTCGAAAGATTCGTCGCCACCACGTCAACTATACGAGATGGCTGGTGGATCGTCGAGCATGGACACGCTCGTGGAGGAAGCCATCAAGATTCAGGAAGGAAGGCGGCGTCGCAACCACAAGGTCTTGAGAGCCGGCGACTTCCCCCGAATGCTACTTTCAAATCAACGAGAAGAGATGGTTTTGGAATCGAAATAAATTTATTGCCCTTTCAAAATCTCTACAGAAGAGTGTACTATCGCTTCGTGAATAAACTGCAAATAAACGGTCTTGCCTTCGTACTTTCTTGAAAATTGGGCAATGTAATGAAGTGCCCAGAGATCCGTCCTGATAGTGTCTTGCGTCTTGACGTATAAATTGCAAATTTTAACGTCGGGATGGCCCGTAATCAATACGCCGGGAGAATACCCAAAGTAAAAAACGGTCAGCGATTGAGGCGTCTTTATCATGAAATTTACTATGCCGTCGTATGAAAATGCATTGTATGATCCGACCGAATGAAGAACGTAGTCTCTGTTGTATATGTTTTCGTTGGTTATTCTCAGGTAACGTAGCTGCTCGAGAGTTGCCAGATGCTGCAGGCTCGACGCCCGGATGCGACAACACTCTTCGAACATGACGCTGACCAGTCTCTTCATGTTCTTCACCATGATGGCTACCGCGCGATCGGTCATTTCTACGGATCCAGTAATTTGAAGATGCGTAACGTTGTCCAATCCGCGACAATGAACGATGCTCATGATGGCACTATAGTTTGTATTTCTCGATTCGAGTCGGAGGACGCTGTCGGGTACCTCGTCCACGTCGAAGGCGCTCTCGACGCGCACTCCGGTAACGCGTCGCCGCCGCATGAGGTGCGAGTCGGTAGCCGGGAGGGGTACCACGCCGGTAGTCCACATGCGGGGAGATAGTAGGATGTCCAACCAGATAGAGCACACCCTGGCCGCCGAACGTTTACTTTCGGCATCCAAGTGCTGTAGAATCATGTACCATACCTCGTACGGTAGATGCATGGTGTGTTGGACAATGGTGTTAGTCATTATTTATATATACGAATGATGACGTAGGCAATATTACATAATTTAAACACCCTCCGATCATTTTCATTTCTATAGCGTCGTCGTCGTCGAGCGTGTTGTCATTCCTACCGAGTGCCTTTATTACAGGCGTGGCCCTATCGCGTCTCAAGGTTTCGTGTTCTCGGAAATACGATAGCATAGCGTAAAGTCCTTGGACTAATAAGTTATCGAGTAGGAGCGTTTTTTTTTTCGATAGATAAGTTAAGGGTATAACAACTAATAAACTGCTTCTCGATATCCCTACCAAGTCATTATATAAAGTCCACGCCGAGCGAGTCGCATCAGAACGAGAGGCCGGCCGCCAGTAGCGAGTCCACTCCGAGCGAAGCGCCCTACAGTCTCATGTCCTACCAACGCAGACGACCCACGCCGAGGGAGTCGCATCGGTACGAGAAGCCGCCCCACGAAGGACGCGAAATACTGGTACCTTCGTTGACAATTGAGCGCCGCACATCATCCCACAACGTTGGCAGACGACCCACGCCGAGCGAGTCGCATCGGTACGAGAAGCCGCCCCACGAAGGACGCGTAGCACTGCTGCCTTCGTTGATAGCTGATCGCCGCACATCATCCCACAACGTTGGCAGACGACCCACGCCGAGCGAGTCGCATCGGTACGAGAAGCCGCCCCACGAAGGACGCGAAATACTGGTACCTTCGTTGACTATTGAGCGCCGCACATCATCCCACAACGTTGGCAGACGACCCACGCCGAGAGAGTCGCATCGGTACGAGAAGCCGCCCCACGAAGGACGCGTAGCACTGCTGCCTTCGTTGATAGCTGATCGCCGCACATCATCCCACGACGTTGCCGATTGGTCCGAGAATTCGCTACGAGTTTCGTGGGTCAAAGAAAACGGCGACTCCGATTTTTTGACGCAACCGACTGGCGAAACTACCGCGATCAATGGAGTAACTCAAGAATTGACGGAATCGCCGTACTAACCCCGGTATGCATACATTTCACGTAATTGCCAATCGAGCGCCGTAGACGTCGAAGTACGTCGACGTATATTTCTGTTACGATGTAAATGTAGACCTTTTGCATCGAGGACATACTATGTTTGACGAGAACTGAAAGTGTAGAGAGGTGACAGTAGTATACCCCATAGACATACATACCCTGTATTTCTTGAAAAGAAATAAACGGCCTTTGACCCACCACCTCCACTCTTTCAGCCGCCTCTTATCCCATTAGGCATGAAGTCCTAAAGGGTTCCTTTCCACCTGTTCTTAAACAAATGTCATTACGAAAGGCAGATCAATACACGTTTTATTTCGTATACGACTCCTACGTCGCGACTTTTTTAAAAGGGCGCCTTCGTCTGCCTTTTTCGAAAGGCAGCCTTCTGAAGTCTTTAGCTAAGGCGGGGGGTAAAACTTCCTTTTTAAAGGTAAAAATGCATAAAGCTCCATTCAACTCATAATGATGGGGGCGCGGAAGAAGGCCTTTCGAAAAGGCAGACGCGTGCGCAGAATAATTATTGCTTTACACTAAGTCTTATATCGAGGTTAATACACGATACTTTAAACGCTCTAGAAACGGGCGGATTCGTCTGCCTTTTCGAAAGGCAGCCTTCTGAAGGCTTTAGCTAATGAATGATGACGTAGGTAGTATGACATAATTTAAAGACCCTCCGATAATTTTCATTTCTATAGCGTCGTCGTCGTCGAGCGTGTTATCATTCCTACCGAGTGCCTTTATTACAAGCGCGGCCCTATTGCGTCTCAAGGTTTCGTGTTCTCGGAAATACGATAGCATAGCGTAAAGTTCTTGGACTAATAAGTTATCGAGTAGGAGCGGTTTTTTTCAATAGATAAGTTAACGGTAGCACAACTAATAAACTGCTTCTCGATATTCCTGCTAAGTCATTATATAGAAATAAAAGGATGGTGTAGGTTCTATGACCTACCTCGAGCGCGTCTGAGTATTTTTCAAATTCCAATCGTATCTTTTTTTCGCACCGAGACAATATCCTGACGCAAGACTTCGAACGATGGAGTCTGACACGCAGACAGATAGCGAAGGATCTTCGCCACCGTCCACGCCCTACAAACGCAGATGTCCGATGCAGTCAGGTTCCACGCCGAGCGAGTCGCATCGGCACGAGAAGCCGGCCGCCAGTAGGGAGTCCACTTCGAGGGAACCGCCGTACAGTCTCACGCCCTACCAATGCATAAGACCCACGCCGAGCGAGTCGCATACGCACGAGAAGCCGACCGCCAGTAGCGAGTCCACTCCGAGCGAGTCGCATAGGCACGAGAAGCCGACCGCCAGTAGCGAGTCCACTTCGAGGGAACCGCCGTACAGTCTCACGCCCTACCAACGCATAAGACCCACGCCGAGCGAGTCGCATAGGCACGAGAAGCCGACCGCCAGTAGCGACTCCACTCCGAGCGATTCGCATAGGCACGAGAAGCCGGCCGCCAGTAGGGAGTCCACAACGAGGGAACCGCCCTACAGTCTCACGCCCTACCAACGCATAAGACCCACTCCGAGCGAGTCGCATAGGCACGAGAAGCCGGCCGCCAGTAGGGAGTCCACTTCGAGGGAACCGCCCTACAGTCTCACGCCCTACCAACGCATAAGACCCACTCCGAGCGAGTCGCATAGGCACGAGAAGCCGACCGCCAGTAGCGAGTCCACTCTGAGCGAGTCGCATAGGCACGAGAAGCCGGCCGCCAGTAAGGAGTCCACTCCGAGGGAACCGCCCTACAGTCTCACGCCCTACCAACGCATAAGACCCACTCCGAGCGAGTCGCATAGGCACGAGAAGCCGGCCGCCAGTAGCGAGTCCACTCCGAGGGAACCGTCATGCAGTCTCACGCCCTATCAACGCAGAAGACCCACGCCGAGCGAGTCGCATAGGCACGAGAAGCCGGCCGCCAGTAGCGAGTCCACTCCGAGGGAACCGTCATGCAGTCTCACGCCCTATCAACGCAGAAGACCCACGCCGAGCGAGTCGCATCGGCACGAGAAGCCGGCCGCCAGTAGCGAGTCCACTCCGAGCGAACCGCCCTACAGTTTTACACCGTATCAACGTATACGTTCCACTGACCACCACGAATCTAGTCCTTCGTCGGACGACGAAGTAATATCTCTACTCGCGCATATACCCGGGGCAATCACTCCGTCTCTCGTCACCGCGGGGTCGGAACCTTACGAAGTATATTATGCGAGTCGCGAAGGATGCGCACCACACGTGCTTATGATGAAACTTGAACACGGCACCTCATCCCACAACGTTCCCGATTGGTCCGAGAATTCGCTACGAATTTCGTGGGCCGGAAGAAACGGCGCCTCCGCTTTTTTGACGCATTTAATGATGCATCCGAGTGCGAAGGAACTCTGTATTCAACCGACTGGCGAAACTGACGTGATCGATGCATTACGTGTAGAATTGACGCAATTGCCGTCCTTACCCCGGCTCGAGACGTTAAAAATGGCCGGATGTTATATGATCGGAGATGTGGACGCTTCCAAAATACTCGCTTCTTATCCAAATCTGACCTTTGTGGACCTATCGTCTTGTATGCCGGTGGGGGACGTTGCCGTCATGAACGTTCCCAAAACTGCGCAGACCGTGCTACTAGCAAACTGTGAGAATGTCACCGATAACGGTCTTGACCTTTTGGCTGCTAACGCCGGAGAAATTCTCGTACACGCGGACCTTTCGGGACTAGTTAAAATAACGGACAGAGGCGTGCGCGGTTTCTTAGCCAAATGTGTAAAGTTAGAGACAATAAAGTTGTCCGGATGCTACCAACTCCGTATGGACATATTTGACGTGATTGCCAATCGAGCGCCGCAGACGTTGAAGTACGTCGACGTATCTTTCTGTTACGATGTAAATGTAGACCTTTTGCATCGAGGACATACTATGTTTGACGAGAAGCGAAACTGTAGACACGTGGTAGTAGTATGCCCCTATAGGCATACGCACCCGGTATTTTGTGAAAGGAAATAAAAGGCTTTTGACCCACCACCTCCACTCTTTCAACCACCTCTTAGCCCATTAGGCAGGACGTCCTAAAGGGTTCCTTTCCGTAGTATAAGCGTAGACATCATCGCTATTGAATGTATGCTTGGGTGAATAACCTTCATAGAGAGCTCTCAACTCGGTCTTTGGTGGTCCATCAGGCTACGGCAAACTTCACCACAGGGGCGGGGGCTTCCAGAGTGCCTGTAAAAAATGGAGACTTTGAAACGTCTCAAAAACTATTTGACCTGAACTGCTCCATACCGATCCAATTGATCGTCCCTCCGCCACCACACTTACAGCCACCTCTTTATTACATAACGTACCTGTACACGAAAGAGACCTGTTCTAAACAAAATGTAGGTTAATACACGATACTGTAAACGCTCTGGATACGGGCGCATTCGTCTGCCTTTTCGAAAGGCAGCCTTCTTCGTGCGCAGCATAATTATTGCTTTACACTAAGTCATATCGATAATACACGATACTGTAAACGCTCTGGAAACGGGCGCATTCGTCTGCCTTTTCGAAAGGCAGACTTCTGCGTGAGCAGCATAATTATTGCTTTACACTAAGTCTTATATCGAGGTTAATACACGATACTTTAAACGCTCTGGAAACGGGCGCATTCGTCTGCCTTTTCGAAAGGCAGACTTCTGCGTGAGCAGCATAATTATTGCTTTACACTAAGTCTTATATCGAGGTTAATACACGATACTTCAAACGCTTTGGAAACGGGCGCATTCGTCTGCCTTTTCGAAAGGCAGCCTTCTGCGTGAGTAGCATAATTATTGCTTTACACTAAGTCATATCGATAATACACGATACTTTAAACGCTCTGGAAACGGGCGCATTCGTCTGCCTTTTCGAAAGGCAGACTTCTGCGTGAGCAGCATAATTATTGCTTTACACTAAGTCATATCGATAATACACGATACTTTAAACGCTCTGGAAACGGGCGCATTCGTCTGCCTTTTCGAAAGGCAGCCTTGTGCGTGAGCAGCATAATTATTGCTTTACACTAAGTCATATCGATAATACACGATACTTTAAACGCTCTGGAAACGGGCGCATTCGTCTGCCTTTTCGAAAGGCAACCTTGTGCGTGAGCAGTATAATTATTGCTTTACACTAAGTATCGAGGTTAATACACGATACTTTAAACGCTCTGGAAACGGGCGCATTCGTCTGCCTTTTCGAAAGGCAGCCTTCTGAAGGCTTTAACTAAGGCGGGGGTAAAACTTCCGCTTTAAAGGTAAAAATGCATAAAGTTCTTTCCAACTCGTAACGATGGGCGCGCGGAAGAACGCCTTTCGAAAAGGCAGACGCGTGCGCAACATAATTGTTGCTTTACACTAAGTCTTATATCGAGGTTAATACAGGATACTTTAAACTCTCTGGAAACGGGCGCATTCGTCTGCCTTTTCGAAAGGCAGCCTTGTGAAGGCTTTAGCTAAGGCGGGGGTAAAACTTCCGCTTTAAAGGTAAAAATGCATAAAGACGTTAGCAGACGTTAGTGTAAAGTCTCCGTAAAAAGGGCGCATTCGTCTGCCTCTTCGAAAGGTAGTGCGTTGTATAAAGGAGATTCGTTCTAAATGTAAAATTTTTGAAAAGACAAACGCATACGCTAGTGTTTGGCAATCACTCAAAGAGACATATTGGATGTGCCATCGAAGGTTTTATTTTTGACCTTTGAAAAATGGTAATCGAACTTTGTTCTTTAACGTGTATACCACGTTGGTCATGACAGCACCCAAGCTCATGGCTGTCCCACCGTATCAAACTGTCGTAATTGCACTCGTATCAAACTGTCGTAATTGCACTCGTATCAAACTGTAGCAAACTGTCGTAAGCACTCGTATCAAACTGTCGTAATTGGTAGATGTGCCGTTCTTTAAGGAAACTAAATCGTCCACCCACTTTTCCGACGCATCATCGTTCTCGAGTTGAACGTACGGTACGTTCAACTGGTCGAGGCGTTTCTTCTCTTCGTCCGTGAGCCGAATGTCGGGAGCGATTTTAAAGAGCGTTGGGGTAACGACGACCACGTCGTCGTCAGTCGCGTCGTTAAGATTCTCCTTCGCGCGGTCGCTGCCGTCTTCCCCGAGGACCATGCAGCGGCGGCAATGTCCCAACGCCTCCTCGACGTCAAGGTAGCTCCTGTCTTCGCCAAAAATGTTGTACGCCAGGAGTCGCATCACGTGCGAACTCTCGTTTAGACGACTGATGGTATTTTCACAAGCCGGAAGAGAGTCGGATGCGGACCACTCCGTGGCAAACTTTAATGCGCTGACGGCAGACGAGGGTATACCGCCGTCCCCAAAAAAATCGGTACAAAGCGTCAAAAGTCTGGAGTAGCCAATATCTCTGTCGTTCGACTCGTAATAAATATGATCTAGTACGGGTTGGTAAATCGCGTAGAGAGACAAGTTGTTGGCCACGTCTATCGCACACGAAGCGTCGTGTAAAGTCATGTCGTTAACCGACTTACGTCTAACGACCTTACCAATTACGGCATGGAGTTCCGACACGACCTTGCGGACGGCGGCGTCCTTTACGGCGCCGCAGCGAATCTCGTCGTGCACCGTCCGCTCCTTGAACGTCCGGACTCTGTCGACGTTAAAGTAGGCTTGTTGGTGCTGCGACTGGTTGGCGTATGCCGCCGTGCACTCGTCCAATTCGGACTGCAGTCTCCCGTTTACGAAATAAACCTTGTTGTATATTTCGGTCAGCGCGTCAAACTTGAGCCTCAGATCGGCCTCGCGACGTAGGCTTTCGTCGCCTACGTCCATGTAGTCGTGTCGGTCCACCCGTTCGTAACACATCGCCATCATCTTTTCCAGGTTTCGCACGCGGAGTCCCGCTGTCTCGACGTCCATCGTCTTGTGGCGTAGTTCCAAAATCTTTTGGTCGCGCGCAAAGTGCAGTCTTTCGTTTTCTTCGCGGCATCTCTCCAGAGTCTCGTAACACTTTGCCGCGTTCGTCGCGTTGGCAATGCTGTAGGTCACGTAGTCGCGAAACAGGTCTCTCTTTTCGTTCACTACACTCTAAATCTCTGTTGCGAATATATAGCGAATAAAAGCGCTCGTAGCGAATATATTCGCTACAACAGCGGTAAAAAGCCGGCTTCCACAGTCCTGTATTCGCTACAGACACAAAAAAAGTAAAATACCAACAAAATGTCGAGCAACCTAACATACAAAAAGAGGTACGTAGCGAATGAATCCATAAAAAAAGACACAATCCCTTCGTAGCGAATATTTTTTCCCCACGCTGTTGCGGAAAGGATTTTTCAAGGTTAAGGGACCTTGTTTTTTTTTACATTTTGCGTTTTGGTTAAAATAGATCGGTAGCGGATGAATCTCAGAGCGCACAGCAAAACCCATGGCGAACCCTGACTTGTGCACGAAAATGAAGAAACAAAGTGAAATCTGCGGCACATTGTTCTTTCTTTTTGCTTTTTGTTTCGTTTTTGTTTTTGAATCCATGACCGCACCGTCGGGAGAAGGGGAGGGAGAAGGAGGGGGACGTAGAGTTGGTAGAGTTGACTGTAAAGAGAGAGCCTCAAGCCGGCAGAAAAAACAAAACCACGCTACAACCCGACGCCGGTCCCGGGAGAACTTCAGCCAATGGGAAGTCATGAATTTTCAAAAGCGCGGGAGATGCACCAAGAGAGAGAAGCGATGTTCAGACAAAAGGAGCTATAATGGAGGCAACAAGACGTGACCTCCACGGTGCTTTGCGCGGTAACTGTGCTGAGTGTCGGTGCGACCGCTACGTTAGAACGATATATAGTTAGTTCAGCTTGCCACGGACATTCCACTCGGTGCTTGCATCGATTGCTGGCACCGCCCGGTTTCGCACCGTGAATTGAGTAAGTTATCACAGTTCATTTCTTTACCTCTGATTTTGCAAGTATGTTTGTAGAAATGAACTGTCTTCTCGCCTAGCGAAGGTCTGGCGGATATAAGTAATTAGTGCTCTGGACTCCGTTCGCGCTTGTGGAAATGAAGTGAACTAGTTGGACCTGTTTTGAAGCGGTGAGAAATCAGTCATCGCCAAGTCGTTGACGTGCGACGTTTCTTCGATAGATTTTTTATCGTAAGGCTTTCCGCGTTAGTTTCGTCGACACTCCTCGCGACAGTTCGTTGCAATGTGTATTACGGTCGCATTTCGTGAACACATATCCTCCTGTGACGTTTTGCCGCAGGAGGATGTGTTCACGTAACGAGCTTCCACGAAACCATGCAGTGTCGACGAAACGTGTGAACATAAAAAGTGTCTATGAAAAGTTGTCCACGAAATGCAGTCGCACGAAACGAGTTCCAGGCCGTGCGGAAACAATTTTCCGCACGGCCTGGAAAATTGAGAGTTCGTCGTCTTCATAACTGCGTGAACCCGTCGACTGGGTGACAGAGAGAGAGAGAGAGAGACGTCTTTATAGTGCCATTCTGGCTTAAAAGGGTGTTCGGTGTTTCGACGAGACCAAGGAAATGAATGCAGCTCGTTTGTCAGCATCGCCAAGCATATGAGGCCTTAGAACACCCGTTTCGAGCTCATCAGTCTGGTAAACCACATTGTTTGCTATTTAGCTTAAAAAATATTATTGTAAATTATGAATCGACTCATCCTTGACAAGATCATTTTGCATACGGTATAAGTGAGTGGGAATGTTTATTCAATATCGCAGCTAGAATGTCCAGAGGACAACGTCGTGGAACCTGGGCCGAAACTATTTTTTGGCACTGACCGAAAAGTCATCTGGTGTTCAAGCGACCAAAGGATCGTCCTCAAGACAACATCGAGGAAGCGAGCACTGGTGGTCTGCCTGGGAGTTTATTATGCAAGAAACATAACCTACCCAGTGGCGTTTTCTCAGCTCCTGGCACTAATCCAAATAGTGGTGGCGGGCGACGCCAACTTTCGCCAAAGTTGGAGAAGGGTACCTCTGAAGGCCCTATTAAAATGTTTGACTGCCTGAAAGAGTGAAGGAGCTTGATAGACACTACTATACAGTTTTTGAAACTTATCACGTTTCCTATACGCATATTTAAATTTTCTGGAAGCTCACCAGGATTCACTGTGCCAATATTTTAAGTCAAATAAATACGTTTCACATTGTTTAACCTTTGCTTCACGTATCTTTTTGTTACGTTCTTTTGGCTGGTTTAGTTTAATGCCTTCCTTTTCAGTATCTTTAATGCAAACAGGCTATCAACCAGGCATGTAGCCAGGATTTTGGTTCGGGGGGGGGGGGGGGGGGGGGGGGGGGGAGGGGAGTAAAGTATTTGTGAATGAGTTCGGGGGGGGGGGGGGGGGCCATGGGCCTTCCCCCTGGCTACGTGCCTGCTATCAACAGTTACACAAACACTGAAGATCCCTATGATCTACCTTGTATACAGGCTGTCTACCAACCTGGCAAACAGAAAACCTGTAATTGTCAGCGAATGTGGCGAGTTTGAAAAGTCGGGGAATATACACCTCGCAGTCCGGGAAGTTGAGCTTTTCTTTCCCTGAGCGACCGAAAATCACGCGCGTGTGGTGTGGCATAATTGCATGCAACTCGGCTGGCGTGCCGATGCAAATCTCTGGAACTCCAATCGCATTCTCTTGAAACGCTCGCACTATAGCTTCTATCCTTGTGCTCGTACTAAGATGAGGTGCTCTCTTTGTGCTCGCTCTAAAAGATTTATTTTGGGTGAAATATCAAAGAATAGACTGACAAGGTAGTATGATATAGTGATTGGCCAACGCTTTGTTGGCCGCCAGATATACCAGTGTTTTTCACATATAAACAGTGCTTAAGGGTCCAGATACGTCCTCCCCCTTGGAACCCAGCAGGGAATTACGATAGAATAGGGGAAACCTGAAAACGTAGTAGAATTTGAAAGTGTCATATTGGTAGACATCCTAATGTAGTGCCTGGAGAAAGCTGATTAAGTACACTGCGCGAACACGCGATCGCTGTGTTTTTTTGTTTTGTTCCTCTTAAAGCCTAAGGGCTGTCTTCAAAACTAGTAGTTTGGTGGAAAATGGTTTTTGGGGCGCACTAACCCAAGCATTCATATTTTATACCCACAAACTTCCCTATAAAGTATTAGTTCTTTGTTGTTGTTTTTTTACTTCCGAATAAATATGTAAAAAAAGCAATAGTGATTAAAATATTTTAATATACGCGAATAGTAGCTATGTACTCTGACTACCTTTTTACATAATCACCGTAATGTTTAAGGCTGTTATTATGACTGTGTGCAAACTTTTCGATGCCCTCCCCAAAGGAGGCTTCCGCCAGGATTGTCAGCCCTTCCAAAGAACTGAGTAAACAAGACAATAGTGCTTAAAAATATTTTTTTTTTACGCACAGAATGTAGATACATTCTCGAGATACTCCTACAAATATTAACCACATAGAAGTCATTATGACGTGGCACGAGCTTTAGTATGCTTCTTCCCTTTCGTATGCCCTCCCCTTTTAGAGGTAAAGTGGGGTGCATACGAAAGCTTGTGCAATGTCATAATGGCTGCCTAAATATATGCCATGATTACGTGGTAAAGTGGCTAGAGCATGTATCTGCAATCTGCATATACAAATATTTTTAATCGCTCCTGGTACGAAAAATTGCTGATGTAGCCGTGCTCACAGTGTCCCGGAGTTTACATAGAGCAACATATTGTGTCTGAGGTGACATAGAACGATCCGATGCGCTCACTGCCAACAGCCGCCTGTTAAATGACCTAATGTAGCAACGAGGCATGTCCTTCTCTCATGATGTTAGATGCAAAAATATAGCATCGTATGTGAAAAACCGTACTATTTATTTCTTGCTTATCACGTATTCTTGAAGCTTTTAGATAACCCCGTGCTATAGGCGCAAGAAAAGTTCTAGCTGTAGATAGAATTCAGCTCCATTCCTTTTTAGCGTCACTAGCGCCGTCCTCAACACTTAAATGCATACTATCCTTGCTGCCGACTGCATCACTATATTGGAAACATATGTTCAAGGCTTTGTGAATGACGTTAGTAACCCTAAAAGAAGGGTTTAATTTGTATCGAATAAGGTTCGTAGCGGTGAACTATTCTGTAATCAACCCAGATAAAAAAGTATCTAATGTGACCCAAATAAAAAGTCTTCGAGGTGACCCAGGTAAAAAAATATCTGGGGTGACCCATATAAAAGATTTTCAAGGTGACCCAGGTAAAACATTTTCGAGGTGACCCAGATAAAAGTTCTCCAAGGTGACCCATATAAAAGTTCTCCAAGGTGACCCAGATAAAAGTTCTCCAAGGTAACCCAGATAAAACATTTTCAAGCGGACCCAGATATATTCGTCACAAATATATCCACCACGAATTTGCAAAAAAGTGGTGGATAAATAGCGGATACATCCGCTACCGGGTTTAGAGTGTAGAGTCTCGCAACGATGCATGTAGTCGCGTATCTGTGCGTTTGGCGAACATTGCCGCGAAATGGCGACGGCCTCAGCCCGCATCAGTGCGATCGTCGCCGCGCATTCGTCCCGCCTCGTCCGGGCTTCGTCCGCCTCTCGCAAGAGCCGAACGGCCGACGTCCAGTTGAGTCTAGTCTCATTTTCATAAAATCTCTCCAATAATCTCTCCCGTTCGACGAGAAGCAGATCGTCACGGTTTCTTTCGATTTCGCCCCACACGTCGTCCTTGAGCGATTCCCAGTTGGTTCGGAAGGACGCGGTGTAGTTTGTCCACGCATCGTTCATTTCCCTGGCGAGGTCCTCGACCGCCGCTGCGTCTCGCTCAAACAAAGTCTGAATTTTTAGCGACGCGCTGTTGTTTACTCCAGTGTTGGTAACGCGCGCATACGAGACTAGATCGGCCGTCATATTTGCGCTCGTCTCGTCCAGTAGCGCGTTCCAGCGAGCCCGTACGCGCATCAACTCTGCATTCAGTCGATCCACCGTCAACTTGAGCTTGGCCTCGTGGCCGTACCATATGTCGACGTCTGCATCGATGCCGCTTCCGCATTCTCGCTTGCGAGCGTCGTACAGGTAATCGGCCCACACCCGACACTCTCGCTCGTGTCTCAAGACTCTACCACGATTCAGATGGTCTTCATTGCCATCCCGATCGCACGTCGAATAGCGCAAAGAGTTGTTACCCGAAAAGTATCGTGTGCGCACGACATCGCAGGCCCCCGCCTCGTCGTACCAGAAACACGTTCGCATCTCGTCGGCTATAACTTCCAAAAGACGGGGCGCGTCTTGCGGAAAATGAACGATGGGTGACTGCGCGGCTACATAGGCGCGGTAACTATCGGCCGATTCTGCGCACACCACCGACACGTAGTCGCGCAATCTATCGAGCGTTTGCTCCAACCACGAGCACGAAAATTGCGCGTATTTTCCGCGCAAGAAATTGCACGGATAGTCCAACTGACCAATCATGGCCGCCGCCTCAAAAAACTTTTGCATTGTAACGTTGGCCTCAACAAACACCTCCGTAGGATGCAGTAACTCGCCGTTTTCGTCTATCACTATCATGTCGTTTTCGTACGCGACGCGTAGGTCGTACGCAGTCGCAGGTAATAGCGCGGAACAAACTATGAAGGCGGCGATTGCCATCACAGTAAAACGCTGCGTAATTTTATTCCAGAATTGCATTGCCATGGTTGAGGTTCTTCTCTAGTTTCTTCCTCTTTCTTGTCGGGATTGGATTTCTCGGTCTTCTTTCTAAGGTACTTGCCGGCCTTGAGGCTAGCGACGGTGCCTCCAGACATGACGAGCCCCATGCCGACGCCGTACGTTCCTTTTCCAGGGTGTCGGGATCCACGCCAAGATACTCTCCACCCTTTTGAAAAAAGTTTGACCGCGTCCAATTCGTGCATACCTGGCGCAAGTGAGCGTCTGAGTACTTTTTCTCGTGAAGGTCTACGAGCTTGTTTACGTGAGCCATGAAGAGTCGCTTCTTTTCAAATATGCACATCCTCCACGCGGTGCTCCATTCTGTATGGTTACGAAACACTTCATGCGAACAGTTACTCAGAGCTACAAATAGCTTCTCCGAAGCTCGTTGTACCAGCTCAGAGTCAAAATACTCTGAAAAAGAAGAGGAAGACTCTCGGAGCCTGCATGCGGCCATCGCGGAATTCGTGTCTTCTAGTTGCCGCTTGACGTCGTCTACGTGACTCCTACACCAGGAAATGTAATTCTCGTAACGCAGATCGCACTCCGTGGCCGAATGTTTAAGAGTTTGAAAACACTTTTCTAATCTTTCCTCCGTAATTTCGTTATGTTGCGTCATGGAGGAGACTGTTTCTTCATAGAGCTTCTTGTTTCTGAGCTCGTTAACGTAGAAGGACGTGCGCGCGCGTTCCGCGTCGAGGCCCGCTCGGAGATTGTCTCTCAGTACAATGTTTATGGGCGAAGGATATGCACAAGTCGAATGCGAAAAACCGATCTTGGGCATGGACGCGAACGTCTCTGCGATCGAGTTTGAAGACATGTAATGTTTCAACGATTGCGAGTACTTTTCCGACGCACAATCCTGCCTACATTTTATCTCTAACGCGCGCAGCCTAAACTCACACACGGACGTGGCTTTGAATACGGTCCTATCCAGCTCCGAGGCGAAAGACTTGCGGCACTTGTCCAGCACCTCGGCGTCGTCCTTGAGATCCACCTCGATCAGTTTCGATTCGCTACACAAACACTTTGTCTTCTGTTGATTTAGATGCATTATACTGTCGAGTATGGACACGTCGCACAAACTCCGAAATCCGCCGCTGTTATTGCCCACGCGGGAGTTGCCCGTGCCGTATAACTTTCGTTCCGAGTCTATGGAGAGCTGGAGATCGGTCACGTCGGTCTCGAGGCGGCTGACGTTCGCAAGACACTCTTTTCGCTTCCTCTCAGACTCGGCGTACGACTCGCCGGTGACGTTGAGTCGACGCTCGAGGTCTTCCGCAGTTGTCCGACAATCTTTAAGTGAGATTGTGAGATTGTCCCTGTTCTCGAGACACTTGTCGAGACTACCTTCGGTTGCGTTGAGTAAATTCTCGAGCTTCTTTATGCGCTCTTTATTGTTGTCGTTCATCCGACCCGCTGCTACGTCGCGAGCCTCCAGTAGCCCCATACACGTCCGGTTCGTCAATGTATAATTTGCGTCCAATTCGGCTTTCCAAATCCGGTTTGTTGCGGTGAAGTTTGTCGACATATTTTTCGCAAATTCCACCTCTTTGTCTCTCGAGATATTTTCACATTCGGATAGATCGAGCTCTTTGGCCTTAAACTCTTTCCTCAATCGCGTCAGCTCCTGCGTCAGGTTCTCTTCGCGAGCTTTCAAGTCGTTGTGTATACTTTGCAATTCGCTGATATTTCCTCTGAGCCAGGCCGACCACTGGTCTGTCACTAGGCTGGTGTTTCCGTCGAGCCACGCCGACCACTGGTCTGTCACTAGGCTAGTGTTTCCGTCGAGCCACGTCAACCACTCGTCTGTCACTAGGCTAGTGTTTCCGTCGAGCCACGTCGACCACTCGTCTGTCACTAGGCTAGTGTTTCCGTTGAGCCACGCTGACCACTGGTTAGTCACTAGGCTAGTGTTCCCGTTGAGCCACGCTGACCACTGGTTAGTCACTAGGCTAGTGTTCCCGTTGAGCCACACTGACCACTGGTTAGTCACTAGGCTAGTGTTCCCGTTGAGCCACGCGGACCACTGATTTGTCTCTTTACTAACATTACCGTGGATCCATTGATCTACCAAGTCTGAATCGCACGCGTATAGGTCTACGCATAACTTTGACTTATGTTTCAGGCCGTTGAGAATACGTGTAGCCAATTGTTTATTATTTTTCGGAGCCAGGCAACTGGCAAGTCTATTATTTTTGCACGTACGAACGTTCATAAACTCTCTAATAAAGGACTCCAATTTGTAATAATCTGTCTGATATCTCGTTAAACTCTTTGTACACGTCTGGTATGAAGACGCGCAATTGGTCGGCTTAGGAGTGGTACACGCCGTACGACTACATTGCGTCTTGTTACCGCTGATCCAAGTTTCGTACAAGCTTCTGTTTGTTTGTAACCAATGTTGCCAGTCATTGTTACACTTAGTAACGTTATTTTGTAACCACGTGTCATACGCGGTCCTATTATCACACGCCGTACGACTACATTGCGTCTTGTTACCGCTGATCCAAGTTTCGTACAAGCTTCTGTTTGTTTGTAACCAATGTTGCCAGTCATTGTTACACTTAGTAACGTTATTTTGTAACCACGTGTCATACGCGGTCCTATTATCCTTTAACCACTGTACGTATAGACTAACGTTACCGTTTTCGTGTTTCTTACGTTCTTTGTTATGACGATGCCTACAGTGGCAACGCACCGGAGGTGGACACGTTCTTTTGCAAAGGTTCGACTGTGGTGGTACTGGTAAATGTGTCTACCACACAGGTCTTGTCGAGATACTCCCTTCGACATCCTTCCATCAAAGTAACGGCCATATAGACGCACGATGCAAAAACTAATTTATACGGTATATTATATTCCAAGCTTTGAAACTCCAAAAAGGTATGTGTACGATCCCCGTGCGGAAATTCCATTTCGATGGCGTTTATCTTCTCTAGTATGTATTCTTTCTCGCGCGGAAAATCGCCGAACGCTACTCGATCGACCCTATAAAATGCACTTCGGGGATTGTCTTCCGTTTTACGGCTATACTGTGGAAAGTACTCTCTCCATCTGTATATAAATTGGTTTCCGACAAGTTTTCCTCCGTATCCTCCTCCTCCTCCGTAGACGACGAGCAACAAAACGACGTACAACCACATCTCTTTTTTACGACCGCCCAAAGGCCGAGTACGGACGCCGACGCAAAGCCGCCGCTAGCGTAAGCGTATTTTTCGATAGTTTCCGTTTCCAGTCCGAGGTATTTGCCGACGATCGATAACAACGTGTCGTTACCTCTTTTGTCTTGTCCCGAATCGACGCTAATCGTTTTTAATTTTTCTTTTTCCAATTGCATCTTCAAGTCGATTTCGTTGTATAGAAAGAGGTACCTGTTTTCAAAGTCGGTCCATTCTTGGTCCGATTGCTGCGGCGAATTTAATATCGACTCGACACAGGCGTTGTAATAGCCCTGGTTAGGATGCGGGGGGAGTGGTGGCGGAGGCCGCAGCGACACCGTACGAGTATAGTTGTTGCAGTGGCACCGAGTCCTCAGCGATAGCTTTTGCAGTTCCAGAGCTACCTTGCACCTGTCCGTTAGAATTACCGTTTCGTTTGGAGTAGGCGCCACCGTCGTCGACCCGTTCGTTTTAGCAATAGCCTTGACGGCGACCATGTTGAGAACGCGCACTACCGTGAGAGCAACATCTCTGAGCTGATCGTTCGCCAGGTCGTTCAATTCGATGTCGCCTTCTAGATATCGGTAGACGAGTTTGGCGTGTGCTAACCTCACTACGTCGTCCACCTTCGGATCGGTGCGGCGTCGGTGGAAAACTACGCCTACGCTCTATAGTCGGTGTAGGATGCCGGTGCGTCGAAATAGACGTGTGGGGAGATCCGAACCCCGTGGTCAGGCATAGCCCGGTCTCCATGATCAAACCGTACCTGTCTCTGCGAGACGTGTTACGCGTCGTGCGAGAAACGGCCTTTGTAAAGTCTCCCTACCCCATGATCATCAGCGTCGAGAATCACTCGAACGAAAACACGGTGGGCTATCTAATCTTGGAGGCGCTTGGCGCAAACTCTATATTTAAGCATCGTCCCGAGTTTGGTCCGGAGTACTTTCCGAACCTGTGCGATCTAATATACACTAAAGTTGAGGCTTGGGCGAGTTGGTACATACTTCGGAAATTAAAAACAGCGCGGAAAGACGAGGACCAGACAAAGAAGTGACACGGACGTAGCGCTACGTCCGTGTCACTTCTTTGTCTGGTCCTCGTCTTTCCGCGCGGTTTTTAATTTCCTAATATACACCTTCGTCGTGCGCAGCACCATTCGCGATGAGAGCAGCGTGCTCTCTAAGATCACCTTCCTTCGTAAGGGATTCAACACCGAGAGTTTCGCCGAAGCGTGTAAAAGACCACCCGCGTACCGCACGGTGAATCGAGTGTATCCGTCGCGCATGGCTTCCTCAAACGTCGACCCCGTCGTCCATTGGGCCATGGGCGTTCAGATGGTGGCGCTCAACGTGCAAAATAGGGACGCCGCCTTCGCGTACAACGAGGCGCTCTTTAGGTTAAACGGCCAGAGTGGTTACGTGCACTTTAAAACCAAACAGACAAACGGCAACGACGAGGCTAACGTCACCCGCTTAGCAGAGTTGAACGGAGTGCGCGATACGACCACCACCATCGTGGCTCCAAATCTACTGACGACCGATTCGCTGGACGGTAACACCGTCTTTACTCTCAATTCCGGTCTCAGCGGCGGTGGTAAGGACGGTGGCGGCATAGACGAGTCCGTCAAGCGCTCTAGGATGACCGATACAATCCTTGGGAATAAAAAGATTGTCCCCATCCACAACTACCTACGAGGCGAAGGGCGGGTCCACACGTTGGACAGGTACGAGAGCCGCGGTATAAATTATAAGGCCGTCTACTACGACGGCAAGTGCAACCCGATACAGTGCTATAGCGTCAACCTGTTGGCAGACGACATTGTGGAAAAGTGTTACAAGTTTGTACGCAACAGCGACGCCAAAACGACTCAAGAAATTAAGAAGATTATTCAAGAGCACGGGAATCCACCGGCTCTGATAGCGCGCGTATACGACGTATTCGCGACCATGCCGACTACCGCGCGCAACAAAGCGGCCTACAACGTATTTGTGAAAGTTGCTCAAGACTTGAAGTATTACGGTTATAGAAAAATTAAAAGCCAAGTACAAGACGTCCAGCCCATACGTCACGTCATATCTGATCAAGATCTCGCCGCTCGTCGCGAATTGGATGCACTGCTCACCAATGTGGAACTCTACCAAGACGACGCAGACGCCCTTCGTTTAGAGAGCGAGCAAAATTATTATCCTCCTAGAGGCGTCGTAGAGCAGCCACAACCGGAAGCAGCGGGCGGCGCTGCTCTGGAAGCAGCGGGCGGCGCTGCTCCAGTCCCGCAGCAACAAAGACGAACGGTGCTGAGGATGTTTACGCCTCAGGTAAACGAAATAAGCAGTACCGTGGAGGATCCAACGCTCGAATCCTACGACGCCTTCGACAGCGCGCCAACCATCAAGAAACACGTCATGAATATTGTCCCGCTACCTAGTACGACCTCCATGCGATTCCTGGCTCTCCCGGCCGACTTTGGTGATATTACGCCAGACACGCTGTTACCGAACGAAATAATAGCGGAACTCGCGCCTCACAACGTCAATGCTAGAACGTTTGCCGCCTTACAGGAACTGCGAAACATTCTCGGAATCAACAATTACATGATCATTTTGGGTCGATTGTCCGAAAGGCACAATCTTCTTTACGCGTCCGTGAAAGAAACGCAAAAGTTAATCGAAGCCGACAACGAGATAATCCGAGATACGTTCGCGCAACTAAAGTCTCTGCAGTCCCGAGAATACTCCGACGAAGTCGAGGCCGACATAACCATGCGCAACGCTACCATTACTCAGAGACGCAAGTCTATCGAAGAAAAGAATCTTTATTTGAAAGAGACAGAGCGTCAATTGAACGACGTTGCTCTAAACTACAAGTTCATTTTCAGCACGACGAAACAGCGACAGGAGAAGTACAACAGTATCGTCACGGATTTCACGAGATATTTACGCGACAGACAGGCCGAAGCGGATCGGCTGCGGGTAGAACAGGAACAAGCTGCTGCCTGCGCTGTAGGTGGTGGTCTTCAGTAAGCGACGCTCTCGATGGCTCGAAGCACGTAGTTGCGCACTTGTTCGTCCGGCTCGTCGTACAGCGTGTAGCTTTCGTCTCCGGCCAGGTCTCGCATCACGTCTTCATACGCCTGTTGCTCCGAAAAACTCTCGGCTATTCTATTCGGATTTTCGCCGTCTTCGAATCGGGAAGAGAGGAGCCGAATGGCATTGTGCACGTAGGTGATGTAATGAATCGGAGCCTTTTTGACCTTGTACGGACCTCTAATCTGTTTTTCCAAGACTTCCACTTGGTTTATCATAGGCTCCATTCCGGATGAGAACATAAGTGCAACGAGCAGTTTGGCGTGGCCTATCCACATGCGAACGGAATCCATATTCTCTATCTTGGAGAATACTAAATCAAAAATCTACGCGGTAGGTTTTTCTTGCGATGGCTCCTCCAACCACGATAGATAACGCAAACGCCTATTTATACGCGATGCAAAAATATTTGAAAAAATTGCGAACCGAGAGGAGGGACGATTTTTTTAGTTTTTTTGGAAAAGGGAACGTTACGTGGGAAGACACGCCCACTTCATACCCATGTCCGCCAGGACTCGACTGTCCAAACGGGAGACACGTCTTTACCGAGGCCGGCTGTAAGACAATCAGTTGCGCTCCTTTCGTGCCGTACAGAGAACGCGGCTATCATCCGGACGATGGGACCGAAATCGTTCGCATCACGCGAGCCAACCGCAACTCCTTTTCAAAGTGGTGTTTCTTAGACGCACAGACCATAGGCAAAGCTGCCTCGTCTCGCATCCCAAGATACGCTCCGGACGCGCAGGGGATATTTCGCGAATACTTGGACGTGCCCGACGTTCAAAAGCACGTGTGGGCCAAATTGTACAAGACCGACAAAAAGTACAAGTGTTTCGTAGAGAACGTAGAGATGCAGATGATTTGTAAGTTGTTTCGGATGGACATGAAGTTGCCGAGCGACGACGACTACGATCGCCTGTACGATATTTACGGGCGACGAGCCCTCTTGGACGGCATGCCGCTCCCCACGTACAACGAGGCCTACTGCCACCACAGAGTCGCCTTGTCCTACGACGCAAAAAAGATGCAGTGTTATAGAAACGCCAATCAAATAATCGTGGAGGAATTTCTCATGGGTCAACTCTACAGGGAAATATGGGTATCTATACACGGCTTCCGTAGATAACTCTCTCCTCCGCGTATATATGTAGAGACCGATCGGAGATAGGTTAGAACGATGATGTACTTGGGGGTGGATAGACGCAACGTCTGCCTGTACAACAAGACTCGCATCCCGGACGATGGCTGCGTGGATTCCCAGATTTTGCGAGTCGTTAAGGAGTGCGAGAGCTACGACAAGGTCTTTGATCGCATCGACGACGACTGCGTCGTAAATCTCTGCGATGAACTCAACAACAACGACATCGAGACGCAAGACGATCTGTGCAAAGCATTTGTGCGCGCCTGCAACGTCTCAGACAACATCGACTCCTTCCTCAACTACACTCGTCTGACCGTAGACGTGATTGACCGGAAGGTCTACGAAACTAGACGACGGCTGGACAGGCGATTGGTCGAAACGACGGATAAAACGCGACCTTGGTACGTGGTCCGAGTCTTGGAAGCGGACCTAGATCTAGGCAAGGGAATCTCGTTTTTCGCCTCCGACGAAGCGTCACGCAGATGCATGTGCGTCTTTGATCCGGAGTACTTCTTTCGTCTCTGGTCAGTCAATAACCCTCGGAGCAAGGTCAAGCTTCACTTTGCTCTGTTTGAGTCTGACACCATCACCGTCCAGTGTGGCTCTAGTCGCTTTGTCGCCGACATTCTGTGCAAATTACGCGGGACTAAAACCCTGCACCCCATGGTGCACATGTACAAGAACTTTGCCTATAACGACTCTCTGTTTGTGCGAAAAGTGCGGGAGCGTAAGATCAACCTCTACGATGACAAAAAAGAAGTCGTCGCTGGAAGACATTCGCGACATGTTCTACCCAAAGCGTCGGCGTCCGACAATGAAAAGAGGGGAGAGAACAATCTTGTGCATCGACTGCTGCAACAACACCGCAACAACAGGCGACGTGGAAACCTACGAGGACGAGGACAGGGAATTGGTGGACTGTTCCGACAGATTGACAGATGCCGTGTGTGCAATGCCCGAAGAATGCGTCGAACCGAGTACGCAATGCGATGGCGATTTCCTACGATCGGATATAGAGCTACGGCATCGAACGTCCGGCATACGCAGGATTGGTGTTTCGATAGAATGCAAATCTACGCTACGCTCAGAGAGATCTTTTTCAAACATTTGTAGTCGGCTAGGACACAAGAGGACCGTCGTGCGGAAAAGGTACGATCAATTTCTAGAAAACCTAACGTTCGGTTCCAAGACTCTGTCGGAATTGGAAGAAGACTGTAGACGAGCCATGGGACGAAAACAATAAAATTGTTTTATTTCAAACCCTTCCACTTGAGTGTTCTTGCAAAGTTGCCCTTCTTGGTGATACCCGGTGTGGTTGTCTTGGGATGTTGAATGCAACAACCCGTGGATTCCGTGCTGCTCTCGCTACCCTCCCGTTTAACGGTAACGACTTTGGGTTGGATGTCTATCTTTGTCTTTGGAGTGTAAATGTAGGGTGTCTTTGTAGCAAACAGCATGGCGATGGTGCTCCAGTACATTTTCCAAAATTGCCGCGCGAAAGGCTGCATAGCTCGATCGACCTTGTCGTTGCACTGTCTACAGCATATTGAGGTGGACGTGTATTCACTGAGAAGTTTGCATTCGCAGGTCGTAGCGACCGCCGCAGTCGTCGTCGTGGAGTCGTTGTCGCAGCTGGACAGTTCGGACACGACGTCGGCGTACTGTTTCACGACGGCGGTCGAGATTTTTTGTCGCGAAAAAATTTTAGAGAGCCATAGACGCAACGGTTCCACCAAGCGACAATTTTTTGTTTCCAAGATTATCTGGAGCGTTAAATCTCCGAACCGTATACACTTTATTTAAAAAAAACTAGGCAAGAAATTATTTAATGGACATACACACGATTGGAATATGGTCTGACAAAGGGCCGGTAATGCATAATCGCTGCATCCGTGTCCGGAAAGCTCTATTCTTAAGACGCCTTCTTTTGCCTCCGTCCGATCGGTCTCGTCCTCTACCGACGCCGGCACAATCTCTTCGTCCAGGACCGATTGTTCAAACTGACGAACCAGTAGCAGAAGCAGTTCTAGGCTACCCATCTCCATGATGACAAATAGCCTGTATAACGAAACTCCCATATCTACCGCACATATCTACCTACTCGCCGGGAGTTGAATACTTTTTGCTCACGGAGCGCGACTATCGCGAATTGTACCGCGCCCCGACCATCCCCGACCTGCACGTCATTTACGAGAGGATGTGCGTCTTGCAGTTGGGCTACGGACAGAGTGGCCGCCTGTATCGCACGACCGAGGACGGCAGGCGCCTGCTTCAGTCTAACGCGGTCTTTAGACGGTCGCTGTCCAGCTTTACTCGCGAGACGTCAAACATCTCCATGTGCATCTCGGCCTGCCTCAATCGCTTCAATAAACACAACGACCCTTCGCGCAACACTCTGGGTTTCGGCATGTTAAAGCAGGCGACGTCTCGTTCCCAGATCAAGGAAAAACCATTCGTGGTTCATAATTCCGAGTCCAAGATTTTGCTAAACGGGGACAACGACGCCGACTTTGTGGAAGCCGTCGTCTTGCCACTGGCGATTACCTGGTGCGTAGAAGACGGGATGGTCATTTCAGAGTCTTTTGCAAACAAGGCTACCTCGATACACACCAAGACCATGATCATCGCCAACAACGTGCGCAACCAGAGAATACTCAAGAGGCTGCCGCCCAATTTTGTTCGCTACGACGACGACCTATGGGGTGTCGCTCCCGGTACGATAATAAACTACGAAAAACCCCTAATAACCGTAACCTTTGACGACGTGCACGCTGTGGTCGCGGGGAAACACGTGCTGTACAGTTCGGACGACGAAGACGGCGAAGACGACGCCTCGATTCCGGACGACAGGCGCTACGCGGTCGTTTATCAAGGAAAACGTATTCATTACGGGTTCGCCTTCCAAAAGTGCGGATGGGTTCCAAATTCGGAAAAATCAAAGATTTACTGCGTGACAACGAGGTACCTCAAGCCTACGTACGGCTACAAGTTCGCTACGATGCACGGTCAGAAAGGTGTAGTCTGTCGTGTTCTCCGCGACTCGCAAATGCCGGTGGGAGTAAAGAGCGGAACGGTCCCCGACGTAATCGTTCACCCAAACACGCTTCTTTCCCGCCTGACTATGGGTCAATTGAAAGAAGGTGAGGCGCGGAACAGCTTCGTAACGGAGAGGTACGCGCTACCGCACATGAACGGACACCTCTTGACCAAAAACGCCATAACGCCTCACAAGGTCATGTTGTTGCACCAGAAAAACATTCCCGAGGACAAGTTTCACATGAGACACAAGTTGCACGTGTACAATTTATTCACCAAGCAGCCGACCGAAGGTCGAGCCAACGAGGGCAGTTCGCGTTTGGGCGAGATGGAGATGTCGGCTTTTATGGCTACGGGGGCCACGGTGAGCCTTCGTCACTTGGGCACGCACCCAGACATGATGCACAAGGCGTCCAAGTGCACCGCATGCGGGACGGTGTTCGACACGTTTATCACCTCGTGCGAGTGTGATAAGAAGGGCGGCACTTTAGATAAGAAACGAACGGAACCGATAAATATAAAGTACGTAGGCTCACTAAGCAGACACATTCTCTCCAGCATTCGCATAGGAATTCGATTGGAACACTCGTGATGGAGTCTCTATTGTTTCGACTCGCCAGCGGCTACGCTCTCAAAGACACGTTGGAGGTAGTGAGCCAAGACGAGAATCACGTCGTGCTCGATCCGCTCCCAGACAAGCCGGGTGGTCGAACTCGTCGAGTATGCATAAACAAGGACGTGGCAGCCCAGGTGGTCGTGATGTACGTGAGCGCCAAAGAAGATCCTCGAGGCGAGGGCCGGATCATCGATGGAGCGCCGCCTCGCTTCATAATGGAGTACGGAAGCGTGCTTGATTTCTTGAAGCGACGTCACGGCCTACCAGACTACGTTTTTGTTCGGACCGAGAAAAAGAAGCAACAACTGTGTACGGTCGGCATCCACAACCGCAGAGACTTTGAACAACAACTAGGACAATCGGTGCGGGTGATTTCGTTTTTATTCGACGTTTCGCCACACAGCATGTACACTGAAAAGCGACTGTACAGCACGGGTACGTATCCCGTTCAGCGGAGACACAACAGCTTGCCCATAATTGTGGATTCAACGTGCATCTTAAAGTCCACCTGGTTGGCCGAGTTACTCGCCGCCACGTTTGTTGGGCGACCGCCAAAGACGATCGACGAGGATGAGAGTCCGGATCCGATGTGGGTGGCCAAGACCGCCGCCAAGTTGAAGCAGAAGCCGCTAACCGAGGAGCAGCGAGCCGAGTTCGTGGCCACGATCAAAACACACTGGTGCAAAAACCTCAATAAACTTTACGAATAAAGTTTGTTGAACAAAAGCAAAACTGCCGAGTCTTGCGTGTGTATCTTAAAGTATTTGGCTTCGATTCTTTGTAAGCGCGCAATTAGGTTGCTGGCAACGTCCAAGTACTGGCTATTTTTACCTTTGACCATTTTAGACGTCCGTACAAAGGCCGATTTTGAGTAAATTAGATTTGCAGCGCGCGTCGCGGTGAACGCGAAGGGGCAGCGATCGCTGCGTCCGCAAAGAAACAGAACGTCGGGCACGGGCGCGTCGTGTTTGTTTCTCGTGCTTTGAAAGTCTGTAAAGACGTACAGCGGATGACTTCGTAGATCCAACGAGGGCGATGCGATGGACTTGGAGAGGTAGTCGTAAAAGTAGGCCGAGTCGTTTTGCAGCGAATGAAGGCAGAGTCCGGTGTGTGGGTACTGCAGCGTTTTGGGGTCGGTCGCTTCGTACGCCTCTACGGAATCGAATACGGTCAAGTGTTGGATGGTCGGTGCTCTCGCCCTTGTATCGTACGGCGCGTGGCGATTGGACTTGCGTCTTTCGGCGGCCGTCGCTGCCGCCGTGACACCGGCGGCGTCTTCTCTCAACGTTAGGTTAAAATCGGGTTTGGAAGGGGGTGCGTGTAGAATAAACATTTTTGTTAGAGGTGCGTCGATTCGGATATTTTATTAGCGCCGCGTGCGATCCTTTTTTTTACGCTACTATTAGGACCGTGAGGAGGAGGAGGAGGAGGGGTAACTGTTTGCTGGTCGGACGGAGGTGGTGGCGCCTCTAGTGAACTGACAATTTCCGTTTTTGGTCTCTTGTAATTTTCGTACTTGGACTTTGACGCACTTCCCAGATCGGGCGAAAAATCTACGTCGGTAATGTCGAATATGATGGACCGTCTGTTTAAAGACTCGGCGTCGTAGACGAGCGACTCGCGCCCATCGTCGAGCGATAAAAAGCTATTGCGGTTATGGTCGTCCACCACCGAATGCATGTCGCGTTCGGTGACTTTGGCTGCGGACACCACGACCGAGCCCCTGATGACAAACATCCAAAAGGGCTCTGCAACCACGATCGGAGCACCGTCGTAAGGGTTTTCCAGGAAGGCCACGTATTCCCCTTCGTAATCGGTCTTCTTTTCCATGGGTAGGCAGTGATCGAGACGCGTGTAGTGCAACAATTCCGGTCTGATCGGATCGCGAACGACTCGTTCGACGGAGAAGGTCGGGAGTTTGACGGTGCGCATTTGTATGGTCGTTCGCTTGTGTTTGCCAGTCGAGTTTGCGAGGAGATCGGATCGCACGGCTTCCAAAAAGGTCGCGTCGTCCGTCTGACGAGTTATCGGAGTGTACACGTGCACAAAGACGGTCGGGTTCTTGCCGGCAAAGCCCCTGGCCTTGCAGGTGAACATGAGCGAGGTGCCTATGGGTACTCCGTCGCCGGTTTCGTTTCCCTGATACAGGCGACCCACCTTACAAAAGCTCTTGAAAGAAACGGCAGACTGCTCGGGCTGCTTATGCGATATGATTATGCGATCTACTTTCGCGTTTGGTAAAACGAGGGCCACTTCCTGTCCGAGCAACATGGTCAGCGAGTCAAAGTTTGTCTCTTTAAAGTCTACGGGTATCTTGAGCGACTTTGCGATTCGCTCGGCCTCGACTTGGCTCGGGCAGACGTACTTGATCAGTGGCGATTCCCGAATCGACCGTTTAAAGAACATGCTTTTGCAGCCAAAGTATCGGAATACGTGCTGGCTGTAATAGTCGTATTCGCGGGACGGCGGCGGCGGCGGCGTTTCACCGTTCTCCGCGGTGCCGTATTTAATCAAGTAATCTGCAACCGATCCCAGTATGGCGTTTACGTTGTTGCATCCGTCCTTCTTGAGGGCGTCTACGGCGTAGTTTATGCTTACGATCGCCGTGGTGGGAACGCGTTCGTGACCGAGTAACGACATTTTTATTCGTAATCACCTTCGTCTGTTTTTATTAATCGGAAACGAAGTGTTGTAGAGTCCGATGGTGTCGAGTCTTCGTTTGAGGTAGCGGATCACCGCGGAGTTGCGTGGGTCTCCCCCGTCCTCGTCGTGCGATAGAATCTTGAAGTAGGCCTGCTGTATAGGGAGTCGTAACTCCTCTTCTCGCGCATTGGACGCGCTCTTGATGCAGACTGTGACGAGGTAGACGATGCACTCGAAAGAGACCACCGAGACGACCAGGGGCATGTGCTCCGTGTTGAGCCCTAGCGCCAGTTGGGAACTGTCGTGTCGCACGGCGTTAACGACAAAGTTGCGAGTGTACGGAAGTGCCGGCCCGATGTGAGAAGCGGCCGCCGTCTTTGACATGCGTCGAGCCACCAACTCTTCGTACGTCCCGTAGTCCGGCGGTTCTTCCTGTCGGCGGTAATGAACAACGCTCACCGACAGAAAGGCGTGCTCCGAATTCACCTTTTGGGCGTACACGTAGTTTACGATCCGCTTGCCGTCGTACCAATTGTCCGATCCGTAGCGTATGGGATAGGCCACGCAGTCCAGTCTGATTCCACCCATCAAGACATCGTCCCCGACGCCCTCTAAAACGTAGCGCACAGAACACCTTTGCAAGTGTTTGGACGGTTGAGAGTCGCACATCACCACAATCTTCAGCGGCGGTTGATTGGTAGGAGACGCCGAGCCTCTGTTCATGTTTTCAGAGAGTTTGGAATTGCGAACCAGCTGCTTGTCCTCCCAGGTGTACACGTCCACGGTCAAGTCGACCTCGCCGCGCTGTCTTAGCACGGACATTTTGACGAAGGCGTCCAGAGTGGTGTGTCCGACGTCCACGCACCTCGAATGTGACGCTAGAACGGAACGCAGGTGCCTAGGCACCTTGTACACCGTAATTTCGGAGCAGTGGCTGCGATCCTTGAAAAAATAGTACGCCTTTGTCATCGCCGAAACGGAGTTGGCGCGCCTCCTGGGCGCGATCGCAATGTCGTCGACAAACTGGTAGGCAGACACAAAGGGCAAGGTCGTCTTGGTCTTGTAGAGCGCGGGACCGCACATTGAGTCGGCGTTGCAGTCGTCGTAACAGCCTTCGGAAAGTGAACGAGCTCTCTTTCGAAGCGGTGATACTTTTTGGGCAATCTCCCGTTTAGTTTTCGCTCGGCGGCGGTGGGCTTGAAAACGACGACGTCGCAGATTGGACTGCAGGTGGCCACGCAGCCGGTCTATTTTATCCGCGGACGCCGACTGAAGGTGGAGACGAGTACGTGTCCGTCTTCCAAGACCTCGAACCGTTTTCGGTACATGTCTTGGTGATTCGTCTTTGTCAAGACCACGGTTTCGAGAAAGGGTAGGTCGCACAGGAAGGCCGTGTTGGGGACGTGGATCGTCTTGAGTCTAGACACGGAGGAGACGGTGCATTCCATGGAGCATAGTAGCGCGTGGCTGACATTCTTGTACTCGCGCTTCGAGTAATCGGTGCATCGGCTCCGCCGCTTGGAAGTGAGCGTGCGCACGTGCGAAACGACGGTGGTCGGGTGAAACAGTTTCTCGTCCATATACTTTAAGAAGCCTTCTCGGAAGGCGAGTACAAACTTTGCGCGCATTTCGCTTTCGCGCTGGCCGACGCCTCTAACGTTGGTCGACACGCAGGTCACGATGATGCCGTAGATGCTCCTCGCGTCGACCGAGGTCACGGTAACATCTCCGATCTTTACGCAACGGACGTGATCGTTTGTCAGACAAACGTCGTGACAACGACGCTTTACGAACCTCTGAATCTTGGACAGAATCAGCGAATGGTCCAAGGACGAGCAAGGTACAGGTAGTTTGTCGCAGTCCGCGTTATCCAGAATGTATCTAAGAACCATCGAGTCCATGGCGGTATTTGCGATGCACCAGGCGTCTTGTGCTTTCTCCACGTCGTTGTCGTCCTCTGCTACGGGAAAGACAAACCACTCGCTAACGACAATCTCCTTGATCCCTAACGGGTCGTAGTAATGTGTCGTCGCACAATAGTCGTCGCACACGTACACTACCTTGTCCTCCTCCTTTGGATTATCCGACCAGTAAACGCTAGAGACTTTGCTGTGCCGGTTCGGTCCGCACGAGACCCAGGGGATGCGCGTCGAGGCTTTGACCGTGCTACGCCGCAGATGATACTCGTCCGTGATGTTGTAGATGGGTATGTTCTTGTGGTTCGGTTGGGCTCGCGAATAGCCACGGTAGCGCTTGTAGACGGTCGACGTGTCTCTGGACGATACGTGCGTAAACTCCTGGCCCTGGAAAACCTTGTCCAAGACCGTCTGAAGACTATCCATGTCGTACATGTATGTCACGTTGTAGTCGATGGGTGAGAGTTCGTCGTTGCAGGTATACAAGTAGCGAAAGCCGTCGCTTTTACCGGTTCGCTTGTAGTACCTTGCGTAATCTTCTCGAAGAACGTCCGCCACGATGCTTCTGAAGCGCTCGCCCATGTGGCGATTTAAGACCCGGTAATGGAAACTGATGGTGTCCGTCGTCTCGACCATGCTGATGTGGTCCTCCAACACGTCCCGCGGAAGGTCCTTGTACTTTTTGGCCAGGTATTCCTTGTCGGGACGGCGAACGACGTCGTCCATGAAATAGTCCCGACCCGAAAAGTATTCGGGGCATGCCCTACGCAAGATGGATTCGTCCATCAGGGCAGCTGTTGCACGAATGACGCGATATTACACTCTTTACCCATCACGTCTCGAAATCATCGATAATAGCAGATACACCTAATGTACACATCCGTCACATGATCTTAAACTTGGCCTCCAGAATCTCGAGTAAAAGCTTTGCACACTAAGTATGAAACAGGATACGATATCCCAGTTCCGATCAAGGACACGTGAGAGGATTTAAACATTTTATTCAACGCACAACGTCATTTAGAACGAGAAAGTCAAGGACTCGTTGCCAGCACTCGTAGTTTAAAATTGGTTCGTTCCTCGACGCGCACAGCGGAACTGGGTCTCTGCAAATTCCGCTAAATTCGAAAAAACGTTCTTTGATAACCCGCTTGGCGTACGCCAGTAAGAAGGGCAAGCGGTCCTTGTCTCGGGGGTGGCATTGACCAAAGTGCCTGGAGAACGAAGCCGTGTCTAGTACGTCTTCAAAATCGCGTACACACTCGTACTCGTCAAAGTTCTCCGGGTCGGTCACAAACTCGACGGCCCTGTTCATTCTCAGAAGGTTTTGGCGAAGCACATCGCCCACGTCAAAGTCTTCGTATCTGTTTTTCAGAATCAGCGTGAGAAGCGTCTTGGGTATGTCCGACGCTATCTGTCCGCATTCCTCCATCGGCAGAAATGTCTTCATTTCTAGGTGCGCCAGCGTCTTGTTGGTGCGCAACAGATGTCGTAACTGAACAGAATATTATTACTACAAAAAAAAGTTTTGCGCTTTGTTGGAAACGTTCATTTCTTAGCCCACACAGAGGCTCTATTTTCACGATACAAAATTATAAATATACATCGTTTTTATGAGTACCTTTTGACTCGATCATTTCTTTTTTCTTCCCCTGAATCTATTAATTTTCTGAAACAGACATCGGGATTAATCAAAAACATACCCACCATTTGCACCCGCTACTCCGAGGAATGGAAAGTGTTTCCGTTTCGCACGAACTACAGTTACCAGTCTTTAAAACATAATCTACCCTCATTGCTAAACAAATATTGCGTAGATGACGTGGACATCTACAATATAAACCCTAAGTCATTGTACTTACTTTTTGTATAGAGCTGTTTTCGTTAACCTGTGAAACCTAGGTCTCTTTTATATATGTATTTTACGTATTGCTGTAATCTCTGCAGTTATTTTTGTATCGCCATAGCTGTCTGCCAAGTGCACGGGGCCCGGACCCCGTCAAGTCAACATTTGTTGACTTTTTGTCCGTGGCTCCGGCGTCTGTAACCCATACGGATGCAAAAATAAAAATTATTATTATTAAAAAATTATTATTATTATTAATGCCGGTAAACATTGTCGAAGCATCATGCAGTCGGCACACGACCACTCGACCACGCTTCGGTTCTCGGCCATCGCCATCAGGACGCTGTCCACCATGTTGGGACCGCCCATTACGTGAAACGTTTCCAGCGTCTTCGTGGTGCGTAAAAAGTTTTCCAAGCTGTCGCAGGACTCGCTATGCACGAATGTAATCAGGTTAACCTTTAACACCTTCAAGGCGCTCGACGTCGCCGCAAAGTCAAAGAACGAATAAGTCTCCACCGAATCTATGTTCACGGTCAGGTTCGTAATGGTAGAGAGAAGATTCACGGACCGTGGGTCGCACAGTGTAGACCTAATACCCGCGTCGTGCATTCCTATGTAGAGTCGGTCTTGTAAATTTCGATCCACGATCGTTTCCAAGACCTCTTCCGTGCGGTGGATGAAGCCAAGATTCACCTCGACCAACACAGAGTTTTCGCTGACGGCTTCGAGGAGTTGAAGACACGGGTCCGGCCACATGTCTATCGCTTCGAGGTAGAGTCTCTTCAGCGTTCGATTGTGCAGGCGGAGTGCCTCGGCTATCGACGCGATACAGTCCCCCTTCATCCGAGAGTAGCTCAGGTCCAGCATTTCGAGCCGTCGATTCTTCTTTAGCGCGGTCGCCAATGCTCCGATCGTTTCGCTAGACATCCACCGAGAGGTGATTTGTAGAACCTTCAGGGTCGAATTTTTGCCGAGTACTTCGGACAGTCGGACGCCGGCCGTCTCTTTCACGTACCTGGATAGTCTAAGTTCTTCGAGGACGCAGGTGTCTCGCTCCATCAGCGTGGCCAGGTGTTCGATGATGTCTTCATCCACAACCTTATTTTCGTACACAAGCTTGCGGAGTTTCGGTAGCAGCGTTAAGGTGGCTACGAAAACTTCGTCGCTCGCGTATATGACATTGTTGACGAGCTCCACGCATTCAATGAAAGGGTTGCATCGCAAGGTTCTCTCGAAGGCCTCTAGAACGTCGTGTTTTAACATGGTATTCACCAGGGAAAGTTCCTTTAGATTTCCGAGGTGCGAGATGGCGTCGAACATTTTCTTCAGATGATCATCGTAGAACTTGTGGATGCCAACCTTGTTGATACCGTCGTTGTCGACCAGGCTCTTCAAGACAAAGTCCCAAGATGGCCAAGCGACGATCTCGCTTGAAAATTCGACGCTTTTTATGCAGCGATGACGGCGTAGTAATAGGTTGATTACTACGATGGTGTAGCTGTAGGGGCGTACGTAGCTGTTCGTCGCCGAGCCGAACAAATGACGTAATACGAAACGCCGGGGTTCGATTTCAACCAATTCCATACAACCGTTATATAGATATAGGTTGATGTTGGTCAGGTCCTTTCCGATCCAGCATCTCCGGTCCAGGTCGCAGGTGCAGTCGGCGTGTATATCGAATCCTCGAGCTTCAAAATCTTGCTTCACGTGAAGATACACTTCTACGAGATCTTTCGAGATGCGTGTTATGTATTGTCGGTGCCGTTTCATCTTTTTCAACTTTTTTCCATCCTGCGATGTGGGTGTGTATATATACATGTAGTACAAGGTCGCTAAAGTGTTATCACGCCTAAAGAAAGTCGGGACCGGGCGCCTCGTTAATCGAGGAGTACGTTCCGTCCAGGGTCGTCAGGGTCGCATGTCTCGAGTGATGGAAAGAGTAGTGGGGGGTGGGGTCTACGACCTTGGAATGTATATATATATATATACACTGGGATGGGGGCGGCTAATCTACACACAAACTATGGAACGACACCAAGAGTACATGAAATGCATCCCGAAAGAGCTCGTAGAATCGTATTTAAATATGAAGCGAGCCTTCGAGTTGCGAGGCTTCGACTGGCACGCCGACTGCACCTGCGACCTGGACCGGAGATGCTGGATCGTAAAGGACCTGACCAACATCAACCTATGTCTATATAACGGTTGTATGAAACTGGTGGAAATCGAACCCCGGCTCTTCACGTTACGGCACCTGGTCGGGTCTGTGTCTTTCGACAAGTCGACGGCGATCTGCAGAGTTCCAGAGAGCTACAGCATCATCGCAGTCAACCTGTTGCTACGTCGTCATCGGTGCATAGAACGCCTTGAATTTTCGTCCGAACTCGTCGCTTCGCCACATTTTGACTTTGTTCTGGAGAGCTTGGCCGACAATGACGGTGTCACCAAATTTGGCATTCACAATCTACACGGCGAATATATGAACGAAGTGTTTGACGCGGCTTCGCGACTCGGCAATTTAAGGGAACTGTGTCTGGTGGATACCGTACTACGTCGGGACGTTGCAAACACCTTCAAGAGAGCTCTAAGATACAATCCGTGGATCGAATGCGTGGAGCTCATCCGAAATTCTGTCGAGGGTAACGACGAATTTTTCCTAACCACTTTAACGATGCTACCCAAACTACGCAAATTTGTCTACGACAATAACAGTGTGCACGAAGATGCCATCTACCACCTTGCCACGTTGATGGAGCGAGACACCTGCCTCCTCGAAGAACTCAGACTATCTAGGTGCTTGCAAGAGGAGAGTACCGGCGCGCGATTTTTTGAGGCACTGGGCGAAAATTCGACTTTAAAGGTTCTCTAACTAAAGGCCTGCCTACTATCCAACGAAGCGATCGACAACCTGGCGGTCGCGCTAAAGAAGAATCGGCGACTCGAGAGACTGGAAGTGATCTACTCTCGAATGGAAGGGGATTGGATCGCACCGATAGCCGAGGCGCTACGCGTGCATAATCGGACGCTCAAGAGACTCGACCTCGAGGCGACGAACGTGTGGCCGGAGCGATGCGTTCTCCTACTCGAAGCCATGAGCAAAAACTCGTCTCTAGTCGAAGTGAATCTCGGCTATCTCTGCGGCATAGACGAGGTCTTGGAAACGATCGTGGAGCGAGGTTTACAAGATCGAATTCGTATTGGAGTCGTCGGCACAGTGATGGGTCATGCTCTGTGTGATCTGCGGGCCGTGAATCTTCTCTCGACCATTAAGAACCTGACCGTAAACTATAGCGGCATCGGTGCGGTGAGTGCCTATTCGAAGCTACTGTTTCATTTTGCGGCACAGTCGACTGCCTTGAAGGTCTTTCAGGTCAACCTGCTGCCACTCATCTACAAAGAGACCTGCGACAGTATAACCGAATTTTTACGAGCCACGACGACGGTCGAAACCTTTCATTTCAAGTCTCTCATGAGCAACCTCACCATGGTGGATAGCGTCATGATGGCGATGGCAGAGAACCGAAGCGTGGTCGAGTGGTCGTGTGCAGACTGCGTGATTTACCCGCAAAGTCTACCGGTTCTGCTCCATATGCTGCGCACCAACAAGACGCTCGCGTACTTGGAGATGTCGGCATATTTAACTGCGAAAGACTACGGGCAAATTGCGTCCGCCATGTCCAAGAGTATTCTCAGACTCGCTATGCAAAACGCATACGAGGACTTTGGAGTTGGCGAGGTGCTTCGCCAAAACCTTCTGAGAATGAACAGGGCCGTCGAGTTTGTAACCGACCCGGAGGACTTTGTCGAGTGCGAGTGTGTACGTAACTTTGAAGACGTGCTGGACACCGCCTCGTTTGCAAGGCACTTTGCTCAGGCTCACCCCCAAGACAATAGCCGCTTGCCATCGATGTTGGCGCGCGCCAAGCGGTCTATCAAAGAACGTTTTTTCGAATTTAGCGGAATTTGCAGAGACAAAGTCCCGCTGTGCGAGTCGAGTGGCAAGCCTATTCTAAACTACGAGTGTTGGCAGCACGTCTTTTCTTTTCTCGCTCTCAACAACGTGGTGTGGTGAATAAAAATGTACAATTCGTAATCTACTTGGTGGTGTATTTATCGACCTAGCTAGAGCAACAAGTCTGCTCTAGAGTAGCATTTATTAGGGCCCTCTTCTCATTAATGGCATTGGTAAAAATATTAACCCGTACCGATGAGTTGACCTTTCTAATTACTGATACCGACACGATCGACCTGATATCAGAATCAAATAGTTCTTGCATAAATATATAAAGATGCATGCACGCACAATGTCTACTGGCGCATGCATCTCTTTTTATCTATGCTTTCTTTTACCCGAGAAGGTGTGCAAGCATGCTTTTAAAGCGTTGCCTCGAGCCCAGCTTTTTTTTTTTTTCTGGGCGACGGCCAGAGTTTCTAGAGCGCACAATCGTCTGCCTCGATACAGGCCGACAAGTGTTCCAGACCACTCGGGCCGTCGTCTTAGGTAACTATTAATATTTAATCAAACATAAGGAGAGAGCATAAAGATGTTTATTTGATGTCCTTTAGCTTCAAATACGAGGCGACCGCCTCCCAACATTCTCTGTTTAAAAATGGAAAGGCACACAGAGACATTTCACTGTCACATATTCTTGCCAGTTGAAAAAAGTTTTCACGAATGTAGCGGCGAGCCCGCGCCAAGACGTCCACTTCACTCGAGTTGACATTCACACAACAGCCGTCCTTGGACGTAGATGGTGATGGGGGGCTTACATCGCACAGCAGAGATTCCAGAGCCCGCACGTCGTACATGTCCGGAGCAGCATCCGCGACGCTTGGATCGGCCACAAACTCTGCGGCCCTGTTCAAGAGCCACCTGTTGTGTCGCACTGCCTCTTGTATGACAAACACTCCCGATCCTCCGGGGCGACGGTTGTAATCATCTTTTCGCAGCTCGACACATCGGAGCCGAGGGTTCAGTCCGTCGAAGCCAGCGTAATAATCGATGCCGCGTGGCGTCGTCGACAAGCACAGTTTAATCAACGTCTCGTTGTTTTTGAAAACTTTGTAGAGACTTCGCAGGGCTCCCGAGCTCGCGACGACACACTTCAACCATTCGAACGATTCTAGTCCGTGGTTTTCCGATAAGCCTTCCAAAACCGTCTTTACGACCGACTGGCGTTCTTGTCCACACGTGACCGAGCGTCTTCAAAGTCTTAGAGTCTGCTATGAAAGCGGCCACCTTTTCAGCCACACTGTTCAAAAAGTTGGAAAAGATATATACGTGTTGCACGTGCGGGGAGGCGCGGAGGGCGTCAAACGTCTCACCGAGGTATTGGTGAACCTCGCGTGACATTCCATGTTCGATGGTTACGTATTTAAATTGTGCCAATAATTCTACATTTATGCGGCTATTACACAAAACGGCCAAATGTAAGCGCTGGCACTGACCTCGGTCGATGGCCAGCTGCGCCAATTCGCCGAAATCTGTCACGTCACCAAGCCTCATGACTTGTAGGCTCTTGTTGATGGATAAAGCCTCTATCAAAACCCGTAGGCTGCGCGTAGACAAGGCTATGTTATCTCTTAGATTAATTTCGATTAAAGACCGATTATGCGCAACGGCCTCAGCCAGATAGGATGCCGTATCGTCGTTTAGGTTGGTGAAATTGAGTTCGAGCGTCTCGATCATGCAATTTGTCTTCATCAACAATCGCGCCAATTCAACGACGGCCTCGTTTTGGAAGGAAGCGCCAATCAACTTTAGGCGTCTGATAGACGTCATTGCGCGCAGAAAATCTGCCTCTATTATACCTCCGGTAAAGTATAAGCTTTTGAGGGCGCAGCCCGGCCTCTCTAGCATCGCTTGCACGGACCTCAGATCTACAAAATCACTTTCGTAAGATAACTCCTCCAGTCCGATTTGAAACTCTGATATCCACCTCAACAGGTGATTTGTGAATGCCTCAGACATGGTGGTGATATTTATATTTACGATACGTAGATTACGGAGGTGTTCAATGGCCCGATGCAGATCCATCATGCCCACGGTTACTTGCGCCATGTCAGACATGTCGGTTTCCGTGCAAGTTTCATCTACAACCAATTTACTAATAGACGAATTTTGGCGTATACCGCACAAAATCAAATCTTTAAACATTACGGTACTTTTGCCTACCAATTTCGAAGCATTTCGTCGAATTACGCACGAATGTTGCCTGAAGAGAAGGTACATTATCATGGCCGCCTCCGATTCCTTGGTGTAGTTCATGTCGTCCTCCACGCCTTCGCCCGTGTTCACACATTCTACCGCAAGGCTTTCTGCTGAAATCTCGACAATTTCAAGTCCCACGACAAAAAGTATAGCATTAATTGCTGTTAAGACGTGATGCATTAGGAGTAGCCCGCACGTAGACCCGGAACTACATCCCCTCTCCAGTACAGGGAATGCGGTCTTCACGGTCTCGTACATTGTCCACCTGCTGACAGTCTGGAAAAAAACAAAAACCTGTCTATATAATAATTGAATCGAAATACAAAGAAGAAAAGAAATACCTGATGATCGAGCTCCATAGCTCTACTGGAAGTGGTGGATCCGAAGGATAGCGAGGAACTCCTGATCGTTGTCTAATTGACAGCGTGAGTAGTAGTCGTGTCGCGATGTGGGTAGTCGTGTGTCGTGTCGAGTGGCGATCGCTTAAATATCCGATACCTCCTTTATTTGCAATATCTCTATTCCGACGTCATTGATAAATAAAGTGTTCCGAGAAAATCCACTCGAAATAGCGTCCTTCGATGCATAAACTCCTCTATACTGATAACATCTGGCACGTCGCTTAAAAAAGTGGCCGCCGGCAGTAGGAGAGGAGGAGCGGAGGAACTTTGCTAGCGCCACACAAGAGCGAGTGGACAAACGAAGAAACAATTGTTTTTTCTTTTTTTTTTTGGAATCGCGGAGAGGACGTCAACCCTTTCCCTTCGCCGTCCTCCTGCGATCTGGCACGTCGCTTAAAACAGTGGCCGCCAGAAGGAAGTACGAAAGGGCAAACACGAGCGCAGCGCAATTTTTTGCTTCACACTAAATCTTATATCGACCCTAGTACATGTTAATGTCAACGCTATGGGAACAGGTGCATCCGTCTACCTTTTCCGTAAAGCAGCCTTCTGGAGGCGTTAGCGCGAAACACATGTACGACGAAACTGTCCGATCCGACGTCCGACCGCGCAATACGACGGTCGGAGGCGAGGGTTTTCGTAGCATCGGAGAGCGTTGAAAACCCTCGCCTCCGACCGTCGTATTGCGCGGTCGGACGTCGGATCGGACGGTTTCGTCGTACATGTGTTTCCCGCTTTAGCTAAGGCTGGCGTGAAACTTTCGCTTTAAAAAGTAAAAATGCATAAAGTTTGTTTCCAACGCGTAACAATGGGCGCGGAAGAACGTCTTTCGAAAGAGCAAAAACTTGCGCAGCGCAATTTTTTGCTTCACACTAAGTTTTATATCGACCCTAGTACATGTTAATGTCAACGCTATGGGAACAGGTGCGGACAAACGCAGAAACAATTGTTTTTTTTTTTTTTTTTTGGAATCGCGGAGAGGACTCGCCGTCTCTGCGCCGCATCTACCCTATTGTTTGCCGCTTCGCGCGCTTCTCCTCTCCTTTTTTTTTTCTGCGACCGCGCTCGTAAGAATGGGCGCGGAAGGACGTCTTTCGAAAGAGGAAACACTTGCGCAGCGCAATTTTTTGCTTCACACTAAGTCTTATATCGACCCTAGTACATGTTAATGCAAACGCTCTGGGAACAGGTGCGGACAAACGGAGAAACAATTGTTTTTTTTTTTTTTTTTTTTTGGAATCGCGGAGAGGATTCGCCGTCTCTGCGCCGCATCTACCCTATTGTTTGCCGCTTCGCGCGCTTCTCCTCTCCTTTCTTTTTCTGCGACCGCGCTCCATATGGCTCTGCCGTCGATGTCCCAGGCTTTTTTTCTCCGTATAGAGGAGGCTATGTTCAAGGTCTTCCACATACTCGATAAGACAGTTTTAGTAGATACTGCCCACGACACTGATAACGATACCCGATAATCCGCCTCCCTTGCGTATGCAAAATATCAATATCGGGACTATCGGAACAATCCACGAAAAAACTCTATTGTTGCGCGTGACATGGTGGCCGATTATGTGGCGTCGTTTTAGTGTTCGCATATCACTACTTCCAAGGCCGCGTTCTGCTTCGAGTCGGCCATGGTGGTGAAGCCGAGTTAAACCTCGGCTTCATAGCGATCTCGAAGCGCGTAATACCGACGAAAAAAAAAATCACCACATGTGCAACCAGAAACGTCATTTTTATTCCTTTCTCTTAAATCATCACGTCACTGAGTCGCAGGTATGACGCCACGTGGTCCCAACACTTGTAATTCAGGAATGGTCGAGCGTCAAACACCATGTCGTTGCTAACACGGATCAGGCGAAAGAAGTGATCCCTCACATATCGGCGATACCGGATTAGGGACTCGGAAAGCGGTAGCGGACAAATGTCTCTCATGGTGGCGTAGTGATGAGCAAACCCCGTGGTGTAGAGAAGCGGTTCCAGTTCCTTCACGTTAGCTGCTTCCACCATCACGGTGTGGTTTGGACGCATCAAGAGTCCCATAGCCCTGTTCATTCGGTACGCGTTGCGGCGTAGCGTCTCCGCCACTTCGAAACAGCACTGATCGTCTATCGAATCCAACGTCAGTACGTTGGGGCCAATTTTTTGGGCCATCTTTCGATAGCTTTTGCCTGTGAGACCTAACTTAATTCCTATGTGCACGAGGGTACGATTTTTAGACAACATTCGAAATAATTGTCGCTTTGACGCATCGGTGATCAGGCCATAGCTCCACACAATCCGCGTGATGCTTTTGTTGCGCGCAAGAGCAATCAGTATGACTTTGGCCACGTCGGGATGCACCACATTGCTGTCGATTTGTAGAGTCTCGATGCTCTTTGTGCGCGCGATCAGTCTCGCCAGTCCATGAATCGCACGCATAGACACCATATATGGCAGGTTGACGCAGAGTCGCTTTAACGCCGTCGACCTTTCCAACAACGCGCACATATTCATAAAGTCCCCGTCGTGACATTCACGGCACGCTATGGACAGTCTCTCGATGTCTTGCAGTTTCGACTCCACGATCGCATGCAGGCCGGGCGATATCAATTGCATGACATACACGTCTATGCGATGAAACGTGTCGGTCACGCCCATACAGTCGATGAACTGACGAAATATCTCGCCGTCGTACAGCTTCAACTGACGCAAGTTGTCGTTGGAGGTTAAGGCTTCGACGATGTACCGATAACCCACAGCGGTGATTTCGTTCCTTTCGACGTTCAATACTTGAAGGCGCGGATTGCTTCTCAGACAGTCCCCCAGGTACCGAGCCGAATCGTCCGTCAAGCCGCAGACATTGAGCGCGAGGTCCACCAAGATTTCGCTGCTCGCGACGACGTCTGCGATCATCCGCGTCATTTCGGTAGCCAACTCGAAGGCGGAGAGTTGGAGACTCTTCAAGGTTGCGTTTTTCGCCAGAGCACACATTAGTTTCATGTCGGTTAGGTATTTGCGCAAGCACAATACCAGCTGCAAGTTCTCCAAGACGCAGATCGGACTCTCGAGTATCTTGCATATGCTTCCGAGAACATCTGAGTTGATCGGATTGTTGTACACGAGCCGCTTGAGGTACATAGGCCTATTGGCAAGGTATCGAAACACGTCGTACGAGCCAAAATCGTTCAGTGCAAACTCGACGTGTTCTAGCGGCAGAGAAGCCAGGGCGATGCTAAAGTCATTTACGCTCGAAAACAGTACATTTGCGTTGACGAGAACGAGCTTTCGAAGATTCTCGAGAGCATGCAGCGACTTGAACAGCATGTTCTTCATAGTTATTGCGCTTTCCGTACACGTAAATTCCTTCACACCGATGCTGGCCGAAAGTCCCTCGTAAATGACTTTGTAATACGGACTATTTAAAGCATACGCCGACAGGCGCACGTACCTGATACACTTGTGCATTTTCAGGATTAGATGCAGCAATATAACGGCTTGCGTTATGTTACACTTTCCCGACAGTTTGTGACAATTACAGTGTCCTACGAGTTCCACAAGAGCAAACTCCCCGGGTTTCACTTCCTTCAGTTCCCTCTGGAGGGAAAAGAGGATGACGTTGATGGTCCACAGGTCCTTGAACATCCAGCATAATTGGTCCTTTGCCTTGACACACGACGATTGGAATTTGATGCCTTGCAATCCAAACTCTCGTGTCAGTTGACCGTAGGCTTCTATCAGCACGTTCGAGGGGTCTCGAGAGCGTAAATATTTGACAAAACCTTGACGGCGCTTGGTAACTCTCTTCATGTTGGAAATCTAGCGTCTGTAGTAGTTTGAATGTTCCTTCTTTTATACCCACAGGATGACCTCAAAAAAAAGACTTATCGTATCATCGTAGGCGACCTTGAAACACCAACGGGATGTTGCTCAATGTGACAGAGGCAGGCGTCGCGAAAGTTTTTGTGGTGGAGAGCTATGGCTCGCAAACAAGTTCTGCACGTAGTAATAAGGTCGTCTAAAGATTTTTCGAAAACGACGTCGCTCAATTTAAGTTTCGAAGACACTTCGAACCAGCAATCGTAATTCATGAACGGGCTGGCGTCGGTAGCCATGTCGGAGCTCAGACCAACGAGTCGGAAGAAATGCCGCGCAACGTATTGGCGATAACGCTTCAACAGTTCGGGTAGTCGACCATCGCCAACCACCCGAGCATAGTGCTCGGCAAAGTAGCTCGTAAAAAGGACGCTTTCCAGTTTCGCGACAGTACTGACGGGTAGGTTTGCCGTCACGCAATAGGGGTCTCTAACGAGATCTAGAGCCCTGTTGCAGCGGTAGAGATTCCTCCCGAGAACCTCCTTCATCGGAAACGACCGATAGGTGGACGCGTAGTCGAACGACAGGATGTTCTCGCCGATCGCACGAGCCACCTTTTCGTGCGCGTTGGGGTGGACGCCGATGGAGAGGTCGATAAGAGTCTTGTTTTTTCGAAATAGCTCTTCCAGAGCGTTGAGTAGATCGCTCTTCCTATCGTCTATCACGCACTCTGGCCACCGGAACACGACCACGCTTCGATTATCGGCCAAAGCCTTAAAGATCGAGGTCGCCATGCAAGTGGTGCTGCACGGCGAATCGATGTAAAATTCGCGAACGGACGTCGTTTCTTTGAGAAAATCAGCTAGGGTGATAAAGTTTGACGCGATCTCGTCGCTTGGTGGGAAATTCACGTGCAACTTTCGTAGAGATTTGGACTTGAGTAGAATCTTGCATGTGTCGTAGAGGTAGTCGTCCCAAAAAAGTTTCATGGTGCGAATGGAGTCGAGGGTCCGTCCGCCCAGTTTGGCACACGACGCCTGCGTCGGTTTCTCTACGCTCATGACGTGCAAATCGTATCCCCAAAAAGGGTCGAGCGAGTCGTAGTTGCACAGTAGCAACTCCCGTTTCCTATCACCTACGACTGGACAGTGGAATGTCAACGCTCGTAGCAATGCCGACTGAGTGGCGTGCGAAAGGTTGTTGTAGCTAAAGTCGACATTGAGTAGAGTCCTATTCGTACTCAGACCGCGGGCGATGGTCCTTACCGATGTGTCGGTCAGAGCGCATCGCGACAAAACTAACGACTCCAACTCTTCGGGGTTCGAGGCGATATAGTCCGAGAGACGCTCGACGAACGACGGAGGGAATTGTGAACCGTCGAAGTTCAGTCGTCGGAGTGTTTGGTTCTCCGTCAGGGCGTTTGCAAAGGCTACAGCGGCGGCATCCCGCCAGCGGCATTTTAGGGTCAAGTCTTTAACGACGCAACGTTTGTGTCTCAGGATCTGACATAGGCCGCTAGCGTAGTGATTGACCACACACGACTCTAGACGCAGCGTCTGCAGATGCCTCGGGTCTCGTGCGACGTCTCGTAAAAGATCTACGGGCTCGTCTCCTCTGTTTATCTGAACGAGTTCTATCCACTTTAGGGGAAGACGCGCCAGCAATGCGGCGAATTGGTTTTGGCACGGCACGTTTGTGCAGACGAGGACGAGCTTCTCCAGTCTGGTCAGGGTTCCCCAGGCGTCGAGGAGTTCGGACGGCAACTCCTGAAAGACATTTATTTCGAACGCACGCAGTCCCCGGTTGTGTTTCATGGCTCCGTAAAGCCGCTTGGTAGTCGAAGATCCGATTACGTACTGCGAAAACTCCACACAGCGTATGCACGAGTGGTAGCGTAGGAGCGAGTAGAGCAGGTTGCGGCAGTCGTAGTCCGGGCTGCGAAAGTCGTTTGTGTTTTGGACAAACACGATTCTCGAGAAGTCCCTCAGGGCGAAAGCGCCTGGCTCGTCGATCGTTTCTTTCAGCTCCATGCCGACTGTGTAAAGGATTGAATTCATCAGTGTTATTTCGTGCCAGGTCCAACAAGGTCCCTTGCCTTTCTGCGTACACGTTCGGTTCGCAAACTCCATTGTCACACGCCTGTTGGATATTTTTTTGCGAGTCGATAATCCGGTTCTTTATATGATTTCAATCTGGACTTTTGAAAGCTCCGGAAGCTCCAATGGCTTGAATGTGGAGACGGTTACCGCGCGCGCCGATCTAACTCGTTCGTCTAAGACGCGTACAATCTTGTCTTTTCTGGGTTCGTTTTCCACAATGTCTCTAAAGATGTACATGGTTTCGCTGATGGAATGGGGACTCCCTAGCTTATCCAAGGCTACGGCCAGCTGCCTGTATGTGTCGAAGGTATCGAAACTTTTTGCAGGTTTCGAAGGAGTGAGTTTGACGTTCGCAATCGTTTGGGCCATGCGCTCGGCAATGTCGTCTGTGCGGAAGCTGATGTTTGAATTCTTGTTGCCAAAGCCGTCGAGCAGTGGAACGATTCGTTCCAAGTCGGACACCCTCTTGTTCTGCCAATACGCGCAATTATTCAGGTGGTAGTTTTTGTAGAACGAGTCTAGTCGCGAGTCGCTGCCTCGTTTGTCAAACATGTGCGAAACGGTCAAGTAGCCATCGGACTCGAACGTTATATTTAATGGATAGGAATCAGAGGAGGAAGGTGATTGTATAAAAGACTTTGCGTGCGGTGACGGCTCTATAAGGTTAATCATGCCTTGTGAAGCGATTGCATCGCCATCGACGGTTACGTTCTTGTATATCCAATACTTGTAGGCTTTTAAAGATTTGTTTGTCACCTGAATGTCCTGAGGCAGTCTGGTGCATAGGTCCATCGTTTTCTTTCCGCTATCGTTTTCGTAAATCCAGTACTTTACGTTCGAGCCAAATACACCCGTCTGCGATCCGCCGTACTTGATGGGTAGAGAAGTCACCATTCGCAAGGTGCCCACATCGAGTGGCATCGTAGAAGTCCCATATTTTAATTTGAGTATAAACTTAAACCACAACTTTAGATTTTCCAAGTCGAAATGCATTACAGGTTCGTAGACGGATATCGTATCGTAGCCCCTATCTACGAAGACCGCGTGTTGGGAAGGTGCGAATGCATTATTAGCGGACCCCAAAGTAGGTTTAAAGGTTTCTCCGACCGTGTCTATCGTGCGATTCCAATCCCCGTCGCCGTCGTCAATGTGCTGCAGGACCAAGTCTTTAATCTCGTTTACCAAGGGCTCTAAGACGGGGAGGCGATATTGTTTAGAAACGGTGCATAGTCTTTCCGACAGGTTTGTTGAATCGACGGGACTCTCCAATTCGATCATGGCGTCGTACAGGTTCGCCAGAGCGTCGGTGCTTTCCTCGCACATCGCGAAAGCATCCGTCCAGAGTCTTTCCTTCAAATAGACGCGCGATCCGTGAGCGTTAAAGAAAGATACGGGGTCCATGTACAAGTTGTCTATACATCTAAATTTGTCGCGCAGAACCTTGGACGTTCTGGTCGAGAGCCACGAGTGTAGCGTTTGCTTAAACCTTTCCTTAAACTTGGCGATTTTCGCTTGATCATTGCCAATGTCTCGCGTAAAGTCGGCGGGATAGGACGACGCCGGTCCGCAGGGCCGCGAAAAGATCAAAGAGGTAAACATGTTGTAGATTGATCTGTCTACACACGCGGCTTCCAGAGCGTACCTCTTCACGCAATCGTTCTTAAAGGCCGATTGCGGATCGTTGGTCGCAGGGGTGCTCTTGCCGTAGAGCAGTTGCAAGCACAAGGCCATGCGCACCCACTTGCTGGACAAGACGCTACCGTCGGTGTCGCCCCACCAGACCAGGTTATCTCCGTACAAGGGCTCGTACACGAGGGACCGGAGCACCGACGCCGCGTTCGAGTATTTGGCCGCTACGAATAAGTTGTTGTTGTGGGACATGCGCCTCAACAGGTATATTTTAGCGGGTGTGATTACCACGTGTTCGTCTCTTTTAAAGTGAGGTAGAACCATTCCTTCCACTTTCGCGTCGCGCCGACCATAGCATAGCAAATCCTCGTCTTCGTCCTTCGGGGCCCCACCTACTTCGATCGTCTTCCACTTTGCTCTAGCCCAAGAACCGTCGGCGGGTATCCCGTTCCACAGGAATTCGCACAGATAGGTCACGAGGTTTTCGTAAATGGTCTGTAGTCGTTCGCGCTCCTTTTTGAGTTTGTATATTTGGTCCTGAAACTCTTCGACTTGGGCCGGACACGACACGTACCAACTGCGGCTCGATCGAGGCGGGGGCGAGTCGGCGTAGTCTTCTTCCTCTTCTTCTTCGTAGACCTCCCCCGACTCTCGGCCGTGAGTCGTTCGGATCTCTGCGCATTCTTCACGCTGTCGTTCAGCGTGGTAAAGACGTGGTTGGGCGTGACCGTTACGTTGAGCGGATCCTTTTCCACCAGTCTGACCTCGAGTAGTCGAGTGCTGTAGAGCCTGTCGACCGCTTCTGGGGAGAGTTCGTGGTGCGTCAGCACCGTCTCTTTCTCCCCGCGAAGGGCCGCGATCGACGTTACCCCTACCGTTATTTGAGTCTCCGCGCTCAAAGAATCGTAATCGATCAGCTCTTCGGCCCGGCTTTCGAAAGAGGACATGATCGCTGCAAAAACGTCACCGCCGTAGGCTATGCATGCGTCGATCATCTGGTCTATTACGGCGGTCGATTGGTAAAGGTCAAAGATGCGTCTAAAGTAATCCAGACTCTCTGGTTGTACGCGTTCTAAATCGAAAGACGCGGCGCGATAAACATTAGAGGTCACGTAGTCGGAGAGTATCCAAGGGCGCCCGCTCTGCTGTATCCATCGAATCGAGGCGGGTCGCGAGTTCCAAATCATGGCTATAAAAACGGGCAAATCGTGCCGCCTGCGAACTTTGAGATTACTCTGACAGTTCGATATGGCGGCAACGAGAGAGGCAACGTAGTCTGCTCTTTTGCCGAAGCGGGGTATACGAAAGAGACCCGAGACGCTTCGGTCTGCGAGCGGGTAGTCTACCTTCTTCACGAGAAAATCAGACATGCTCTCGTCGTTTGGGGACCAGTTGGTGTAGTAACCCACCTTGCAAATCAAATAGTCTAAGGTGCACAAGACCCTGTCGTCTCCGTCCAACACGTAAATGTTTGGTCGGAAGATAGCTCGATCGGGCCTCTTCTTGAGAGCGTGCAAGTCGAGCTTTAACCAAGACACATTATGAAAGCGGTAGGCCGCGATTTTATTGCCCAACACCTGGTCGTCTCTCGTCAACAGAAGCGAGCAGGGACTCGGTCCGTAGACGGTGTTGACGACGCGGTCAGAGTCTCGCACCGCCAGCAGCACGGCGTCGTTGGCTCGTTTTAGGCGGGCGCTAGAGACTACAACGTTCGAGGAAAGATTCTGGAAGAAGACGGAGGTCTGCTCCGCGTTGAGGTACTCCAAGAATTTGTGGCACGACACGGCAAAGCGAGTGTCGGTGTGCGTGCCGTCGAGCTTCTCGCCCCAAAACGGGAGGTAGAGCCGGGAAGACCTCTTTTCGTCGTAGGGCTTCCGCGCGTTCAAAACCTCGTTTATGTAACCCGCGTCGTAGGACAGCGCTGTATCCATATTTTTATCTATACATACGAGGACGGTTTCGAGATTATTTTCAAAAAGTTGTATTCGTAAGACGTCAAGAGTATTCCTCGACCGGAATTATTTATCGTAAGCCTATGGAGCAAGTAGCGCGGGTGAAATCCTTCTCCTTCTTCTTCTTTCAGCAGCTCGACCACCGCCGGAACCTTGACGTCAGCCAGATCCCTAAAGAGTCGCGTTCGCACGTTGGGCGCCAGTTTGGAAAAGCTCTCGTAGCCGATTTTTCTGTGCACCGTGACGATCTCGTTTTTCGCGGTGCGTCGCGAGGTGAGTCCGTGGCTCGAGAAAGCGTTTTCGGCTATGTATATCGAATAAAAATCGTTCCATTCCGTAACTTTGTTGTCCGTGGCTATGCTCGACGGTAGCACAGCGGTCTCGTCTATCTTGGCAAAGAGCGTGTTGAGAGCGTTGGTACAAAAGACCTCGCCTATTTTGTCCAGTGATGCCGAGTTTCCGTCGCTACCGTACGCGTAAGAAATTTTACCCAGTTTAAGATGGACGACGGTGTAGTATTCGGTCCAAAGAGGATGAATCTGCACTCCCCCGTCGGTCAGTTCGTATTTCTTGGTAACCTGTAAGAGAGCCGACGCGTCGTCCAAGACGTAGCAGTGGTGCACGATCGGGCTCCGATCAAAGCCGTTATCTGAGAGTGTAGTGTAGTCCATCAGGCCTTCTAGGAATCTAGCCATTTGAGCTATCATCACCTTGGGGACTAGACCAAAGTCGCTACCCATGCCTGCCACTAAGTCTCCGTACCTGTCATTTGCCATGAACACTTTGCGAGTAGCGACCTTAGTTGCCTTAATTAAGGCTACACTTCTTTCCAAATCTTCTCGGTCGATGGAGCCTCCATTGTTAAAGATGTTGTACAAGTGTTTCGCATTACTTATGGCGTACACGTCGTATCGTTGGACGTCATCCTTCATGCTAATGCTCTCTTGGGCAAAAATACTAACAATGATAGAATAGAAAAATTAGTTATTGATGGGATGGAAAAGTGCGGTTCTGAACTATCAGATGCTTTTAATCGTTATTTTGTGAACGTTGGGTCTAGTACCTACTGCAGTGATGCAGCACAAAATATACCTAGAGTTTGTGATACTATATTTTTTTATCCTACCGATGAATATGAAGTTTTTTCGACGATAAATAATTTACGCAACAATCACAGTTGCGATGCTGATAGTATAAACATTAAACCCGTGAAATTTGTTGTCGACCTCATTGTGCCTTGTTTAACACATATTTATAACCTTGCTCTTTCGTCGGGTGTGTTTCCCACAGGCATGAAAACAGCAAAAGTAACAGTACTGTTTAAGGCAGGAGATAGAAATAGTATGGGGAACTATCGTCCAATATCCATTCTTCCTATTTTTTCAAAAGCCTTAGAAAAGCTTATGCACTCAAGGATCACAAATTTCTCAGATCATCATAATGTATTAATAGAATCTCAGTTTGGGTTTAGAAAATTTAGGTCTACCGAGTCTGCCCTTTTGCACCAAAAAGAAATTATTTTAGATACTTTAGAAAAAAAGTTAACAACGATTGGCGTTTTCCTTGACTTTAGTAAAGCGTTTGATTGCATCAACCATGGTATACTTTTAGACAAGCTATTTTCGTATGGCTTTCGGGGAGTTTCATTTTCATTGTTAAGGTCATATTTTGAGAACCGTTGCCAATATGTTTCCATAAACGAGCATAGGTCCTCTTTGCTTAACATTAATTGCGGTGTTCCCCAGGGAAGCATTCTAGGTCCCCTTTTATTTCTTTTTTATATAAACGATATAGTTGCTATTGACTCTGATGTAGATTTTATTATTTATGCAGATGATACAAGTATGATCATTTCTGATTCAAATAGTGAACGTCTTATCAGCAAAACAAATAATGTCCTTTCAAAATTAAAAACCTGGTGCATAAACAATTCCCTTCATATAAATGCTAGCAAGAGCAAGGCTATAATATTCCAACTACATTCCAGAACTCAAGCAACCTCATCCTCTCTTCTGAAATATGGCACTGATATTATTCAATATGTTGAAAATGTAAAAACTCTTGGTGTATTTTTTTCTTATAACATGTCTTGGAACGACCATATTAGACACGTTCGCACTAAACTTTCTAGAATAGTGGGTGTGTTAAATAAATATAGAAACATTTTACCCACAAGTGTCAAAATTCAACTTTTTAAATCACTATTCTATCCCATCTTATGCTACGCGCACCTAGTGTGGGGGTCTACCGGCACAACGAACTTAAACTTGCTTCGAATATTGCAAAAAAAAGCTCTACGAGCCATAGCTAATGTCCCTTCAACCTCTCCATCCTTGCCACTGTTTGAGAAGTACTCCATACTTGACGTTTCAAAAATGTATCCACAACGATTAATATTAACATTCCAGTCTGCCATGAAAGGTAAATATGATACTTTTCTCGCTATTGCGGACCTTCATTTGCACGATTCCATTCGTCAAACACGTCAGATACATCCATGGCATATACCACAATCACGAACTAACTTTGGACGTCAAAGAATTAAACATGCACTTCCCGAGCTACTAAATCATATCGCATCATTAGGAATTGATGTTATGTCAGTGGGCAGAAATGATATCTCTTGCATTGTATAATACTTAAAACATACCTTCTATTGTTTTTTTTTTTTTTTTTTTTCTGTGTTAGTGTTGCTTGCCTTGTAGGGGTACCAAAGGGCCGGTCAAGCTGCAAATAGCAGCTTTTTTCCTTTGGTTTTCCCCCATCGTTGATGGAAATAAAGAAATGTTTCAATGTTTCAATGTTCAATGACCTTTAGGCTCAATGCCCATATCATCAGGGGGAACAAGACGCGCGAGCTAATCTCCGTTTCCAAATTTTTCCACGTGGCGGTCCAACGGTCCACGTACGTGCGGTTCGGTCTCACGAAAGGCTGTAGGGGCATACATAGACCCATTCTCGCGTTTTCCTCTTTCACCATCAAGTGTAACGGTTCGACTTTACAAGCCGTTTCGTTGAACAGCGTCAGGGTGTTCATGGCATAGAGTGTCGCGTCGTACAAGTCGTAGTTCTGGATCGCTCTATTGGCAAAGAATATGTCTCCATCGTTGTCCACGACATAATCGGAGTATAGAGCCACTGAGAGTGGAGTGCTAGTAAAGGGTAACGTTGTGGTATTATTTCCTGACTTTAACCTGTCTAGTATTCGCTTCCAGTGATCGGTGCCCGTTCTCTTAGCCGCGTGAATGGACAAAGAGTCGACGATCTGCCATACGTCTTCGTTTATGAGGTCGTCATCTCTACCCACGTTATAGGTGTACACTCTGTTGAATACGGATCCTCTCGAAATTAGCTTTAAATGCTCCACGATTTCAACTTCGTGTGTATCTGCATTGTCGTACGTTTCGTCTCGCTTACACATTGTAGCCAGCGCTGACATTATTTTTTCATATAGAGCTTCGTACGTCTTTCCATTATTAAACGTGTCTTTAGGAAATGCCAACATTTGCTTAGCCTCCTCTGTTGAATATCCATTCTCAGAATTATTGGCTACAGTCGGCTCGTATGAAACACCAAGTTTCTTTACTTTTTCGAAAAATCTCTTTAAATAATTGCATTCTACGTTCGTGTACTTGATTTTTCGTTCAGGCTGTAAAGGTATGGGAGATATCAATTTCACTCTATCTTCGGTGACTGTAGACTCTCCGTTAGTTATGAGAGGTATGGGCGAAGCGTTTTCTGGAAAGTACTGGATGGAGGTCTGTTTGGCAACCACCCCATCGGCGTCCGATGGGATATCGAACAGAGGCGAAGCCATCGCGCAATACAACGGAGACGTCAACACCATACATAATATCTCGTGAAATACCATCCATCGCTCGTCCTCGGTCTTGTCCACCGCGACTCTCGTCTTGTCCAAGTATTCCGTAGCCTTGGAACGTAGAAAGCGATTTCGCCAGAAAGACTTCACTTTCGTCCATAGGCGAGTCCTCCAGTCTGCTGGCAAATCATACTCCATCCGAAATAAACGGTCGGTCGTCGCCTCGACGTAGTGTATCAGCCCAACTAAATATTTTATGTACTCGTCTATCTCCGACGTTGGTCCTACGACAATGTTTGTGCCCGAAAGCGCGTAGATACTGGTCAGCCAAGGTTTCTCCATGTAGAAGGTGTTCCCGAGGCACCTATAGCAAAGTTCGTAGTCCGTGACAGTAACGTGCGGTGGCGGAGCGGAAAGCTTACTCGCGAGCCGCATGAGCGGTGGGGGTTTCTGGAGTTTATCAGCATTTTCAGATACATATATCTACTCTTGAACGAAGGCACGATTTCTTCTCTAGTAAACGCGAGAGTGAATCTGTCGAACGTGACGTTCTTGGCCTGATCAGTCTTTCCAAAATAATCTCTACAAAAAGCGTTCTTCACGAGGAGTCGCCGATCGCTGTTGGGAGGTAGTTTATACACGCCCCTTTCCAACAGAGCATAGTCTAGAGAACATAGTATAGTCAAAGGAGTGTTGGCCTCGTATTCTCTACACAAGTAGACGTAAGCACCACCCTTGTAATGGTAAAAGCTAAGATCAAAGACCGTCTTACAGTGACTACAGTATTGGTTCGGTAGTATGTTTTCGACTTGGACGAGCTCGCCGTCCTTACCCGAATACAGAGCCTTATCCGTGACGAAAAAGTTTAGTCTAAAACCGCCTTCCTCTAGAGCAAAGTGTGGGTAGTACGTTTTGCGTAGGCCGGAGACCAAGTCCCACCTGAGCTTGTACCTGACGTTCATGGCCATCAGGAAGGGTCGGACGTTGATATCGGTTGGTCCATAGTTTGAATAAACGGACAAGAACATCGGTAACGACATTTTTATTATCTAAATGACGCACAGGCCATACGATATTTGGCGATTCCGCCCTTGTCTATCGCGCGTTCCATCCTGTTGTCCACGTACATGGCCCCGTGATGGCGAAGATAATTGTTGGAGGAGACCTCGTCCGAAACCCCCGAGTCGAAGAAGACGTGGCATTTGCCGGTCAGGAATTCGCAGGCCGAAGTCAAAACTCGCACCCATCGCGCCGTGGCGAAAGGAAAGTTGAGGAGCTTGAAGGTCAACTTCTCTACTCTTCGCCTGTTTTCCCTTTTCTCTTTCGTGTCGCCGAGTACCAGAGAAGGGCGGTAGGTGGCCGAGTCTAGCCACGCGTCCAGCAAGTGACGGACCTCTAGATGCGACAGCAGCTTTGGAAAGTAAGCGGTGGGATCCCTTACTCTATACGAAAAAACGACTTTGTTTACGTACGTCGTGGGATCGTGAAACAATAAATGACTGTTTTCCACGACTTTCTTGATCTCCGAGTCGTAGGTGGCGAATCTGCTCCAGGCGTCGGTACTGGAGGTTCCGAAAATGTTACAGAGCATCACGTCGCTCTTTAGTGCCGCGTTATTTGGCGCGGTCTGTCGCTTGCACGTGGCCGCAACCGTCCCCGACGGCCCGTACAGGACAGAGTGGAGGACGTGGATGGACTTTGCGTCGAGAGAAACGTCCCCGACGTCCTCCATCTCTATCCTCACCCTATTCATCGGCCAGTCGCGCATCAGGCCGACCACACTTCTTGCAGGAAGCAGTCGCTCGGGTGCAAGTCGGAGACCCTCCTCTGCGCCATGTGAGCCGTCACGTTAGATATTTCGGACTCGAAGAGCGTTTGAAGCGATCTTCTCATCGAACTTCGTCGCGCCGCGGTCTTGGACTCGCAAAGGTCCATCAATTGGAGTACCTTTTCCTCACTAAAGACTGTCGACGAATTTTTTGGAAATAGATTGTTCAGGTAATGCAACCTATAATAGACGACCGAGGCCAGTGGACCTATGGAACAATCCGTTCGCGCCGCGCCCACGAACCCTACGTTAGGGACTAATATCTTACCCCAAACTCCGGGGCTTAGCAACATGCTACGGAGCCTTTGGTACGCGTGTTTAATCACCGGAACTACTACCGCCGCTTTGAAATCGTCGTCGTAGGTTCGATTCGAGAACAGCGGTACGCGATTCGAGTTGGCGTCGAGGTTCGCGGCGGTCGACTCTTTCAAAGAGCCGTCGTCGGAGTAGAGCCAGGCTCCGTCGTTACAGCACGTCTCTAGGGCAAAATCTAACCAGTCGCAGGACTCGCATGCTCGCGTGACGTACGCCGCCCTCTTCCGCATGCCCCGAGTGATAGCGAAAAAGTTGTTGCCGAACCGCGAAAGAGTGTCGTTTCCGTACGCGTAGCTCGTTCTACACGCCGTGACGAGCCGCTGTGACATACTGCAGGTAGGGACCCCGGCCAGCGTAAAGACGGCTTCCCAATCTCCCGCCGATTGGAGTTTGCCGAGCGGTTTCGTCAATAGATACGACAGAGCCAAGTCGCCGCCTTTCCTCTTTATGACCTTGACGTTTCCACCCTCCTCGGTGAAGACGTTGTTGTTGAAATCGCTCGTCACCGTCAACTTTTCGGTTATCGCTAGGCTTTGAGCAGCTTTGACTGTGACGGGGTCGGTGAACAAGAGCGAAAGCCAAAAGTCGGCGACGAGTCTGAATGCTTCTAGAATGCCGAGGAGCGGTCCGGCGGCATCTGTGGTGAAATCGTAAAACGTCGGAGCGTAGACTTTAGGCGTTTTGAAGAGCGGCGCCAGGAGCCTAAAGACTTCGTTCTGATCGAATGGATAATTTGCCACCGGGACTTCTTTACCGTTCGTCGCTTCGTTTAGAGGTGAATAGAGGCAGTACACGGTCGGTCCGTACAATAAGCAGGCGGCTTGGTGAACAATTTCCGGACACGAGTCGTCGTCGTCGTCTACCAAGGCACTCCAGAGTTGGCGTTCAGAGAAGCGGTCCCCGACCAAGATTCTCGTCACCCACAGCCCGTAGTCACGTCCTTCCTCGGGACTCGGGTAGACGCTCAGCAACTTATTGCCGACAGCCGCGGCGTAGTCGGCCAAATCGTCCAGAGTGCGAGCGCACCCCTGCTGCTTGGCGGCGACAAATTTATTCCACAGCATCGCGTTGTTGACCGCATCGTCGGGATGCCTGAACCTGGTGGCCGCGGAAGACGAGAATCTGTCCGCGTCGTCGAATCTGCGTAAGGTCCTAGTTCGGTAAAAGTAATCCAGCGAGCACAGGTACTCGCCGGTGAGAGGATTTATTAGGTAAACGTAGCCGCCCGTCCAACGCGACGGCGCCAGACCACCGCCGTCGTCGTCGGGCACCAAGGTGACCGGGTCGACGGGGGGCGGCAATCGATGCAGCAGCCTATGGTCGTCCGGGTCGTAAGGACTCTCTCGCAGGACGAATGCCAACTCTCCCAAAGTTCCTGGGCTTATGTTGGCCTCGAATGCGCTCTTGGCAGCTACGGCGGACAAGTCCCCCGCTTCGAAATCTATCAGAGGGTCTAGAGTCAATGAGACGTCCCGGGTAATTTGTACGGAATACATTTTTATTATTTGAGATCAGTAAGGTTTCCGGAAGCGAATGCTACGCCTCTTGACACCCAACTGCTCTTCCGTCAGTAGGGAGGCGCCGACGCGCGCCACAAAGTTTTCGTAGCAGTGGCCGACCCGCACCATGGAGATGGTCCTGTGACCGGGCACGTCGTTCTTGATCATGACGGCCTTGACGTACTTGTATAGGGTGCTTAGCTTGTCTATGTCGTACACGGGGCACGGATACTCGTCGGCATCCAACCCCCCGACGAGCGGGCCGTCGTAGTATCTGTCCAGGACGTTGGATATGAGCGTTCGGAACGGGTCTCGTCTGTAGACCCACATGACGGCGCCCTTGACGCACGAGACGAGGTGCATGAGCTCCACGAAATAGGGCACGACGTCCCAGCCCTTCAAGAGCCTCGGGTACTTGGACAGGTACAGCAAGACGTTTTGATCGTGTCGATGGCTGGCGTCCACGTTGTGCATGGCAATCAGCGGCAGCTCTTCGCCTCTACCGGACGCGAGTTTGTAGGTGACAAAGTAACCGTTGGACACGGGGTTCAGGTCAAAGACTGTCCACATGTTGGGAACGCCGGACCTGTCCACCGCGTATCCCGTCGTTAGTCTAGTGACGTCTTCGAAAGATTGTCCCTCGATGGCTGCCTTGCCGGCGGCTTCGCAAAACTCTTCTCTCTCTTGCGGCCGCAGGTCTTCTTTGACGTATTTGCAAAACAGCGGTATGGTGACGTGCAGCGGCGTGGTGTCTTCGAGGGTATTAGGGTCTTTGTGGACCGTGTCTAGATGGGCACGCGAACCAAGAAAGCCATCTAGGAACTTCCGAATCCACCACTTTATCCACCGGACCCAGGTAGCCGAGCGTATAAGCATTCAATACAAAATCCAAGAAATCGTACGACGACGCGGCGTGTGCGAAGGCAGCGGCACTCTTCATAACGACATCAGTCAGTGGTTTCTGTGGGGCTAGCAACTGCGCTGGCGTCTTAAAGAGATAGGAAGCTCTGAGTCCGGTGATGGTTATAGTGTTGAAGAGTAGGTTGTAGTCAAAGTTGTTTATGTGAGAGTCGACGATCTGTGCGATCGACACGCCCGTTATGGACTTCATGGCCGTCCTAAAAATCCACCTCCACATTTCGGTACACTGAACGTTCCTTTGCGGACGCGTGAGTAGAATGGACAAGGGCTCTATCGGACTAGCGAACGTTTCGAGTATGAGGTCGTCGTCCACGGCAAAAGTGAATATAGCGTTGCACGACGTCGACTCTCGCGCCAAACACACGTGGCCAGTGTAAACTTTTTCCCGGTTCGCAGATGGATCTGCAACGTCGTCGTCCTTTTCGTAGTCTAGGACGTGTTCGTTTTTGTGTTTGGACATGTCCACGTCTTTCGGAAACGTGGTTTCGACTTTATTAACGAAATAGCGTAGCCAGTCGTTGACCAATCCGTTGAATAACACTTGGGCTAGGTTACTAGCCCAAGTTGAATAACACTAGGGCTAGGACTAGGTTAGCGAACGGGTACGTCCGTGCATACGCATCCTGCTTGTCAAAGTCGTACTTGACAAAGTATGGTTCCGCATCTATGTACGCATCGGCCAAAGTGTTGTAGGCATTACCGACCGGAACGCCTTCCGTATTCATCGAGAGCATCATTCGACTGTACACCTCTCTCCCGAACAAGACACACACGGCGGTTTGCACTGCCCTGACTTCTCGCATCGCATTGGTGGCCATCCAGAGAATGTCGTGCGCTCGGCGAGACGTGTCGAGGTCGCTTAACATCTTAGCATAGTGCGGTTCGTCGTTTATCCTCTGCTTCGTATACTTTAGCTTGTCTAGCGCCTCGTCGATAACGTAGGCCAGAGCCAGACCAAAACCGTAACCCACTTCGTGTTCCCTGTAGCTGTTTAAATCGCCGTATAAAACCGTCTTTCCAGCGGCAACCGCCGCTCCGACGTCTTTGGAGTAGTATAGGTCGTCTCGCATTCTGGCCATGCCGTCTGTGCATATCCTCTGCCAATAGAGACCGTTGCATATGGCGGCACTTTTCGGTCTCACGCCAGTCGCGTTCGACACGGACCACGGGTTGCGGTTGGTCACGTCCACGGAGTTGTACAGACAGTAAAGGTAGTCTAGCGTGCATAGGTATTTGCCCGAGAGTCCGTCGATCACGTACACGTAGCCGCCACATGTCTCATCTTCGGAGGCGTGCGTGTGGTGTACGTGAAGGTTCGACGACGGCGATCGGTAATAGGGCGTCTCCAGTCTATATTGCGGGGCCAGCAACAGGTCGCCGGGGTGCGCGAAGGTCTCGTCTCGGTTGCCGACGGAGTCTTTCTTCCACACCTCCAGCGGATGTTTCCGTAGAACGAAGGCTATCTTTTTGGCATCGAACGGGTTGTGAAAATTTAACACAATCCCGTCGTGTTGAACCAAGACGATGGCATTGACGCTGTTAAATTCATCTATCACGTCCTTTACCGTTACGGTCTGGCGTTCGTATTTTAAGAGCGGTCCGATGTCGACCTTACAATCGAGTGAGGTCTGCACATGCATGGTGGTTGCCATCGTTTTTATTTCTACATTAGTACGTTTAACCGTTTATTATTGCAACATAGCCCACACATCGGAACGGTGACGGTAGCACGTGCGAATCGCCAAAAAGAACAAGGCGTAAACTACCGCCACGACGCAGAGCGATGACAGCGTGCTGAACAAACTCCACACGGTCTGTCGTTGGGAAAATTCTTGCACGAAGCGTCCGGTGTAGCTTCCGAGAAAGGTCATGGGCTGCATCACCGTCTTCCCGATCAGATCGCTCAGCACTAGGAGGGGGTTGACGTGCCACATGGCGCCAATGTGGAGGTTCTGGTAGAAGCGTTCGCACAGATCGTCGTCGTACATATATCGCTTTAGGACATACCACGGCTCGTTTCCGACCACGAGGCATTTTTCGGGAATGCCTTCCGGATACTTGATATTGAAAGTGTCAATCTCGACCTGCTTCAGTTGTATCAGGTAGATCCAATGCCATACGAAACTCGTGACCAGGAAACAGCACACAAAGAGGCAGAGTTTGCACCTCCAAGAGGTGCCATAGCCGACCATGATCACCGAAGTCATGGCAAAGAACACGAGGGCCACTACGTTACACGGAAGCAATCCACATTGTGCAAATATGTAAAACATCGCGTCGCGTTTTTAATACCGCCGTCGCCGTTTGTTTTTAGTTTAAGAACCCTCCAATTACCGTTAGCGGGAAATACTAGGACCGTATAAACGATGTTCGCATTGGCAATTGTGGTGACGTTGATCACAACGAACGTGGTGCAGTGTTCGGAAAACGCTAGACTCTACGAGGAGAACTGGTGCATGAGCATGACCGAATGCTCGGTCAAGACCAAAAATCCATACGAGAGCTTGGAATCCACCAATATTAATCTCGGCCAATACAGAAGCATAGTGGCCGCCGCCAAAAAGAAGGTCCACGAACGAGACAAGATTGCCGACTGCAACAACTCTACGAGCGTGATGGTCTCTTACGAGGAGATACTCGACCTAATGATGTACGCCACGGTAGACTATTGGGGCAACGTTAAAAAAAAATTCGACAACACGCATCTGTGCGCCTATCCAGACTTTACTCTCAAAGTGCAGTGCAATATCAGGGAGAGCGTGTACGACGTTCCGCGCGGCTACGTCTTTCAAAAGCCGTACGTGTTTCAGACGTGCGAGCCACCGCACATTAGATATCCGTGTAAAGGCAACGACGCGTCCGTCTACACCCCAGAGCTCGTGAAGTGTCCCTTAATCAACGGGACGACTGTCCAGGTGGGGAGCCGAGTGAGAGTGACGTGCAGTAACGGCAAAAACGCCACGTTTCTGTGCGGTCACGACTACAAGTATCATCCGGTAGAGGATCTGGATAGCGCCGAGAAGGCTCTCAAACGCCTAAAAATCGACGCACTATGCGACGAGAAGGACGACGACGACAGCAACGACGACTCGCATAAAAACAACGAATGGCTCACGATAATTTGCATCTTTATTCTTTTGATCACCACAATCACGCCAGTGTATCTTTGCGTAAAGATAATTTTTGATACTTAAAATGAAAAACCCATACCGTCCTTTTTTTTTTTCGCCTGGGAAAACAACGGAACAACGATCAAGGCCACGCACCCTCGTTTTTGTGGGGAGGCACTTCACGTGTCCTCTAGGCGACTCCTTATCGCGATATCTATATGTAAGCTTATCTCGATGTCACTGCCCATTCGACCTTGATACAACCGTCTAAAGGTCACGTCGGATGGAGGTATATTAAGGACCGTTTCTCGCGACTACGGTATATTGCGACCAGCACTCTAAGGACAAGATGACTATCGGGCACCTTTGCGACCCAGATCTCGTCTTTACTAGGAACGTCAAGGCGGTCCCAAAGACGTCTTGCGCCCTAGATGCCGATCACGCCTGTCTCCCCGCAGGGGGCACCTGTGAAAGCAGGTGTTTGGAGAGTGGCATCTCCACGGACCCCGAGCCATGCGGGTTCGCCCGCCCACGTATGGCTGTGCGTGGCTTTCCCGTGTCTGGGGAAAAGGGCATCCTGGTGGTTGAGCCGAGCCCGGGGTAGGTTTGGACCCTTCGGGGCCCCCCGGGCGAGGCAATACACCACTTCGGCCCCCGCTTCTCATAGACGGGAGTCCTGGTAAGGCCCGGCCAGGATGATTCAGCCTAGTCGCCACTTCTATTCCCTTGTTGGGCTCGGTGGTGGGCGGTGCACCACAGTTTCCGAAAACCATTCCCCTCTTATGGGTTCTAAGCAAAAACAACCTGATCGGCCTCCGAAAAGAGGCCGGACCGAAGCACTATCCACATTTCTGAAACGAGACAACTCAAATGATCACTTCACAAGATTTTTCGTTCTACATTCCGATGACTCTTCTATGCCACTTTCAAGACTGTCTCCATTCCTTGTTGCCAAAGTTCTTCAAAACACACTCGGGGCAAAATATGAAGCAAAAAAGCTTTTTTCCGGTGATCTTCTTGTCGAGATTTATGAAAGGTATCAGGCAACTGCCCTCCTCAATCTGAATATGATTCATGATCTCAAAGTGACCGTATCTGCACACCGTACGCTAAACACCATTCGCGGTGTGATATCTGAGGATGATCTCATAACCAGTTCCGAAGAGGAAATCGTGGAGGGTCTAAGCACTCAAGGTGTTGTGGCCGCAAAACGAATTAAAATCCGTAAGGACGGCGAGGAACGACCTACGAAACATGTCATACTGACGTTCGAGAAAAACTCGTTGCCCCCTACCGTAAAGGCGGGTTACATTAACTGCAAAGTGCGGCCATATGTCCCAAACCCGCTTCGCTGCTTTCGCTGCCAGCGATACGGTCACGGTTCACGAGCTTGCCGTGGTCGTGAAACCTGTGCCAGGTGCAGCGGCTCTGACCATACTGCTGACGACTGCAACCTCGACTATAAATGTGCAAACTGCAACGCCGACCATCCTGCCTACTCTCGATCATGTAACCACTTTAAAAAGGAAAAAGAAATACTTGCTCTCAAGGTGAAAGAAAACATTTCCTACCAGGATGCAAAGCGCCGCCTCTCTGCTTTCCAGAGAGGATCTTTTGCCGAGGCGGTGTTCAGCAGAGGACCTGCACCGTCTAAGGTATCGGTGGCGACCCAGGTGTCTTTTTCAGACCACGGGAAGCCACTGCAGTCCTCTACGCCCAGGCTGAAGCTTGCACTTCCTGGGCATTCTATCTCAGCTGCGAAAGCAGCAGATCCACATAGTCGCACCAAGGACATAGGTGCCGCAGCTGCGACGGAGGTTACACCTTCGTCCCCGCCTCCTGGTCCCTCCCCTCAGGCAACGGAGCGAGTGTCTCGCTCCTCCTCCCTGGGGAGAACTTCCCCGTCTAGGAGGCAGCACGTTCGCGATGTCCATCGCGAGTCGCTTTCGATTCGTAGCCAGTTGCTCGTAATCCATCGGTGCGTTTTATAACAAAAAAAATGTTGAATTACGACGCCTTCGTGGACTACTGGTCCGCGAAATTAGACTTTGACTCTGCAAAATGTCGGCAGAAATTTATCGCCGACAACCCCAGGGCTCTGAGTAGGTCGCCGAGCAAACTGGCGCAAGCTCTGGCTCCGCAGCTCACCAAGCTCTTGGACTTGGAGCAGGACGAAGTCGTAGATTGGTGCAGGATACTGCTCGCCGGTTTTTACTATTCCTTCGAAACTACTCCTGATGCCAAAGTTAAGGCCATTCAATATGCCTATTGCGACTACGTTACAAACACTACTATAAGAGATCATTTAAATTTTCAGAACGCAACCGAAGACGACGTTTGTGTACTAGAGGGGGATAGTTTTATGCTTCCCAAATTTATAGTCAAGAAAGCTACGGGACAAAGTAGGGATACCCCTCCCGATCTGCTGAGTCGCCCCTTGACGTTCACGCTCGCCGCGAACGTGGTGCAAAGAGACACGAACGTCTCTGAGGTGAGATACGTGGACGTGGACTGTCTATACGCCGCGTCGGCTCTCTCCGCGCACTCGAAGAAGATGCTACCGGCAATGAGCGGCGTGATCCGAAAGTGCGCCGAGGAATGGGGAACCTATTTTTCACCTACGTTTGCCAGCGCAGAACTAATAATGTTAGCCAAGGGAGACATTACCGAAGAGATGGCCATTCGATTCGACGACCACTGCCAGATGGCGTGGAACTGCGTTTTTCCCATGCGGCAAGATACGAAAGACTTGGTCCGTCAGTATGTGAACACGGTGAACGAAGTCAGGTACCTGGAGAAACACGGTCAGGTCAAGTTGTTGCTACAACACTACGTTGCCGAAGAATTTGCGCGAGGCGTTGGGGTTTGGATAGACTTGGGTTATTCGAACTATCAACCGAGTAGCATCAACCACCTGTTTACTCGAACGTCCACCGCTCTGAGCGTAGCGACCAAGAAATCCGCCGTGTTTTATCCGATCGGACAAAACGCGACCACGAGAATGCTGAAATCAGCCCGTCGCACAAACATTCCGATGCAAGGACAATACCTCTCGTACGACGACGACACTCCCTTCGTTACCGCGCACGACGATAGGGTCTTTACGGTGGATCGTCACAGAGTGCGCTGGGGAGTCTTCAACCGACAGCGAGCTCCGTTCATGCCCCTCTTCCTAAAGTGTAAAAACAGTTACGTTCTGCTCTCCAAGCTATTGTACTCCCGGAAAGAGACGAAAGCAAGCGAATGGTATAGCTCTTTAATAGGGGCGGGCGAAGCCATAGACGAAAGTAAGATCACCAAGGAGGATACCGACGACCATATTACGAAGATTGTAAAATCTGTCGTGCTCGCTCTAGTGAAAGAGTTCCAAACTGCTCCTATCAGGAGCACAATTGATCTATGTAATAGATCCGACGAGGTGGTCGTGAATAGACCGAGCTCGGAGGTGTCGTTTCCTGCGATACTAGATCTCTTTAAAAGAATATATGGTAGGAACTCCTTGTATTTGAAATTGCACGTACCGGAGAAAGATGTAGAATGGATAATGGGCACAATGCCAATGTGTGACAAATATGCGAAAAGCACGAACCGTGATTTGAAGTTGGGCCAAACGGGCACCGTAGAGACTAGCGTCTTTGCACTCGAATCGTTAGAGAGATTGATATTAACGGGCTATTATTCGTACGAGAATTTCGGAGAAAAAGTCAAAGTAGCTTATAAGGAGTTGTACGGAAAAGACTTGGACATTTTCGATATGCCAAACATAACTCCAAAGGTTACGATAACGCCACCAGCACCAGCACCGCCACAAAAAGTACCAACCGTAGTGCTCAGGGAAGACATCAAGCCTCTAGTGATCAAATATTTTTCCACCGACACTTTGCAAGACCTCAACGACTTGTGGACAGTGTACGAACTCTACTCGCTACCGTTTGCGAGCACGTTGGAATGGTTGTTGACGGCGGCCGACACTTACGGCTACACGAACTGCGCGGCAATGTCGCCCTGGGTAAAGTTGGCCGGATGCGCGGCACTGTCCGCCGGCCTATTGTACGATCACCCCGAAACGTGGGGCATCTACCCTCCACAGGGACGCTTGAACGTAAACTACGATTCGACCGAAGTGGTGGAACTAGTTTTAGATTCTACTACGGGACTTAAAATAAAGTTGGACTCGCAACTGTGCAGCACCGTAAAGAGCCTGATGGACAACACTAGGAAATACATGTTGGAGACGACTCTGAGAGACCTATCGACTGCCGTACCGTCCGCTCCACCGGTACAACTTTATTCGCTGGATCAATACTTGAAGAACGAAGATTGGTTCTTGACGCACATGGGCAACGCTTTTACAAACTACCTAAACCGCGTCAACGTGGAGTTGTTCACTAGCCAGGCCTGTGACGAGTCGGTGGCCGCCTTCCTGCGAATAAACACCACGAAGATCGTTCCCTGTACTCAAAACGTCATACGCCGCTCCTTTATGAGCAGGGGCGTGTCGCGCGCCGTGGCTTACGGCATGCCGCTCGGATACAGAGTGTCTTTGCCGGCGTCGCTAAACGGCAGCACGCCGGGTCAGGTGAAACCCGTGATGCTCAGGGTGGGTTTCGTTCCTTCTAGCGTCAAGGAAGCCTACCTGGAAGACCTAAAAGAGAGACACGGGTCGGGTCCGTACGAAGCGGTCGCCGAAGCGTTCGGCCAGATCCCAAACGTCATGCGCCTAGTGGTTCCTCTACAGACGGAGGGCGGCCACGTGGAAGACCTGATTCGCTGCGGCTACCGACTCGTCTTGCACAACGGTTCGCTGGACCTGGACGACGACGTGGTCAGAGCCGCGGCCGTCTACAGACATTCTCCGCAACTGGTGAAAGAGTGGAAAGTCGCCAAGGCGGCCACTTGGGGCACCCCCGACAAGGAAGAGTTTCTCTCCGAATTTTACCTGAGCGCCGAGGAGATATTCGCTCGCCTACCCAAACTCGCGCGCTCGGCACTGGCACTTACACCCGACCTACACAGGCGAGCGAGCCACCGACTCGTGGTCGACGACGCCAACGTTGTAGTGGTGGCACCAGTGACCGACAAGGCGGACGCTCTGTCCCAGTACGTAAACACCATAGAGCAGCGCTTCTCCAACTGGCTGCGTAACAACAACATTCGCGCTAACAACGCCGCGTGTCCTCGCAACTATTCCAAGGTCGTGATTCCGCTGTACGCCGAAATCTTACACAAGGCCCATCGTCTGGCGATGGAACGAACAGTCCCACCCGACTCTCTCCTGGCCGACAAGTACCGCGTCGAGCGGATGAAGTCGGTCAAGAGGCTCTTGTTCGAAGAGGCCGTCCTGTCTCACCAAAAGCGCCGCCGACTGACCGACACCGAAGAGGCGCACGTTCTGGTGACGTCCGCCCGCAACCCGATCGATCACGACTTTATGAACCCTTTGGAATTGATCCGAGCACACTACATGGAGATTGCGGCGGCCTGTTTCGAGTACGTGTCGCGCACTCCGCTAGAGATTAACAAAATCTCGCCGGGATACGCCGTCTACGAGCATCCCGGCTACCCGCGCCACACGAGGGCGGACGTGGTTCGCAAGATCCTCGTCGAGACCAAGGACGTCCCCGGCGTCGTGTTCGACTTTCTGAACGCCTTCTGCAAGCCCGAGGTGAATGCCTACGTCTACGTTCGCAATTCCATCGACGGCCTCGAAAGAGTCGACCTGAGCACCACACAAAAGCTCATGGACGTGTTGCAGAGGCGCCTGGACGAGTACCGCGCTCTACCCGGTATCGATAGAGAGCGGGTCGTCAACGGTCTGGAAAAGTTTGGGCTACCCGAGTACGGCATTCACGCTCCGTTGCACACAAACGGGCAGACCGGGTGTTTAGATATTGAAAAGACCAGAGACGAATTGGTATGCAGACTCAACAATTTATTTTGAGAGTTCGAGATACTTTCCCTTTTCGAGTACGGAGACTCCGCGGGGCATGCACTTGTCCACCCGCATTTTCAGATAGCAATCGGCTCCGGGCGGTAGTAGATTCGGAATCCACTCGGTGTTTATCTCCGTCAAGAGTTGGTTCCAGTCAATCTCTCGGAGCTGGGGAGAGGAAAACAAAATAGAGTCGGTGTCGGTATACACGACTCGGAGATGCTTCAGTCGCTCCCTCATCGTCGCGACGCACTTTAGCAGCGTCCTAGACAGCCGGCACGTTGCGGCCAGGACCGACCTGTTTTGGAGGCACTTCATTCTGCCGATCGAGTGCTTGTAACTGCCCATGCATCCGATGGCCGAGTTGCACATCTTCTTCAACATCCTCTTCATACCCGGGTTCTCCTTCAAGAGCTCGTAGGCCGACTTGAGAAGACACTCGGACACGCTCCGAAATCGCGTAGAGTCGATCTCTGTAAACTGTACGAGCACGGACGGATACATTGAACAAAAATCGTACAGGACGCAAGGGCCGTCGTCGTACCGACCGACCGCGGCAAACTTGTAGCCCCCCCTGTATTCCATGCACCTGTCCCAGGTCCGCCCCTCGAACGTGTCCCACGCACACGCGGATGCAGAACACGTCCTTACGGCGTGGCAGACGTAGTCGTAGGGTAGCGGGGCCTCTTCATCCAGTGTCAGTCCGTAGCGGTCTCGAAGCTGGCTCGCAATTTTCGCAACAGCGTCTTCGCACGCAGCATCGACGGTGACGAATGGATCCACCCAGGCCTCGTCTGCGTTCCGCATGGCCGCGCACTGCAGCAAGGACGCGACCAGCAACCTGCTCGCAAACTCTTCGTCCTCGATTCCGCCCAACGAGTCCAAGAGAATCTTGAGCCGCTCCTTCAGATCACCAGCACCTTCCGAGTCCAAGGAGAAGAGTTGCGGCACGTAGGGCACCACCTGCACCGCGTACTTCCGAAAGAGCGCCTCCGAAGCCTCCCCGCGGTGAACCGACCAGAGCTCCAACACCACCCCCGTCAGTGGACGTCGGTAGCCACACACCGTTCCGTGGTAGCAGAGTGTCCTCGGCGCCACTTCCTTGAGACAGGACGAGGGGAACACTTTGGAAGCCAGCGTAAAGTAGACGCGGCCGAGATCTTCTCGGTGTAGGGCCGAGGCAAAGTCTAGACCGCAAGCCTCCGCTAAACCCAGAGTCTTGTAGAGGGCCACGCCGAAGTAGTAGACGTGAAGACTCCCCTCGACGCGTTTGGCACACTTGTTCTCGACCAGCGCGTCCGCGAGGAACGCGGTGCAAGCCGGCACTCGGACGTTGAAGAGGGACATGCTCGTGGGTATCTGGATGCCGTCCGTCGTCGTGAAAGCCTTTGAATTGAATTTTGACCATCGCGAAGCCTCCGTCGATCGTAAGAGGTCCAGTTGTCGATCCGTCATCGCGTCATAACTGGGGTCAGGACAATGATCCTGTTACTTGCGCGCCCCCACTCGTACAACGCCAGGATGGCCTCGTGGCGGTGGGTGAAGTCGGACCCGAGTCCGGCCTGCTGTAGCACCTTCCGCAGAGCGGTTATGGTCATGTTTGCCAGCTTTGCGCCTTTTATGAGCTTCTTGTAGGACGTTGCGTAATGCGGCAAGTTATCAATCTTGTTTGAGATGACGTACCTGTTTACAACGTGACGTCTGATGTTATCGACGAGCGCGTCGCCCGTCAAGGTCACGTCCAGTACCGATAGAAAAATCTCGCCCGGACCGAAGGAGGTGGATCGCATAAAGTCCTTGACGATTCGTATGTTCTTGGTCGTCTTTACTCGCTTGTCGAATAAATATTGCCGCATGGCTTGCTTCTGGACAATCTTGTACCTGTTGATGGAGTCGTCAATGAGGCACATGCCTATTCCGGTAATGTTGTACGAGTACTTTGACGACGCAAAGCGCGATGTGGCGGCCAAGAGTTTGTCGATCTCGCTCTCGTCTGCGGAAGGCTCGCTCTTGCGGTTGTCGTCGTTGTTGGTCGCGTACAGCGCCAGCAGGTTCGAGAGTCTACCGTCTGCGGTGGCCGGAGAAAGGGGGGTGTCTCGAATCATTCTGACCATGGCTCTCCGAATCACGTTCTCCCTGTCGACGGCCTTGCCGCGTCTCGTGGCATAGTGCTGGCCGTTGTACATGTACACCTTGACCACGGCCGAGTCCACGTTGCTGTGCGAGCCGAGTCTCGAGACGCGGCCCAGCGCCTGAAACATGGTCGCACACTCGTAGGTGGGGAATCCAGCGATGATGTGCATGTGCTTGACGTTCTTGAGCGTGTGGCCTTCGCAGAAAAAGAAATTGGTCACCATGATCACCGAGGAGGTAAAGTTGTTGTACATGTCGCGTAGCTTCGTCAGGTACCAGGCGGGGTCCCCTGGCACGACGAATATGATGGTCATGTTTTTCCAGACAAACTTTCGGGCCGTCGTTTTGCTCTCGTGCTTGCCGTTGTTCATGATGGTCAAAATGTTTTCTCTAATGTCGTAGCGGTACGAAACGACAAAGTGCTTGTCCTTGGGACGCTTCACAATCTCGTCAAAGACTCGCTTGACGACGCAGTGAATGTCGTCGCAGGTCTCCCGTTTGCAGTCGCAGCCGATTGCGGGGAAGTCGTCTTCGCTCAGAGGGTAGCGCACGTCCACCACGTTGGGCACGGTGTAACTCCCGTCGTCCCTGACCACGTGGAGAGACGTCTTGTAAATCTTTTTGAGAAACTTGCTTCGGAACGACCATCCGAATGCTAAAGTATCTCTCGGCGTCCTCGACCGTCTTTATGCCCTGGTCGAAGGTGGTGACCCACTGGAGCAGCTCGCCTTCGAATTTTGTAAAAAACGGGGTGGCCGTGCTGCACACAAATATCCGGTCGCGAGTCTCGTGCGCCAGCTTATGGACGGTGTTGCGAGCGTGCACCTTGTAGCTCCTCTTGCGCTCGTCCACCGCTACGAGAGGTCCGGTGGTCGCGTCGCTGCCGCCCAAACATGCGTCGCTCTTGAGATTCCATCTCGAAATGAAAGTGTGAAACTCGTCTATGAAGTAGCCCACCACCTCGTCCGACTTGTCGTGTTGCGACTTGCGAACCCAGCGAACAAAGTCTTTCCGGGTGAAAATCTGCACCACGCCGCTACCGGAACGGCATCCGCAAACGTCCACCGCGTAACGATCTTCCGCCGTCGTCGATAAAGACGGTGGTTTCTTGCTTAGACCGTAGTGTGGATGTGCAAGCCGCCTGTAAACTGTCTTTCGCGAAGGAGCCTTGTAGATGTCGGTCCCAAAAACTCGTTGGTATTCGCGCTCGGTGTCGGCCAGGAGCGCGGACCGGGGCACCACGACGACGACCTTTGTTATAAAACCGCTATCCTCGTCTTGCCGGAACCCGTCGGACAGATCAAAAACAATTCCCGGATATAGTTGTCGCTCAGGAATGGAGCTATAATGTGATCCAGATCGTCGTTCTCGTTCGTGGCACTCATCCCGACTGAGAATGAATCTTCCGACAAACAAGTTGTTTCGCTACGCCCTTTGGGACGCCGGCACGTCGGTGGAATCGGCGGCCAGGGCGGGCGGTGTGTCGACGCAGCTGGTCGAGGCCTTTAGAGACAAATACGGCACGTTCCGGTCACTGCAATCGCTCTACGAGCTCTGTCTCGCCTATCTGGACGACTTGCTCGCAAATGGGAAGACCAGGGACGAGGAGGTGTTTATAAATTTCACGTTCGTCGTGCCCGACGCCTATCACGAGTTGTCTGCATTCGATCGGCGCCGAATCGTAAAGTGCGAACTGGACATGTACCTCACTCACGCAAAGGACAACGAGGTCATGTCCGTCGAGACATCGTCGACGTCGGTGGTGACGGCGCGATACGTCACCGAGTGGGAGGTGTTCGCCATTAAGGGGCTGCAAATTTATCGAAACTAGTATAATAAAAAATGCCGCATTCGAACCGTTATTCGTCCGTTTCGATCGCAAATACGATAGTGAGTGAATATGAGGAGGACATTAACAGCAGCATGTACCCGCAGATTCACGTCAACGACGTGTGGCGAGAGAGAGACTTGGAGTTTAACGAAAACGGGCACATTGTGCTCTTCAAGAACGAGACGTTCCGAGCGCTGCTCTGGAACCCCAACGTGAACGTAGAGGCCATAGCGGACACGCCCAGGCTGCAACACATCTGCACTAAACTCCGCATGGCGTATCTGAAAGAGTGCACCGATACGGTGACCAAACGAGGCGCCACAAACACCATCATGTCCTTTATTCTGGCCATATGCAACAATTCGAGTGGAACCGACATCAACATCGACGGCTTCTCATGCCACGTCCCCTACGACTTTCAGCACCTCAACACGACCGACAAAATGAATCTGGTGGAATTTTTCTGCTAACTGTACGGCGTGTACTGCGTGGACAACAGATACATTACCAGTGTCGGCGAGATGACGGACCCGGACCTTGTCGTCGGAGACTTTGTGGACAACTGGGAGGTGTTTATGCTAAAGACGTACCGGATCCTTCAGACAAAGACCAACATCAAGGCCGTGCCTCCAAAAATTGAAGGGGAGGTCACTGCCACCGAATGGAACCACAAGACCAGAGCTCCGTTCATCGATCAGAAGACTCGTCTCGTTACCTGGTACGATACGTACGGTCGCAAGATGCAACGCGTTAGGGACAAGACGTGGCTCGTGTCTCCGATGGACGCCGAATACGCCATGCCCCACGTATTTGAAAACACCTTCGGTTCGATCCCATACGAGATGCTCATCGATCCCAACAGCGCCGAGTCGACGCCTGCCAAATCCGTGGAGGTCGACGACAACGGGAATCCCGTCGACGACAAATCCAGTCCTCCCCCGGCGGAACCCGACGACAATGGCCGCGACGGCGTGTCCTGGCTCATTGGTAGCATGCTGTCCGGCAGCGCACTCGGAGCGATGGTAATTTACGGATACCGCAAACGTTGATCGATAATAAAGACAAAGACGAGAAGTTTCAAAGAGTGTAAATTTATTTAGCCACGAGAGATTGCATGTACATGTGATAAACGGCAACCCCAAAAACGCTGAGCATGATGACTATCAGGCACGACGAGGCTTGCAATAGGCCCGACTGACGGATTGAACACTCTGGTTTCATGACCGCCGAGGATATCGGTGCAATCAACATAAAGAAAAGACCTCCGATGCAAAGTATGGTACCGAGTACGCCTCGAAACATGTAGTTGCCGTCGGTGAGGCCGTGCATTACTCCGGCGACCCAACCGGTATAACCCAGGATGCAAAAGATCCAAAAGAGCAACTTCATGCGGGCGTAGTAGCGTTCCTTTTCCATCTTGCTCGCAGACACTTCGTCTCTTCCCTTCTTGGATTTCTTGTTCTTTGCGGCCTCAAAGGCTTTCATGAGCGAGTTTTGCTTTTCGTCGCTCTTGCTAGACCTCGGAACGCTCCTGCTCGGGTCTTGACGGCGGTCGTACCGATCGTTCGTCGAAGCGGACATTTTTATTTACCAATGGAACCAAAGATCGTGTCTCTCGGGCGCTACGCTCGCTCGCCGACCGTACGTATCGGCCATGTGCTTGATGGCCACCTGTTCGTGGTAAGGGTAGCGCTCCGCGCCAGCGACGGCGTCGTAGCCCGACGGCAATTTACTGTACGGTTTGGTTTTGTCCGCCAGCAAGGCGCTCCTCCTTTGCAAGACATCTCGCGAAACGCACGACCTAAATAGGTAACATCCAAACAGGAAGCTGGCTACCGTCGAAAGAAGCGCCACGGGGACTGTGCTCATGATTATTTTGTTATTGAATACAAAAATGACGACCGTACGTATCGGTTTAATGATTGCGCTACTCGTGGCGCCGTCGTTGGTGGCCTCCAAATCAGACGCCAATAAAAAATTGCCCTACTGGCAGAGTCTGCTCAAGGTCGCCAACGTTCGCTCAAAGATACTCAAAGTGAACAAGACGAGTTACGCCGTACTGTACACGTGCGACAAGAACGACACTCTGTACGGCGGACCGCCCCTAGTGTACTGTCAAAAGCCGAAAAAGATGGTGGATGACGCATCGGGCGAGAAGCGCGAGTGCCTCTCGGTGAGCAACGAATACGCCGAGTGGCTACCCGCTTTCATCGGAATCGTAGGACTCCTCGGCCTCGGCGGCGGAGGTGCTCTATGCTATAAACAGTACAAGGGGTAATTGTTAAATAAAATAATAACGATGCGTATTCTCGTCCTCGTAACTTTATGTAGTTCCATAGTGTTGGCGCGCTACGACTTGAGCGCCGACATACGCAATTCCGTAAACGACCCATCCTACGGGAGCCCGCAGTTGATATACACCTACGTGATCAAGAACGACGAAGCCATCAGCACGCTCACCAACCGCGAACTGGCTGCCGTGGTGAAACTCGCCGCCGAACTCTTGAACGGCCACATCTTTTGCGGCTCCAATCTTCGAGTCATGGAATACAATTCGTCTCTCGACGCTCTGCCCGACAGGCGGAATCAGCTACACATCAAAAGGCCCTTTCCGATATCCTTTCAACTGGGAGAGTACCTTTCCTCGACCGAAAACGGCTTCTACACCGAACCGCACCTCTCGACCAAGGATAACTACCTAGACGGGCGACCCGGTCTGCGAAAGTGCCTATACGACTTTAGTAGCATTCTGTACGGGAGCCGAGACGCTCTGGCACACGCCGTGTACGACAAGCTGATCCACATAAACACGCTAAAGGTCGTAAATGCCTCGGCGGACACCATATTACACACGGTGTTACACGAGTTGGCCCACGCCGTGGGTTTTCAGCATTTGAAGAATGCGTCGTATTTCATGTACCCTTCCACGCCGGGATACGGGGGCAGTTTGCCCTACTCACAGTGGTTCGAATCTTACAATCGGTTCTTTACATCGAACGAAGTATCCGTGATGAGGGATCGCTCGAGCAGATACAACGACTCTGCAATAATGTACGGCGGTTGGCTCGGGCACCAATGTCGCTCGCGCGACATCGACACGGACATTCAGGAAGCGCTCTCAGAGGCCAAGCAGACGGTCGCTCAAAGCGGCTATAGCTTCGATCGCGACTACAAGTATTTTATGGACGTTCTCCGGACTCTCAGAATTCAAGACGCCTCTGCGATTGCGCACTCTCAGGTTTCCGGTCTACACAGAACGCACACGCTCATGAGCGAGGCCATGTTGCAGAGGGAACTGGCGGGCATTCGCGGCAGACCAGTCATCTTAAATTTCTTCAACGACAGCCTGATTATTCCCTCGTACAACTGGGACACGAAGCGTTTCATTTTCGCCGCAGAGGACGGTACATGTTGGGGGGTCACGGACCTGACTAACGACATGTGGCGTCTCAAGATGGCCATCACCGACCCGTCTCACGGGCGTCTCGGGTTTTCGGCGGACGAAAACTACTATCGAGTAGGGGTATCCTTTAAAAATTTTGTTCACAGCAAGGCCATAATGGTCGACGGGCAAGAAACCAACCTGTCTCAGTACATCGATAGTTTGAATCCCTACGAAAATTACGGTTACGCGTTCTACTTTCAAGACGCCAAGACCATCCACAACTACCCCTTACCCGACGAGCCCTTCAACCGTACCATGTGGGAATCGTCGCTCGACGGCTCCAAGTGCAACGATCGCGCCTCCGTCTACATGTTCATGTACGACGGCAAAGCTTATACGGTGACCGAGGACAACTACGTACACAGCGGCTGCGGCGGTTCCGCGGCCACCAATCAACTCGGCATGAGCGTCGAGACATTCATCGTCACGCACATTTGCGACGATAGCATACACGATACCGATCCGCAGAGAGATGTGCAGAAAGCCGAGAGTGAAGCAGACATAACCGATAACGACTCGAACGGCAACCCCGAAAGCGACGACGATGAGTCTCCCGATCTGATCGACTTTGGTTGGTACACGGGCGTGGGAGTCGTGAGCACACTGTTTATAGGCGTCACCGCCTACTGCGGCACTCTAATCGTCCGCGATCCGAAAAAATACGCCGAAAGATATAGTACGGTTTAGGTTACAATTTTTACTCAACACATTAAAGATGCAGTCTTTTCTACCCTATCCCGTCGTCCCTTTTTCTCGTCAGACGTTTCGTCGGGCGCTTCGTTTTCCATTGTGGTAACCCGCTCATACTCGCGGAGCTGTTCCTTGAGGAAGGTGATCATGTTGGACAGGAGCGTCGTCTGATCACTCCACCACATGATCTGTTCCGTCCGTCGCGTTCTCTGGATCGCGTTGCTAGCCTGGTTAATGTAGCCGAAGACGATCGCCGAAAGCATATTGAAGGCCGTTTTTTTCAAAAACGGTATGTCCTTCGGAGTCTTTGCCATGTACAGGGCTATATACTTTGAACACTCGTCTATGCGCGGCTGAATCTGGCAAATGATGAGGTTATCGACGCCCCTCTGCAACAGCGCGAGGTCGTTCGATTCGTTCAGGCTGTTGGGTAGGAAGAGTGTTGGCACGTTTCGTATGTGCTGTTCGACGCACTGACCGAGCTCGTCTACCGTCATCTTTATCGAGGTGAGGCTGACGCCGTTTTCGTCCGTGCGTGGCGACGACGCCCGCTGCTGAATGTCGTACGAAGTCACCTCACAGTGCACGATATGGTAGGCGTCCACCTCGCCGCTGACTCGCTCCAAATACCTTAGTATTCGGGTGATTTCCGAGTAGCGCATGGACAGGCGAATCGGCTTGGCGAAGACGACGCTAACCATCTCGGGGTACAATTTGTGATCTATCGTCTCTGTGTTTCGCATCGAAGTGGCGTAAGCGTGCACAGTCGACAGGTTGTCCACCATGACGGTGTCGTTTACGTAGTCGCCGTGATTCACGGCCGAGACGGCAACGTCTCCGCGCAGAAAGGTCCTCTCGGTAAACAGGGGCGTAGAGAGCACGATGGAGACGCAGCGAGTGTACGAGACGGCCACCCTCAACATGTGCATGGTCGTGATCCGGTTGACCACGGTCTGGTTCGAGTCGGTGTGCGAAAAGAGATGGACGAAGCTGCCGTTGCGCGACAGGACGCGTTGTATGGTGCTGTTTAGCTCCACGTTGGCCCTCAGCGAATTGTCCAACACGTTACTGTCCGAGTAGAGCCTCCTCCGGTCGTTACGTAGCTCTTCGACGGTGCCGTAGACGGCGCCAAAGTCTGTGCTCCGCGAGTCCGAAAAGATGGAAGACAGTCGCTCTCCCAACTTTCCGTTGACCAGGTTGGCGTTGCGCGATTTTTTGGCCACCGACTCGTACCCGCCGAAACGTATCGGCGACACGAGCTCTCTCCGCACATAGTCGTCGTAGAGCATGGTGTTTGTAATGAGGTTGATCAGTGACTTGAAGAGCGAGTCGATGCAGGTCTCTCGCATTATGCTAAACGGGTCCATGCACACCCTAGTCTTGGACACGTCGGGCGATTGCAACCTCTCTATGTACTTGTTGGCCGCCTCGGAGTAGATTGAGTAGTCCAACTCGACGATGGTCTTTTTCACGATTGCGTTGAACACGATGAGAGTGTTGGTGTAGTCTTCCAACTCGACTTTCCAAAACTTTGCAATGATACCCGAGTTGCGCCAGAGGACCTTTGACCTGTAGGTGTAGTTTGCGTGAATCGAGTCGGCTATGGTATACACCAAGAGGTTTACGACGAGTTGAAAGAGGAGGCATATAGTTTCCAAACGGTCCGTAACGTTCTTCATGTCCAAGACCTGAGCCACGCTGTCGTCCGGCACGACGTACGAAAACCAATGATTGAGCATTCGCAGATAGTCCTCGAGTTGTTTGTGCAGAGCGCACGACGACGGCTGCTGCTCCGGTTGGCCGACGAAGATGCGTCGGCTTTCTGGTTCGTCCTGAAGGACGCGCGTATAATATCGTCGCCAAAGTCCGGTTGTTTAGGATACTCACTGTCTTCGTCTTCTCCGTAATCGTCTTCGCTACTAAGCGCGTCGAACGCGTCGTCGCTAAGTATCAAATTGCTAAAGTCGGGCGCAGTAAACATTCTCGCGTAGGATTTCTTGACACCCTCTCGTTGGACCTGTTCGTCCATCCGTTTCTTTTCGCACTCGTTCTTTAGAGTTTCGATGAAATTATGGTAAGGCCTTCGTAGAGCTCTTCCTTCGCGCGATCGCAGACTGCAGTCGGCGTCGAATCTTTGTATTCGTACTCCGGACCGATGTCTTCGATTGTAAACCCGTATACGGAGTCGGATTCGCCCCTTTCATCTCGAGCGTGCGCTTCTTGGTGCGTGTCGAATCTGGCGCGTTTACTGCACTCCGGCTCCGGCGAACGCTTTGACCGTTTATTACAATCGTGCGACATAGTCGGCGTCTTCTCCACGTCGTCGCGGTCGTCCTCGAAATCGGAGGACGCATCGAGCAGTGCCCTGTTCACTACAAACATTTTTCTAGTTTTTGTTCTGTTCGTATAATAAAAAAAAGGAGAATCATGGCCACCCAAAACGGAGTAGTCGTTCCATCCAAACAACCCTCCATCATAGCCATAGCATCCGCCGCGCTGGCAGCCGGTACAATGGGTGCAATGATTTACAAGCAAAGGGAAAAGAGTAACATGAGCACCAAGCTGAACAAGACGGCCTGTTCGGTGAGCATGTTGGGGAACGCCGGTTGCATCCTGTCCTCGAGCTGGCAATTGTGGAAGATCAATAGCGACGCTAGCAAACATCAACAAAACAATCTCGGCGGTAGACAGCTTTAAATATATATAAAAAGAGATGGCAGCTACCCGCCAAGCAGGTGCAACTCGAGACGTCCTCCCCCAGTACAGCATGCTCCCTTCGCTCGTCGGCGTCGTTTCATCGGGAATAGCGTCGGTCGGTTCGGCAACATTTGCGCTCAAGAACCGAAGCAAAGTGATAGAAACCACCGCAGATAAAACCATCTTGGGCTTGAATGTCATAGGAAACGTTTTGGACATGAGTTGTAAGGTAGCGCAGATGATACAAATCTCGTCTGCAAATAACGCAAACAGCAACAGGAGACGCTAATACTCACCACAGGTATAAATAAAAATTTAGATGGACGCTATCGAAGGAGCCGCTGGACTCGGACTCAACGGAGAAGACATGGAGATTGACAGAGAGGTCAAGTCAATACTCGAGTCCATACTCGATCGCGTAGAGGCAGGAGCCGTCGAAGACGCAGAGAGTGACAGAAACGTCAATTCAATACTCGAGTCCGTAATCAATCTCGAAGAGACAGGAGGCGACGAAGACGCAGAGAGGGACAGAAACGTCAATTCAATACTCGACTCCGTAATCAATCACGAAGAGACAGTGGCCGACGAAGACGCAGAGAGTGACAGAAACATCAATTTAAGAATCGAGTCCGTAAGCGATAGCGTAGAGACAGAATCCGAAGAAGACACACAGATTTACAGAAACAACGATTCAAGAATCGGGTCCGTAAGCGATAGCGTAGAGACAGAATCCGAAGAAGGACGCGTGAAAAAAAAGAATGGAAGGTCGAAAAAGAATGGAGGGTCGAAAAAGAAAGGCGGTGTCAAGAAGAAACCGGTGGAAAACCGAGACTTTGCCATGCGTAGGTTACCCTTTGATCGCCTCGTGCGAGAATGCATGGACAATAAAAACCAGCCCAACGAGGTAGTACGCATACAGGCCCGAGCGCTGGACGTACTACAATAGGCCTGCGAACACCACATCAAGCGAATCCTGCGAAGTGTCTACATCTTTTCTAGCGGATCAAAGAGAAAGACTATAAAAGAAGATGACTATCAAAATTTCACGAAACTACGAAGTTTAATGTTCAACGATACGTTGTGACAATGTTCTCCGACACCGACTTGCAGGTATTTGCGTGCAAGACCGCGCACGTCTCGATCGGACTCAGAGCCACCGCTGAAATGTCGTCGTCGATGCGCCGGACGTCCTGCTCGCCAAAGAAGACCTCGTAGGGGAACACTGTCAATCTCTTGTCGAAGGGAAATAAAATTTTGTATTTGGCAGTCGCTTCCTGTTTAATTATAGAGGCCAACTCGGCCACGTTAATGACGTTGTCCTTGTAGAGAACGTCTTTGGCATTGGGCACCATCTTCATCGTGTTCTTGTCCATCAGGTAAAAACCCAGGGTCTCGGAAATGTTTTCCTTGTTGTAGTCTTTTATGTAGTCGGTGACGAGTCTGTCGTTTTGTAGCCAGCGAGCCGGATCAAACTCCCTTACCATCTGCGGCTGTACACCGACGCCTCCCGGGAGCGGAGGCGGCGGTGGTGGCTGTTGTTGCGGTTGTACTACGGCTGCGGCGACTTGTTGTTGCTGAACCATTGCGTTCAAGTGGGCGTAGTTGTTGCTCCGACCCGGGAACTGTGTCTGGAAGTTAGAGTCGTTGTACAACAGGTCCGCGTCGGGAGACATGCTGGCGATAAATTGGTGAATGTTCTTGACGACGCGTTGCTCGTAGTGGAAAAAGTCGCTCGCGAACCACTTGGAGAAGGCCGGGAGAAGCACCTTGAGCATGACCTTCTTCAAGTGCTCGTTCACCTCCTTCGTAAAATGCTCGTTGAGTTCCTTTAACTTGGCGGGTTCGGGGACCGCCGAATCGACGAGGGTAAACTTGCGGTTTCCGATGCACTGCGCGTGAATCTCGTCCACGCTACCGCTAGGTAACTTGCTGCCCCCGACTTCGACGTCGTAATGGTGAGACCACCAGAGTTGGACGTTTGTCCTCTTCTTGGTCGTCTCGTTATAGAGCAGTTTGTAAACGATCGTCTGAAAGGCGTAGAGGTAGTCTACACACGGCGTTCCGAACCGCGAAGCCAACACTCCGCCGTTGCCCAGGGCGGCCGCATAGTTGCGTCTAAAGTTGTCCAGGGCCAAGCACAGATCGACGCCTATGCCGTACATGTCCGACTTTGGTCTTCCGAGCGCAAAAGTCCTCTCCACGTGTCTACAGAGGCTGGTCCGTCCGTTTACCACTGCCTGCGTGACCGAAGGAGAGTAGAGGTACATGAATGCCGCGACGACCCAGGTCTTTACTCCTCCGTAGGACGACGGTAAGCTGGGATCACCGCTGCAAAAGTGTCTGTCAAAGAGTTTGGCAAAGTTGCAGCCCAAGAGACAGTCTCCGAGACTTTCGTTAACCACAAAGAGCTCCTGCACATTGGTGATTGTGCCAAAGGTCTGGTTGATCATGTTGGCGTATGCGAGTCTCTTTGAATCGCTGTCGTAGTATTCGGCGGGCAGTCCGCCCCACATGTCGGGTGCGTTGTAGTGGTGGTAGCTCGCGGCGTTGCGCACGATCAGGGCCCAGAGCATCCGGTCCACCGTGTTGAGCGTCGAGAGCACGGGCAGGTTGGTGCTCGGGTCCATCAGGACGGAGAAGCCTTTTCCAGGCGGCAGGGTCGGTGCGCTCTCGCTCAGTTCGCCGTAAACTCGCTGGAGTCTCACGTAATGCTTTTCCCTGGCGTCGTACTGAACGCCGTCCACCACCACTATCGACAGGTTATTCGCATTTCCACCGGCACGATTTTCCTCGGCCTTGAGAAAGTCTGACTTGGGAAGCACACCGGTCGTGCCTACGTCTCGCGATTGGACGGTGGTCGACGGCTCGCCCAGTGCCAAAACGTAGTTGGTTGGCGTCGACGAGAAAGCCGTTAACCAGTCTTTGGGGATCCTGAGCGAATTGGAGGGCGAGCAGCCGGCCCAGTACACGTTGGCCAGGTTGTGTAGGAAGGCCGAAAAAGTGGGTAACGTCTCCATTTTATTTAATAAAAATGCTGTCATACAACGTCGTCGCGCAAATTATACGCAAATGTCTGAACGAGGACTTTGTCGGGGCTCCGGATCAACCGTCGGGCATACAGAACGACGATCTGTCCGTCAAATTGACCCACTACTGGACAACCATGGTGACCGACGCTTTCACCCAAGTGGCAAATTCGGAAGTGGAACACCTATCCGGTTCCTCTCAGTTTCAAAAGACTCCCGACGGCAACGTGTACGTGGGGTCGGTAAAGCCCCTGTTTACTACGATAGTGGGGCCCGACGACAAGCACAAGCCGCTCTTAAAAACGGTCTACTATAGCCTCGACGAGCTGTACAACGTACTCGCTGCCGTGGCCGCCGGCAAACTAAACATAGCGACGTCGCCGAATCCGTTGGCAAACTTTATTCAAACCGCCATTCGAGACGACTTGCGCTTCGTGTATCCGCACTGCGTCATGCGTCGTTCAATGGCACAAAACAGGTACGCCGGTGCCATCGGCGGCGGCATATACCGCAAGTTTGTTAGACAGAGCGACGATAGAACGGCCGCCAGTCCGTTGGTCAAGTACCTGGGGCCTTCGGCCTGGCTCGACGGCCTGAGCAAGATTGCTCTCTACCGCCTTTCGATGGATCATAGCAACCTCGTTCCGCGAACCACGCGCGAAACGATGGTGAGGCGCACGGAGAGAGACGAGCCGGTTCCCGTTATAGTCGGCACGCACGAACATAACATGGCGTACGTGTTTGAGATTGGCTACAGGACCATGAACGCCCAAGTCTTTGGTCGGATCGCCGGCGGGCCAATATCCAAGCGCGGACAGCACGGAGCCGAGTTTTGCCTTTTGAACGGCATCTTTTTTGTCTGGAGCGTGATAAACACCCTGAACGAAGTGAAGCGAGGCCTCTCGTACTCGGACAGAAACACGTTCACCACTCCGCTCCCCGTTCTCACGTCAAAAGGGGCGGTGCCTAGCTGGTGGTTTCTGGGCAACGCGTACATCTCTGGTAGCATCCTAGGCTTTGCGTCCGAGCTGGAAAAGGACGAGAACCTGCGCAAGTGCATGCAGTACGGCAAGAACGTCGTGGGCAATTTTAGAGACTACAGCCTCTACCTGACCAACGGAGACGCCTCGTACTCGACGGACATTCGAGACGTGGACGTAAACACAGTCGTGCGCCACGAGGTGAGATGCGTGGCGGACGGCAGACTCAACGCGTACGCCGTCTACGACAGCGGCGACGCGTCCATTTACAACAAGACCTATTGGAAGTTTCTCAGGAGGAGGAGCGGTGAAGGAGTCGGCGATTTCTATCCGGATCACGCGACGCTGCCTCCGGCCCTGAACCTGTCCGACTTGGAAATGAACTTTGTTCGAGGAAGTCGGCTGGGACAGCGGCAGTACGCCGTCGACTCCTCCGACAGCGTTCGAGGCAGCAAGAAGTTACGCTACGACATCCGGGCCATATTCGAGGTCTGTTGATAGAGAGGAAAAAAAAATGACGTGTCCCGTAAACAGAGAAAACTTGTACAAACACGCTCTCCTGGACTACATCAAGAGGCACGCCGAGGCCGTTCGCCTGCGAAACGAGTGGGACGATTCGCTGCGCGTGGTCCAGGAGATTCTGGACTTTGCCGAGGCACACCCCGACGCTTCGCTGTCTCCTCAAAAAATTATCGACGCCCTTCAGATCCTGGCTCGCAAGGTGGACGCGCCCGTGTCAGTCGGAGAAACTATGATGTACAACAACTTGATTAGGGCGAGGGACCTGCTACATTGACGCTATCTCGAGACACTGTCCGCTAAGAGGCAGAGAAGTAGTATGGTCGTCGACGACGACAACGACGAATGGATCCCGGTAAAGTTGGAACGCCGCGAAGCCTACTTGGCGGACGAGGAAGGTGCGATTGCGCCTTTCGTAGAGGACTACGTGCGATTGGGAAATAAAACCTTCAATGTATCCGACATTCTGCGCCAAGACCGAGACTTGGAACTTTATAGGAGAGAAATAAACGATTTGAGAAAGCGAATAGATGACTTGGAGAGCGTCTGCGACGGAACCATCGCGCACCTCGAGCCTTACCTACACTCTAAGAAAAAAGGGAGCGTGATTTAGTCCCTTCGGGGAGTAAATGCGCTGACACTACCATTAGTCCCCTTGGGGACTAACGGGGATGGGAGCAACTGTTGCACCCGTACGGATAGTCCCTCACAGTTGGTCCCCCTAGGACTAACTGTTGCACTCTTGCATTTAGACCCCTGGGACTAACAGTAGCGCCCTTCCATTTAGTCCCTTAGGACTAACAGATGCACCCACCACTTAGACCCCTAGGACTAACTGTTGTGCTCTTGCATTTAGACCCCTGGGACTAACAGTAGTGCCCTTCCATTTAGTCCTCTAGGACTAACACATGCACCCACCCCTTAGACCCCTAGGACTAAATGTTAATCCCACACATTCAGTCCCACAGGACTAAATATTAATCCCGAAGGAGTAAATGTTAATCCATTACATTTGTTCCATAGGGACAAATATTTGAGCCCTTGCTTTTTGTCCCCTAGGACAAGCTGTACGCTTGAAGATGCACTGCTGTTGCCTCGATGGTTTTTCAGTTTGCAGCTCAAGTCAATCACACCTTTATTTGAGACCTGCTGTTAAAAACATGTAACAAAATACAATGCAAGTAGTACAGTGAGCTTCAGTTGTATCACAGCATGGACCAGTTAATTGAGCCCGTTCGTTTGAAATCTAAACAAAAAACACTGCACATATGGGGTGAAAAAACATAAAATATGACTTATTCTGGGGCATTAAGAGACACTGATATAAGAAAATAAAAAAAAGCAAAAGCTAACTGTGAAGATGAAAATTACGAACACATCCAACAAGTAAAACAAGTAAACAAAAGACAAAGAAAGTGGCAGTGGGCTGGAGTTCTATCACAGGGTGCACTGCAGGCACGGCACTATAGTCAGGGACAGGTTGAGAACCCAGGACAAGCTGCCCCGCAAAGCTCTACACCACTTGAGCAAATGCTGGAGAGGAGGTGAGTCCCTCCTCGAACCATCTCCAGCAATTGCTGTGCTGAGGTGATAAGACTAGACAGCTTTAGGGAAGGGGGGGGGGGGGGGGGGGGGGGGGGCTTGTACTGGGTTCTTAACCTGTCAATGACTATAGATCAGACTATAGGTAAGCTTGAATTCTAAACAAAAACAATGCACATCTGATGTAAAACACATAAAACATGATGTAATCTGACATTGATAAAAAACAAATTAGGAAGATGGAATTCCACATGCCTTATGCATGACGCAAAGTCAAGAACTGCAGTTCAAAACATAAAAAAAAATTACAAAATTAGTACAGTGAGCCTGAATTCTATCACAGTGTGCTACAAAGCACATCACTAGTTCAGAGCCTTTGCAAGTTTAAATTCTTAACAAAAAAATTGCACATGTGGTGTGAAAAAAATAAAGTGAGATTCTGGAACATCAGGAGACAATGATATAAGTAAATAAAAAAATAAAAATAGTGAAATGGAAATTCTGGAAACAAGTGGAAGTATAAAACTACAAAGTGCTACAGAAAGTGCAGGCCAAATTGTTCCCACCAGAACTATGCACCCACAGCAAAAGGCTGATATCATAAGGCCAAACGTAGGAAAATTAATAGCCTAGGGAATATAAAGGTAGTTAATTATTTACAAATAATTAACTTTTAAATAACAAAAATAAGAGCATAATTAAATGAAAATTAAAAACTCGTTACGTATAATGCAATACCACTAAACTGCCTCACTTTACAAAGGTATGCGTGCATAGCATTCTTACAACGTTCTGAAAAAAGTATCATTAAAGCGTAAATTTAAGGTGCTTTCATAGAGCACATTTTCTTCAGGATACTGTAAAATGTGGCATGCATGTTGCATCTTTTTGAAGTACAAAGATTTAGTAATTTTCGGTGATGCCCAAGTTTCTTAATTGATTTATGCTTGTAGCTTTGTTAATTAAAAAGCAAATTGATCAAAACGCTGAACACCTTTTTATTCCAAACATTATTAAGGGGGAAGACTGGTCTTTAACTTCATGTTTTTTATTTTTCATTTATCGTGCTAAAATTTAGTATACTGATGTATTTCTGAGTGGTGATTTCAAATATGCAATTAGTTTTCAGGTAGCTTTAGTAGATCCTGAGTTATCAATAAATTTGTCATTTTAATTAGGTCCTGCTTACAGGCCGTTACCGTAAAATTCTTCAGAATATATCAGTCATATTTATAGAATTGAAATCACCAAGTGATGTTTTGTGCGGTGATGCTATTTTTGTTGCTTTATAGCTCATACAATAATTTTAATTAATTAGTCTCAAAAAGATAGAGCCTCCCGTTTTGTGCAACTTGATTGCAAATGTTTTTTTACCGATGTATTATCATTAAATCAGGCTTAAAATAGCATCACCGCACAAAACATGTCTTGGTCAATGCAATTCTATAGATATTTCTGATATATTCTGACAATTTTATGGTAACGGCCCGTAAGGAGGACCTAGTTAAAATGATAAATCTATTAATAACTCAAAATCTAATGAAGCTATCTGAAAACTAATTGCTTATTTGAAATCATCACTCAGAAATACATAAGTATACTAAAGTTCAGCCCGATAAATGAAAAATAAAAAACGAAAAGTTAAAGACCAGCCTCCCACCTTAATTGTTTTAGATAGAAAAATGAGATCAACCTCTTTGCTCTGTGGTGCAAAGTTTTCTCATTAAAATTTGGCCTGAAATTCATAAAAAAGAAACCTTTACAAGGTGTACAGCTGCCGGTGGGATAACCTAGCCACAAAGAATACCTATGGCCACCCGCACCAAAGGGCTAGCTGGGATGCCAGAATTAACCCCAAACACATGTGACATTAACTGCATTGTCTTGGAGGCTCTTGGACTAAATTCCATATTGAACACCCAATACATGGCAGTCATGGTTGTAATTGCAGCCAGCAGCGAGTCTTCCTTAACATGAAGTCCATCCACGGTCACAACGAACGATGACGACTCATAGATGTTCTCCTCATAGCTCACTGCTGGGTACGCTTGAAGTGCGTCTGGGTCCTAAAGAAATGTAAAAAAAAATAAGCATTATATTAACAAATACCATGGCACACATTTCCAAATTCTATATTTTCTTTTGTAATTATGTTATTGTATAAGTGAGACAAAGTGCCAAGCAATCCACCCAAAAAGTTGTGTTGCGCAGATGTTTAGACAACATGAAGTTAGTCAGCCCTCAAAAGGGCCAGATAAGTTCTCTGCAGTAGATGGGTGATTTGGTGAGCACAGTAAGACTGCTAACATAGGATTGAGAATACGCTCACATAGTAGATACACAAACAAATGCCAGTATGATGCTCATTCAGATTAAAATAGACAGAAATTGAACAATGTCTCCCTGGGTTCCGCAATATGACCTACCACTCTACGTGCCCTAAGCTGTTGCGCACTGAGCACAACAATGTAGTGCAAGGTGCATTATCACATTCCTCTGCTACCACTACCACGCTCTCTTTTTTACTAATGCCATGCCAAGTCAGCTACGGTCACCATGGCAATAATGTCATGGTTTGCCGCAGCTTACAGCAGTGCAAGACAAAGATAGGTATGTTCCGGTTTCGCAGAGCTCAAAATTTTAAGATGCACACATTTTGTGTATAATTTACCAAATCTGCATGGTGCAAAAAAGCAGGATTACATAAAATCATATATGTACACTTCCAAAGCACTTACTACAGCAGACATAAAAATTAATGCAAGCACCTAAGTAAAAATGCAGAGATAAATGCAAAAAAAAAATAACAGCAGTAAGAAGAGTAGGAAGTGAGGACACACAGCATTGAAATTCAATGTGCTATAGTAATTCTTCTAATATTTTTGGCATTTTGAGTTCTCAAATGGATCCTAAATATTCCTACAGCGTCCGATGCAATATACATGGGGTTTAGCGTTTTCAGTTCTGTTGAATTCGGCACACGTTATTCGGTTTCTAACTCAAAATAATTTTTTGGGGGATAATATTGTTCTGGAAAACGAATTGTTTCTTTTTTCAGTTACCATGTACATGCATATTAAAGTTCAAATGTGCTTGTTCAGTGATCAGTGCAGGCATGGGGAGTATGAAAATGCCATTTGAAATTGTGACAATCAGGACACTAAACGTATATGCCTAGAGCATGACAATGTAAAGCCGAGAAATACGACACTATTTGTCCAAGTAATGCGTAATGTTTCAGAGCTATGGCCACTACATATAATCACTGCAACCAGCTAGAACTCTAATTACAATATAAATCTAGGTCATTGTTTGCTCTGAAATTTTGAAACTGCCCTCATACATAGTTGTTAGCCGTTTCAGGCAATGAAAACAATCGAAACATTTTCTTCGAACGGCTGGTCACTTAACACACGAAATCCAGTCCCCCAAAAGAAGACAGATTTAACCCTTAAGCCAACCTTGGACACAATACCCAAAAGACTGTATCTACAACAGAGACCTTCTGATGATGAGCTGTCAACTTGATAAAAAAATGTGTGGCAAGGTCATAAAATGGGTAACCGCAGGCTATTGCTTGCAATTAGTCGAGGAGCTCCCTTTTTCTTGGCAACTTCACTCTGCAATATATCTCAGAACAAGGGGCGTGTAACGATGTTTGGTCACCTTTCTAATATGCATACCTGCCAACCTGTGGACCGATCCGTGGCCACCGGATACACGGATAGTAAAGACGGTAAGGACCACGACGCTGCCGTGGACAGTACCTATCGCCCTCTTGTGGTGGTGCAAGATACTGCCAACAACGAATTAAAAATAAATAAATAAATAAATAAATAAAATGTTTTCGTAAGATTTGAAGCAAAATTCGGAAACTCAGAAGAGTTGGCAGGTATGAATATGGGAATAAGCCACAGATTATTGCAATTCCAAGGTTTTTAAGGGGGGATCGGTGGCCTAGCGCACCGTGTCGCAGCTAGGAGTATGTGTAGCGAAAGCTTGCACTGCAGAATCCAGGGATCCTGGGTTCAGTCCCTACCCCTACCCGTTTCAATCTGGATGAGCATCGTACCGGCACACGTTCGTGTTTCACTACTGCATTACGTACGTAAAGACCCCAGGCTGGCGGTTGTACTGCTTTGGCTAAATTTCTCATCTACAGTGCGAGACATGTCGCATCACTTGAATGCAGACAAAAACCGCGCTGCATAAATATTCCCACACAACACAATTCAGGGTTTTTAAAACCTTAGAGTGTGTAGATGAAGTTACCACCATAAAAAGAAATTTAGTGCCGCCTTATAAGAGCCAGGTAAGAATGTATATAGACTGCTTCAAAGTCATTTAAAAAGCTGCAATTACATTATAAACTGTGAAGAACAAGATTGGTCCCTGAAACTTACATGTGGGTAGAGAAAGGCAGAGCTTCTCTCCTTAACCAACGACGGCAATACATAAAGAGCAGCCGTTGTCAAAACTTCTGTAATGATAAAGGCCATGATGACGTTTAGTACAAACTGCCCACGAAAACATAAAATGGCTCAAGGACATTGGCTGTACAAGTCACAAAATGGCAAAACACAGCACAAAGTATGAGCAGGTCATGCTCCTGAACCAGAAGGTTGCTTAAGAATATTTCTGGCTTATGCTGCCTCAGAATATGAAAACCTCTACTCTCTTCGATATACAAGCATCATGGCTGATATGATGAAAAGGCGTACAACTATCTATTTTACTCTTACTCGGAAACTAGGTTTTGCTCTTAGCTACTAGAATGCTACAGACGTGAGGTTGAGGCTGAGGTAGGCCCGAATGTAATGCACGTGCTTGTGCATTGAAATCAACCCTTCAAGCTAAGAGCTTGTGCATTGTACCCTTTTCCGTGTTTTTAGTGTAAATGCCTGGAACCCAGCTGCTTTGTGGACATAAGGGAATTACCCAGGGTGTCTACCAAATTACTGAGTTCAAATTTCCTGACTTTTCCAAGTTTCTTCCCGACTATTTTGATAAAACTCCCTGACAAACTCTGGGCAACATTATTTAGCATGGCTGTGCCGATGCATAACCATCGCCTTCAGTCCAGACTGCCACGCCACTTTCACTGGTAATTTTTCCTGATTTACCGTATTTATTCGAATCTAGGCCGATAGTCTTTTCCAATACCAATACATCAAACTCTAGTGTCAGCTTAGATTCGAGGTTTTTAAAACATGTGCCAATTTCCAAGTAAAATTAAAGTGGCGCGCAGCTGGCGCCACCTAGAAAAGAAAGTATTGTAGCCATTACTAGCCGAGCCAGTAGCCACTTAAGTAGATGGGGAGTTATCAAGTATCACCACTATCAAGTATCACCTGCATTAATACTTGAAACGCCACGCCGCACGCCTGCGTGCGGCATGGCGTTTTTTTGCCATTATAGTTCCGCTTTTAAAAGAAAAGTTGTTTCAGCCGCAGAGTTGTCGTCGAACGTTGAAGCCGGGCGGGACTTCAGCATGGATGAAAGAACTGTCCGTCGTTGCAGGAGGCAACGGGAGAGGATATTTGAGTGCGCCGCAACGAGGATGGATTTCACCGGACCACTAAAGGCCGTCGCCACGGCCTTTTCGTGGTCCGGTGAAAGGCCGTCACCACAGCCTCTTCATAATCCGGTGAACATGAAGATTGAACATCTTCATGTCCAATAAATGTCTCATTTTTGTGAATGGTGTCCTAGTCTTTTGGCTCGGCCTACATTCGAGGCTAGTTTTTTTTTTGTTTTTGCTGGCTTCAAACTTTCTGGGGTCAGCTTAGAATCAGGCCGGCCTAGATTCGAATAAATACGGTAGCCAACTTTCATTACCACATGCCTCATAGGAAACCATAGACAAGCAAGAGCACGCTTCCACACAACTAAGTCTAGGTCTCAATGCGAATAAGGCATGTTGGCTCAAACTTAATACTATTGAGACTAGATAACAAACTATTACAGAGCACATGCAACATTTCTCTCAAACAACTAGAAAGAGGAAATGAATAGGGGACGACACAGATGGGACCATCTTTCAACTTTAACTACATTTATCAAGCATGGTGCCCCACTCCATGGGAAAAAGGGAATAGGAAAATGCTTAAAGGGGCCCTGCAACAACTTTTTGACTGATTTTTAATTTGCACCGATCCTGAGCGCACTGAACGTAGAAACTTAATGAAACTTTTCTTTTCTCAAATTTCGCTTTAGTTTAAAAGTTTTAGGCAAATTAGAATCACAAAAACAAGCAAAAAATAACCTCCTTCATAACGTAGTAGGTCCTGGCTTGAGCGGCCGTGAACTAGAGGAGGGATAGTGAGCTCATCGAGCGCTCACGGCTGCCGTACTCCGTGTCGACGGCTCGAGAGGGCGCCACTAAAGCGCCCGTTGGATCGGCTGTATGAAGCAGGCGGTCAGGGCGGCTCGCATTGCATTTGCTGCACGATTAAAGACTAATTCGGCATAACACTTCACTGGCCACAAACGACAGCAAACACGGGGTAAATATCAGTGCAGAACGGGAGCCACTTCGCGCTGCCATACCGCCAAATGGCAAAACCGCCAGCAAAGCCGGCGCCGAAAGCCTTCTGGACGCTCGGAACCGGTCGGATCCTCGACCACAGCGCCGCCGCGTACATCCGGGACCTTTCTACGCACGCCGTTCGTCGGCGCCTCATCGCACTAGCCCTTTCTAGTATGCGCCGTTTTTTTCGCCGCTTGGTGGAGGGTATGTCGACGGGTCATTTCTTGTTTCCGTACTTTATAAACTGCATTTTTTTTCTTTTCTGATCTCATTTACAGAACAAAAACTACTTTCATACATAACTGAAACGGTTCGCGACACTTATATTTTGTATCTCGACTAAAAAAAAGATTTTAGCGGTTCTGACCAGCAGTAAGCCCAGGACCAAAGACGTCAGATATCGCGCGCTTTCGCCAACGCGAGTCGCCCTCGTCGGTGGAGGAGGTTCCGCGTCGTCCGGTTAAAATATGACGCACTCATATTTAGTTACTCTCTCCGTGCCTGCTGGCTTGCCCGAACCCCAAGAGACCTGGAAACCACAAAAAAGGTAGACGCCTAAATATGATTGCAGGGCCCCTTTAAGTCAGACGGGGGGGGGGGGGGGGGCAAAAGGATTGGCATACAAAGATGCTTCTAAGCGGAAGGGGCGGGGGGGCAGATGGGAATTACAGCGAGAAGGGGCGTCTGCGTAGTAGACTCTGCTGAACTCATTGCCTTACAGTGTTTTTCAATGCTCAACGTCCATTGTCAGCCTCAGAATGGCTAATCCTTTTTGCTATAGAGAGATGGGTGGGGAACCTAATATTCTGTGGGCTCAGTCAACATCCAAAAAGCCTAGATTATTTCTCTGACAAACTTGCAGTGGCTCCCCAAATTCGTCATGGCAGCGAAATTAGGAGCGCAGCCAGGGCATTTTCCCCCGTGAATAAAAATTGCATGTTAGGAATCCAAAGCAGCGTTATTCGTGTCCATACCTTCGCATTCCACCTGGCTTGCAATCGTTTTGTGCCCCCTTCCCCCAAGCAATTACCCATTATCTTCTTCCCACAGAATGGTTGTACGTCGTGCTTGAAGTCTAAAAGAAATGTAGTCAAAGGTGAAAGATTGTCCTGTCTGTGTCATCTCTTATGTGTCTCCTCTTTCTAAGTGTATAAAAGCTACCAACACGCCCAAATAGTACATTTCTCTCCTTTCTACCTAATCTATCTAAACAAAGATTAAGCACAGGAAGACTGAGCATTGTAGCCTTCCTGCAGTATCCATCTTATCAACCCCAAGTTATTTGAACCATCAAGTCCTACCATCTTCCGGGCCTTTGTCCCCTTGTGCGACCCGTCGGTCCAGATCCTCGAAAAAGCTACACAGGTGTCGCTTCTTCCTAGCGGCATCCAAGATCCGCAGGCAGCTCTCGGACAGGCAGGCCGCCAAGCTGACCTCCATTGACTTGCTTGTCACAGCAGTAAACTCTTGCTGCAACTGTATTAAAAAAGAAAAGATGTCAAGGCAAGTGAACTGTGTTTCTGGAACACTTAAAGGGGCACTAAAGTGCTTTTATGATCATAACTCTGTCTACGAGTTCTAAGCGTCCTAAAAAACCCGCAATTACATTCACACGCGGCGGATCGCCTTATTAATGAAGTGATCAAAGATTGTGAGTTACCGTTGTTGCAGACGGACACATGGTGCTACGAAACCTTGCTGAATAATGATGTTTTGGTTTTTATTGGTAAGTATATTACAGATGCAAGTTAACCGGTTTTTGTCTATGAATATGTAATGATGAAATACACTCTTTTTATGCTTGTCCATCCAAAGTGCAGTACATTAGGCACTTAACTATTTTATCTGTTGCTGTATTTTCAACTTTCCTTAAAGAAATTAGGACAGTGTAGTTTTCACTTTGATGTGGTGCGCAGACTCTATGTGCTGTTCTAGACAATGATCATTTTTGGCATGCCTTCTCTTCCTTCCCATTTTGAGGACTGCCAAAGCTGGTTAGTTTCTACTGGCAACATGCTCGTACAGCAGCAAACTGAATTTCTTTTAACCAAAGTGGAAGCGTGATGGTGTGTGCTAGATAGTAGCGTGTTTTTTTTCGGTGTCCCCTACAATACAACCTGAATTAGATCAGACAAGATGACCTGCCCTCTTTCTCTTTGAGAAAAAATCAAAGGAATAAAATACAATGCCAGCAGTTGAGACTATCTTGAGAGGACAAGAGCAAACTTGACACAGGAAGACTGGATCAACCGAATTTCCGAAAGTTAATTCGGCATACTTTTATCGCTTTGAACCGAAAACACCAAACCCTAGTTATGACCTCAAAATGAGGATCTCAAAACGGTCTTCAGTGCCTGTTTAAAGGGTCTGTGCAACAATTTTCGAACTTTGGGACGTTAAGCCTGGGAGTTAGTCTTCACCATCTCTAGAATAGAAAACAGTTTTTTTTCCTACAAGCCCAAATTTTCATTAAAAAAAAAAAAAAAAAAAAGATTCAAACGTAAGACGCTTTTTTAATTTCGAGGAGACGTCCGGTTCCCGTGGTAGTGACGCAAGTAAGATATGAGCACCACTGACGTCAAGGTCGCACGACAGGCAAAAGAGCGTAGAACATGGTTTTAGTCCAACACAAGGAGATGGTGCCACCATCCCAACAGAGAGGACACTTATAACATCATCCCTCAGTAATGCAGTGCTACATGTTTCACACTGCCGCCACGTTGCGAATGCAGATAGAGAAATAGTCCGTTTTCATTTTTCGATTCCTCAAAGTTATGGCATTATTTCCGAGGAAAGAGAAGCTACTTCTATCACTTGACAAGGTAAACAATCTAAAAATTACAAACTAAGAATTCTTTTTAATGTTAAAATAGTTGCACAGCCCTTTTAAAATCCTACCTTCAATAATACTTACAAAACTGCTATGTTCAAAAGCAGGGTATTTTGCAACAATGGCTGCCACACTTGGGTGATCAGTGGTTATCCATGCCCGCCGTGTAGCAAGTGTCCTCGACATGGAGTCGGAAACATAGGCGACATTTGGATTTGCTTTTCGCAGTTCTTTTTCCATGTTGATGATATGGCCCTGCAGGCTTTCGGCATCCTCTCCATGTGCTGGCAGCACTATGTTCTGAAATATATTACACAAAAGTAAAAAAATTAGTATCAAGGCTTACCAATTCTTGAAGGGGCACTAAAGTGCTTTTTGAAACCTCGTTTTATGGTCATGACTCCACGTGGGAACCCATCACTTGCGAGTAGCTGACGAGCGCCGTCAGTCATTCTGTGTCAACGATGTCAGGATCTTTGATCACTTTTTTTAATATGCAAATTGGCCGCACATGTTAGTAATTTTAGATATTTTGGGATGCTTCTTCTACCTTCGTGACCATAAAACGAGGATGTAAAGAAAGCACTTTAGTGCCCCATTAAAATAGAAAAGAGTCTCCATGAAACAATCTCTCCTACCGTCCCAGGCCTCGTCACCCGCTTTGGGTTAGGGTCCCTCGATGCCCGCGGCTGATTCCGCGGTGAAGCCTGCTTTTCAGTGTTGTCCTGCATCCGCAGCTTTGACCGTTCACGTTTTGCTTTATATCGCATGGCAACGCGCCAGGAGTCCTGGATGTACCCACAAAAAAAGAATTTCAGAGAGCTTGTTTAAAAATAATCCTGGCAAAATGGTATCTCTTGTATACAGCACATCACATCTCACATGGGCATGTATTAAGAAACATATCTACCATAATATCACATTCTAGCAACACACTGAATAAGAGGACTTCACCTAACCAAGCTATTAAAGACCATTTGCTTGAAACTATGCTGCTGAAACCCATTTGACGTTATTACATATCTTCCAACTTTGTTTTGTAAATGCGATAGTTTCATCAATAAATTCGGTTCAGCCGCAGAACCCTCATCTCCGCCCATTCACTGAGGCCGCCATGTTTGAAAGCGTAGAACCTTCCTCCATCCCTTAAACGTCCATACACTCCATGTACGGCAGCTGATGTGCCGCCACGCAGCTGTCAGAGAAGATAGGCTTCGAGAATCCTAGTAGAGGGAAACCTCGCCGTGCCGCTGCCGCTGCCATACCAATTCTGCCGCCGCGGAGCCGCCACTGCGTCGTTAATGCGCTGTTAATTGGCATCATGAATTGCTGCGTGGTAGGTTGTACCAACAGGTACACGTCATGCCCCACGGGGACGTAGTTTCACAGTTTCTCAACTCGTCTGCGCTTTGTCGGGCAGCAACAACAGTACACTGTTTTCGGAAAAATGCAATGAAAGAATTTGTCGTATGGCAGTAATCCGCGCTGCTGAACATGTGAAAGCATTCAGCAGCAGCATACCTGCCAACCTGTGAACTTTCAAATTCGTAAAACTTCCGCCACCGCCGGGAGATTTACGCGAAACGATGTGCAGCTTAATGTCAGCCTTGCCACCGTGCGAAACGCTTACATCACACATGCACGTGTTACAGAATCCAAACTTCTCTCCCTTTTTATACGGCATGAGGCACGGGAATTCCACCGTGTAGGGCTTCATGAACACCTGAAAGTACCTCTTTTGAGGTTTGGAGTTCGCCATTGAGCCGCGAAGCCCCCGCGACCAGGGGAATGCTACGATTACATGTGCAACAAACACAGAGGCCGCACTCCTCGCCTCGAAACTGGCCGAACCAGAAACGCCCAACCACGTCTGAACACGCCGAACCAACAAGCGCTGTCGAACACACGAACAAAGGCTTTGGGCTTTGGATTGGTTTTGGATACATGACCACCGGATAGACAGATAGTAAAAACCATGACGCTGCCATGGACGGTACGTATCGCCCTCTTGTGGTGGTGCAAGATACCGCCAGCAACAATTATACAAAAAAAGATGTTACAAATTTTTTTTTATAATTTTTATTTTTTGTAAGATGTAAAGCAAGATTTGTAAAATCGTAAAATTAGTACCAATTTGTACATTTTACGAAAATTAGACACCACCTCTACAAGTGCAGTGAGTTTGCGTGATGTTCCTGCTGTCGTCTAGCTGAAGAGAAAAGAAACATGCATGCAAGAAATTTTAATACTCAACAAAATTGAGGGAACATTGTAATGAGTCTACCCCTGAGCTTTCTCACTATAAAAATGCCAGATTTACAAAATTTGGGAATACAATGCAAGGACAGCCAGAGCTGTGCAGGTTTTATTTTATTTGCTAGGACCATTTAAAAGTGGATTGAGTTAGCTAGGATATTAATCACATAAAAAAACTTTGCGGCACCGCAGCGCTACGAGTACTTGGTAGAATGAAGGTACAACGAAGAGTAGCAGGGCTATTAAAACTACAGGGTCTGCCGGAAAAAACAAAGCCCGGCTTTGCGGCCCGCATAAGTGCACTGTGCGGACCCTGTAATGATAGAAGTGCATGCCAAAGTTCAAAGCTTAATTCACACATGCACGTTCGACCCGACCGCAATTACAAACGACCGGAACGACGAGCTTGGAGCATTGCTAGGCTCATCACTCCAGCCAGTTTTTGTTGTTTGTAGTCGCTTTGGTCGCTTCGAACATGCATGTGTAAATCAGGCTTACGTTTTGGCAAGCAAGATAAACAAAGAAAGAGGTTGTTACACTGCAGCGACAAATTTAAGTGAAGCATTGCGTGAGACGCGGCGACTCTACTGCAAATCGTCATGAACCGAAGCCGCGGTCACAACATAGGAACGCCGCGGTTGCATCTGGGTCATCAGTAAATCTAAAAGGATTTAACGTTTTGCAAGTACACGGGTACTGTGTAAGCACCAATCACTTTCTGAGCATGAAGGCGTGACAACCTAATAGCCCCTTCCCCTTGCAAATCCGGAGCGCTCGGCGCGCTTGCCAAGCGGATCCCTGTGGCCCTTGAAAATCGCGAGCGATGTGTGTCTGTGTCACTTGCAGATCTGGAGACGGTCGGGCGCTCGCTGTGCAACTCGAACCACTCTGCCCGAAAGAGGTGGAGTGCAGGGAGCGGTTGGGAGGTGCTCGCTATATAGCGACGGCGCATACGCTCGCACGCGTGAAGTTTGATTTGCAGCCACTCGCAATACATTGGTTTTGATTTCTATGCCGTTTCTGTCACAGCTACACGACAGCGATTGCGCCGGTTACGGTAGCAGTACTTTTCGATATGACAACATCAGTTGGATGTGTCTTTTTTACAAGCTGTTCGAATGTCGACTAAGCGGTGCCGACCATGCCGACCGCCGTCTGTGGTGACGTTCGCGCCAAGTACCCGAAGCTGGAATCAACATGCGCGTATACGTACACGAGAGCGCTGAGCATCCTTGGTTATTATTTCGTGGGAAGAGTCAAAGGCTGTAGAACCAAGCGGTATGTTTTGCATTTCAGATAAAACCGCCCTCACCCGGGACGGCTTTCCGATCACGGGGCATCTGAGCGTCGGAGGTCTCGGCTGGCAGCGAGGCAGGCGGTGACGGCGACGCTGGACAGAGCATCTCCGCTTGGCTGCTGCGTGTGCCGCTGAGATTGCTCGCGACTGGATGCTCGAAGTTCTGAATCTGCGAGCGCTCCGGGTTTGCAAGGGGAAGGGGCTATAACTAAATAATTATGAAGTAAGCTTCTTGCGAGACGCACACATTTGACCTTAAAGACTGACGTCGCCATAGCAAACCGTTCGGCAAAAAACTTTAATTAAGTTTTTTGCCTTTCTTTGTGTGGCATCGCGGAAGAACGATCCCACTATAATATCTTTAAAACCAGCTCGAAGGACAAATGTTCCTGCCACGGGCACTTGCGCCGCCATAGCTTCCGAAGCAAAGAGCCAAAGTCTTCTGCTACGACTCTCAGTACTGCCTCCAGCCGCACTGCAAGTGGCGCTGCGTGCGGTTTTCAAAGCGCCCCTTAGAGGTCCCGCACGGGGTGTATAACCATTTCCTAGCGGCTAGAGCCCTTGCATGCACTCTTAGATGGGGACTCCCAGCACCTAGTGTAAGCACCAATCACTTTTTCTTCGTTGTAAAATCGTTTTATGACATCCTTTTTCCACGTAAGCCATTTAAAAAAAAAGTTTTTTTCCTTTGCATGTGTCCTTTAAATGTTTGGCGAGTACTTCGTACACATTTGTTTAAATGAGTGCAGGCTAATAATTAAAGTGAAATTGCATCTAGTTACTCACAAAACCAGATCCTGTGGTGTCCTTCAGAGTTGGGAAGTTTTCCACAAGGCACCTTGCGGCCTCGGCATAGAGCTTATCCGGGTACCTGCACAAGTAAAGGAGAGACATAGTGCCATCAATTGGAAAAATCAATGAATAGGAGCATTAATCACCATTTATGATGAAGAAAGAAGCGTGCCCAGTGTTTCCTGCCAGAGAGCCAAAATATGAAGATTGGATTTGTGTTGATTTGTCAAAGAGCTGTCTAAAGAATAAAAACAAAATATGCACATGTGCTCATTTGAGCCACTAAATTAGGAGTTAGTTCAGTCCCAACTTGAACTTACAGGTCGTAGAGGCACAGGTCGTGGAAGAGCCACTGAATGATCCTCGATCGGCAAGGCAGGTACTGCCCCCTCGTGTGTTTTTGTAATGCCTGCGCGATGTCCAATGGCACTTTTGGAAACCTGTATTCCGATGGAGCTTTCGACGGAGCTTTCGATGGTGCAGAGTCCTCTTGAATGACGACATCCATGATTCTAGATATATAAAATAAAACATATTCGCTTCAGTAAAAATAAAGAAAAAAAAAACACTGAACAATTTTGAATAAAAGAATGCCCTTGATTTAATTTGTTTTGAAGTACAGGAACCAAATTTTAGGTCATAACTTGTTCACACAGACACGTGTATATGTTATCTTTTATCCCACAGGGAAACCAAAACATGTCAAAAGTGCAAACAACTATAGCTGCATTGTTTCTACCTAGAAGACTCGGTTTCAACTGCTAAAAGCCAGCATCTATACATGATGTCAAAAACAAGTTGAGCCCAATTATGCTACAGAGACAGTCTTGAACATTTTCTTGCAGAGGCATCGTTGTTGTCAGTCCTGATAACAGCACTTGAAGCACACATGCCTGACTGCTTCAGTCTTTGCAAGCATTTTTACCCACCTGAACTGTGACTCATCCAAAGAAATGGTTACCAGCGCTGCATCCTCGAGGATCGTGCCCTCCATGAGGTCCACATCTGTTTTATACCGAGGATGGTATACCTTGTGCGACAAAAGAATGAAAGGAAAGTTATAGGCATCACTGTCAACACACGTAACCTAAGGTATGCACAAGTAAAACCAGAGAACACTTCACAAAAATCTCTGACGGGCCTACACGTATCCATATCCTAAAACGGCCTCCTGGTCACAAGTGGTGATGCATCGCAGAAAGCTGATACTCCTCCGCCATACCCTGACGCTAGCTGCCTGTACAAAATGCTGAAGTTTAAGAACACGACATTACTTGGTTCAAAAAATATGAAAGGAAATTTTCAGTGAGCCGGTGTGTAGTTCAGCGTAAATTTTTACAAAAGAAAAATTACACTGTGGGCATAGTCATAAGATTACTTCCAACAGCTCAGAACACGTAGAAAGGGCTAGCGCTGAAAAGTTTAGTGATCCTGTATTCGATCCACGCATGAACCCGTTTCGATTTCAATGAGCATCGAACGGGCGAGCTCCAACTCAGCAAAAGGCACCAAGCGCTTGAAATGCCAAGATGTCTAGCGAGGGTCTCGTGCTAATGCGCCTTTTTACATAAACTGTTCGGTCATGTGGTGGAGAAATCACGAAGCAGTTTAGAGAGGGCCTAAAAGCATGTGCTTGACCAAACAATTTTATGTAGAAGGGCGCACCAGCGCGAGACCCAGGCTTGGCATTTCAAACGCTTGGTGCCGTTTGCTTAGTTGGAGACGCAGATTCTCGCGGGCAACTTTCTGCCGCGAATCCGACGAGGATAGCCCCTGCACAGTCTTAATCGGCGCTCAAGTTGCGTGATCGCACATAGCTTTGACTTCATTGCCACAAAGTTTAAGAACGTACTAAAGCTCCACTTCCAGCGAGAGCTTTGTAGCCTTGGTTACAAAAGCGTGCACGCGGAGAATGGCCATGAGCGCGTGCTGGATTCGGAGCTTCAAGTTCGTTCTTCATCGTACCGCACTCTTACACAAGTGCTGCCCGGTCCCACGCTGACCCCGCACAAAGCACAAATGACGTAAGTGAGCTCACCTGGATGTGGCTTGTTTGCAGGTCCACTCCTTGGAACAGCACATTGCCAGCAGGGGTCCGAATTAAATCGGCGCGCTTATGCTCTCCGTCAACAACGACAACTATCTTGTGTGCGCCGTACGACACCAAGCACTCAATCGCGCTCATTGCACCACTTCCGCGTTAAGCCACGCCAGCCACGCTCGTTAACTGAGGTCTCCACAGCTGAGGAAACCGTCGCCGAACTTGGAAAAGATAGGGTGATGCGGGAACGCCGAGAAAGTCCAACCAACGTAGCAACGTAGTTCCCTGCTTTCGCTTTGAACCACAAAGCAGCCACGCAGCCGTTGTGGAAACCGCGCGCCGATCCTTTTTTGTTGTCGCTTCCGGATGTAGGGCGGTAGGGCTACGGGCACACAACCGTTGGTCTCAGCACGCACGTGCAAGCCGCGCAAGCCGCGGCTTGCACGTGGACTGGATAATTTTAGTTTTTCGTGGTGATGTTTTTATTACAAAATTGTGGGTCATAAGGCGTTTTTGCTTTGTTACATTGTACCAATTCAATACTGCATAATCAAAAATAATATAAGAAAACATTTTCGCTATCTTGCTAGTCAATCTGATTTTGGCTCCAGTTTCGGCTAGCGGGTGGATAAATGTTAACGGCTATACCCTTTGTAACGGGCGGTAGCTTGCGCCACCTAGTTTAAGTCTAAAAAGACAAAAACGTGATTTCTCCCGCCTTTTCAACCCCCTAACTATCACCAGGCAGCGTGGGATATCACCAGGATAACCTTCAAGGGATCGGGCAAAAAAAAACAAAAAAACTAAACATCATTCTTCTGCCCCTTCCCCCCGGCTAGGGAGTCGCCAATTGGTTTCAAACTTCGGGGTTTTCACAATGCGCAGAGGCAATGCTTGCAGAGTTCAAGCGGTCTTCTCACAGTGCAGTGGAGCTAACCAAACAAATTGCACTATTGCCACAGGCCCGGTAGCACGTCTTCTACCTGAACCTAGACTGAACTTTCCAAACGCTGCTTTGATGCCCATATTTGAGAATCCTTAGGCACCCAAGTTCCTAAGAATGAGAAGTCCGCAGCTTCACCGCTAAACAATTGACTACCTTCCAGTCGTCGCCCACCCCAACAAAGCACAGTGAACAGGAATGGGGGACACACATATTCTACACAAAGAAAATGAGACGGGTGTCCGTGTTAGATATTGGGGTTCTGGTTTGAAACAGTGTTCTTACTGTTCTCCTTCTGTATTTTGTTCTTTTACTGTATGATCATATCTCCCGGACTTCACAATAAAGCTGTCTTTGTTTGTTCTGTATTTCTGAAAACCTACAAAGGAAGGGTCAGTGCTGCACGGATCTTTATCCTTCCGAAACAAATTTTTGAAACCTTCATAAGGGACATAATGTGCACAAAGTGTGGTGCACCTGAGGGTTGAAAAAGAAAATGCAACGTGTCTTGTATGCGCGTGAAAATTGACAGTAAAAGGCTTTAAAATAATTGTTTTTAGTTTTGGCTATATTTTGTTTTATGGATAAGGATGGCTAGTTAGGCTATATTTGGCTTTGGCTATATTTGGGCTATACTCCCCAGCGATTTGGCGGTTTTTTGTGGAGCCGTCTGGCAACACTGTGGTATCATGGTGTGAATGGTGCTGAATGTTACTACAGTGAACTACTGTAATAGTACTCGACAACGTGCCTTCGCGTCGAAACCAAATACCATGGTTTACTAACGTGTCGTTCACAAGTTGCTTATTGTTCCGTAAAGAAAAATGGTAATAAGATACTGTCCAAGGTGCCCATACTTTTCTGAACAGTTCACGAAGGTGGTCAACCACATCGGAGTCGTTCATAGCGGTGACGACAACTTCACAGTATATTGTGGAATCGCCGGTTGCACAAATAGCTACAACCGGTTTTCATCGTACAAAACTCACCTTTATCGGTGTCACAGGGATCTGCTGGAAAGCACTGGAAGTGCCTTCGACCGCGACCGAAGAAATGAAATCCAGGACTGCCCAGCCACTGACCAAGGGGTTCTGAGTGACGATGCTGAAATGCCACAAGCGCCCCAGCCGCAACAAAGCAGCGGATCTCCAGAAAGAGAAGAGTTCAGCGATTTTGTGACAGCAGCCAAAGCTGCTATTTGGAACTTCTTTTTCAACACAACTGAAAACCACAAACTGGCACACACTGTGGCCGAAAAAATCTTCGGCAATCTGCAACCTGTTTTTGAGCGCATCATCAAGGCATATGCTGCTGAAATCGCAGCCAAGATTGATGCGTCTACTCTGTCCCCAGATGCCATCTCACTGTTGGAATGTTCGTTCCTGCCCCGCCTTTTTGAGGGGATACAAAGCAAACACATGAGAGAACAATATGCAAAGACACATTTTCCATATGTCGAGCCAGTAAAATGTGATCTCGGTACTGAAGGGGGCTGCTATCACTATGTTCCAGTCCCGAGACTCCTTGCAAAGCTGTGCGAAGTTCCTGACATCGCTGCCCAAATCTACACACCACAACTGCGCCGTGACGACCCCAAGGTGTATGCTGACTTCACTGATGGGCTCCTGTTCCAAGATTTCAGGGATCTTATTGCGGAAGGAGTGCAGTACACCATTTTTCTGATGCTATACAGCGACGAGGTAGAGATATGTAACCCCCTAGGAGCGAAACGGGGCGTGCATAAGCTGCTCGCCGTGTATTTCACCTTGCTGAACCTGCATCCAAGGCACAGGTCACAGCTGAGATCCATCTACCTGGTGCTCCTTGTGAAGTATGAAGATGTACAGCAGTATGGCTTGGACGTCATTCTGAAGCCATTCATCAGTGATCTTAAGGAACTGCACTCATCTGGGCTTACGTTCACGAGCGGAGGAGCAGTGCGCAATGCACAAGTGTTTGTGCTATGCGTGTGTGGAGACAATCTGTCCATGAACCGCCTTGGAGGGTTTTCATGCTGTTTTAGTCAGGGCAGGGTATGCCGCTTTTGTATGGCGGCATCTAAAAGTCTGCTAGAGGTCACAACTGAGGATTCCTGTGCCCTGCGTTCAGCTCAGGCACATGAGCAGCACCTGCAAGCCATTGCTATTAATCCGATCGCCAACAAGAAACTTTATGGTGTCACTGAACGCTCCATACTGCTGGAACTGCCCTACTTCGACGTCACGCGTCAGTTGCCTCCCGACCTGATGCATGACATTTTGGAAGGGGGGTTTGAGTGCATTCTCCGACAAGTTTTGAAGGCATTAGTTCAGGGGGGCACGCTGGCATACAGCGATTTGGATTACATAGCTTCATTCGAGTACGGATGGAATGACAAAAAGAACAAGCCTGTTGCAATGAACAGGTCCTTTCTGACAAGCAAAGCGAACCTGAAGGGCACTGCTTCTGAAAAGTGGTGCCTTCTCAGACTCCTGGGTCTGATTCTTGGGGACCTGGTCCCAGAAGGTGATGCGGACTGGGAGTTATATCTGCAGTTCCGCGAGATTGTGGACATCGTCTTTGCTACGGTAATACCATGCGAGTACCTTCCGTACTTAGAGACGACTGTGCAGACCTTTCTCGTGGACTTTGCACAGCGATATGGTGCTGCAGCCATAACTCCCAAGATGCACTACCTGGTGCATTACGCCAGACTGATTCGAGAACTTGGACCGCTGCCACAGTTTTGGTCAATGAGATTTGAGGCCAAGCATCAATATTTTAAGAGCCTCGCCTCGCGCGTCAAGAACTTCCGCAACATCACTCGAACCCTGTCAACACGGCATCAGCTGATGCTGAGTCACCAGCTGAAGGAGTTTTCATTTGATTCTGACCTCGTGACCCCATCTGGCAAGCCAGTTGAGCAGAGCGCTCTACCTCCTTGCGCTCAAGGAGTCCTGCCACTGAGTGCGCGCCAGGTGTCGCGTGCGTCACTCGACCACCGTGAGTACCGGTGTGGTACTGTCCTGGTGAAACCTTCCCAGGATGCCGAGCCACACTTCTGTAGAGTGGAAGCTCTGTATGTTGCCGAACGCAAGCTATTCATTTTGATTGAATTGCTAACGAGCGAAGGTTTTGATCGGCACAGGTTTTGCTATCAGGTGCGCAAGTCTAGCGAGCTGAAACTCGTGAAGGCTGAAGAAGATGACACGCTTCACTGTGCTTTAGATTTATACAATGAGAGTGAAGTTGTGCCCAGATGGGAAGTACTGTAAGGTTTGCACTCGAGTGAAGTTGCTGTGGTCTGTTCAGAGACATTGTACATATGTGAAAGAATAAATGTTGCACTAAACATTCTGCTTGCACTCAGAGGCCCTGTCAGTTGTATGTTTATGCTTCGAAACCCGGGTATGTGACGCGTGCACCCCCACTCGCGTTGCGGCCTAAGGTATTGCTGGCAAACACGCACCAACTTTTCCTTCGGGTCTACTTGGCAAAGTCGGACTCATATAGAAAACATATCGAACTTCTTCTTGGAGGAAACTTTGCAGTCCTCATTTTTAGAGCTTCCATAGAATCATCAGTAAAAAGGGTCCCTGTTGCGTTAGTGACACATTTCATCGACACTGATCGTTTCATTGACACTGATCGTTTCATCAACACTACCACACCGTGCTGTCAAGTTTCATCGACACGCAATTGCACGCTGAAGGAACATTTCGTTGTGCGTTTATCACTGGGGTATGTATTAAACTATCCAACCCACCCAGTTCACGACGCTTCGCAGCGACAGTCTGCGGCAGTTCATTACAAAAATGTGAACTCGCCCAACCCACCCGTGCAAGCCACTTCGCAGCAGTGTGTACGGGTGGTCTCGCACCCGTCCATGTACCTGTACCCTTGCTCACCAACAGACCAGCGCACCCCAGTGGCGTCCCGAGGGTCAGCAGCACCCGGGGCAGTAGCCTGCCGTGACCCCCCCCCCCTCCCCCCCCCCCCCGCGACGCCCCCTTGAGCGCTGCACCCGGGGCGATCAGCCCCTCCCCCCCCCCCTTTGTGACGCCACTGGCGCACCCTTAACCAAAAAAAAAAAAAGTCGTCGATGAAACATAGCAAGATACGTCGATAAAACAATGTGTTCATAAAATGTCGCAGTGTTGATGAAACAAACTGTCGGGGAAATGTTGTTTGATGAAACAGTGCCACCGCACAAAAAACCTGTTTCCGAGCCGCGTTGCTTCAACACCATTGCAACTTGCATTATTTTTAGAAACCCATTGCTAGACAAAATGCACTCTATAAACAAAAAGAAAAAACTAGTGAATTTCACTTCCCTCTGCTGTTAAAGTTCACGACCTGAAATCGGGTAAGGAGCAGCTGGTTCGTCTCCGTCAGGCAAATTTAAAAGTTTTTGAACTGGACAAGGACTTGTTATTGGCATTATTGGTGCAAAATTATGACGAGCACAGCGGGCTCGGGCTTGAGAGTTAAGGCTTAATGTGGGGCTCCTTAAGCCGAGGGGCACGGCGAGTGCACACTGACAGTGGGAAGCGACCACCTAGCTCCTATGTGATCTCGTTGCAAGTCTTACGACCTCAGCCTTCAAAGGGCTCTGGATGATTCGCCATATGGAATAACTTCTGAGCATCCATTAGATGGATCCTATGATGAATTCGCTCCAACAGTACATCCCCTCGCCTTCCAGGAGGCAACTCACTTGATCCGGGTGCGAGAAGCTAGGGACCCCAAATCATGACAGTATATATTTGACCTCTGGGCCAGCTGACGGGGGCACTACATCAGCACCAACGAAAAAGCGGATTACGCCTGGTACAAACCACAGCATCACAAAACCGAGAAACGCCTCCATTCAATCTAAACCAGTTCCAAAAGTCGTCCAAGCACTGAAAAACGGCCTTTCATTACTTCACACCACTGCCCTCGGCAACAAGTCTGGCCGCAGTCTGTGCATTGTAGTTCTTATCGGCTCTAAAAAGATTTGATTTGATCCTCTACATTGCACTAGTCTGGGGGGCTTAAAACTAAGGCCTCTATGGAGGACCGCTTCACTTCATCATAGCTTTCCTGCAAGACTGACGATATCAAGCTTAAGTCTGATTGAATCAGGCCTAGTCACCGGCATTGCCATTCCACAGATCTCGGTCCTCTCACCCAACCTTCATCAATGTTGTAGCAGACTTTCCCTCACGTCAAGCAATTGGTGCTGTTTCTACGATATATTTCAAGTGAGCACAATGGCACCTCCAAAATTTAGAAAATCTATGCCACACCCCTTCAGACCACACCTCGGCGCACAGGGCACTGCCTGCTCCTCATCCACCACGAGGTGTTAGCCAATTCACCGAAGCGCGACCCAAGAGTCATAATGGCCGTCGACTTCATGGAAGCTTTCGACGTCCCTATTATGCTTCGAAACAGAGCACTAGAGCTGGGATTTTGCTCTCCACTGTGCTAACACGAGTTATTGTTATTTCCAGGGTGGCCTCAGTCATGTGAATGGCCACAGGCGTCCCATTTATGCTTCGAAACGGATCACTGGCAGTGATCGAGTGTTCACTGTCCACAGTGTTGACACATGTTATTGTGATCCTCAGCCACAGCCATTCCGTTCATGCTTCGAAATTGTGAGGCGACACAACTCCGTCAAAAATTGTGGAAGTTGAATTGCGTCCAGCAGTCTGGCATTCTGATGTCCGTTCGAACGGCACCAAGCAAACGCCGCAACTTTTTTCCTCGCTTACTCCACTTTTCGGCGGCCTCAGTGCTCGTCAGTCTTGACCAGGGGCGGATGCAGGAATTTCCTGAGGGGGGGGTCAGGTGTTGGTCAGCGTACCATGTGTTTAGGAACCCTTTCCCCCTCTCCTTCGTTTTACGCCCCAAATTTTACAGATGCAGAAATCAAGGGAGGGGGTCAGGACATCCAGACCCCCCCTCTGGATCCACCCCTGGTCTTGACGTCACATGCCGTCTGCGAATGCTGTCTATTAGTTCTGTTGAGCCCTCGTATCCTTGTTAGTGTTCCAAAATTTATTCGATCTTGTAAGGGTTTTGTATCTTTGCATTTGAAGACCTACTACCCGCGTCCAGCATTGCTCCGTCTGTGTTATCACATGGCACGACCCGCAGAAGAGAAGCGTGGATCCACATGGGGTAAGATTTAGAGCACAGCCCTTCTTGTTTTCGGGAGAGCAGTGGAGGCCTTGAGTGATTGATTGACAACCAACAGAGCTTGTGAGTGGCTGTCTGGACCCACGTGATGGGCATCCTCAAGACTCCCATGGAGTACACGGGCGAGCCTTGACAGAGGAAACTTTCCCCTCGGCAAAAAAAAAGCAACAGACGGAAACGGAGTGCCGCTCGTTTTATGTCGGAGTCTTATCGCCTCATGATTTTGTAAGTATCCTCTTTGGATGGGCCTTTAGTCGTGTAAATGACCACAGACGTCCCCTAATTATGCTTCGAAACAGATCACTGGCAGCGAGAGTTAGCCGCTCACAGTGCTGACACACGTTATTGTGATTCTTAGAGTGGCCTCGGTCATGTGAATGACCACAGACGTTCCGTTTATGCTTCGAAACAGATTACTGGCAGTGAGAGTTAGCTGCTTACAGTGCTGACACACGCTATTGTGATTTTCAGAGTGGCCTCAGTCATGTGAACAGACACTGATGTCCCGTTTATGCTTTGAAACAGATCACTGCCAGTGAGAGTTAGCCGCTCATAGTTCTTACACATTATTGTGATACTCAAAGTGGCCTCAGTCATGTGAATGGCCACGGACGTCCTGTAATTATGCTTCGAAACAGATCATTGGCAGTGATAGTTAGCCACTCACAGTGCTGACACACATTACTGTTATTCTCAGAGTGGCCTCAGTTGTGTGAATGGACATCTACTACCCGTTTAAGCTTCGAAACAGATCACTGGCAGTGATAGTTAGCTGCTCACGGTGCTGACACACATTACTGTGATTCTTAGAGTGGCCTCGGTCATGTGAATGGCCACAGGCGTTCCGTTTATGCTTCGAAACAGATCACTGACGGTGAGAGTTAGCTGCTCACAGTGCTGACACACGCTATTGTGATCCTCAGAGTGGCCCAAGTTGTGTGAATGCACACCGATGTCCCATTTAGGCTTCGAAACAGATCACTGGCAGTGAGAGTTAGCTGATCACAGTGCTGATCAAAGCATAGTCCCAGTGCGACTGTCTTATGCGTATCTCCAAGTGTCTCTGGAGGGTGTGCACTGCCTCAAGTGTAGTGTGGTAGTTTGTTTTTCTTTGCCTGCACAAGCTGTTGACATTTTATTCGAGCTTCGATCAGTATTTGTTTTTGGGATCCATGGGACCCGGGGTTTGTTTTTGACACTATAATGGGGATGCATTTGGCTGCAATGATGTGCATGAAGTCTAGCCATGTGTCATAGGAGTCTGTGGGGTTATCTTAGAATATCATGCTCTAAGGGGCGAGGTGTATAAGCGCATTGAGGCATTTAGTATTGAGTTTTGCGAAGTGGTGGAGGCGTCTGGTACGGGGTCTGAATCTAGGCAGCTGGTGTTGTGTCCATTATAACTGCTTTGTAGTAAGAGCCCATGAGGCTGGGTTCTGTAAAACAATTTGAGATGAGTGTGAGGTTAGCAAAAAACATTAGATCAAGAAAGAAAGTGTAGCTGTTGCTGGTGCTGTAACTTGGTTCGTTTCATACTTGGATAAGTCCGAGTGTACCCCTGCAGACTAAGTGGGAGAGAGTCTGATGGCTCAGAGGGCACAGGTGTACTTGTGTCTGACCAGTTAATGTGGGCATTGAAGTGTCCAGCCACGAGCGCGTTCGAGTACTTTTTTTGAGGGGGCGGCAGAGGACGTGCTGACTGCAGCAAACTGCAGCTTTTTGACTTTGTGCTGGGGGGCAGGTATGCGACATCGAAATGTACTCTTTGGAGTGGAGGTCCACAAAAATGGCCTCAAGTTGGTCTCCATCCAGGTCGTGTCTTCTAGAGGAATTAATTGAGAATGGTACGGCGACGATAACTCCACTGCCAGATCCGTTACAGTCTTGTTTGTAGACAGTAAACCAAGCAAGATTGACGAGCCGACTGCCGTAGATAGAGTTGCCCAGCAAAGTCCCACATATTGCAAGTATTGTTTCAGGATGGAACTCAGTGAGTACACAGAACTCGGGCTTTTTGTTCTTGACAGATCTGAGGTTGGGAAATCAGATGGAGGCTCTTTTTCATTTTTTCCATGTGCTGAGAGCCACTGGAGGGGTAGGTTCGGATGCAGCACTGAATGGTGTTGAAAACACGGCATCGTCGAATGCCGGAAAATGACAGATACCACAGTACCACACTTCAGATGTCAACGTGAGATGCATGTAGGACTGCATCGAGAGCAGTTCGCACTTGCGATGGAGCCAGGTACTGCACCCATTATACTGCAAAGCAGCGACATGGTCGTAAACGGCTCGGTTGCGAGGGGGGGGGGGGGGGGGGGAGGGGGGGAGGCAAGTAATATGTGGTCCGGGATTTGTCGATATTAGGGATGCCGCGAACTTTTTTCGAATCGAAGTTTCGATGATCGAATCAAGCGGTTCGAAAGGTTCGAAAGATTTCGATTTTTCGAATTGTCTATATCGTAAAATTCGACGGAGGTCGAATTTTCGAACTTGTTAAGCTAAGAAGTTCGACGCTTTTCGAACCGTCAAACTTATTACGCTAAAAAATTCGATCTTTTTCGAACTTTCGAACTTATTGTGCTGCAAGGTTCGATGCTTGTCGAACTTTCGAACTTGACAGACCAAAAAATTCGATGAATTTCGAACTTTCGAACTTATTTATCAAGAGAATTCGAAAAGGTTCGAACTTTCGGATTCTGAAAAGTCAGAAGTTCGACGAACTTCGAACTTTTAGGATAAAAGTTCGACGTTCGTCGAACTTCGAAAGACCGGCGGACGGTTTCATTTGATTTCAAGTAGTGGGGTACATTCGTAATTTTTTTTTCTCGAACTTTTACACGCGGTGCTGCGTTCCTTACGAAAGACAATGTCGTTTATTTCAATGTTCTGGCATGCTTAGGTTTAAAGAAATAAATCCCCGAAGGGGCGAGGAAGGACGACGGGTTTTTGACGATTATCGTTTGTGCCAGATTTGAAGCACGCTGCAGCCGGAGCTATTTATGGTAGATATGTTATACTTTTTGCCGTCTTAAGTGCCGTCTTAAGATGTGATTATTGTTATTCAACGTGAGTTTCGAAGAAATGTCCAAACATGTATCTGCATGCAATTATAAGCTAAACCTGATATTTATTTTCGTCTAAGTTGTTTGAGGTATCGCATTTAAATTAACACCACAGACAGTACATATCATTGCCATCTGCAGAATACGAAATAATATATTTATTGTTTTTCACGTTAAGGAATAAATGAACTCATGGGAGAAGATTTCTAATAGTGTTCAAGTTCAGCACGTGATTAAAAGAAAACTTTTTTTTTTTCGCTTCACGTTCCTGGGACGTGTTTCTTTTAGCTTGTACACATTTTGGTAAAAGAAACTTGTTTCGAAGTTCTGAACCTCTGAATATGCAAGAATAGAACACTTCCGACGAATTCTGGATAGTTTTTTTTTTCTCCTGCTTTTTATTCCCGCACTTATTCTTTTTTTTTTTTTTTTTTTTTTTTTACTATCGGCACAGGTGTTTAGGTCGAAAAGACAGCTTTGAACTTCCGAACCACTAAGCATGTGACGAGCACCATCTACGCAACCTTTTATGCAGTGAAGAGCGACAGTAGCTATACGTATGCATAAATAATTGCAGATTAAAATAAGCTCGACCACGCCCTCTTTCCCCGTATTGTTTTCTTTAACAGTTCGAAATACCTGCAAGGGGAAGAAGGAGGCTACCGCCCCCCCCCCCCCCCCCAGCTACCCTCTTTCCCCCCGTTTTTCCTCTTCCGACGCCACTTGTATGGTAGAACGCTCCTCGACCTCAAGTTGTGTCGGCTTTTGTGCTTTTTGCGAGGAGATTCCTCCGTCCCAGAAAATAAACCTCCAGGACAATTACAAACTTCACCGGATCGGATTACTACCAGCGTGCAAGGGGTGGCGAGGTAGTTTGCCAGGTCGCTTCAAGGTTTTTCTGAGCCTCAACCTCCTGCTCGCCCCTGGCCGTTTCGAACTGGATGAGTCTCGTAAAACAGTGTGTTCGTGCAATCACTACTGCGTGATGCAGGTTAAAGACCCCCCCCCCCCCCCCCCCCCGGGGCTGGCGGTCACAATTCTGCACTGGCAAATATTCTAGCACGTCCGGGACACTCGTCGTCTCATTTAATTGCCTGACCAACTTCGCAGAATCTAGATATCACACCCTAACTTTTCTAAACTTGATTTCGTGAAAACCAGTGAGTCGTGAAAACGTTACTTGAAACTGAAACTGTGGAAAAACTTGAAAATCGGTCTTCGAACTTTGAAAACTTGGATTAAAAAGAAATTCAAAATCCTCAAAGTTTTTTTTTTTTTTTTTTTTTTTTTAATTTAGCGTTAAAAGAGAATCGAAACCTTCGACCTTTTCGAACTTTATGCAAAAAGAAATTCGAAATATTCGAATTGTTCGAACTTCATGTCTATAAAAATTCGAACCGTTCGAAGTTTTCGAATTTTTTTTACAAAGAATTTCGAGATCTTCGAATTTATCGAACCTGAAGTAAAAAAATATTCGAAATATTCGAATTCGAAATTTTGGAAACCGTGAAAGCTTCGAAATTTTCGAATTCGAAACTCCGCTGTGGTCAAAAGTTGCGAATTTTTCGAAATCGAACCTCGGTCGGTACGAAAATATCGAAATTTTTCGAAATCGAACCTTAGTTCGCTTCGCAAATATCGAAACCTTTCGAAATCGAACCTAGGGTGGTTCGCGACATCCCTAGTCGATATGTCCCCTTCAAAAAGGAGCAGTAGGACAATTTGTAGCTGGTGGAGGCAGGTGGAGCGGATGAGCGTTGTTTTAGAACTAACAATCTGTCAACAGCTGAGCGAGTCTTTAGCCGAGGTAGTGTCAGGGGTCTGTGTGAATGGAGCAGTGTGTGGTGCGTGATGAGCAGAGCAATCACTGCACCTTCTCATGGTACTAAAAGGTGATTGAGTTCAAAGATGCTCACAGAAAAAAACAAAAGCTAGAGATATATGAAAACATGTACATGTCTTATCGCCATTTTGATTATTATGTTCAAAAACAGAAACCTATTATCTGCCCTGTGCTTGCAGGATGGCAATGGCAGCAGCCGAGGCCATATCGATAATTGTGAAGTCACTGAATTAGGAGCTACGAGTAGGAACCCTGACGTTGGTTTGTCAAAAACGTATAGGTTCTTGAAACACTGTTTCCAAGGCAGGCCAGCGGTAGTTGGGATTTGGTCTTGAGTTCCAAAGCATAGAGCGATGTAAACAAGCATTTGTTATGAGCGTTAGCTAACCACCCATGAAAGAGGCTTATGCAGCTAATAATAGCAACATCAGAAGTATATAAATATTGCTAAGTATGAAAAGGTGGCACAAGTCGACGCGTGGCATGCTTGTAAAAATTTATCTAATATTCTCCTGAGACGAGGCACACAGGGCTGAATGGAAGACAAAGTGACGAGCCCCGGAAACGCCATCATACACACACAGAATCTTCAAGAACATGTAGAAATCTCACAACACTATTTTGCTACAATATGATAGAGTGATGTCCTTTCAGCAACGATACAGCATAAGAGAATTATGATTTCGAGATCGCGTTGATGAAGTATTTGTTCAAGAATGCTAGACAAGCTGACTCGTTTCACTCAGGGATGAACATTTCCCACGAACATTGGCAACCTTTACACACAGCTCTAGAGACAGTAGGCCGTAGAAGTAGCTTGAACTTGAACACGACGTTGGGGTCGTATGAAACGCTCCAGAAACGGTCAAGAAACCTCCGATATAGACAGGCACACGGAGTCACAAACTCGCTCCTGCTTTGAAAGACCCGACGCACGGCGGCGCGGGAACGACTCGCACGGCGGCACAGAAACGTCGCAGCGGCGGTCGCGTTGCGCAAGCGTAGCAAAAGCTTGGAGAGCGAGCTGTGTGCTCTCTGAGCAGCTGACTCGCCTTTTGGAAGCCATCTAGTTCGAAAAAATCCAAGGTCTCGAAAAGTATTTCCACTTGTTTCCTTAGCAGTAGAGAAAAGGACTTCATGAAAACTTCGCCCGTCGCTGCTGCTCATCGCGACGTGCGTTGCTTGCATGCGGTTTCGACGGGCCGATCGATAGCGGGCCCTGTCGCGTTGCTTCGTCGCGTCGCTTGGAGGAATCACTCATATACGGTTCATATATACATCAAGCATTCACACGTAGCGCGAAGGCAAGCGTCAATGATCGTTGCACATTTAAGGAATTGGAATTTTCAAAGCTTTCTACGAAGTTTGGTGAACACTTCGGACGATCGAGTTCGGCTGGGCACTGCAAAATTAGGGCTATGGTGCCATAGTTTCAGGGACTAAGGGATGGAAAAGCACCGTGGCGTGGCGAGTCTAACTGCTGCTGATACTCCCGTTCACCTTTCAGATAGTCCCAGTCGAACGCAGATAGTCCCCACGCTTTGCACACGGTACCTAGATCGGACCGGATGGTCTCTTCGGGGTGCAAATGCAAGATCAAGGGACCATATGCTGTCGTTAATCCCCGCGGGCTCGACTTTTTCTTAGAGTGTAGACAATTTTAGTCTAGACCGCCTCCTCGTCAGGGCGCCGCAGTCGCCAAACGATGGGGTATCGACAAAGTACCAGCCGCGTCTGGAGACGTGCGTGCGTAATTTCGTGTCCAAACTGCTAATCTCGATAGATTCGCAACTGCAAAGCACGGACGGCATCTTTACAAAGAGCGTTCTTTCTGCATATTTAAAAATATTGTCTGCCGCCGCCACCACCAAACCTCGCGAGGCATGACGACCACGGCATACATTCACTATCCCGAAGGCGTCGACGAAGACGACACCAACAGGATGTCGTGCAGCGTAAAGACGGTGGCGGTAGACCCGGAATCCGAAGAACCGTCCATTCGCAAAGACGTGAGCAACCTAAACATGCACGCTACCTATCCGAACCCGTACATGGAATCGATGCTCGTGGAGCTGCAAAAGGGCAATCAGCGCTGCGATCAGCGCGACGTCGAGGCATCGGAAGAACTATTTCGCCTGCCCATTTCAAACTACACGCCGCACTGCCCATTGTCGACGCAGATACGAGACGCCGCTCAGTACAACTACGAGATGATTGACTACGCCAGAAAAAACATGAAGCCCTCGTGCGAAAGGTCCTCAACAGAATTCCGGCCGAGTATAACGTGATAGACAAGAAGTTGTATCTGGCCTATGTGCCCACCGTCGTGGAATGGCCCGCGTCTTGCGACCGCTGCCTCTACGCGCCGGTCACCGCCCGTCACAACTCGGGCTCCAAACTGTGTTTCACATGCATGACGTACGAGGACCGCAATTACACAGCCGTTGGCGCCTACCTGCCCAACGCCATACAGAAACACGCGCAGGGCATACGTCGTTCCAATCGGGAGACGGACCGCATCAAGCAGCTCGTCGCCTTTGTGTCCGACAACAACCCGAGGATCGTGCGAGGTGGCGGTGGCGAGTTTCTCGGCTACAGCGAAGACGACCCGCACCCCGTCGTCTACGACGGTACCATCAGGGAGATGGACATGATAACGGACACGATGAATCACCTGTCCAAAATTTCCATAGACTCAAACTGGCACTGGAGCTCGCACGTCGGCGGCGAGGGAGACTGGCACACGTGCGTATTTTGCGATGGAAAGTATGACGCCACGGTGTTTGCCTACCCTTGTCTGCACCCGGTGGGCTGTCTCTACTGCTACTTTAACAAGGTCACGCAGACGGCGGGCACCCTCGTTTGCGCAAACTGCGACATGCCCTTCTCGTGGTGCGCCTTTCTGCACAAGTACGAGTATCTTCCCAAAGTGAATTTCATGCGGCTCGTCACGCGAACGCAACGAGACGTGCTCAACGTGACCCTGTTTCCGCACCTTCCGCTCGCCAGGCACGCCGGAGAAGACTCGCGTGTCTCGCCACTGGACGTCAAGACCACGACGTCTGCCTGGGGGTGGATCAGGGTGTTTGCCGCTATAATGTGGCTCTACGACTACAACGACGAGTGGAGCTTCCCCTTCAAGAGCGTTCTGACGTCGGGCGGACGTTCCGCGCTGCTCGACGATCTGGGCGCAGGCGGGCCGACGAGGGTGCCCGTCAAGCTTCGTCTTCCGATCGTGTTCGGTAACGCAAAGTGCAGCATGTACGACGGAATAAACGGTTACCTCGGGCTCCGTTCCGAACGAGACGGCAAAGCGTGCGCTCTGCGCGGCTATTTGCTCTACGTTTGCAAAGTGCTGGCCGCGTATAACGCGTGTCTGGTGAAATGCAACCTCTTTTCGAATCTCGAGATGGACGATCCGATGGGACTCCCGTACAGTCTGCACGTTCAGATCCCTGACGTGTCTGTCAGTTCGAGCATAGTGAACACGCTGAAGAACGCGGTGGAAACAAACCCAGAAGAGGCCCTGCCCTGCATCCACAACATTGTGCGCAAAGCGGGTGCCCCCCACATGCACCTGAGCGAGGACGCCGTCTACTCGTTTGCTTCCATCAAGGGTTACGTGTACGAAGTGTTTTGCGCCGTCGTCGCAAAGTACCTGACACTCATGTGGGTCTCTCACGAAGAGAGTGGCATCCCGAAGCACTCGTGCACGCCCTACGACAGCACCTTCAAGAACAAGCTCGTGTTTACGTCGATGCAGAACGAACGGACGGTAGACAGGACGGAAGGCATCAACGAGTTTGGTGAGATCGTCTTGGACGCCGGTTACGACGAGAGACTGGTCTACGATTGGTACACGAGCGAAAAGTCGCTGGGCGAGTACCTCAAGAGCTTCTTTCCCGTCTTTCGAAAGGTGGAGTACATTGGTAGCCAGGTGCAAATCAACGGCATCCTGACTCTGTACTACGGTACGAACGACAAGGTACTAGATCCGCTGGCGGCCCGCGACTGGAACCCCATGGTGGCCGAAGACTGGGCCATGATCATGGCTCACTATCTACTCTACTCGACCGACGTAACGGTTAGCCAGACCTACATCGACGTGTGCACCGGAGGCCAGATGCGCCTGTGCTCCAACATCCTAAAGAGCGTGGAGAAGGCCACCTATACCGTCCTCGAAAGCTACTTTCGATCGGCGTTCGACTTTGGCGAGGCGGGGAACGTCGAAGACATGGTCAGGGACTGTATGACGTACGTGTACGCGCCGTACGACTACCCGCGGCCTACCTTCCTGAACGCGTACGTAAAAAACTATCTACTGGGCGACAATAACCGCGTGGAGCTCCTCCTGGACACGCTTAAATTGGCCTGCATGGCTTTGGCCTACAGAGACCTCAGCGGCGTCGTTCCTGCCGACCCTTCGGAACCAATGGGCACGTACGAGCCGCTTTACAACTTTGTCCTCGCCAACGGAGCCTTCACCAAGTTGAGCGACAAATGCGTGGGCACTCTGTTGAGCAAAGACGTGGCCGTGTACGGCAGAGAAATAAAAATCGAGCCGAGCAACGTGGCCAAGCGAATAGCCTCCGACCTGACCGGTTTGGACGAAAACGTCTTCAACTGCACCCTCCTGGAACGAACCCTTACGTCCTACCTGAGTTTGGTGTACGGGAAAAATACCACCGGTCATTCCAAATTGTACGTCAAGATACGCGACTTGCTAGATAGGTACAATGCACACACCGTAGCGGTCAAATAAAAAATGCCACCCAGAGCTCGGCGAGGTAGTAGGGGAGGCCGCGGTGCCGGTAAATCCAACACGTTGGCGGTCGGTAGGGCCCAGGCAGGCGACATGTCCTATCCCATACTCGTACATCGAGGAGAAGAACAGCAGCAGGCGGGACAACTACCGGTCGTCGAGTACGAGGAATTTGTGGACGATCCCAATAGAGTTCGCGTCGGCGGCGTAATAGAGATTGGCGAACGCAACATGACGCGTAGAGGACAGAGAACCATTCTCGATCCGGAACACGAACGTAATTTACACCCGACGATAAAGCGACTCTTGGACAAAGGTTATGTCATTCCTCAGATTATAATAAACAATCAACGCCTCTGACCGCGCAATGTTGTTTACAAACGAAGAATACGGAATGATGGAGTCACCGGCATCGAGCGCTATAGAAACCCCCAGGTATTCCGGCGTGACGCCGTTTCACGTTCCGCAATACAATTTTGAACTGGCCGAAAGTAACGCGGACAAGGTGGAAGCCATCAGGCGACAGTTTAGAGAAATCTTGGGCCCTATGACGATCGAGACCTTAAACCATTACACGGTAGATCAGGGTTTTGCCTACAAACTCGAACGCGCCTTTGAGGAACTCGGCGCGGTGCGCCAACGCGAATTCCTCTACAAGGCGCTCGTGGCAGTTAAGCGCATGACCAGGGTGAACGTGGCCTTTCGCAACGTGATCGAGTTTATAAATTTTGTGCTGCGCCGAGACGACTACAGGGTCATGAACGTCGTGTTGAAAGACAACAAAATCGACGTCGAGTGCTACGAACGGGTCGACATCGTGGAGAAGCAAATCTGCAAGCGGCAGTGGCGAGTCGAATTTAAAGAAAAGTATGGACGAGAACCGAGCCTGGCCGAGGAACTGTCCAGAGATCGCGACTTGAACGCTCGAGCGTTGTGTGATGCGGTGATGGATTACGAGGGAGGGCCCTCGATACTACAATTATAAAAATGATGGAATCGGACTCGCAGAAAAAAATATTGAGGAAATTGATCGAGGACTTTGTGATTGATGAAGACATTTGGGAACGCACTGCCGTCGTTCATAAACCATATCAACACCTGTACACGGGCGACGTGTTGCGATACTTGCGGATTCAAACGGCCATCCGAATGATCATGGACGACGAGCAAAAAAAACCTACGAGAGCCCTATGAGACGCTCTGTTTGAAAACATATCCACGTTCGTTCGTTTCGAGAGAATGAAGAATAAGCGTCGACGGACCGGCGCCCGCCGGACAAAGAAGACGGGTGAGGGATTTTATTCCCTGACAAAAGTCCCGGACATTAGTAGTCTACCGACAGACGTGCGATTGGAAATTGAAAAGTCCTTTACTCCTAATCCGAAATTGAAGACTCAGCTAAATAAACTTCTTCTGAGAAAGGCGTTCGTACAATACTGTAAGCAGCGTCAGTACGACATATCGCAGTACCCGACAAACGTTCTGGCCAAACGCTACAAGTTTAGAGAGATACACCGCGACGTCCGCGAACACTTTGAAAAGGGAGTCGCCACCCACAACTCTGTCACCAAGCACCCGCTTTCGACAACGTTTCGCGAAAACGCCATCGCCGTCAAGGTCTCGTCTTACGTGAACAAACTCAAGAACGAAGAGCGTCTTCCGACGCGCGTTCCAGAAAATGTCGAGGCTCTGTTGAGAGGCATGGCTTTTAACGAGTAAATAAAAATGGTCAAATTTTCCAAGTGCGGTTTCTCGAAACGAACCGCCAGAACAAAGTGTTCGAGATGCAACAGGAACGGTCGTAGACTCGATACGAGAAAGCCGTATCGCCTCGAACATTTCACCAAGGAAGATCAAAGGCGCATTCTCGGCTCCATGCGGGTTAAACGAGGACAGAGTCCAACCTACCTGAAACTTTTATTGGGGAAACTAATTCAGGCCTTTGCTCGCAAACACCGACTGCCGGCGTCATGTCCGATCAATCGAGCCAGACACGCGCTGATAACTCACGCGATCCTCGACAAGATTCGACCATCGAATCAAAGAACGAGGAGGAGTCGTAGCAAGAGCGTCGCGCGGCGGAGGACTAGGAGCAGGAGCGGAAGCGTCGCGCGGCGGAGGAGCAGGAGCGGAAGCGTCGCGCGGCGGAGGAGTGGGAGTAGGAGCGTTCTCTCCTCGGGTCGAAGAAGAGGAAGGAAGAGGAGTCGCAGCGTCGGCAACAGGAGGAGCCGTAGCATTTCCATCAACCGAGGCCGACTCGGTCGCAGCGTCAGTGTCGGTAGGCGAACAATGTCCAGAAACGCCAGCAGCGACTCCAAGTACATGTATCCCGTGTAATAAAAAAATGTATCAAGTGCGCGTGGATTATTCTTTCGACCAACTCCCGCCGAGCCTGCTCAGGTCTCTCACGAGCGCTCACGAGGGGTTGCGGTCGGACAAGAACCGTCTCATAAAGCGTGCCAACGACGTGATCAGAGACTTTCAGGTCTTTAAGATGCACAAGCGCAGCGCCCCAATTTTCGTCAGTCAATTTCCAGTTCACGTGTTGAATGACATGTACTCGATAGTGCCCGTGCGTAACAAGAAGGGCGACGTCATGTGCGGAAGGGAGTACGCCGAAACGGCCAAGGCTATTCGATCTAACTCGTTCTATCCCGTGTTTAAAGCGAGAAGCGACGGCGCAGCCCTGTTGGAAACCAAAGTCGGTAGGACCACCGGAGATAATCATTCGCCCTACGTTTCGGGAGTCTTGGTGAACGTAAACATTGACAAGATATCTAGCAAGTTTCACGACGTGGTCACCAGCCGCTCGATCAAGGTGGGGCAGTGGATCGACGTGATTCGCGACCCACCGCCGTCCTTTCTGGAAACCATAGTCGTGGCCTACGAGATGGTCGAGCTAGGCGAGTTGTATAGGACAATAAACGGCGACTTTACAAACTTGCCCACGCACGACACGTATTATTCCGACAACATCGTGCACCGAGAGTCTGGTGCAAAGTTTCGTCCAAACGCGCGCGACAACGTGCGAAAGGAATTCAAGTATCGCGTTTCCAATCGCCCCAACTACAGGATCGTGGACGACTGGGAAAAGAGACCGCTGGGTCCGTCCACGGATAGCTTCTTCCATTCGACCGGCGGAGGCCGCTACAAATCGACTCTGCGTATCAGACGGACGGTGTACGAGACAAATAATAATACTAATAATGAGCCCAAGTTTCACGGAAATTCGGACGACGACTACGCTGAGCGCAACGTGGATAGCGACGACGACGCTGAAGACGGTGACGACGGTGACGACGACGTCAGTGACGAGATCAGGCGCTACAAGTACAAGAGATACTACACCGAAAGCGATCACATTATTCGAGCTTTGCGCAACGTCTAGTACGTGTCTTTTTTGAAATAAACAAACAATCATTCGAGAGGCTTTATTTTTCTACATACACAAAACGTACGTATATATACGCGCGCCTGCCGAAGCGCGTCGACAAACGTAGAACATGACCGGAGTAGCATCCAGCGTGTCCAAAGCGTTTCGCGAGGCCACCAAGTTTGATCAATCGCGAACCTTCGACTGGAGCAGAGTAGTGGCCAACGTTTATTCGGAAGACTCAAATGAGGAAGAGTTTGAACGAGAGAGGGTCGTCCTGTTCTCCGAAATTTGTAAACTTTCTCATGTGTCCGCGAACGCTCTGACCGTTTTGGACCTTGTCGACTATCCGACCTTGGAGGACGCACAATTGTTGTACATTGTTTGTACGTATACGCACCTCAAGACCATACTCCTGAGGAACGCCCCCCTATTGTCAAACTCTGCTCTACAATACTTGGCGACCTACGCTCAATCTCTCGAACATCTTCAAATCAGCAACAACGGTGGCCGTATCAGGAACGAGGGATTGATTCATCTGGCTCCTTTGCGTCGACTCAAGAGTTTGTGTCTGACTGGAATAAGAAACGCCAGTCGAGCTGTCCTTCGAGTGATATTGCAGAACAACGAATCTATATACGCTATCTTGGTGATAACGACGGAACTCTTCGCCTCTAAAGATAACGTGATGCACTTTGCGCTTCGAATCAGTTGAGTCAGGAAATGTACGATTTTGTTTTTTGTAGCGAAACGTTATCTCCGTTTTCAGATAGCGAGTGAGGGTATATATATATATATATGTACTCGCACGTACTACGCTTACAGCAAAGCTAACCCTACCCTCTCCCCCGACATCACGACACGACACGACTACTACCCTATAACCCAAAGCGACAATGGCTCGACTAGACAGGTCCCCATCTCTCCCGCTGGCCGACACCTGCGTACAAGTGTTCGCTCAGTCCAGAGTGTCAAGCGTGGTGGATTGGAAAACAGTGGTGCTTAGTATATACCACGAAGAAGAGGGCTACGCTTGGGACAACGTGGAAGGGCAAATTCACTGTGCGTATACCGAAATTTCAATATTAAGAAGCTTTCCTACGCACATCACATTCTTGGAGTTGGTGCACTATCCAATGCTGCGAGACCGCCACGTCAGTGATTTGGTTCGTTTCTACCCGAACATCAAGACTTTGCTCCTACGTCACGCACCCGGCTTGACCAACGACTCTGTAAAGTGCTTAGCGGACGGTCTACCTAATTTGACTCACTTGCAGATGGGATCGTGCTATCACCTAGACGACGAAGCCTTGATGTATCTCGCAGAAAAGAGGATAATCGACGTTGGCATACGGAGCCTCTGCATGACCGGACTCGGATTTATACGCCGAGAAACGCTTCACCAATTTCTCAACGTGCATCGAAGACTGACTACTCACCGCTAGAGACGTCCCCAACAAGGACGTCTACCTTGGTGAATACACTTTGTGTATTTCTAGCACAGTGTCTCCGTCACTAAGAAACATTGCGCCAACCGACCTAGACGTTATCGAAGGTGTGGACGGTGTTGTGGGTGACATCGAGTACCAAGACCTCGACAGTGACGACGGTGACGGTGACGACGGCTACAGTGACGACTACGACAGTGACGCCGACGAATATCTCGAATCGGACGACGACAGAATGCTGGGTCCGATCGTCCTAAACACCTTCAACTACGACGAAGGAGAAGACTCAATGGGCGAAGAAGACGACTGAGTTATGCTTGAAAATAAATAATTCGTGTGCTTATATTTTTGAGTCACGAATCGTTCTTTTGCATGCACACTACACTAGTGCCAGTACAAATAGTTTATTTAATGAATTCGATACATTCCACTCACTGCAGATTTACAAAGGCAACACACAAATTGCTCTCTCGAATTGTAAATCATTGGAAATAGACAATTTAAACATAAGGCGGCGTGGGCACAGGGCAAAGTAACTATACACACCGGACAGTTCATGCAGACGACGCAAATCGTCGTGGACGGATCGGACCGCTTCATGGAGATGCTCGTCTTGTCGATGCGCGTGGGATACGGACGTCCTACGCTCAGCGCCGAAAAAGAATCGCTGTTTTCGAGAAAGGACTTTAGCTTGTTCGGACAGGAAAGATCAAACTTGGAAGTGGCCAATGCTGTTATAAAGTCTAGGCTGTATTTGTTTGAGACAAACTCAATGTCCTTGGTATATTCTAGCAACCAAAATAAATCGCTATTTCTATACACGTCGGACACCTCCTTGATGTAGGTTACGCTCGCGCACAATCGAAGATAGGGGCAGCGAGGGTTGTACTTGGCGTGTTCCTCGACTGGGTCGTCGTAGTCGGCTTCCCACGAAAGCAACCGAAGTCCGCAACAAAAGCATTCCACGGTCCGATCGGTCAGGTAATAAAATCCCGCAGATGCCATGTAATCCACGTCAAAGACGTCTTCTTCTTTCGGCCGAGCGTCGAAGGAGGCGAACCTCGCAGCGTAAGTCTGAAACTCGGGCCTAAAGGCAAGCGCTCGTTCGGTCACCACCGCCGAGACGTCTGGACTCAGCGTGCGTAGCGGTGCGTCACAGTCGGATTCGTGCAGTCCTTGGGGAAGTGTTTCGTCCGAGGCCACGATAGTAGAGAGTTGAGTCTTTTGCTGGCACATCGAGCAGCTGAGAATCCGCTTCTCCGGATCGTAGGCGAGTCCTGCCATGGCAAAGTCCTTGGGTGTGGGGGTACTGTTGCGCAAAGGCCACGTCGCAAAAGTTTTAAAGTCGGACATCACCTTGGCCACAGTCGGGTCGTGGTCGAACATGTTCTTAAGCAAAGTAGACTCTAGAAATAAAGTCGATTTTGAGTCTACAGGCCTTGCAATGTTTGAATAATATGGTGCAGTCGAAACACGACACGCAGTGTCCGCACGGCAAGTAGGCAATGTTAGCCGGAGCCTTCATGCATACGATGCACCTCTTAGTTGATTCGTCTCGTGACTTTATAGCGGAATAGTGCGTATCACTGATCGCGCTATCTATCACAAAGTTACCCCACCTACCGATAGCCTTGTGATCGAACGAAGGAAGGGCGTTCACTGGCTCAAACAGAGTGTGACTGCCCAACGGAGTCGCCTTGCTGCTCCGAATGGCACTCACCATCGCCGATACGTTCAAGGGATGCGTCAGGTTGGCCGTGTACAGAGTACTCATAGTCCTGTTGCGGAACTTTGGGTCCTTGACGAGATCGTCGATCTCGGGAAAGTGAGACGCCCAGTACATCTCGCTCCTGTAAAACTTTTCGACTGCATCGTGCACGTAGTAATAGGTCTTGTTCACTCGTAGAAACACGCAATTGGGGGACCTGCGGGCGTGTAGCAGCCACGGATCGTCTTCTTCGCAGTCGAGGATCGAAAATACTTGCACCCCGCAGTAGAAACAAACGAATATGCGGGTCACTATCTGTTCGCGGGAGAGGTAGCCCTGCTCGTCGTCGTGCGAGCAGAAAAAGCCGGCCTTGGCGAACGCAGGGCCTCGAACATCGTGAAAGGTCTTGGCTCGAATCTTCTCGTCGACGTATCTCTTGTAGACCGGGTGAGAGTAGCTCGGCAAGACGGACACGACCCTTGCTACGTTCAGCCGCGGGTCCCTGTACTGCTCGAGAAACTTGCACGGCATTCGGCGGTGAAGGTCCATCGGGTGAAACGTGAGCGTCTCCCAGTCCTGTTCGGCGACTTGAAATTTGCAGTGCCGACAGTAGATGTGTTTCCGGTCAGCGCAATATTCTAGGCCGGCATAGGCAAAGTCTCGAGGCGTGGCTCTGGTGCGAAGTCGCCATTCGGCGAACGTCTTGAAGCGACGCACGACTTCCTTGCTTATGGGATCCGTAACGTGTCTTACAGGAGAGATGGCGATAAATACGTGCCCACGCTCCCGAACGACACGTCGACCTTACTCGGCTACTCGTCCAAGAAACTCATGCAGCACATTACCAAGGCGCGCACGACGCTCCTGACCAACGGAGATGTGGAACCGGTTGCAGATATGCTCTTTCGCGTTTTCGAACTCGGTAGTAACATACTGATGACGGTCGACATGAATCAGATGGCCATCCAAACGCTCCTGAATGACAATACAGTATTTCACTGCGTAATGGGAATCGAATACGTACGAAACAGTCTCAACATACTTAGGAAAACCTCTTCCTCGTCGACCACTCAGCGCGTCATCAGGGATCTGAAGCCGTACGTGGACGCGTACGCTACTGCCATTCTGCGCCTGCTACTCCTCTATATCGAAGAGATCTTTTCCCATGCGCGCGAGGCGACTCGCGGTATGGCGGTGGGCGCAAGGACGGCAGCCAAGATTACGGCGGTCATGCTAGTATCCCTGTGCAACTACGCGGCGGTGCGCGTAAAGTGCAACCCCATCTTTCAGTTTGAGAGCGCCATGGGCCACAACTGGCTCGACGTGGCCAACGGTCTCAGCCTCGTGCACAGGATCACGCAGCCACACACCGTCAACGAAAACATTGTCGGGGCCATTCGCGTAAAGTTTTCGCAAAACAACAAGCCACAGGACGTCATCAACCTCCTGGTCGAAGAGAGCAACAGGTTGTACACGAGTAACGTCGAGAACGGAGTGTACCGCTGCGACACCGACTACATGACGCTCCGGACCGTCATGCCGGCCGAGCGGGTCACGGACGACGTTAACATCATCGATCCGGCCATCTCTACGACGCTGCGTGACCACAACGAGCTCATCATGAAGAGTTCCGACACGATCCCCGTGCCGCGGACCAACCACTACGTGCTAGCCCTGCAGAAGGAGAAGGCGCCGGCCACCGAGGTGTCGGTCCTTAACATCGCCTCCATCATAGAACAGTGCATGAGCAACGGGCGCGTGGACTCTCGCTTCGTCGAAGTGCACAAACAGTCGGACCAGGGCACGCAGGAGCTCAACAAATTTTACAGCCAGGCCTGTTGCGTCTCGCCCCGTAACCTCGGTCTGTTTCTACAGTGCCTAAACTTTGAGATGATGGACTCGGACATGTTTGGGGCCACCTTACAGTGCCTCAAGATGACCAAATGCATACCCACTCCGCGCCAGGAAGAAATTTCCACCTACTCAAACACGGCGCTATTTCGGATGGCCACCAACCTGTTTTATCACACGCGTTTCTCTAGGAACTACCGCGGCGAAAACACCTACCTGTACGACTCGCGCTTCTTTAACGACTTTCTACTCTGGGTCCAGTCGCCCAACTATCTGGAACACCACATCTCGCCTAGCGTGTCGTCGTCCATCATCTCGTGGTGCACGTCCATGTCTACTGCCATGCACACTACGCGCGACGCCAACGGAGCGAAGTGCGCCATGGCGGCCATATCCACGTGCGAGGTGGACCAACGCGTACTAGCCGACTTTTTGAACATGTTCATCAAGCTCTTTATCGAGGACGAGACCGAGATTAGCGTCATCAACAAGAAATTTCTCGAGAAGGAACTACTCAAGGCTTTTGCCTCCGTGTCTAATTGCTACAACCTGTTTAGGGGGCAGTTTGTTTCGGCGACGGCCATGCGCCTCTTCCTAGCCCGTTGTAGGTGGTCCGTGGCCGACGACGTGGAAGTCATCGTTCCGGTCGAAACAAAGTTTCTCAAAAGACTGATATGCGACAGCGACGACCTGTTGTCCAACTCGATGCGAGACAAGCTCCGTAAAACCATGGAAGACGTCTCCACGATGATGGCGCCGCTACTCTCCAATCCATCCACGTCCACGCCTCGCAGCAAGGACGACGACAGCAACGTGCCCATATGCATTTGAAATAAAAAACCGCCAACGCCCCCATATACATTAACAAAAAGGTTCGGTGACTGATTTGAACGATCGAGGGAGTAAAATGTTGAAACAGGTCACGTTCGTCGATATCTTTTCGCAACAAAAAATGAGGACCCTGCGAGACTATCTCCATTGCGAACTGGACCTTTCGATATCGATACCCTATAAAATCTGGATCGCTATCGCAAATTTCTTTATTCAAAACAACGTCCCATCGGTCGTAGAGGGAGCAGAGTGTTGTCAGAAAGACAGCTCGTCGTCCCTCTATCTACTCGTCTTTTCATACAGGGACAAGGACGCCAACCGAGTGGTGGTGGACTGCATAAACTTCATCAACGTGCTGCGCGATCTCAAGGTGCACGACGTGATATTGCCGCGCGCAAGGCTGAGAAAGCAACGCTCGGTCGCGGTCCTCCAGAAAGCTCCCGTTTATTCATGTACCGCCCGTAACTTCTATCATTTATCCTGCTTTTGTTTTCTAGAAAGTGCGTGTTCATTCTCGCCCCGATCACGCGACGCTCGAACCGCTTTCGCCGAATCTTCGAGATAGCGACGCACTCTAGATAAGAGGCCGCCCGCGACCTTGTCGAGTCAGTCTCGCCCCAGCGCTCGATTCTGCTGACACGCCGACTTCGACGCCCGCGACGCTCTGCTTTCTTCTGTTTCCTTCTTTATTGTTGGCACAAGTTCGCCACATTAAACGTTTATTTATTTCTGTTTATTTCTTGTTTATTGGTCACGAATCACCACCCGTGACATTCTGGTGGAGGTGCGGGGTAACGCATGCCCCTGCCGCGTACCCCTCCGAGGTCCCGCAGTACAAGTCCGGACCCAGCCTCCCGAGGACCCGACGAAGACCAGATCGAGACCCGGTCAAGTCGCCGCATCCGAGGTCTACCCCCGGAACACGAACTTCTGCCGCCCAGGACCAAGCAGCCAACAAAGCCGACGATGGCCAACCAGTCGCCGACGCCCGCCGCTCCTGCCATCGTCTACCTGCCCGCCGCTCCCCGTATGCCGACACCTTTCCACGGCGAGATCCACGAGGATGTCGAAGACTGGATCAAGCACTACGAGCGTGTGGCGCGCCACAACGGATGGACTGCGGAGCAGTGCCTCCAGAACCTCTACTTTTCGCTGGAGGGTACTGCGAGGCATTGGTTCGAGAATCACGAGGCTTCGCTTACGTCGTGGGACATCTGTGTGGCCGAGTTGCAGCGGACGTTCGCCACCCTACACCGACGGGAGAAGGCAGAAGATCTCCGAATTCGAACGCAGGGCCCCGACGAAAGCGTCACAACCTTCGTAGAAGATGTCCTCCGCCTGAGCGCCCGTGCCGACCCACGAGCCACAGACGACAAGAAGCGGCGGGTCCTCATGCGCGGGGTGAGAGACGACATCTTTGGAGGCGTCGTGCGCAACCCGCCGGGCACCGTCGAAGCCTTCGTCACCGAGGCGACTAACATCGAGCGCGCCCTCCAAGCGCGCGCTTCCCACTACCAGCGACATCCAAGTCCAAGTGTCGCTGCAACCGCGCTGCTTGGCGGCGAGAACGCTCCTGGTACGGACATCCGCGAAATTATCCGGGAGGTCGTCCGGGAGGAACTCCGCCAGTTGCTGCCAGCCGCAAGTCGTCCAGCGACACTCTCCATTGCCGAGGCTGTGCGCGAAGAAGTGCATCGGGCGCTCCAACCAGAGGTTCCCGTCACCACGGTGGCACCGGAGGAACCGATGTTGAGCTACGCCGCAATGGCCCGACGACCGCCGCAAGCCCCCCGCCAAGCCACGTCGCCACCCCGAAGAGACGCCCCAACGCCGCATTACCCCCGAAGACAGGAAGATCAAGCGCACGTTCACCCAGACCGACCTGCGCCGAGGAAGACAGACGTCTGGAGGACGGCCGACGGACGCCCGCTGTGTTACCACTGCGGGGAAGCTGAACATGTGTACCGCCGATGCCCATACCGACGACTCGGGCTGCGCGGATTCCACCCAAGTGACCCGCGTCCCAGGTATGGTGAACGCCCTCGGGAGATCGACGAGTACTTGCGACGACCCCAGTCCCCCGAGCCTGCGTCCCGCCGAGAGTTCCGATCGCCTTCACCACGACGTCCAGCTTCGCTGATGCACCGACCCCGACGTGAAAGCCTGTCGCCCCTTGCTCCACGCCGGGGAAACTAGGCGCGGCAACCCCTGGAGGTGGAGTTGCCGAAGACGACCGACGCCAAGATCCTCCACGAACGTCGGAGGGCCCCCACTCGAACGCTACCGGAGACCGAAACGACGCTCCTGAAACGGTGTCCAACAACCTAAACGTCATCATCGACGGCCACGACGCATCGGCACTCGTGGACACCGGAGCAGACTACTCAGTTTTGAGTGGGAGGCTCTCCCGCCGCCTTCGAAAAGTCACGACGCCGTGGGATGGACCTCAAATACGAACCGCCGGTGGGCACCTCATCACACCAATCGGGCGATGCACCGCTCGCGTCGAGATCCACGGTGAGACGTGCCCTGTAAAGTTCGTCGTTCTGCAAGACTGTTCGAGGGACGTTATCCTCGGAATGGACTTCCTCTGCGAGTATGGCGCCGTCATCGACCTCGGAGCAAACCGGTTGACGCTGCGAAAGCCTGTTTCACCACCGGAGGAACCCAAAGCGACGTCATCTGCGGTCCGAGTCCTCGCCAGCCACGTTAACTTACCGCCGCGGTCGAGTGTTTTCGTACCCGTCGGGATCACCGAAGATTTCTGCGGCGAAGTTCTGCTCGAAGGAAGCCTCCAGTTGCTTCTGGGAAGAGGAATAGGCGTCGCAAGAGGAGTTGCTGAACTTCAGGATGGCCGCACTGTGGTCCTCATCACGAACTTCCGAAACGAAGCGCAACACCTCACAAAAGGTGCAGCCGTGGGCCAGGTCGAGGAACTCCAAAACTCCGCCGCTGTCGCCGCCATTACTGACGAATTCTCGCCACCTCAGCAAGACAGTGCGTCGCCAGCGCAGCTCGACATTGACCCTAAACTCCCGGGCCCGAAACGACGACAGTTGATTAACCTTCTCGCCGAATACCGCGACTCCTTTGCCACGTCGTCGAAGGTGCGCCAAACCACCGTTGCGAAGCACCGCATCGTTACCGAGGACGACGCGCGCCCTGTGCATCGATCGCCATACAGAGTCTCCGTTAAGGAAAGGCAGGCGATCCAGGAGCAAGTTCAAGAAATGCTGAACGACGACATAATTCAACCTTCAAGCAGTCCTTGGGCCTCTCCAGTCGTACTGGTTAAGAAGAAAGACGGGACGCTTAGGTTCTGTGTAGACTACCGGCAGCTGAACACGGTGACGAAGAAAGACGTCTACCCACTCCCCCGCATCGACGACACTCTAGACCGGCTGCGCCACTCTCGATATTTCTCATCGATGGACCTGAAGAGCGGCTACTGGCAGATCGAAGTCGACGAAAGGGACCGAGAAAAGACAGCCTTCGTCACGCCGGATGGACTGTACGAGTTCAAAGTGATGCCCTTCGGACTGTGCACGGCGCCAGCAACTTTCCAACGTGTCATGGACACCGTACTGGCAGGACTGAAGTGGCAGAGCTGTCTCGTCTACCTCGACGACGTCGTCGTGTTTTCCAGCGACTTCGACGAGCACTTGCGACGACTCCGAGCAGTTCTCCAAGCCATACGGACCGCCGGACTCACCCTGAAGCCGTCAAAGTGTCGGTTCGCTTATGACGAACTGAAGTTCCTCGGCCACGTGGTTAGTAACGAAGGTGTCCGCCCAGACCCCGAGAAGACTCGTGCCGTCGCAGCATTTCCAGCGCCAAGAGACAAGAAGGCCGTCCGAAGGTTTCTTGGGCTATGTGCCTACTATCGGCGCTTCGTTCGAGATTTCGCAAGAATTTCCGCACCGCTCACACACCTCACGAAGGACGCCGATAAGTTCGAATGAGCCGATGAACAGCAGCAGGCATTTGACGAGCTGAAGCGACGACTGCAGACTCCTCCTGTTCTTGGACATTTCGACCAGGATGCGGAAACCGAGATTCACACGGACGCAAGTAACGCAGGGCTTGGCGCGGTTTTGGTTCAAGTACAAGAAGGCACCGAGCGAGTCATCGCTTACGCAAGTCGGACATTAACCAAGGCGGAGAGAAATTACTCCACGACTGAAAAAGAATGCCTTGCGGTCGTCTGGGCAATCACGAAGTTTCGTCCGTACTTATACGGGAGCCCGTTCCGGGTAGTCACGGACCACCACTCGTTCTGCTGGCTTGCGAACCTCAAGGACCCGTCAGGACGCCTCGCGCGGTGGAGTCTCCGACTACAAGAGTTCAACATGACCGTCGTCTACAAGTCAGGCCGCAAGCACAGCGACGCCGACTGCCTGTCCAGAGCTCCTGTCGCAACACCTTCCGGCAGCAGCGACGACGATGACGACGAGTGTTTTCTGGGCGCAGTGAACATCGACGACATGGCCCGGCGTCAACGAGACGATCCTGAGCTGCGCGCACTAATAGAGCACCTGGAAGGGCGCGGGAGTACGGTGCCACGTGTTTTTTCACGAGCGCTGCCGACCTTCGCCATTAGACAAGGTGTACTCTACAAAGAGAACTTCGGGAACAACAACTCGCCATGGCTGCTGGTAATCCCGACCGACCTTCGGGAGGAGATCTTTCAAGCCTGCCACGACGACCCGACGTCCGGACACCTTGGTTACAGCCGGACCCTGGCACGTATTCGTGAAAAGTATTACTCGCCCAAGCTCCCCAAAACCGTCCACCTGTACACGCGATCATGTCATGAATGCCAGCGACGAAAGAAACCTCCGACGAGGCCGGCCGGACTCTTGCAGTCAATTCCTCCGCCAACAGCACCCTTCCAGCAGATCGGAATGGATCTACTTGGCCCTTTTCCGCCGTCGACGTCGGGAAATCGCTGGATCATCGTCGCCACAGATTATCTCACGCGGTATGCCGAAACGAAAGCCCTTCCTTCCGGAACTGCTGTGGAAGTTGCCAAGTTTTTCATTGAATGCATCGTCCTCCGGCACGGCGCTCCCGAAGTCCTGATCTCAGACCGTGGATCATCATTCATGGCCCAGCTGACGCAAGAAGTCCTTCGTCTCAGCCACACCAGCCATCGCCGCACCACGGCGTACCACCCGCAGACCAACGGGCTAACGGAGAGACTCAACAAGACCATCGCCGACATGATCTCCATGTACGTCGACGTGGAGCACAAGACATGGGACGAGGTGCTGCCGTACGTCACATTTGCCTACAACACGGCCGTACAAGAGACCACCGGAATGACACCCTTTCAGCTGGTGCATGGGCGCAAGGTAACGACAATGCTGGACGCTATATGTTACCCCACCAAGTGGCTGTCGACGCAAGTGACGACGCCCAGGTGGTTGCCCAAAGGGCAGAAGAAGTCCGTCAGCTCGCCAGACTTCGGATTCAGGCTCAACAACGTGTCGACACTGGCCACTACAACCTTCGTCGGCGGGACGTTCACTTCCAGCCCGGAGACAGGGTGTGGGTGTGGACACCGATTCGCCGCCGCGGTCTCAGCGAGAAGCTCCTGAAACGTTACTTTGGACCCTACAAAGTGCTTCGTCGACTCGGGGATCTGAACTACGTGGTGATGCCCGACGGAATAAGAACATCATCACGCCGCCCACCACGACCTGAAGTCGTCCACGTCGTGCGCCTGAAGCCGTACTACGCTCGATAGGACTGTGGATTTTATGTGTTTGAAGTGACTCTTTAGTTTGCCGTTCTTTTTATGTGCTTTGTTTTGTTTTGTGCTGCATCGGGGCGATGCACTTTTTAAAGCGGGGAGTAATGCCGCGCGCAAGGCTGAGAAAGCAACGCTCGGTCGCGGTCCTCCAGAAAGCTCCCGTTTATTCATGTACCGCCCGTAACTTCTATCATTTATCCTGCTTTTGTTTTCTAGAAAGTGCGTGTTCGTTCTCGCCCCGATCACGCGACGCTCGAACCGCTTTCGCCGAATCTTCGAGATAGCGACGCACTCTAGATAAGAGGCCGCCCGCGACCTTGTCGAGTCAGTCTCGCCCCAGCGCACGATTCTGCTGACACGCCGACTTCAACGCCCGCGACGCTCTGCTTTCTTCTGTTTCCTTCTTTATTTTTGGCACAAGTTCGCCACATTAAACGTTTATTTATTTCTGTTTATTTCTTGTTTATTGGTCACGAATCACCACCCGTGACAATATGCACCAAGCACTACGTCTACCTCTACGTCCGTCACTCGTCGGCGCATCACAACGTGCATGCAATTCTACCCTTTCTCCACCACGTTCTGCATAGCTCTGTAAACGACAAGACGACCACTTTGCCACTCGATTACACTTTCGATCCCCTGGAAGAACAAGAATCCTTCTTCGACGTGATTCCAGTCACGTACCACGGCACCTACGAGGTGACCACCTCTCTACCGGCGCTCGTGGCCAAAATCAAACCCAAGGAAGACGGACAGTATGTGTCAGATCGCCTTTATTGCGAGAAGCATTGGATGTGTCTACACAATCTGGTCGTCTCGAGGCTCGTCGACTGTTTCTACTACATCACTATACAGAAATTGCAGATATTAAAAGATGTTACAAAGTCAAACATTACGTCCACCAACGACTATGGCATTTACAAAGTGTCGTATTACAAGAAGTGACTCGCTTTCGCTTGTGTTTGTCTGCTTTGCCTAAAATAAACGCTTACGCTAGCTTGCACGCTGCTATACATATGTGTCTCTATGTGTGTGCGTCTGTGTGTGTGTGTGTCCAAACAAACGTTCTTTTATTCACAACATGTCGTTGTAAATGGCGTCGAAACTAGGAAATCGGAGGTTGCTCAGTCGCCGCTTGTTCTTCTTATAGGCCCGTCTGATGAGGCTAGTGGTGAACGTGCGAGACCAGTCGCTGCTCTGTCTAAAGATGCACAAGACGCGTCGTAGATCCATCGTCTTGATGCAGGGACACAGACAGCGGGTCTCGTACCACTTGTGGACGGCAGCAAGGGCTTCCACGTCCGACCAATTGTCGTAGTCGTCATCAAACTCCATAGCACCCATCATGTAGAGCGCCGAAAGCGCCTTGATGGCGCTGGAAACCGCAAGGTGTTCGCCGCTAGATTCGATAACGTAAGCTCGTATGTCCACCGCAGATTCCAACGCGTCGCTGGCCTTTAGGTCCCTTATGACGCTCGCAACGTCGGCGAGACTCACGCGGCACGCCTTGTTCTGCCCCATGGTCGTGATCGGTCGCGTGACGAAAGCGTTTGTTGTCGCGTCCCTCTCTACCACGCGGTCTTCGTACACAAACTCTACGGGCTCTACGTACCACGCTAGCCGGTCCTGCTGCGTGGTGTAGAGCGCGGTGTACTGAAGCAGCTTCAGGTATTTCGTGACAATCTCCTCTACTTTCTGCCGACGCTCGTTCGCCTTGGGCCAGTCCTTGGACATTGCGGCCGCTCGCCTCCGCGTAGTGGACCCTTCCATAGGTGCCGCGGCATCGACCGCCGCCAGTAAAATGTCAAAGAAGCTAGTCTCCTTCGTTGCGGCGTTCATCATAGCGCGAAACAGGTCCACCTTCTTGCCGTCCACCTTTTTAGATGAGCTTATCATAAACGGGAGCATCTCGTAGCCGCCGTACAGCAAGATTGGCACCACAAACGACAGCGGGTGAAGATCGGAACTACTGACGCGTACAGCGCGAGTAAAGAAATCGTCCTTGATGTGGTAGTAACCCGCCTGACGACTGGGAAGAGACCTGTCCAGCAGAGACACGGCGTGTTGCACGCCGCCAAACTCGAACCTGTGTTCGTCCTGTCGCTTCTTACTCTCACTGTACTGGCGGGCCGAATACACGTAGACGTCTCGCGAGGGTATCTTTTCCACGACCGCAGCTACCCCGAGGAGAATGTCCGAATCGTCGGTGACAACGACGGACACGTCCCAGCGCTCGTCGTTTGGCGGCGGACACATTAAAGAGTCCACGACCTTGACGTCGCCTTCCCCCACGTAGAACGGCGGCAGGATCGTAAAGGACGAGAGTTGGTACGCTGCAGCTGACTCGTTCGAGTAGCCGTCAATCACCTCTTTGGCGTAGAGTGGGTTCTCGAGAAGCGTGGCATATTCCCTGACGTGCTGCATCACGTCCGAGGCCGCGGTCAATCGGCAGATTGTGGCCATGGCGTCTTTGCCGTAGCGTGCCAAGTTTTTGAGCCTTCCGTTCAGGACAGACTGCAGTCTCGAATTTTCGATGGTCCGAACTCGCTTGGTGTCCTCGCCAGACGAGTTTTTGATGACGTTGGTCAGCTCTCTACTGCGACGCTTGTACTGCTCGGGCCACTTTACCGTCGGCGACATTCCGTCAAACACCACCACCACGTCAACTTCCACACGCCTGTTTAGGGACAGCCCCTTGACGACCCTCTTGACCGTCCTAGATATGCAATGAAACACCGTCGTGAAGAAGGCGTCGTATCGGATGCAGCGTTCGCCCGGTCTCGCCTCGTACTCCTTGTCCCAGTCCAAATCTCGAAGAACAAACGCGTCGTCTTCGATATAGTCTTCGACGTAATCGCCAACCAGATCTCCGTTGGTCTCGCGAACGTAGTGTTTGATAATCTCGAGGTTCAAGGCTTCCCACGCTCGCTCTCGTTCCTCTCGGTCGGCGATCGCTCGTGCGGCATCGATCTTGTCCGCAAACGTCTTGAGATGGTGGTCCGTCAGCGGGTGCTTGCAGTGGTGTAGAAAAATGTTACCGTCGACGACGGTAACATTTTTCTACACCACTGCGTGATCGGAGAGTCGGCGCGCACTGAATGCGCGCCGACTCTCCGATCACGAACGAGGACGTCACGCTCTCATAGTCGAAGTGACGCGCAGACGGCGTAGGCGAAAAATACGTCCGCAAAACGAGGTTCGTGGCCGTCTCGACGTTACTGCCGGGGTCGTCCAAGAGCTGTAACTGAGACTCGAGTAACGGTGCCAGTTCCTCCTCGACGGCGCGGTTGCAAACTGCGTTGAGTGTATTCCAAAGATTTCGGATACCCATGGTGTCAATGCGTGTATTGTGTGTGTAGAAGGGCGACGCTTAAGTACTCTCATCACACAAGGTCACGCCAAATAATGGAGGTTGTGTTTTTTTTAATTGGACGAGAAAGTGATACAGTATGCGTAATCCCTCTACCTGGGTGAAGGGCATCGGGTGACCTCCACTCGAGTGGGTAAAGTAACGCCCGCTCCCCTTGTTTAGATAGAGGAAGGGCTCTTGTAAAATGAACTTGAGGGGACAGAAGCGCTTGTTTGTTTCGGGATCGAGATGAGTGGAGAGCACAATCGAGTTGTCAAAGCCGGGTAGCTCGAGGGTGCTGCCTGTGGGTACGTGCGTGTATGCCGTTTTGCTCGGCACAAAGCTGACGATCGGCTCGTTGGTTATGTTGTTGATCAGAGACGGAATCGCGGCAAGACCCCTGTTTATTCTCTCTTCCCAGTCGCTGTGTTGAAAGAGGACGTTGTCCACGGTGCGCAGCACGTCTAGTAGCCGAATCTTTTTCGTTGCCGTCATGGCGTTGGCAATCACGCTCGGAATTCCTATCGTCTCGCACAGTCGGGGTAGTATGGTCTTGACGGTCGACTCGACGCTCTCGACAATTTTCTCCACCACGTCCTCTTGCAGGCCGGAAGCCTTGAGGCAACCCACGCCGCCACTCGCGATGCCGCCGCCGCGCTTCTTTCTCACGGTTCCGTCCAGGTAGACCATGACGGACGACGTCTTGACGTTGTTGATGTCGTTGACCACGTCGGAGATGGTGGGTTGCCGCACGCCCAGAAGGACCTCCCTCTTCTTTAGCGAACGGAGCTCGGCCGTGGCCACGCCGCGCGGAACGTAGAGGCACGAGTCGTAGGCAAACTTGTACGCGTTGCGGATGGCGGCGGCCGTAAACAGGTAGTCTCCGTTGTAGGCAGAACTAAATAACTCCAGGTTGTACATGGCGCGCACGCCCAGGGCTACGGGCTCTTCGCCGACGCCACCCGTTCCGCCAAAGGGCAGATTCGTGACTGTGCTTGCCAGCATTGTTATTGCGTCTGCATTCAACCAGCCCGCCTGATAGGTCTGACTCGAAAAGATTGTCTTCTCGTCGCTCCAGTCGCCTTCCACGTAATCGTTGTACGCCGGAACGTTTTTGAGAAACACGTAGGACCAGAACATGGGGTAGCGTTCCACGAGCTTGGGGTGATTCCTAACCAAATACGTGACGTGATCGTACGGATCAATCACCGATTTGTACTGGTCGTATAGGACGCGCCCGACAAAAGCCAAGTCTGCGCTCTCGTTGGTGTAGGCCGCCCTGCGTGGAATGAGGATCTCGATGGGCAGTACGGATCTCTGGTCCGAGACGCAGACGCGGACGTTATCGACGCTAAGGATCCAGGGAAAGGTTCTGCCCAAAACCTCGTAAACGTGTTTTCTAAAGAGACGTTCGCTACCGGCTCGATGGTCGCTCGCGGAAGTCACCGCGTTCCGGAGAGTGAGACTGTCGTAAATGTCGGATCGCTTGTTCTTGTCGGTGTTTTTCCAGAAATATGCCAGCATCATGTCGTAGACTATGGTCGCATTAGATGCTACGTATCTTTGGTCGGGTGTCGTCAGTGGGACGGTGTCTAGTCTGTGGTTCGTACTAGTACTACTACTAGTAGTAGCAGTAGTAGTACTAGTAGTTGCAGTAGTAGTAATAGTGGTCACGGGAGCCGTAGTTGTATGCACAGTCGTATTGAAAGGGGGAGTTGCGGCCGTGGTGGTGCTGTGGGGATTGTTGTAATTGTCGATTCGCGAAGAAGGCAGGAATGCACTCCTAAACATGTCCATTTTTATTTATAGAACGTTCTCGTACAAGTCGTCCGAAAAGTCGCTGTCGTTATTAATGCTGTTTACGAGCTTGTCCCGTTTACTCAATTCCTTTTTCGGTTTCCGTTTTCTTCTTTGGGCAAACAGGACGCGGCACATTGTGAGCGAAAGAACCAGAACGCTAAATGCTAGCAGTATCATAGCCCACAGAAAATAGACTCCGTTCATTTCCGAAGCCTTGAGTATAGTACTTTTAAAGGTCATCTCTTCTTCAAACAAAAAAGTATATGGATTGCGATAAGGAATACGTGTCTTGCGTCAACGACGGAGACTGCTCGACTCTATGCACGGGGCAGGCAATATGCGGCAATTACGGAAAAGGAATCAGACGATGCGTACGCAGAGAACATTACGAAACGTACAAGCGGCGCTCGCACGACGATAACATGATTGTCGTGTTTGCAATGAACAGAAATTTGGGTTATTTAGAACCGCGAAACGTACCGATGGACATGGTAAAGTACGCGCCCGACGCGAGAAGAAGCCCCCACGACGTCGCGTCCAACCGAAGATTGGCGTCGGAAAGCGACGAGCGAGACTCGGTGTGGCTACATATTTACGGACCGACGACGGCGGACGTGACTCCTTACGAGTACAGAGCCAGGCTTCCGAGGCGCCTGCTCAACGGGTTGTTAAAGTGCTCGCTCAACTTTCCAAACTTTGACGTCAAATAAAGACGCCCTTGTTGTATAGCATTCGAAACAGGTCCATGGAAGTGTAGACGACGCGCTGACTGCCATTCCAGACGACGTCGTAGATTTTCTCCTCGCAGCCGAGAGCTCGCATAAGGCGATGCTGCTCGTGCGTAGGGACGTACGCGTCGGCTGTCTTGTCCCGCTTCGAGTGCACGACTTCCAGTTCGCCCGGCGAAAGTAGGACGGTCGTTCCGCGGTTGTCCGGACTGTAATCGTCACTCATCAGGTATAAACTATTATTTAGAGAGTTCCACCGCATACCCACGTTATCCCAAAAAACGCACTGGTTTTCTTTCGAATATATGTACACAAATACGGGTAGTCCTTTAAATTTCCTCTTCAGTATATTATACGCGGCAGGCAGAGAAGCCAGCAGCCCTACGACATACTCCATAATTGGTTTTTAATTTATATAAAAACATGCCGGTGCGAACGCTTTGCGATGTGGAAGACAAGCGCGTCTCCGGGTTTGACAAAATACTCGACTACATAACGTGCAACGTTGACGGAAGATTTGGCGCTTCGGCTCTCTTTAGCACCGAATGTCTCCAGTTTCTGATTAACGTGCCCATCGCCACGAAATTCGACGGAGACAAGCCCCTCAGTGCCAAGGAGCTCGCGGACTTTATGACGCTAAACAAGTCCAAACTAGAGGTCTACGAAAACGTCGTCAAGAAGTGCGGACTGGACTCGGTGTATCACTGCGAAACGGAATCGGGCGAAGGCATTCTCCGCATCGCGCTCATGAACGACAACTCGTCGCACAGACTCAAACGCATCGCCGCCAAGATCAACGGAGAAGTCGGCGGCAGGGGGCGTGTCGTGTCGCTTCACACGCGAAAGGACACGCAGCCGCTCGCCAAAGTCGAGGCGCTCGTACACATCGCGCAAAAGGCGTGCGCCGAGCACCCCGACCTCAAGTACGTATCCTACATGCAGCAGATTGTGGTGACGGTAGAGCTCAAAGACGTTGCCGTCAAGTACGTCCCTTTCCCAGAACTCTGTCACGTGGTGAAAAAGAACACCGACTATATAAAGGAGCACATTAGCGTGTTTGAGCACTTCTCCTTCCTAAAGGCGGCTGTCATTCCGCTAGATCACCTCCTGACTCAGGGCGTGCGCGGAGTCCACGTGGTGCGTGTATGTCTTCTAATGGAATCAGGACTCGTCGACAAAATATCTGCCGTGGTGGAAAAAATCTAAGTAATGTGCGACCTTCGGTCGATCCAACTGACCGATGTCGGCGGTCGAGAATACGTCTGGAAGGTGGAAAAGTGCGCGGACGTAGTTTTGAAGACTGTCGACGACGATTCCCAAGAAGATAGCACCGTGACCATGTGCAAGGAGGTGGTCGAGATACGGCTGGGGCGCGACGAGGAACCTATAGAGTTCACCGAGCCCAGGACGGTCAAGGTCGTCTTCCCCATACCACTCAAGGGATCTTCGGTCGTCGGCGCTCACGACAGCACCTACGTCCTCTTGGCCGTTAAGTCGGCCTCCTCCACCGGAAACCCTCTGTGGTGGACTCGCTACGCCTGTCACCAAACATCGCTCTACGTTCCGGACCCCATTGCCCGATCGAGCAACGGTAGAGGACGTTACGCGGCACGAGCTCATTTCATTTTGAGAATAATAAACACGAGAATATTTTTACAATAGTATCAAGCTCAGCCCCTCCCACCTGTGAAGCGTCGCCGGCGGCCTGACGTGTCGATACTATTCAATCGAGCCCATGGTACCCGGACGATTGGTTTTTGTGGGAATAAAGACACAGTTTCTGGTTTGCGAGTGTTTTTTTTATTTTACTAGTGAATCACCGCACGGTCGTAGTTGCGCACACTCTCGATATAATATTTCGGAGTGTCGGCGTGTCTCACGACTAGTTTCCGCAGGGTCGTTCACGTACGCTCCCGGTTGAGCTAAGTTTCGAGCTCGGCCACGAAAAAAAAAAAGGCAGTGTCCACCACTTCCAAAAATTCCCCTGTAGTCCTGTTCGTACTTTGGAATCGTGGACGGGAACGGCGGGGCCAACACGTCGCAGTATTGGCTTCATTCGACGTGGTGGGTTCCTACGTTACCCCCCGCCTTAGGTAACGCTTCCATAAGTCTGCTGTTCGGAAAGCTAGAGACGAATGCACCTTTTCCCAGAGCGTTGACATTAAGATGTGCTAAGGTCAATATAAGACTTAGTATGAAGCAAAAATTGCGCTGCGTAGGTGTTTGCCCCTTTCGAAGAGCGTTCTACCGCGCCTATTGTTACGCGTTGGAAACGACTTTATGCATTTTTAATTTTAAAGCGAATGTTTTACCTCCCGCCTTAGGTAACGCCTCCAGAAGTCTGTTGTTCGGAGAGCTAGAGACGAATGCACCTGGTCCCAGAGCGTTGACATTGAGATGTGCTAAGGTCGATATAAGACTTAGTATGAAGCAAAAATTGCGCTGCGCAGGTGTTTGCCCCTTTCGAAGAGCGTTCTACCGCGCCTATTTTTACGCGTTGGAAACGACTTTATGCATTTTTATTTTTAAAGCGAATGTTTTACCCCCGCCTTAGGTAACGCCTCCAGAAGTCTGTTGTTCGGAAAGGTAGAGACGAATGCACCTGGTCCCAGAGCGTTGACATTAAGATGTGCTAAGGTCGATATAAGACTTAGTATAAAGCAAAAATTGCGCTGCGCAGGTGTTTGCCCATTTCGAAAAGCGTTTTACCGCGCCTATTGTTACGCGTTGGGAACAACTTTACTGCCTTCCGAAAAGACGAACGAATGCGCCCGTTTCCACCCGGGCGATTGGTTTTTTGTGGGAATAAAGACACAGTTTCTGGTTTGCGAGTGTTTTCTTTTTATTTTCCTAGTAAATCACCCGCACGGTCGTAGTTGCGCACCCTCTCGATATAATATTTTGGAGTGTCGGCGTGTCTCACGACTAGTTTCCTCAGGGTCGTCCATGGACGCTCCCGGTTGAGCTGGCTTCTCAACTCGGCCACGAAAACGTCAGTGTCCACCACTTCCAAAAACCCCCTGTAGTCCAGTTCGTACATGGGGATCGTGGACGGGGGCGGCGGGGCCAACACGTCGCAGTCTTCGCTCCACTCGACGTGGTGGTTTCCCACGTAGCTGGTGATGACGCTGTGTAAAAAACAGAGTATTCTCCGCAGCCCGACAGCATCCGTCCGTTTCGACGGCACGATCCGCACAAATATCAAGAGATAGTACTTTGTCACCGCCAACTCAAAGACATTCAGATAAGGGCACGCATTTATGATATTAATCACGTCGACTATGCGTTGATCCACCGGGTCGACGGTTGGGTTCGCGAAGGCGACCACAAAGTTCTTGATAAAACAGTTGTCATTGCCGGAGACAATGTGCCCGCACTCTATAAAATATTGGAGGACGTGCTTCGTGGCGGCGCCGAGATGTTTTGGCACATCCACGTAGGGTTTAAAAAAATCGTCATACGAGAACATCTTCTGAAGATTCTCGTAGTTGGAGGCCCACTGGTCGGCGGTGGAAATTTTCTTCAGGATGGACATGGTGCTACTGTCGGGCTGGCTCGAAGCGATGTGGGGGGAGAGGGTAGGGTTAACTTTGCTGTAAGTACAAGCAGTCGCGTCGGAGAAGCCCACGTGTTATCAGCCGACGAATGAGAGCCGCTCACGTAATATCACACCATGCGTGGACGGTGTAGGGGGGGAAGCGAGGGTAGATGAGTAGAGTATTTCGCGATTCTATTTTTTTTCGTAGACGGCGGTAGTCTTCTGTCAAGGTTATCTCGGCACTATGTAAAAGTCATATCGGTCCCAACCGAGGTATGTGACGTAACCATAGTACTTGTTCGTGTCGACGCCGTTGCAAATGACGGCGTTTCTCAAATTCATCCACTTGCGCTCGCCACACGAAGATGATAATTTTTCAAAATCCTGTTGCTTGTAGGCGCCCTTGTACTTTAGACCCTCCACGTACTTTATCGTCTTTGTTACGCGGTCTTCTTTGGACACGTCGTAATAATCGTACCAAATTTTGTAAAATCCCGATTTGGAATTGAGGTAGCCGTTGAGTACGTAGTCGATCAGGCCCAGAGTCTTTGTAAACTTGTGACGACCGCCGTACAGTCTCTTTTTATATTCCAGTTGTAGAAAAATCTGCCGTCGGCTGTACATCATGTCGGATATTACGACGTCTCTACAGGCGTTCACAAAGTTTACGACCATCGTCATCTTGTAGCGCGTGTCGTCGTCCACGGTGGTCGTGGCCTTGAACGTAAACACCAGGACGATGTCTTTGGCGTCTACCTGTTCGCAGGGCGGATCTTGGACGTGGTGATTTTCCGCAAAGTACCGGGACACGTAGACCAGGATCATGGGGTCTATGGAGCGGCACACGTCCAAACCGACGTCGATGTAGTCTCCGAATGCAGAAGGCGACGGCTCTGTGTCCGCCTGCCCCAAGTCTAATCGCTCGAGAACCGGTAGTTCCATTTCTTATTTACTATTATGTATCAAAGACGGGCCCTCTCTGTATACGAGAAAGGCGAGAAAAACGACAGCAAAAAACAGAAGTATTGATAAGATCCCAACGACTATCAAACCATTCTCAACGTCGGATAGTCGATCGTGCAAGTCTCGGTTATATAAGTAAATGCTCTGAAGCATGACCCTGTAGACGTTGTTGGTTTCATTAGTCATTTTTATCATTCGCATACTCGCTCGAAAACAGAACGGCAAAGGCGCACAGGCAAAAGATGGGCGTCACCCAACAGACGGCCGGATAAGAGTCTGTGATTGGGTAGACGAGTTTTTCCGCTTCGTGCGGCACAAATAGCGAAGCGTCCAGTACTTGAGGCACGTGCCTGGCGAATAGTAGGTTCGTTTCCTCGACGAGTCGATTGTCGATCTCGAAGGCATAGACAAACCTGTCTCCCCCTCCTCTTCGGTCGTCGTTGAGGCGAATGCTAACTTCCCGGTCGGTCAGCGGTGGATCAAACACCCGGTCTTCGTCAATAAAGAGAGACTTGCGGAAAGACTGCACGGCCGCCCTCTTGTCCGACGGGACGTAGACCGCTTCTCTGGTGTCGGAGGCAAATAATTAAACTTTATTATTTTAAATGTCTTCGTCGTATTCTTCTTGTGCCGTTCCTTTAAGTAAATAGGGGTTGACTGGGAAGGTGGGCTTGGGTTGCATCGATTGCACCACGTCTCGACCGACTTGGTCGTTTTCAAAGACTCTTTTAGCCTCTACCGACGTGTCGGAGTAGACGGCGCCATCTGCATAGACTGTAGAAATGGAGGGTTTGTTGCCGAGATTGGATAGGTTAATACTGTTGCCGTCTTCGGACGATGGAAAGTTCTTAACGCTGTCTACTTCGCTGGTCAGAGGAGTTTCCGTGGTGGACGATAAGGGTGGGTCCGGAGTTTTAAATTCTTCAATCGAAGTTGTCGAAATGCTGGGTGGTGGAATAAAGTCTTGTTCCAAGAGAGTCTCTGACATGTTGAATTGTTTGGGTGGCTCTACGGGCCTTTGCTGTTGTCTGGGCGGAGGACGAGGCTTCTTTGCCGGCAGGTACGTATCTTCGTTTTCTTCTCGTACAGACGATATGGGCGTGGGCGGATTAATAAAGTTTTGCCTCAACAGAGCGGGCGTGGGTGACAGGTCCATGTTGTACATGTGATTGAAGGCGCATAGACAGTAGCGCAAATTCGGAAAGGACTTTTTGAGTAGGTCGACGCAAAATTTGCGAGAGAGTTCGGACTCGCCGTACATGACTGGAACGCTCATGCCAGGTACGCTAATGTTGTTGGAGAGAAGATAGAGGGACTGGAGACTTTGACTCTGGATGTTGTTGAGAATATACTCTGCGGTGGTCGAGGGGTTGCTGTAGATGGACAGGGATCGCAGGCGCGTGGCGGTTTTGCATATTTGATTTATGATTTGAATGTATCTGTTGTCGCAGAATCTGGTTTCACAGTAGACGGTGAGTTCTTGTAGTCGCTCGCCGCCCTTGAGGTGTTTGGTGCATATGCGCGTAAACATGTCTATGGGACACCGCACGTGAAAGGTTTGCAAGTGAGGTAGGAGCGGCGTGTCGCGCTTGAAGATGCACGAGTCGAGATACTTGCAGAGTGGCCCCCCTTCTACGACGGATATCTTGACCTTGAAAAGATTGACGAAGGGCCAGCGGTCTCGCGTGATGATAACTATGTTCGAGTCTTCTTCTACGTCGCCGCCAGCGCTATATTCGCGGTGCAACTCGTACGGCGGTATGTCTACGAAGGACGCCGAGGTCCAGGAATTTGCGTCGAGTTCTGGAGTTAGCCAGTATAGGTCATCGGGGTGAGTGAGGCCAATGTGGGTCGTGTGGTCCGAAATGAGTTTGATTAGGGCGCAGGGCTTTTGAGTACGCGAGTCTAGAATCCTCACGATGTTGCTCCACTCGAAGGCCACGGGCGAGGTGTTTTCGTGTAGCATCGCGTACCAGCTTTCGCTTTGCAGGCTGCCGCAGCGGAGATACTCGAGCGAGGTAAACTTTTGGCTGTATTCGTGTTTTCCAAAGAAGGCGGGCACTGTAAAGTAGCCCATGTCTAGCACGCGGATGCTAGAGGCGCACGTGTCTAGGTAGTTTATGTACACGGGATCGGTGTGGCTACCCGAGATGGCGGATATGGGGAAGTGGAGCCCCTCGACGTGCGCCTCGTTGCACTTGACGACGGCCCAGTTGAAGACTCGGTCGTTGGGTACGTCGAGTACAAAGGTGGCTGCCGAGCCAAAATAGGCTTCCGAAGGACATTCCGAGTTGTACTTTACGTACGAGACGGGCGCGTTTACGTTTCGTATCTCGACTGTGCTCGGGGCCTTGAGATGGCCCACGCGGATGCAGAGTGTGTTGGAGTCGACGGATCCGTCGCCCACCCACGAGGAGAGGCGAAAGGCCTCGGTCATGGCTCTGCGGACGTAGACGGGCTGGAGCACGCTTTTGGTGATTTTGGCGTCGTCGACCCTGGGCTTGCACTTGTCTACAATTTCGAGGGATGCGAGTCCGTTGTTGCGCGAGGAATTTTTGGTGAGGAGATGGTAGACTAGGTTTTCCAGAAAGTAGTAGAGGACGTTGGACGCGTGGCAGAATGTTCTGTTTTCGTACTCGTTGTTGTCGAGCGTGAGTTGGGCGTGGACGATGCAGTTTCTCAAGACGGGAACGAGCACGTAGAAGAAAAATTGAAAGAGGTCCGTCTTGTAAGTGGTGGACAGTGAAAAGGCCAGGTCGACGCATCTAAAATCGAAGACTACGTCGCCGTCGGGGAGATTTTTTACGAGGCTCTGCTCGAAGGCGTCTTCGAAACCGACAAAGGCGGCCGAGTTTCTGAGCTCGCGGAGGTCACTGTAAATTCGCGAGACAAACTCTCCGTCGACGGCTACGACGGGCGGTTTCTGCTCCCATCGGTCGATGTAGGGCGACAGGATGACGTCGGGTGCCAACATTCGGCGCATCGAGTCTTCGAGGTCGGATTTGAGGAGGCCCGAGGTATCGACCACCCTACACTCGATGTGACGCTTGTCGTACTCTTCGGTTACGAACCAGCTCGGGTAGCCAATGAGCCGCCCGTGCTTGTAGACGTAACCGTCGGCCGTTATGTTACACAGAGAATGGTGCATGTTTGAATATTGCGTCCACATTATTTTCTTTATAAACGAGTTTTCTGAGCTTGTTTGGGTCGCTGGCGAGTATTCTGAGTTTGACGTACGCGAGCCCGTCTAGAATCTCGAGCAGTTGCTCGTCCGTCAGTATCTGGGCGTTTTTCTTGGCGTTTTTGCGCTCGCAAAGGTGTCTGTAGGATCGACAGGTTTCCAACAACCTCCGCCTATTTTTGTAATGAACGTAATATAAACTGCAAAGGAATCCGACGCTGGACGCCAGATAGACGACGCTCCAGCTTATGCCACCACCGCTCTCGGCATTCTTTTTGGTTGGAATATATTGGTGCTTCGAACCCACCCTCTTTATACCGTCCATCGCATATTTTATCTATGGAGAGAATCAGGAGAGTAGTGGGTAACATTCGAAAGGCCTATTTACAGACTCTGGAGCCGGATGCCAACAGTAGTCTGCCCTCCCTAGAGGCGTTATTGAAAACGTACGAGTATGCCACTGACGACGGCTGTCTATTTTACGACGTTTCGGTGGCGGCACCCCTAGACCCCGTCGTGCACTCTACTCTGGTGTCAACCGATCGCGACCCACCCGACGCGATGGAACAGATTGCGAGCCTGCGCTACTACACTCGCAAAATGTTTAGGATCGTGCTGCACCACACGCTTGTGTTGATATCGTACTGCGACGAGGACATGCGCGTGCCCCCCAAATACGACGAGTACGTGGACGACGCTTGCGGCGTGGATTTTTTCACCGCCATGTTTTGCACCGTGATGTTTTCCTTTGCCCAAGTGGGAATCGGACTGGGCGACGTGGTGGCGCAAAACATCACCTCTCCACTCACCCAAGACTATCTAGACTCTTCGCACAATCGAGAAAAGGCCTGTAAAGATCTGATGCGCAACGTGAAGGACGGGGACCTCAAGCCCGACGAGCGCGAAGGAGACTGTGAAAACGCGATCCAGGTGTTTAGGCAGAGGGCGGCCGGTCGGTCGCGCCTGCAAGTGGACGCCCTCGATCAGGGCAAGCAGATTGTGTACACCCTGTTTAACGGCAAGAGGGTCAAGAACGGCGACTTTAATCCGGTCTACTTTCGTCTCGCGAACGAGGTCGCCGTCGACTTTAGCGGATGCGATGTGGTGGTTGAAAAGTTGTTGGACTGCGCCCTTTTGACGGAAGACGAGCAGTTGGTCTTTGTGATTCCGCAAGAGTACTTTACCAACAACCTGTGCCCTCAGCTTACCCGGTGGGTCTTGAAGAACCTAGACTATATCGATCCACTGGATCACATGTCTTCGCTGTTGGTATTGTGTCGAACAAACAGGCGCATCTATTCTCACCTGTACTAGAGTCTAAAGAACGTGTTGGATGCCGATTCGAACAAGGATAACGTTTTATTGGCCTACATTCGTTTGTACATCAACATGCTGACGCGAGACCCAAACAAAATTGCTTCTCTGAATCGATCGTACATTGGCAAGTCGAGAGATCGCCTCTCGGCGGCCTGTTTCGAGAACCCCAAAAAGGTGCTCGTCAAGTCGGCGCTGTGCGAAGAACGCAAGAGGGGCTGGACTTCAACCAACTTTGCATTTGGTCTCGACATTTCGCACGTGGGCGTCTTGCAAAACACCAGCAAGGTCGTCGTCGTGGAGGAAGAAGAGGACGACTTTGAATTTTACGACCCAAAATCTCCGTGACGATATTTGTCCCACCCCTCCTTGCCCATCTACAATCTGGTGTATTCCAGATTCAGAACGTGCTCGCGTACGGGAAATTCCAACACGAGTTCTATGAACCAAAAGTGACAGCGCTTTTGTTTGTACAACAGGTGTTTGCTGTACAGGAGTTCGTCCGTTTTGCAGCGGCAGTCGTCCGAATCGCAGTAGCCGAGGATCAAGTGTAGTTCGAGGACGGATGCCGTTTCCTGGCACTCGGCGTACTCGTTGAGGTCAAATAGATAACATCGGTCTTGTTCATCGTCTTGCTGCTCTGGGCGGTGCCGTTTACAGGGACAATTTCGAGAAAAGTAGACCCGTTTGTACTCTACGTGTCGAGCCGCGAGAGACTTCATGACCTCGACGAGCTCTTCGATCGGTTTCTGCAGGGGATAATAGGGGTCATCGGCTCCGTCTACCTTGAGATTGTCGAGACAGTAAGTGTAATTGACGTTGGCCATCTTTTGCTTGTGCCGCCAGTAGAAATCGTGAACGACTCGAAAGTATAGCTTGGCGTATTCGGCCTCGTTTCTGACAAAATCGTCGAGCGATACGTGCGCAGCGTACTCTTTGACGGACTGGCTAAAGTCCATCTCGGCGCAGTTTAAGCGACGGCTCGTGTCGGCGAGAACTCCGTCCGCTTGCTCGGCTACGTCTCGAATTTCAAAGGCGTCCAGGTCTTGGAGGAGAGACACCACGTTTTCCAAGTCTCGGAAGCTCTTGCGGGGGTTGGCTCCGCACAGGTCCTTGAAGGCCTCGACCAGACGATGTCCCTTGATCCACGACTTTACCTCGCATAGGATTTCGAAACACCGATTCGCGTAATCAAACATGTGATTTAATTCTCTCCTCTGTCGATTGATGTCGCACACGTGCCTATATTGGTCCCAAATGTCGAGGGTGCCGTCGTACAGGAATTGGAGCATTAGATTGGTAATCTTGTCTTTGATGCCAACGGTCACGTCGACGACGTCGCCCTTGATCGCGTAGCCCAGCGCCTCGATGAATCTGCACCTGATCTGAAGATCCAGACACTCGTCGTCGCCTTCGTCGTCGTACTTACGCTGACGGTACACGCGGTTCCAGTCGGCTAGCAGTTGCTTGGCAAAGGGACTGCAGTGTGCGAGATCGGACACGCACGGCGTGACGCACCTGGACGGCGCTTGAACGGCCACGTATTCGAGTACTTTGATCAGGGCGTTTCTCATGTTGTAAAAGGTGTTTGTGGCGAGGCGCGTGTTTGTCGCCATCATGGTCTGTGTCGGCGAAAAGACGTGATATACCGCAGGTACGACGACGAGCAACAAGTGTTTGAGGTTCATGTCCTGTGCGTTGAAGACGAGTTCGGCAGCCTCGACGAAAACTAAACTAAACTCTGTCCGGGTGCTGGCTCTCTTGAGAATAAACTTTGAAATTCCCATTTGTTCGTTGTACGTCCACCAATCCAAGAGGAGTCGTTTCGTCCTGCCGAGGACGTCTGCCAAGGCCACTATGGACTCTTCTTCCACCTTCATGACCGAGTTGATGGCGAGAATGGCTCCTTACGCTTTCGAGAATCGCAACGCCCAAGACTTGGCGTACAAGATTGCACAAAGCCTCGGCAAGAACAGCTCCGAAGTCGCCGACGCGATACTGCACGTCAACGGACTGGTCGTCAGCGATTCCCCCTTTGCAAGACTGCTTGCCCGCAACGTGGCCGGAAACCTGTTTACTCTACGACGAGATGCAAAGTCCCCTTCCGCGATGCAGTCGGAGACGACCGGTAGGATGTACGGGAAGCGCAAGGCCGTTACGGAAATGAGTGGCGACGAAATAATGCGGATATATCGAAAGCGGTACAAATAAAATTTAATTGATTCTGGTTTGTGGTGTCGCTGGTTTTTCTTTTGTTTGGTGGTAATTCACGACACCGCTGCCAAGCAGCAATCCTCCTAGCGTCCCGATTGTAAGCATGTAAAACACTTCGTTGTTGGGCTTGTCACTATGCTCTGCCGGAGCTGGTGATGAATGAGAAGGAGGCGGCGGTGGGTTTTCGGTCCCGACAACGGTGCCGGGTGAGTCTCTCTCAGGTCTCCTGCCGTAGTCGACCGTTTCGTCCACTTGGGACGCCACGAAATCGGTAGATACCTTGGCGGCGTAAATAATGAGTTTGTTTGGCAATACGAGTTGTCCCGGGAAGCTGATTTGTTGTTGTTGTTGTTGGGGGGGCGCCGGAGCCGCACGCCCTTGCGTCGGTGCCGATGGTCGCCTGTCCCAGAGGGATTCCATAGAGTCGGGTAATGCCACCCTCTCGTAGGGTAGACGAGCGTCCAAGTGTTGGCTCTGCCCGTTGTGCGTGTGTATGATGAGTTGAAAGTGGTACGTTTCCACCATGTCGGCGATGCCCGACCCGCCGGCACCCAGATGACTAAGGTATTTTTTGACCACCCGCGCGTCTCCGTCGTACACGGCCAAGTTTATTCCGTTATCGATCGAAGATGCCACGCCGAGTGCCTTGCGGAGTCCGCCGACTAGTACCATGATTTCGTTTAGTTTTCGCGAATTGTTCATGATGCGCATGTAGTGGAAATCGTCTCTGGTCTGCGTCTCGATGTTGTCGGCGGTGCCTTGTAAAAAGTGTGTGAGAATCACCCTGCGCATCACGTACGGTGCCAGGTTTTCCAGCCAGAGCTCCGCGACGCGCCTCGTCACGGCAAAGCGCCTGTCCGTGTCGGGGAGCGGGTCCGTGACCACAAAATGGTAGAAGTAGCGAAAGAGGCCCGACGAGCTGTACTCCATGTGCATCAGGTCGCTCTCGGCGCTGCCGCCCGTGATGAAAAAAGGCAGGGCGTGCGGAAACAGTTGGGCCACCACCGGCGGCACCGACGTGGACGATTCTTCGGGCCGGCCCGTCTGCGAGTTTAGCAGGCGGGGCAGATTGGTGTTGGACACAACCATTCCGGCGCGCATGAGGGCGTACGCCTTGCACACGTAGCGAAGAGCGACAAAGTCCAAGAGACATTCGGCTACGTCGTCCGAAAGAGACTTTGTCTCGTGCAGGTGATAGTGCGATCGGCCCAAAACGTTCTTGTCCACCGCGTGAGTCGCCGAAGAGTACACTACGTTGATCACCGTTCCGTACAGTGTGTGCGACGTGTACCGTTCGGCCAGTCTGGTCTTGAGAGCCGGAACGTAAAAGACTCCTTCTCGCTCGGCCAGGAGCATGATGGCCGCCGACGCGTCCCACACCGAGGACCTGCTCGAAGTGAATGGGTTGAGGGTCTTCGCAAATATCTTTGTATTTGCAAAGTACGGAGACCTGAGGATCGTCTTGCACACGCTAAAGATTTCGTCGGGATTGGGGATCAGAGTCAGGGCCATGTCGTAGCCTACCCTAAACTCGCGAGCCCAATCGTAGGGCAGGTCGCCGAGGTGCGGCTCTATTTCGTCGGTAAAGAGCATGCGGGCCAATACTTGATCGAAGGGCACGGCATGCGAGGGGACCCATCCGTTATCGATGACGGAGCGCGTGCCAACTCGAAATAGGAGCATTCCTTGGTTCGGGTCCAGTTCCATCGTGAGACGCCACTTGGCGGTCAGGTTCTCCACGCAGTCGCTCTCGGCGTGGATGATTCGACGGGTTTCTCCGGGAATGTGAAAGAAGGTGGGTACCGCGTACAAGACGCGAAAGAAGGGAATCGTGTGCACGTCGTGAGGATCGCCGTTCGTGTTGAAAAAGGGGTAGATTAGACACTTGTTGGGTACGTGGGGTCTAAAGGCGATCGGGTTGTCGGCGTACGAGTCTCGATCGTAACTACCCCAGTAGTTTGTCGTGAAGGAACCCCTGAGGACGACCTCAACAACGTGTTCGACGGGACTCGGGGCCTCGGCCGTGTACGCGCCGGGTTGGTGATATGCGTGACGCAGAGTTCCGTTTGCCCACGAATGTTGATTGTTATTTGCGGCGAGCGGCGGCGACCCTGCACCAGCACCACCACCACCACCACCTCCTCCTGGTACGACTGCTGCCATTATATTTTTATTATAAATACGTCTAGGTTAGTGAAAAATTATTGCACGGGCCGAGGCGGAGGTGGAACGCTGTATAGATTCCGCACTACGCGGAACGTCGTACACCGATGGCGAAGGGGGCGGTAGCGTTTCGTATTCGTTGTCTATCTGTGGTCTCGGTGGAAGCGGTCGGTTGGCGATTCTCGGCTCTGAAATGTCTCTTCTTCTATCGTCGAACGCCTGTATTTGTCGCTGTACGTATCTGTTCAATACGTACTCGTTGTAACCGTAGCCTATTAACGATGTGACCACGAGCTGCAGGCCTAGAACGCTCACTGTCAGGGCCATCAGGTGTCCCATACGCCAATTGGATACGTGGTCGTGAATGTCTTTTGCCGTCTTTATTCTATCGAGCAAGCTTTGAAAAAAGGACTCGTCGGCGCAGATCGGGACGCCGTCCTTGCTTTGTCGCAGAGTTTCCAATATGTCTCGATTCAACCTATGGGCCTCTCGCAGCGACGCAAAGAACACGTACTCTTTCGAATAACGGTCTGGATCGTTATCTGCGTCTTTGGATACTTGCGAGTCTAGTATGTGTTTCTGTTCCCGCGTGAGATTTACGTATGACGTCAATACGTCCTGGAACGTGGGCATTTTTTGTTTTAGATAAAAAAAAAATGTCCGTTTACGCCACGTTCACTCTGCTGTGCGAAAACGGAAGGGAAGACGACAAACTAGTCAAGGAATGTAGACGCTACCTAGAAGAATACGTGAGACCGCTGCTCGGAAACGACACTTTTTATGTCGAAGACGATAGAAAGTTGTTCCACGGACACATGTACTACACGCCGCCTCCCAGTGCCGAACGGAGGGCCGCGTCGGCCATACGGGGAACGTGGACCACTTGCTGCACGTCTTGGCCAAGCACGTGGATGCCGCGGACGTTTTGCGCTACGCTTATAATGCCGCCGCGAACGTGTTGGATCACTGTAGATTCGAACAGAGGAGAGAAGAAGAGGAGCAATTGACGGAGTGTAAGAACCTTTTGGAGGCTCGACTGGCAGCGATGGGAGACGAAAGAGGTCGAGACGACAAGTATCTCAAGACTATATTTCACCTGCGAGCCGTAAAGTAATACACGCCTAGTCCGGCAGCCACGCCGACGGCCGTCGAGCTCAACGTAATCGCGGTCATTGCGCCGGACTCCTCGGGCCGAGAAGTAGACAGAGTGTCGCTACGAGTGAAGCTTTTCTCCATAAAGTCGATGCCGAGAGCCTCGGAAAGTTTGGCGAGAGACGTCTCGTAGGTGGTCAACGATCGTAACGCGAGACTTAGCGTGTCGTCGTAGTCGCCAACCTGTTCCTGTTCGAAGACGTCGCACAAGATTAAATAGTTTCGAAGGGTCGTCGCCTGCGTGGAAATTTTTTCGCCGTGTTCGCGAAAAAACTCGTCGGTCGGTAGGCGTTCGTTGGCGAAGGTCATCATGATTTCGGCCATGGGCCAGAGGTTCCCGTGGCGAAACCAGGTGATTATGCAGACCTTTTCGAGTATCTCGCGGGCGGCCGTCTTGAAGGTTTCGTACACTTCGATAAAGAATCTGAAGACGATCGAGGTCAGTTGACTTTCGAGTCTATTAAAGTTTCTATTTACGTCGTACTTGTAACGGTTTATGTCGTCAGACGCTCCGTTGCGGTGGCGGGCGGTCGGAAATCGTAAAATTCCTCCAAGATGTCTTTCCTCAGAATCTTGGCGTTCGAGCGCAAGTGCGTCTCGAACCTTGTGATTCCCGGTAGAGTCAGGGCGTATTCGGCCGCCAACCACACGGAAAGTAGGGCCCCGTTGAGCCCCTTTTTGCGAAATACTATCTCTTCCCAACACATGTCGTAGTCCAAATCTTTAACGTGGACTCGCCAGTACGGAAAAACGGCGGCGTTGACTTTGCTCCAATTGTTCTTGACGTAAGAATAAAACGAAACTAAATCCATCCTCTATTGTTTTGTACTCGTAACGAGGTGCACGCTCACGCCCGCAAAGAGACCCGTTGCGGCCGACGGAATCACGAGTTTTAATAAGGGGTCGATTTTACGGGTGGAGTCGTCGGTCGTAACGGGTCTGTCAGTGGGCGGTGGCAGCTCCTCATCGGTCGTCGTCGCGAATTTACTACTTCGAAAGTGTTTGGGTAGAAACGTGATCTGCCGCTCCATGGCCATCTCGGCGAGGTCCACCCTGTAATTTGACAGCGTGTCCGAATTGTATATGGACCCGCGTTCCTCTTCCGTGGCTTCCACGTCCAACTTTTCGGTTAAAATTTTATAGTTTGACGTACTCAGATGCGAATGCAGCTCTTCGCCGTACATTAGCATGAGTTGGTCGGTGGACAGGTCGCGACCGGCGCACGCCGCCAACACTTCGGTGAGGAACCAGAGCGCGTCCTTGTGTTCGCTGTACCAGACGTGCACGCACAGGTCTTCCAGTTTGGCCAACTCGATCGTCTTTAGACGGTTCTCGTACACGTCGACAAATTTTCGGACCGTGCTGGACGTGATCGGCGCTGCATTCGTAACTCTAAATCTATCCGCAAAGTACTGGTCGACTTGCCGTTCGTAGCGCCATTTGTTCTTGCCATCGTTTTCTTTGGTCAGTGCGGTGTCGTCGTCGTAAAACGAGTCAAAGATTTCGGGATCCCTTCGACTGTAGGACGGCCATACCGTCTCCACAAACTTGGTTCGTCCCGGCAAAGTCAGGGCATACTCGGCGACGATCCACATGCGAACTTTGGAATTTAGCATATAGAAAAGTTGTTGTCTACTCAGACCTATGAATTCGTACATCTGTATATTCTTGACGTGTTGGTGCCAAAATCGAAAAGTGCGAAGGGCAACTTTGGTCCAATTTTCCTTTACGTAATCGTAAAACCGTTCGTAGTCTTCTTTCAACGCGTCTCTAGACATTTTTGTATTGATCAACGCGTGATCAAATACGTCCCGACTCCAAGTACCAATCCGATCGCTGTCGAAGGAACGAGGATCGCTACTAGACTACCGACTGAAGGTAGCGGCGTGGCCGATCGGATTCGATTGTTCATCTCTATCAAATCTTGGCGGTAGCTCGCCTCGCCGTTGGTAGACGGTTGCTGTTGCGAATCAAAGGCCTTTTGCAAGAGCCGGACTTGCTCGGGGCCGGCATGAGAATGCAGTTTCTCTCCGTGCAACGATAAGAGCGTCCCGACCGGAATCTTTTGTTTCGCAAATAAGCTCAACGTCTCGGCCGCAACCCACACGCCGTCCTTGTCCAGGGCCCACGCTCGCAAACAAAATCCTTTAAGCTCGAGCGGATCTTGGATTGTGGACAGCGTCTCGTACAGGTTGACGAGCTTGCGGAACGAGGACGAGGTGGGCGTCATTTTCAACTTTGCAAAGTTTCGCTTTCTGTGGTCGGCGTACGTCTCGTCCGCGTGGCGACCGGCAGTGGATTCGCGAACGTTTTGAGATGCAAATTCTCTAAAGTCGACTAGGCCCGGGGTAAAGTCAACGGCTACGTCGCCGACCTTTTCGAGGAAAGCTCGACGACCGGGCATGGTGAGGGCGTACTCTGCAAAGAGCCAGGCGAGTAGAGCCTGAGCATCCGAACCGACGACGCGGTTCTTGGCCAGTATCCGCGACCACGCGGCGTCTGCGTCCGCGTTTTTGACTTTGGCGAGCCAATACGCGTAGCACATCCAATCCGCATCGGGCCAATTTTCTTTGATCGCATTGTACAAATAGACGTAGGCGTCCATTTTATTATTTATTGAGCATGACGTACCCAGCGTAGGCGAGTGCCGTCAACGACACGCAGTACGGCGAACACAACATTAGGACGACCTTGGTGTCGCCGGCCTTCTTCTTTATCTCCTCGTCTTCGTAGTGAGAAAGAGGAGGTGATGTCTCGTCTTCCTCCTGATTCCTCGGCGCTTCGGAGTATATGTTTCGATTGTAATTTTCGTGCGCGTAGCGCATTCGTCTTTCGTACTCGGCGTCCGAGAGCACGACGAACGAAGCCGATCGATTCAGATCCACCCTCAATGTGGCGTTTAAATTTAACAAATCAATCTTGTAACGCTCCACGTCTCGCTGATTCAACAGGCGAAGCGTGTCCCTATCGGCGACGGCCGGTGCCACGTCTATCTGCTCGGCGACCTCGTGCACAGTGTACTCGCTGATCTGGTGCCAGATACCGTCGAGGTGGCCACCGACCAACAAATCGTCTGCCCTGACGTCATTAGAAACGCAAGTCAACAAGACCTCTACCAGTGCCCACTGGACGTTCATCTTGTGTTTCCAAAAGGACATGACCACGCCCTGAACGTCGTAGGGAATCAAGCGCAACAACTTTTCGTACGCATTCTTTAAATAAAGTTTTGCCTTTGGCGTAAAATGGACCCCCATTTTTCTCAGTCCGGCTTCGCGGACGTATTCGTATCGGTCCCTGGTGATCTTGTCCTTCACTGGAGCTGCGGGCACGCGGAGGAAATCGGTCAACTCGCCTTTGCGTGTAGATAACCTGAGCGTAAACCTAGTGTCGAGACTGAACCAGTGTGCGAGCGACGCTTTAAAGTCTTTGAAAGGTGGAAAGGTCAAAATGTACTCTACTAGCAGCCACGTCAGGTAGCGTCGTCGCGTCGCTGGTTCCATCTCGGTGGCGGATATTTCGCTCAAACGCGAGTACCAATAATCGTAACATTTATTCTCGTAGCTACTCCTATTTTTGCGAACGTGCTTGTACAGAGCTTCCAAAGAAACACCTTCGACAATCATTCGTACGTATTTTATTAAGACCATAGATACCATCGGCCTTTCTTGCACGGCACGTAGTTTTCGCAATGTCCAGAGAGTGGTGCAATAAACTCGTGCGTAAACTCGTGGTCCGTGTTGACGCACACTTGTCGAGAGAGTCTTCGCAGGTCTCTTCGGTACGCGAGAATGTCCTTCTCCAACTTGTCTCGCTGCACGTTGTCCGGGTCGAAAGACGCACTCAACTGGTCTCGAATGTTGCGCAGCATGTCGTTCCGGATCTCGCCTCGAATCCAGTCGAGATGCCCGTCAACGATGTCGTAGACACCGACGCCCACCTTTATGCAACAGAGAAGAATCTCGACGAGAAATCCACTCGGGCCTTGGGCTTTCTCCAAAAGTGCAACACCAGCTCGCGCGTGTCTGCGTCCGACAGTCCGTGCAATCTTTCGTACAATTCCATGAGGTTCGAGACGATTGTCGGAGTAAAATATATGCCCAGCTTCTCCAGGGCAATCTCCACTTCTCTAACGTAGGTGTCATATTCGTCCGAAGAGGGAGGTATCGGCGCAGTCATAAAGTTTTTCAACACTCCTGCGTCGAACTTGTCCCTTCCACCAGTCCACAGGTTGTATCTCGTTTGAAATTCTTCTACCGACGGTAGAGTATTGGCGTATTCAATCACGCACCATTCGAGTATAGTCTTGTCAGACAGTCCCCGCTTGTCCAGTGGAAGGGTAGCGACTCGTACTGGAGCCTGGTCGGCCGAAACGGGATCGCTGTTGACCGAAGCAGCTGGTGTAGGAGCAGTCTCGCACGTGCACGATTCGAGTATAGGCTTGTCGGACGGTCCCCGCTTGTCCGATGGAACAGTAGCGACTCGTGTTGGAGCCTGGTCGGTCGAAACGGGATCGCTGTTGACCGAAGCAGCTGGTGTAGGAGCAATAGTAGCGTCGCGAATCGTGCAATACCAGTAAGCGTAGCCCTGTCGGCTAGCCGTGTATCTGTGTTCGCGCAGATACGAGTGCAAACTGAGGATGTGCATTTTCATAGACGACCGTTCAAAAACGAGTTTAGCTCGAGCAAAGATTTCTTCGTGTCTTTGAAGGTGGACGACTCGTCTTCGCAGACCTGGACCCAATGCGATAAATCGCTCCAAACGTCGGGTCTAAAATACCTACTGTCGAGCAATAGGACGGCCCCCCAGTCGTTCACGTGACGTACGCAGCGTCCCACGGACTGGTTAACCGCTCGCATCGCCTGCGTTTTATACCATTCGTCCCCGTCTCCGCCCCTGCTGCGGTTAAACTCGACCTTGACCTTTACGTCCGGACTGTGATACGACGGATAGGGTAACCCCACGGATACGACGAGTCGAGCCAGCGAATCGGAGAAGTCGACGCCTTCGCTCATTTTGCCTCTGTGCACGACTAGAAACAGGGCCACCGTGCCGGGCTCTCCGTCAATCAACGCAGTCTTGTACCTATCGAACAAGAGGTCCGAGTTTTCAGAATCTTCCAGAAACAGATGCCCGCCGACCACCTTGACCAACTTGGCCCATAGAGGCACTTTGCGCCACACGTCTCGACAGGTCTGAAGTAGCTTGTAAGAAGGGAAGAAGCACAGGACGCCAGCCTTTGTTTCGCCGACGTTTTTCTTCAGGATCTTGGTCGACTCGTAGACGACGGAACCTACGGCCTTGTGTAGCTCTTCGTTCTGGCATGCGCTGTAATTCATGTAAAACTCTTTGTCACCCTTGAGCGAATGCGAGATCCTACGGACAAAGACGTGACGCTTGGACACGACGTGTTCCTTGGCGTACACCTTGTGAGTAAAGAAGACGCCCAATTCCTTTTCGTACGACGACATCGGACTCAGAGTCCCCGAGGCCAGGACGATAGAGTGCGTGCACGACGACACAGACTTCATGGCGTAACTCGAGTCCATGCAGGTCATCCTGAGTTCTGGCGACTCGTGACCCTGGACGACAAACATTGCAAAGCCTTGGGCACCAAATATCTCGGGGTAGTAAAACTGAGTGACGATGCGGTCAATCAACGTGGTGTTTAACCGGTCGGACAAAGGATGTCGAGACGTTAAGGGACTCACGACTTGACCCAGGCTCACGTTGTCCGTCTTGAGGTAGCGTCTCCTCTTGGCCAGGAGATCATCGCCGCGAACAATCGCATATCCAACGTCGTTCATCATGGCCAGGAGCCCCTCGAAGAATTCGCGAAGCTCGACGTAGCGAGAAAATCGTCGTGCGTACGTCTGAAGCTGCGATCTGGACACTTGTAGGGACATGGCGTCTCTACAAAACGTTTCACTGTTGTGCGCCTCGTCGAGGATCAGAATCGCGCCGCTGAGATTGATGTTGAGCGTGCTACGGACGAAGGGATCGATCAAGTAGTTGTAGGGAGCCAGCACTATTTTCGACCTGGCTACGTAGTACTGTTCGTTGACGTAGTAGGGGCAGATATCGTTTGCAGCACAACTCTCCACCAAGTCCTCGATGTCCCTAACGTCGGGCAAACGCGTCTCTGGTCCATGCGGCTCTTTCCAATTGCGGTACAATCGGCACGTCGACGAGGCCCTGTGTTGACTGCAGAGTTGGGGCACGTTACCGCTGTGGACTTCCCGTTCCAAGAGGCAGACTCGGTCCTTGCCGACGAGACGAGAAATGTGCGCGGCGTCTCCGATGAACGCCTTGGCCACCGCTACCACTTGGTCGAGCTGTTGGTGCGTTCTAGAGCAGAGGTAGATTTTGCCGCTGGGTCGTGTCGTTATCCATTCGCGAACGGCTCCGAGCATGGCCATCGTCTTGCCCGATCCGGTAGGAGCTTCTATCATGACGTTGGCTTTTTCTCCGAATCCGCGCAACATTGTTTCAAAGACGTCCACTTGTACGGGGTAAGGTATCCGGTCGCCCGGTAGTACGAGCCGGTAGCGGGGCGCCTCTTCCATACCCGCCAACGTTCGTTTTTGAAACGATTATACCGATCGTTCGTCTCGTCTTCGGAACTATAAATAGTCTGAGCGGAGTGGTTGACCTCGTCGTCCGTAATCTCTCCCTCCTCTTTTTCATCGTCGCCATCGTCCCATTCGTCTAACACTATCCATTCTTCTTCTTCTTCTTCTTCGACCTTGGTCATATCTACGTCGTTACTCATGCTTACGCGAGGAGATTGAGACGAAAACTCAACGTGCACGTTTTTTTTATTTTTATTGCCCAAACAAAGGATACCTACACAACCAGTCAAGGTAATCGCAAACTCTAAAGTACCTCGGATCTACGCTCTCGTACAGGCTCATAAAATCTCGATGCACTCTGGCGCTTTTCACGGTGCGTGGCTCGACGACGCTGCAAACGACTCGATCGGGAGGCATGTCAAGCAGGTAACTCAACTTGCGAACGCAAGCCACAAAGAAGGTGAGAGAGTCGGTCAGAGTCAGACACAGAATCTTGCTGGCCTCTTCGTAGCGAAAGGCGGTCGCGTGCGCGTACACTCGACCGCTTTCGTACGTGTAGTCGCAGATCACCGAACCGAGGGCGCTTGCGTCGTCGCGGTAGAGGCGAAAGTCGATGTATCGACAGGCCGTCTTGAGGTACCAGACTTCCGTCCGAACCAGTCTCATGTAGACGTACAGGTTGAGTCTGTATCTGTTTTTCGTGCGGCTATGGAATCGATGCAGCGCTGCGCCTACCGTCATGAAGGGGCGGCCGACGAGAAGGATCGTCGCCGCGTGCATAATCTCCAAGGCGTAGAGAAAGTCGACAAAGACGCTGGAGTCGCCGGGATTTCGAAGTCCGGTCGCGATGGTGTTTGCCAGGTTGTCGTAGTATACGCGTAACATGATTGTAACGTCGATTTCAAATAAAAAACTGAAGTTTCCCGCTTATATCGTTAGAGGAGATAGATGGTGAGAATATGGCGCGCATAAAAAACGCCTCAAACAACGTGACCCGGCAAAAGAGGACGGTAGCCAAGAATAAGAAGAAGCAGCAATTGGACAGTCGACAGCCAACGACTGCCGTGGACGACGTTCTCTGTAAGAACGAATTGCGTCGATTGGCCAAGGAGATGGAGATCGATCGCATATCAGAGAACGTGTACGGTAACATGCAATCCGAGGTCGATAGATTCGTCACCGAGGTCGTCGGAAAGGCCGTCGTCTACGCCCAGATGCAACACCGCAAGACGCTTTTTGTAGATGACGTGACCCGAGCTCTTTTCGAATACAACATCAAAGTTTACGGCTGACGTCCAGGACTAATACAAAACACCTAACAATGTCTAATAAGAATAACGTTATACTCAAGAAGCCTCCTTCTCAGTTTGAAGAACGACTCGAAAAGTCGATGGACGACTATTTGCGAGTGCACATTAAAGAATTGTACGATAGAGCCTGGGCGCACACGTGGTACAGGACTGACAGAGAGATAATAAAAGCCGCGTACGATTACATCGTGGCCAAGTATCGCAACGTTATACTTGGTCTATTTAACGACGTGACCCGAATGAACGACGTGATTAACGAATACACCGCGTTTCTTCTTCACTTTAAGAGGTCCGCCGAGCTCAAGGCCGAACACGAGAAGATGGCCGTGCCAGCCTTAAAACACGTCATCGTCAGAATGTACAGAGATCAGAACAATCTACTCGGCAAGTTCCTGGCCACGGTGTACACGCGAGACAGACTGAAAGATGCCGGCGTCGAGGTGGTCATGAAGACCGAGGAAAAAAAGCTGTACGACGCCGACCTTCACGACGTAGACAGCCTGATCGAGACCTTTTACGACAAAGGTCTGGACTATGTCGGCGTCGAGTCTTTAATTTCCAGCTACAACTCGAAGCTGAGGGGTGTCGGTACCAAGAGACGACTTTCGGACGACGCTAGACCGTCTCTTCGGGATAGCACGAACGAGTCGCCGTCGACTCCTCCTCCTCCTCCCCCTCCTCCTAAGGAAAGGACGCCCATGGAGAAGGAGTCGAGCGTCGCCCAAACATCAGCTCAGACTGCGGCGGAGGCGGCCAATAGACGGCGGTCGGACGACGCGATACCGTCTCATCGGGATTCGGCTCCTCCTAGGGAAACGACGCCCAAAGAGAAGGAGTCGGGCGTCGCCCAAACGTCCCCTCAGACTGCGGCGGAGGCGGCCAAGAGACGACGGTCGGACGACGCGATACCGTCTCTTCGAGATTCGGCTCCCTAAAGAAACGACGCGCAACGAAAAAGTGTCGGACGTCGCCAAGACGCCGTATCAGACTGTTGCAGCGGAAGACGAAGGAAGCGGTTGGCTGTACGTCGTCGGTGGAGTTGCCGTCCTAACCACAGCGGGAGTCGTGACTTACGCGGCAATGACCTATTATAGAAATAAACGCGCTAAAGGCGAAAACGTGTTTCTGTAGCTGAAATAAAAAAATGACCACCGACAATCTCTTGTTCAAACCTTTGAAAGCCATTCCCATAGGGTTTGAGGCAAGGTTGGAAAGTAGAGTCGACGACTACTTTAAAGATTTTTACTACGCGCTGTACTCTAACGCTGGTGTCGAAACTACCCGTTACAAAGACTACGGCGACACGGCCAATCGCGTGTTTGATTACATTGTGGCGAACCACGCTAACGACATTCGAACGGCGTTGTACGATCCGAAGCGAGCCATAGACTTGGTCTTTTCCTACACACTCTATCTCAAGAGCATTCAGTCCAAGGTCAATTCGCTGGCCAGCGAGAAATACAAGCCCGGGTTTCTGCGCAACGTACTCATCCCGGCCCTCAAACACTTGATCTACAGAATGTATAAGGACCCAAACAACGTCCTGGGCGAATTCATGTACACTGTCAGGACCAGGGACGTGATAAAGCAGTACCCCGAGGCGTTGGGCGTGGAATTTGCTGGCGACGACATGCTTAGTAATTTGTACGACTTGGACGTGTACGACCTAGATGCCGTGGACAAGTACTTGTACGGCATTAGCGGCGGAATGTACTACGACGTTAAAACCAATACGTTTAAAAAGTACAACTCTGTGCTCGAGCGATACCAGTCCCAGATCTGGCAGGATTCCGTTCTAAAGTTTAAGCGACTCTTCGAAGAGTGGTGCAAGAAAGTCACGCGGCACTCTTCGTGGTCTAGCCAGCATCCAGCGTTCGATCCACTGCTCCGGGCCGTTTTCGATGCCGCGGGCACGCCGCAGTGGGACGCGGCGCTCGTTCGCTGGGTCGCCGCCGAGGAAGGTCAGACTCTTCGCATTTACGCCGAGTTGAAAGCCAAGGTTGAATATGCCCAGACCTTTATCGACGAAAAGTTTTCTCCGGAACTCTTGAAAGCCGTTGGCGAAATCGCAAAGATTGACAACGTCAAGCGGTTCGTCTTTCTCTCCGCACCTACGCTGTCGCCGACCGAGTTGCAGGCCATACTAGACGCGTTCGAAAAGATTTTGAAGAACTACACGGAGCACAAACATGGGGACGCGCTCGTCTGGGCGGTGACCCATCCGGCCGCGCACAAAGTCCGCGAAGAGGAAGAGACGAAGGACTTGTTTAACAAGATTAAATCTGACGAGTATTTGCAGGACGGTAGCGCCTTCATAACGTCACTATTGGCACATTACGCCAAGTTTCGGAGCCTAGAGGATCTCCTGAGAGAATTTGCTAGGGACCTCGATGCCGTTCGCAAGGACGCCGTCTTGAGAAAGCGCTGGCTGGAGAACGACGAGGAGGACATTAGGAAGGCCTTGATCGACGTCGACTGGAAGGTGCTCTACGAAAAATTTGAGCGATTGAAACCGCACCTGAACGAGTTACGACGACTACTCCTCGCTGGCGTGGGCGATAGCGGCGACGTCGATGAAAAAATGGAAAAATTGGGACCTTACTATCCTTTAATCGCGAGGCACGGCAAATGTATGTTTGACGAGGCCGACGCCGCGTCTCTGTTTGCTCACGCCACCTCCAAAGGTTTGTACGAGTGGAAAGTGCGTCTCAAGTCAAAGTTTCCCAAAGACGATTTCGATAGACTCTATCGGCTCGTACAGGAACGCCACAGAGACTACGAAAACATGAGAAAGTTTCTCGGTGACAGCGGCCTGCTTAGTGCCCCTCCGCTCGTGAAACTGCCTTCGAGCGTACCAAACCTAAAGACTTGGAACGACGCGATCCTGGCCACCATGAACGCTGCGCCCGAACTATGGATCGAAAAGATAATTAGCCAGTCGAAGTGTAACTTGCAGACGCTGCGCAAAAATGTTTCCGAACTCAAATCCCTAATGACTACGGAGCGCGAACGTAGAGATAAGATCCGCGAGTGGGGAATGAGCGGACCCATCGATAGATACCCGCAGACGCACGAAAAGGACCCAGTCGCCTTTGGCGAGTACGAGGGTTTCGACAAGGATTTGTTGGACAAAATCAAAGCCCCGTACGACATTGTAGCGACGGTGGAGTTTGATCGCATTCGAAAGGCGCACGAGAATTTCGAGCGGCACTCGGAGATTGTGAGGCGAGCTCGGTCGGCGGTCGCTACACTGATAGAGGCGAACAAGGAGTACGTGAAACACGTCGCGACGTGGGGCAAGCACCGCGCTTCCTTTTTTCCGTACACCGAGGCGTCGCGCGAAAGCGTAAACAATCTCTTTTCGACGAGATCGGCAAATGGCGAAAACTATTGGGAGCTGCATCGAGACCTCGGGGTCGCGCAAATCACCGAGCTGTTGCACGCGGCGCGAACGGCGTACTGGAAGACCAAGCAGTTTAGTCTGGAAGCTCGAGTGAGGGTCTACTTGCGCAATCTCGTCGGCACCTTGCGCGTTTCGCAAAGCGCCGTCTCTTCCAAACTGTCTAGATTCAAGGTGTCGAGTCTGCTGAAGATGGTCGATGCGGAAGACGACGACGACTGGAAAATCGAATTTATCCGCTGGACCGTGGCGAACGAGGACGCCGACGTCGCTCGCAAACTCGTCGCAAAATCTTACGACGCCATGTGGAGGCTCTTGCGCGAAAGAGTGACGGTCGAGTTTTTCGAGTTTTTGCGCGAGGCCAAATACGCGGAAAAGTGCGTGGACCGCCGATTTCTACGGCTAGAGGACACAGTTCTGGAAACTTTTAGGGAGCGTCTCTTTCTCGATTTCGCCGACGAGACGGACCTGAGACCAGAGCTAGAGGCGTGGCTGGCGTGCCACGCCGCCTACGCGCAGATGGTCGACGCGGTCCGCAAAGAGTTTCCCGACCTGACCCGAGTCGAAAATCTCAAAGTGCACGGATCGGAAGAGGTACGTAAGGCGATCGAACGTGCCGGTCGGAATTACGCCAAGTGGCTAAACACGGAAATGATCTCGCCAAAGGACACGCTGGCCACCGTGACCGAGAAAGTCGCCAAGATTAGAGAGTTGGTGGAAAACGAAAAGCGCTACAGAGAGTCTCTGCGTGACTGGGGCATGGACTCTCCGGACGGAGAGTACGTTCGTCAGTACGAGGACGGCGTTACCGGAGAAGACGATTACCTCGCCAGGATAATACGCGAAGGCGCCATCGACGTTGTGGCCACCTTTCCCTGGGACAGGATCGCAAACGCCCACGCAAAGAGAGCGGCCTACGTTCGGCGAAAGGCCGAAATATACGAGGCTCTGGGCCAAGAAACGGACTTGATGGACTGCTTTCGACACGTCGAAAGGCTAACGCGGGACCTGAAGCTTTCTCCCTGGCCGCAGCGAGGCGATAACGCGAGAGTGCTCGATTTTCTTAAGCGAATCGAATTGACGGCAATGTCGCAAAAAGACCTGATTAAGCGTCATCACGCCGACCTGACTCGAAGCTTCGTTTCCGAGCTATTGAACATGAGTAGGGACGCCAAAAACTACCTGGCAATGTACAAAGTCTTTGAAAAGTACAAGATATTCGGAATAGTGAAGCAGCTCAAACTGTGGGACATTACAGATGCACCTGACGTGCCAAAGACTGTATTTGACACGGAGACCGTCTCGTATCCAAAGTGGCTGGAGGGAGTCTTCGACTCTCGGGTAGACTGGGAAAAGGCGAGTCGGTCTTTCGTCGCGGCGTACGAAGATCGCAAAAAGACGCTAGACATTTCGTCGGCTCTGGACGCCGAACGTTTGATCACGGAACCTCGCGCCGAGGCGTACGAGGCGGCTGCCAATTCCGACTTTGTCGCCGTCAGGCGAGCGTACAGGGAGGGCTTGCACCGCACCTTGCCTGCCGCGACGTGGGAATCTTGTCGGAAAGAAATTGTTCGTCTGAAGGACAAGGTACAACCCAAGCGCGCGTCTCTGGCTCGGGAATACGTAGCAATCTACGAGTCCATCCTCGCGCACCGTCGCGCCAAAGACGAATCGCCCGCAAAGTTAGTGACCAGAATCTACTCGGACGAATCGCTGGGCAATTCAATGTCGGACCTAAAGGAAGACGACGCAGATGCGGTAGAGTATCGGCACTTGCACCTGGAAAGGGATTTGAAGTTGTATTCGAAATTATTGGCGGAATTGGACGCGACGAGGGAAGCGTTGCGATCCGCGAAAGCAGACACTGACATCGACACCTGTCCTAACCTAAACGCGGAGCCCGTCGTTGGCACAGTGTTTAGCGTCTTGTCGACGCTGCGTTCGGCCCGCGCCGTCAAGAGTAAGGTGGACACATGGAACGAGTCTCTGCGAATAAAATCTTTATTGATTGAAAAGAGAAGCAAGCCGTTTACTCGAGACTTGTTCGTCTTCCTATCTTCTTCTTTGTCGGCACGATCCGCCGCGGCCCGGTGGCCGAACTCGGACGCTCCGTTGGCTGCATCTTCGAGGTCGGGATTCGACGATTGGTACTCAAACTGGGTCCTGCCCAGATACGTGTGCGACGAGAGCGATGGCGAGGCGTACGCGACCGAGATGCAATTTTTGAAGGATCGCAGGGCGATCATCGAGAGGGAGATTGTCGCGCCCATACGTGGAATCGGGACGCCGTTCGAGGAAAATGTGTTGCGAGCTCGGATTGCGCGGACCAAAAAGTATCTTTTCCTCACGGACGTATTGGGCCGACGCACCTCTGCGGACGACCTCGACGTGCAACAGAGTACGCGCGACTTTACCGAGATGGCCCGATTCGTAGCGACAATGGTGCGAGAAACCAAGGAGGTGACTCATGCGATAGAGTCACACCTGACGCCTTACGCGGAGAGCGTGAGGAGAACCGATCCGCTGGCCAGGGCGTACGCCGACTCGGATGACGGGACGACGGGGGTGTTGGAAGCGATAGCTTCTCCCGACGCGCTCGCGACTATGGACGCGGACGCGCTCCGGCACACGGGCGACTATGTAAAGGTTCTCTTTGAGAAGGAAGCCAGGATGCGAGTCTTTGAAAACGTGCGGGACGCCTTGTACGTGCGCGATTGGAAACCAGTCGCCCTGCAATACGGTGCCCAGAAACAAACTCTAGATTTTTTGGCTCTACGAGAGAAGGACCTGGTCGAATGGATCGACGTCTACCTAAAGAAACACGCGTCTTTGCAGAGTGGTGATAGGATCGAGTTTCTAGACTCTTTATTCCAGACGTTATGGATCGACCTATCTAGACTCGAAGGGATAGTGAAGGCGAACGAGCGCGTGATAGGGGTGGCCAAGTCCGACCGAGAAATTGCCGACGCGGTGGACGAGTTAAAGAAGAACGGCTTGACAAAATTTGACGAGGACTTAAAAGAGTACGAACGCCTGCGCAACCGGGCGCAAAACAACACGCTCGTTTCCTTCAAAGACGCGCAACAGTTGTTGGATCGGTTGAGGGAGGTCGGACGAGTCTTGCGTTTTCTAAAGAGCGAACGACAGAGGATATGCGTTCGACTTCCATCTCGCGTTATCGACTACATTTCGCGACACCCGGACTTTGAATCGCCAACGCTCGCGAATATAAAGTGTTTCTGGCCTTTTACGATGCTTGTGTCAAAAATTCCCTCGCTTGTCCAAAGCCTTGACTTGAACACCACTGGGGAGTTGAACGAGGCCGTGGCGTCTTACGAACGAGTCTCAAAGCACTACCGTATCTACGACGCAGAGTACGAGACGCACGTGGAGTCTAGGCGAGAGATCCTAGCCGTGGTGCCCCAAACTAGCGCGCGAGTCAGATCCCTCGAAGCGGACCAAGAGTTTTTGCGAGCCTCCAAGGACGTCCTAGGCAGAGTGGCGTCCGACGAGTTGGCCGAGTTTGGAGCGACACTCGCTAGAATCGCCGACAGGATACGCGAAGGGGCCGCTCTCTTTGAAAAGCATCGGGCCGTGTTGTCTGCGGCGTTTGCGGTCGGGAGAGATTTTCCCAACCACCTGACCAACTACTACTACCAGCGCGACTGTATGCCATTCGCCAAGACGTTGAACGCGGTTAGCGCGCAGGCCGGCCTCTACGACGAATTCGAGGCAATGCGCGACGGCAGAACGGTGTCGAAGGAGTCTCTAGCCGAAGTGTACGTGCCTCACGCCGAGACCCTGGTGTGTTCGTTGGCGGCTTACGAGGCACACGTTCGTAAGGTATTTACGGACGATGCCATCGATCACATGCGCAGAGCCAAGGAGCGAATATCGCCCGTGCCTCTGGACGCGACCATCGACAACGAGAACCTCAGGGCCGCAATCGTGCGTACCGGTGCGTTAAATAAATCGCAGTTGTCAGAACTGGAAGACAAGATCAGAGAAAGCTTGAATAGGACGCGGACCGTGATCGAAGAAGTGGGCCGCCTGACTACGTTCGGAGAGCACTGGGGTTTTCTGACGGGAGTTGGTAGCGACTACACGGAAGACCGCCACGGGGTATTTGGATACGACGCGGCGTTGGAGACGACGCGCGGAACGCGGTCGCCCAAAGAGTGGCTGTCCACTCTGGCCACGGAAAGAGGTTACAACACGGCCGAGATAGTGCAACTCCTCAAAACGGTGTCGTCGGTAAAGAACTTGTACAACGAGATACTCGGCGTGTTTCCTCCGGAATTGTGTAGTCTGTATTATCGCGTCGTCAAGCAAGTGGTGCTCTCGGACGCCGATTACAGAGGCAGGGTTCTACACGCGGCCGAGGCCCTGGCAAAGATTCGAGCCAAACTGGGCGAGTCGTGCGACCCGAGTGCCTTTGCCAAAACGTTCGCAAATGTCAGAGACGCGGTCGACAGTATGAGGTTTCTTCTCGCGCACGTCGCTTGCGTTCGCACGATTGAAAAGACACAGACGGCTCTAAACGTGTTCTTTGGGCGCTTCCCCCTGCCGCCACTTCAGAGAGACGTTGAGATTCTTCGCAAGTACGCTCTGTTGGCGGCGGGCAACCACGAGCTGGCCGCCCTGGTGTGCGAAATAATGGAGAAGACCCTGAAGGACGCTCGGTCCAACGTTCCGCTCTTGAATTACGTGGACGATCACCCCGACCTGGACGAGTACTTTCTCGTCAGGGTCGTGGAAGCGGCCAAGACATTCGCGAAGCGGTCCACCGTCTGCGAGTGGTTTTTTCGGCGGATGCGCGAGTATTATTCGAAAGAAGAGTACGACACCATGATGACCTCTCATTCTCGGGCCTTCAATTACCGAAACGATTGGATCGACGTTAAACTCATGGCCACCGTGCTGGCCGAGGGCGTGGTTTGCGAACTGAACCCTACCGTGATCGAATTTATAAACGAGTTGCGGAAGGACGAGCGTAGGTTGTTAGGGCTGTTCGAGCGATACCGTGAGGCGGTGTCCACGTTTGAAAACTACAGGCTGGATTGGGCCGGCCTGATCAAGAGAGTCAGGCGGATGCCTCGCGAACGGATCCCGGGAACAGACTGGAGCGAGCGCGTCCATCCGAGCCTCGCGGCCAAACTCGCACACGGAGACGCGGCGGTGAAACTGTTCGAGCTCGTGTGCGACGCCGAAACGGAAGAAGACGCAATGAGCTCCGTATTTAGAGAAACTTCTTCTTCAAAAGGCAATTTGGATTACGGGTCGGTGTTTCACGACATGGATCTGTGGACCACCGTGATCGAAAAGACTACCGCGATAGCCGAGCGGCTCTTGGACAAGCACGCGGACGTGTTTGGTTTTCTGGAGAGGCGCGAAGGCAGAGTATCGGCCGGGAACGAGGCCTCCGAGGTTGTGCTGCGTGCGATTGCGCGCGCCGCAACACCTGGGTGGGCAAGCACTTGTGGCGAGAACTGGTGGCAGCCGAGCTCCTGAGGAAGCACGACTACGACGCGGACGTCGTGTTTAGACTTTACGGGAAACTCGTCTATTCCACCACGGGAAAGGAGTTTTCGAGCGGGGACGTGCCCATCGACGTGTACGAGTTTCTCAAGGACAATGATCCGCCGACCGGGACTAGCCCCTCGATGGAAGTGTTTCGCATGATGCGTCCCGAAAATGTACACGGTAAGCCAGTATAACCACTGATTTTTGTTTACATCTTATATTATTTAACAACTAATTTCTGTAACTCTTGGACATTTTGCATCACTCAAACTATTTACGCCGAGAGTGTAGTCGACAGTAGGCCGGCATATCACCTGGTTTATACCTGTGCGTGATTAATTTTGTAATTATTTTTGTATTTTTTGTAACTCTTGGACTCTGGTGCATTAGTATTATTCTCCTTTATTTTCCTTTTCTTTGTCTTCTATTCATCTGTTTTGCTTTTCTTTTTCTTTTGCCTTCCCCCATTTGCCTTGTCTCCCCTTTTCTTCCTTGACAACCTATTCCTTGGGGTCGAAGAAGAGGAAGTTTGAAATACAATTCAGTTGATAGTTCAGCGCTGTGTGAGTGTATTTTTTTGTGTGTTTGGATTTTGACCAAAGGGCCACCCACACTAGCGAGAAAACGCGCTCGGCGCGCCGATCGCGTTGAAAACGCGTTCCGCAAAATCGGTTGAGCGGGAAGATTTTCCTGCCGCTCGGTATGCCGCTTGCCGCTGGCGCAGACGCGCCAATCAGAGGCGTCACATCCAGTCACGTGCGATGCCATGGCAACGCTTTCGCGAGAAAGTTGAGCCGCCGAGTAGTGGCGAGCCCAGGCGAGCCAGCGAACAATCTTTCCGCCATGAGCCTAGAAAACAACACGAGGACGATGGAGCGCTTTATCGAAACGGTACGGATGTACCCGTTTCTATACGATAAAAAACACCCGGAGTTCAAGGAAAAAGCGGAGAAGCTGAACCGATGGGCGATTATCGGCGAGGATTTCGGTCTCACCGGTGAGTTATTTTGCGACCTACTCGAGTTGTGTGAACGCCTCTCGCGCCGACTCCGTGATGTTAGCGCACGGGTTCCCGTAATGGGTTCCGAAGTAACTTTCGAAGAAATAAGCACAGGTGTCTGTTGGGCTCAGCAGCTGATATGAAGCTGGTTCAGGCAGGGGCGGATGCAGGAATTTCCTAAGGGGGGGGGGGGGGGGGGGGGAGGGGGGTCAGGTGTTGGTCAACGTACCATTTGTTTAGGAAACCCCTCCCCCTTTCCCTCGTTTCATGCCCTAAATTTTACACATGCAGAAATCAAGAGGGGGATCAGGACATCCGGACCCCCCCTCTAAATCCGCCCCTGAGATTAGGGGGCCTTCATGTGCGCTTCGCTTGGGGTGATGACATCTGGCCATTTTGTTCCGAACGCTCGTTTGTATTTTTTTGTTTTCAAGCGCGTGAAAGGACGTGTCTCTGCACGCGCTCGTGGCGCTGACTGTGCTACGGCGACTTTTTGTTACCGGAGATTTCTTTGTGTTTTCCCTGTGAGCTCGTGCTGTCGGCATCGGGTACTACAAACGATGGCATCACCCTAAACAGAAGGACATCTAGGCGCCTAGCTTAGTTATGACAGCCGTGCATCGACTCTCTTTTGCGGGCACAGCAAGCTTCTCGGGCTTGCTTTGCCCAGTTTTGTCTCAACAATGCAGTAAACCGTTTCTAAATTTCTAATGGAGGCATATACCGTGCAGGAGAAGCAGCCGCGGCCAAATTTAAGAATGTCAGGGACCGCTGGTTGAAGATTGTTTCCGGTGTGCAAAAACCGAGGAGCGGCTCCAGCGGAAATGTTGGAAAAGTAAAAACAAAGTGGGTTTTATTTGACGTGATCAACGACGTTCCTAAGAACACGCCGCACTACGCTGAAAGGTAATCTGTAACTATGGTGCTCATGTGAGCATGTGAAATGATTGCGTCTAATTTGAGAGGGTACATTTTTGGTTTTATTAAGGACCGCCACAAACTTGCCGGTTGAGGAAGATAGGTATGATGCTGTATTTTTCTTTTCCTGTCTGCTACGTTTTACCCTAGAAAACTCCTTTATAAACTTACGCATTTCACTGCCCCAGCGTTTTTGTTAAGCAAGGCTTATAGCTACTGTTATGCAGGGACACAGAGCAGCCCTGCACATCCAGTTCGAGTGCAGCAAGTCTTGACCACGCAGAAAGGTAGACACCACTCATGTTTAAATTACCTGTGGTCAGAGCACAACAAAATGTGGTACTAACTTTAACCAAATTTCTACGCACAGCTGTCCCCTGAGCCCTGCTAGGGTTGTTTTTGAAGCAATGTAAGCATACTTTATATTGCTTTGTCGTAACCTCTTTCCTGTGGCATGGCCTGTGCCATGAGTGAAACGCCGCACATCTGCAATAAATAATCCAGGTACTCCAATGGCCCTGCTCTCTTGCTATCGGAGGAAAACAGCCCAAGGTGTGCGGTCTCAATCCTTTATTGGTGCTGCAAGGTGCACTGCATACTCCTCTTACAATACTGAAGCACAAATTCACAGTCTGCCTTTATTTTGCAGCATCTATGAACACCCAGGCACGGGAGCCGATGTAGGTCCTTCACGGTAAGAAAATCATGTCTTCAATATTCTTGTACGTCCTGGCTGATTTGCTTCCTTTGGTTTGCCCAGATCAGCCAAGAGGCCTGCTGACCAAGTGCCATCATCCCGGTACTTACGTTGTTTCCTATTAAAAAATACTATTGCGTGAAAATCAACGTTTGGACTGTTTTGCAGAAAAAAGAATCAACGGGGCCAGGATAGCTTCGAGGACTCTGTGCAGAGCGTCCTCCACAGCTGCTCGGCAACATTGAACGCCATCTCGCACAAGGCCGACACGCCTGTCATTAAAAACGACTGTACGGCGGGGGCACAATGGATTGAATCCAAACTGGCATTGCTTTCACAAAAGCTAAGATGTGAGGTAATGCATAAGATCAACCAACTGCTGTATGAGGCTGAGATGAAGATGTTGGAATGAATGCTCAACCGAAACGTCATTGTTCGTGTTATTTATCTAAGACTTTGGTCTTGCAGATCTATACTACAAATTAAGGAAGCACGTTACTTACAAATTTAATCGTGTACACTTTCTATACTTGATGTTCGCATCCTTCAGAGAAGACATCAATATTTCGTTGAAAAATTAGTTACTTTGATGATCGGTCATTACCTGCTGTCCCGCTCGAGTTACGATTCTTTCTTGCCACGGGACCTTTCCCTCGTTGAGGAAGTATGTGGCCAGTCGGTCCCGTACTTCCAAAGCAGTCCTGAAGTACAAGATTACACAATGTCTGTCAATGGAATGAAAAGTCAGCAGGCATAGCATTTTCGGTAATGCACGCAAGTAGGAAATTGCAAACCTAAATATCACTTTTTTATCCCCGCGGCCCATCTGCTGGAATAATTACCCGGGAGAGTGGGACCCCAGGCCCGCCATGTCCCTCAACGGCAGCCCCCTGTCGTCATTTCTCCATGACCCATGTGTGAGATTTCCCTGCCAGTCCTCGCTGTCCACATAACCCGGAGGATTGTACGCTGACCTTGACATGGCAGAATTCTTGAGCAGAAAGTTGTGCAAAGCCACGCACGCCTTCACAATATTTTCTGTTGTTTCTTCCGAGGCTCGAAATGCTCTTCGTAGAATTCGCCACCTGCTGGCCATGATCCCAAACGCATTCTCTATGAGCCGTCTCGCACGGCTCAGCCGGTAATTAAAGGTGGCCATTTTCAGGTACTCTTCCCGGTCAGGTTCCCTGTTTCTGCAACTTTGGAGCTCTGAAGAAATATGCAAAATTGAGACGTCAGTATTAACCACCGCATGCGTAACATTGTCTCTGATTAAGCTGACTATCGAGCAATAGTGTGCCAATTCTGGCAGGCTGCGCGCTCGTGTTTTCCGGTTAAAACCGACAGATTCTGCACAGACGAATGCATCTGCTAACAGAATAAAATAATGGCATTTCCTGCAAAGTACATTTCCATAAATAACTAATTTCATGACGTGCGAAATGAGTATGCAATAATTTTTAAATAAAAAGAAAGCACAATGCTGTTTTCTTTTTTTACAAATAAATAATGTAAGCTATACTATACGAAAATCAATAGCAAGACTTGCCGCGCCCAGGATATGGCCTCATGAGAAAGGGCTTCAGCGGAAACGCCTCATCCCCGACCATTAAGTAGGGGATCAGGCCTGCAGAGCCCACATTTGCAGGAGGAGGGATGCCATATCCGCTGTCAGCTAGAACCCCGAAAAGTGGCGTCCTTGAAAAAACCCCTCCATCACTCTCTCCGCCATAATGACCGATGTCAACATACGTGAAGCTGAAATAAAACAGCAGGTAGAAGTCGATACATTCAATATGATGCAATATAAAGTACAAAATTTTAGTATCCTCGTTTTCTTAGTAGTGGTAGCTTTCTTTGCACTCATAACCAAGATGCCATGCTATTAAAAACACTTATTTAAATAATTGATCAAATGAATCCTACCTGTAGCGTGCATCACATACTGCCATAAGAACTGTACTAAATGTCTTCTTATAGTTCAGGTTTCTTGCACCTGAGTTGCTGGGGCACTCAATGTTGACATGTTTTCCATCAATGCAACCAATACAATTAGGAAAATTCCAGAGTAAATCTATCTCTGCTGCAATCTAAAATAATGGTGGTCACAAAAAAAGTGGGAAGTGAGCATGGCATAGTGTGACCTAACAGGTACCGTCCCTAACCTTTTTCCATTCGGTTGGCCCCTGTGGAAATTTCACGTAGATGGGCTGCAGAATGTTCCACATTGCAGCGCATGTTTCCTTCACAATCCCAGCCGCTGTTGATTGGCCCACCAAAAAATTAAAAGACGAACTACGGAATGTGTCGCCATTTGCAAGGAATCTGGAATCACAAAAGAAGAGGTGTCTTGGTAATACGCGCGTTTTTTTTTCTTACAACGCTCGCTTAGCGCACCTCGCAGTTGCTTTTAATTCTCCGCAAGACCTGCTTGCTCACTCGGAAGATTCATTATAACATCAAGATAGCGATATGCTGACGTCGTAATGCCAATCCCCCCCCCCCCTTTCCCCCCCCCCCCCCCCCCCTTTACCTGACGGTGATAACAAGCCGGTCGTGTGCTGATATCGGGTCGCGGAACGGCGTCACCTTACGTTCGATCGCTGGACGGATGAGTTCCAGCAAGGAATCAAATGTGCTGGGTGCCATTCGCAGGAAGCTGGAGACCAAAAAGCGATAAAAAAAACATCCGTTTACCATTGTATATGGTGAACACTTTTAAGGTAGAGAATGGTTGTAGTTACTCACTCTCGAAAGTAAATTTCGTCTGTGGCGCGCAGGCGAGGCAGCAAAGCACTGGCCTGTCCTTCCAGATTTCGGTAGCGCAAGCTTGGTCGAACCCACCATCTACGTTTCTTGGCTTTTTGGAAGCGCCGACGACGGAGAAGTAGTGAGCACACAAGAATGATTGTGTTGACCGTAATTACGAGCTCATCTGTACCTGTCATGACTCGATCACGGTGTGGACTCGATCTTCGGCGAGCAAAAGCGTCCCTCGCCCGCTCGATTGCCTCGAGGATCCTCGAGATATTGCGGGAAATCATGCGCTCGCTCGGATGCTTCAAGAGTGCGCGAGGCCTCCTGTGCTGTCAGGTGACATTCGCGGCGGCAGAACTCTATCTAGTGTGGTCTTCAGGATGCGGGACGCGTTTTCCCGCGATCGGCGCGCCGCGCGCGTTTTCTCGCTAGTGTGCGTGGCCCTTAACTGTCTACTTGCGCTGGTTCGTGATGATGCGTTAAAATAGCTCATAATTTAGTTTACAACGTTAAATTATCACTGTTTATATTGCTGAGAGTTTTCACTCTTCGCGTTCACCATTGCGACTGCCGTCCTTCAGCTGGCAACGTTGCTTTCTTTCTCTCGTGTTCTGTCGCTCTCTTTTGCGATCTTTCACTCGGGACCCCGGGTACAGTGGCTACAAGGAGAAGTGTGGCGAGCGCGCCGGCTCAGGCGTGGCACTTCGCCAGGGAAAAAGTAGATGGCGCTGCGGCACTTATACACGTTAGCGGCGCGCTGAGGCAGCATTGGTAAGGCTGTGTTTTTATTTGATTACGCCTCCGTATGTCTCACCATATAATAGAAATGGAATGTTTTTTCGTAGTTAACTAAAACTGAACGTCGGAACTATCATTTTCTAATTTTGAAGAAAAGGAATTAGTGAAATATCACGACGTGCGGGCACATATCGACGGCTCGGAAAGTGGGGAAATGTGTTCGACTACGTAACATTTGCAAATATTTTGCCACCCAGTGCTATTTTGAATAAACAGAGTCACTGACCACTATTCTTTGCCTTACCTTATGAGTAGCTAAGCGTGAGCGCGTGAAAAAATATGCCCTTGTGTTAGTCGTCAAATACGCAGTTGTCAAAAGGTAGAAAGCATTTTATATGTACAGAGCTTTTAACGTTCGTATCGTTGCATGTTTCGCAGGTGCTCACCGTCGTCCTCGTCTCTCTCTGCGCTCTCGTGCTCAGCAGGATGCTAACACTCGGCTATCCTATGAAAAATTGCCTCAATTGTCTTCTTCGTCTTCGCAGTCGTTATGATCGGGTTCGTTGTCTAAGTCGAAGGCATAGTAACGCTTCATCTTGTCAATCGGGGCCGTAGACGTGTAGAAACGCTAAGTGATCGGCCCGGAATGTCCTCTATACGATATGTGTCATTTGGAAGCTTCTCCGTTACTACGTAGGGACCTTAAAACCTTTTTAAAAGCTTTCTTGAATGTCCTATATAGGAAGTGATTCTCTCTCCACCACGACGATGTCTCCGGGCTCAAAGGTCGAAGCGCTGCACCGCTTCTTATTGTAGCGACGTTGCTGTTTTTCCTGATCTGTACGAATGGCGTGTATGGCCGCTGTCGTCTTGTCGCCAACTCAGTTTCAGTTACGTTGGTTTTGTCCCGTGGTGCATCTCCGAGGGACAATGAAGACGATTTTATTTAATTTTTTTAAGTGGTGTTTTAATGCTTCTTGGGAACATAGCATGCCGCCCAATTTTTTGTAGACATTTATGACGCGTATTTATGTGCCGATGAAAGAAGTAAAGAAACCGAAACTAAACCATCTCCAGTCTCGTTTCTGGGCCTCCGAAAACGGAGGTGACGTAGGGAGTGACGTCAAGTGTGAATAGTCGGTATCGGTAGTATTTAGGAGATCGAGACTCTGGTTATCGTGGTGGGTTATAGCAGCGCGGTGGCGCGGTCATAGAGTAATATAGTAAACGTAAAGAGAGGACACAGGAACCGATTCGCGGCCCAGATAGTGCGTTTCATACCCTCCGCTACGTGGCGCTTTTCTACAATTTGGTTTAGAGTGCCTTCATACACACGCGCTTTTGCTTGAGTGGTGACATCTCAGCCATTTTTCCGCCCAATCGTTTTTTTATGCAATTTGAAGCGCGCGCAATCCGGTGTCACTCAGCTCGAGCGCGTAGCCTTGGCTAATTCAGAGAGGCCATTTTACCGCCCAAGCCACGGACCGAGTGCGCGAGAGCGTCACGCGCTGGCACATTCAGGGCAACAATGGATGTCTTCACCCTGAGACAGACAGACATGCAGGCACCCTAATTTGGTTAAAATTAATTAAAACTCTTTGTGTGAAAAGTATTTATATTTTAAATGACAATGCTTTAAAATTGTTTAAAGTACTTAAAACGACTAAATAGTTTAAATCAAATGCGTCACAAAAACCACGTGATGAATGGCGCCTGCCATGGCCTGCCTGCCTGCACGCCGTCACCTCTGCATCATTCTGCATGGCCTCTGCTCGTCCCTGCGTCGTTCGTCTGTGCCGTGCGTGCCTTCCATCTGTGCTTTCTGCTGCATCATGTTCGGTCGACTTTGCATCAATCAAGGTGATGCATGACCGCCCGCGTGCTCGCATGCTCGGCGTGAATTCGTGGAGCCGATCGGTTCGAGCTTCTCGCGCTGTTGTTTCTGCCGGGCTGTCTGGCTGCACTTGAACGTATGTGCATGTTGATTTTCGATGAGATTGTTTTAAAAAAGAATTTAACTTACGACCCTGCACACGACGTTGTCCATGGGTTTACAGATGACGGTGTTGAACGAACCTCGACATTGCAGATAGAGCCTTGGTTGTTATGCTGTCTGAAATTTCCAGGAGGTGCGTTTAGCCCCTTGCATACACTGCTGTGCACACTTCAATAACGTCTTCTGTTTAACGCAGCCTCCTCATTTCTCTCATTCGGAAGCTTTAAGGGGCGGTGCAACGATATTCAATTAGAATGTTTTTCACTTTACACAAGCTTACTGGGACTAGTGGGGCTCAAGGATACTCGCACGCAACGCCACTGACCAAGAAACTCCTTTGTTGCGCTGTAATTTCGAGGACAAAACCGAGTGTTTTCATTCAATCTCTCCTTCGAAAAACCTGATGACGTAGCTGGGCGGTAGCATTACCGCCCAGTGACGATATTTGAATACGGCTCATAGATTGGACCCGAGCATGGCGTGGACACTCGATTTGGGCTCGTGATAATGGATAGCTCGATAAACATTCGGGTAGTGTCCTGTGTCCAATCGCTGCAATGACGACAACAGCCGAACCATAACAATGTCTGGAACTCAGCGCGTGTCCTGTGCCTTGCCAACCCCAGCGCATGGCTATGATCAACATTGGCCGGCATATAATCGGCGCCAGATCACGGCGCCGCTTGTTCTAGCTGCGAGTTGAGGGGATGAACTCTGCTCGTTTTTTTTTTTATATTTTTTTCTGCGACTTCGATTGCGTATGGTGAAAACGAACGGGTATTTCACAGATCAATAACGCCAGGGATTTGTTTTAAGCGGTATTTGCGCAAAATACAAATATCAGTGCTTCGCCCCTTTAAGACTGTTGGCTTCACAGTAAAGTCTGTGGTTAGGGAGCTTCAAACGTAAGCTTGGTGTGTGTGGTCATAAGCCATTTTTTGAAGTTGACAACGAACAGGTTTACTTTGTCTTTGATGTTCCGCACCTTCCCAAAACAACCAAGAGCAATCTCCAAGCCCACAAACTTTGCATTGGAAATTAGGTCGTTGAGTGGTCTTCTATTGTTGAAATTTATTGTTCTATCCATGAGATGAGCTTGCAATTGGCTCCGAAACTCGAGAGACACACTTTTTCAAGGACCTTTATGTAACATGGAAGGAAATTGTGCCCCACAGGTACTGAGTGCCTCACTCTTTCTTGCAATCATATCCCTTGTTTATGCCAAGGAACTTTCTGAGACAGCCATGGCTACAGCCTATTTTTGTGATAGGATGTGCATACTTTTTGATTGTCTAAATAGCTAAAAAATTCAAGAAGACATGGCAGAAGTTGCCTCATGCCTTTCTGAAGGGAGAATCTCAAATACTTGATTTTCTCCACCAATAACTCGGATGGATTTCAGCATGGCAGTTCCAAAGTAGGAGGCAGCCATAAGTCATCATTGGGTGGCAAGTTACTATAAAAAGTGTCCTCATGCTTTGGGATGAGCTTTCAAGCAGCCATGACTTTGATTTCTTACTTACACGACGCCTGCAGCTAGACACACTTGAGAACGTTTTTGGAGCTATATACGACAGATGCTGGGCTGCAACACAAACCCAAAGGTGCATCAGTTCAACTCAGGACTAAAACATCTCTGAATAAAGAAACTGTTCAAGCTGTCGGACAATGAAAACGTAGAGGATAACAAGGCTGACCTCCTAAAGGAGTTACAAATATCTTCGCACCATGGAAGTTTGATTTCAGACATTGTGGAATGTCTTCCAATTGATAACTTCCCGCCACTAGAGGATATTTCTGAGCTGGCATCAGACATCAGGTCTAACATAATTGATGACTCGTCCACTTTTTTATTACGTTTGGGGCTATTTGATCAAGCTTTTGCTTGAACAGACAACTTACAGCTGTGGCTGTTCTCAGCTGCTATCGGATGAGTCTAATAACTTGACCAGGCCTCACCAGTACTGTCTTGTTCCTAAAGCATACCACGTGCCTGGAAAATTCTTCGGGAACTTAGAAGTACCACCACAGGCTGCCTTTCATTTCATTCAGCAACTAGGAAATCACTTTCTTCCCATAATAGAGAGTGTGACACATGTTCGAGGAGTATGTGCCACCTTGTATAGCACACTTTGAGGTCTGGGTGGTTTTAGCCTTTGCCCAGAGTAGTACCACAAAGGGTTTTTAAACTTGTTTTGCAGAATACGCTTGTGTTGACATGTTTGATTTCTTAACCGAAATTTGGACAAAGTTCGACATCTTGTAAACCCTGAGATGGGGAACGATAAAAAAACGGACGAACACAACAAAATCACACAACAACAAAAACGGACGAACACAACAAGAAGATTTTGTTGTGTTCGTCCGTTTTTTTTTTTTATCGTTCCCCATCTCAGGGTTTACAAGATGTCGATTGATTACCAGCTCGCCTGCACTTTCTCACTGTTTACAAAGTTCGGTTGCACTCTTCAGTGGCTAGTAAGAACGAGACAGGTTTAACTGTTAATATTGTATTAAAAAGGGGCGGTTGCCAAACCAAAAACAAAAAGTGCTTATTAAGTGGGCGGTGCAGCTTGCTCTCCAAATATTTGTTTCCCCTTTTGCCAGCGAATGTGTATCACGGCTCCCCAACAGAAATATTTGTCCACTTTCTACAAAATTTCGATAGAAAATAGTGTATAGAGGCTAAAAGTATTTGAAAGAAAATGTATCCACTTTTGTATCCACTGTCCAGAGTTTTTTAGCCGTTTTTTTCTGAAGCCATATTTATTTTCTGAACAATTTCGGGGAATGTTTAGGGGCGTTGAATCTTGTCAGATTTCGAATAGAGTTCTCATTGTTTGGTAATGGCTCGCCCGCAGTGAGTTTGAGGCTATGCAAATTGGTGTTTTTTATATTTGCTGGAAATCGGGAATTTGTACTATCCGGCGTGTCCATCGCACTGTTATTATACTCTTATGACTGGTAATGATAGCGATGACCTATTTATTTTTGCACTTACTTCCCGTACCCGAGTCGGCGTGAAAGTGAATGTATCATACAGCATGTTCTCCGTGGAAAGGTTTTGTTAACTTGGTTCCGCTCAGAATCTATTACGAAGTGTACGATATGCCGAAGTCCTGCATATTCATTTATTTTTGTGAGTGTCGATCTCTTTTGTATAAAACATACGGAGCTTCTGAAGTAAATCATGTATGCATGAATGTGGTCCAATAAAATGTGTTGGAACCACTTACTGTTGTTGGCTCCAAAATGCTCCACCAGCCAGGAGTCAATGCGGCGATTGTGTAACTTGAATGCTTTACAATAGAAAAAAAATATATATATACACTTCTGCTTTGTGAAGTAAGTTGAAATATTATTTGACACATTTTGCAAGAACTCCATCGTAAAAAATAAAGTAAAAGTGCGTCAATATTAAAAAAAAAAAGAATGCTAAAAAAAACAGGGGCTTGGGGAGTCAAGGAACTCCCGAGAGCCGAGCGGGACGGGGAGGAAAGAGAGAGAGAGAAGGGTACCGGAGAAGCGGAGCAAAAATGCCCAAACCGAAACCGAAACTAACTTGACCGGAAACGGAATCAGATTATACTTAATACCGCCCGCTAGGAGCGCTCCCTGTCACTGGTCTATCTGGGCCGCTGGGGCCTATGGCAGTGTCCGCTCTTTACCTTGTGTATATTACTCTATGGCGCGGTCGTTGCGCCGACTCTGTCAACATGGACGAATGCAGCTCTCGCGAGCGAGTTCGAGCTTCCGTTCAGTGACCGAACACCAACGGAACGGGAGTACGTTTGTGGCGGCCACTGCCATCACCCGACGGAGACCGCCCAGTCGGCAACGAGCGGCCCGCATGCCGAAGGACGGACGCGGGGGAGATGCCGAAGGGAAAGCGGCAGCGATCCCGCCGTTCCGGGATCCGGTTCCTCCGCGGACGTCCTCTTTTCGTCGTCAACGAACACGAACAGCTACCCACACGTGAAAACTAGCGTCGCCCGAACGTATACTGGTCTTCAGTCGACCGCTAGAACAGCCATCTACAGCTACCATTTTGCAAAATCTTTTGAGTACCGTGTCAGAGGAGTGCAACTTCCTATACCGCCCATGGAACGCAAATTGGAAAACCCTGGGAGGCCGCAGCGCCATTTGAATCCCCTGGTATCTGGTGGCTGTACTAAAATCAACATGGCGGCACAGCGAAACCAAAACCGAAACTGCACGGCAGCGCCATTGTGTTTGGATGGATGGGCGGTAGCTTGCGCCATCTAGAGTTAAAAATATATATATTGTAGCATTTTGTTTTTGCCCGGTTTGCGCGTTGCTTTGCTAGGCTTCTGCTGCTTTGCGGCTGGTTTTCGCATTTCGATGCTGGTTAATGTGCGTTGAAACGCACACAAGCCAGCGCTGAAAAGCGAGACCAGCAGCAAAGCAGCAGAAGACCTAGCAAAGCAACGAAAGTGACACATACACAAAAAATATGCAATGCTTGTCCTTTTGCGTTCATTTTTATTCAACAGACAGTAGAAAATACAGACGAAATTTCTCACTGTTTTGCACACGAGAAACAAAGAAATGAACAAAAAAACAGGATAAAGCGTTAAGGTTACGTGCGACGAAGGTGATGATATGCGTCCTTGAAATTTGATTATATAAGTAAGCATATAAGTAAAGACCGACGACGGTGTCTTAATTGCAACTAAAGGAAACTAAGCAATGAGTACCAAGAAAAACAGCTCAGCTCTTTGGTATTGAGTCTTCATCGAGAACCTGCCCATTCGTTTTTAATATTATCACAAATTTAGGAGTGAGTCACTGCTAAACGAAACGGGAAACCAGAGCGGATCGCTCTATCGCTCATCCTGAGTTAATCGAAAAATATTTAGGCTCATATTTTCACTCCTCGCGAACAGACGCGTGAATCGCTGACAACAGTACCAAATAAACAGCTCACAGCAAAAAGTTTGCCATCTTTTAAGGTTAGCATATGTGCTCGATCTTGATATGAAAAAGTCTACACAGAAGTCTCCAGTAATTTGACAATGACATATTTCTCGCGGCGAGTGAAGAGCAATCCTGAACAATGATAGGATTTGGTTTTGTGATTGGAAACCATTGCAGCTATTGCCAAAATCAAACAATTAATACTCACTACCACTGCGAGAGTTAGGTTTTGTTTCTCAAAACAGTGAGAAATTTCTCTTGCTCAGAAACTTGAGCAAGAGAAGACCAAAAGAGCGTACCGCACGTCCATTCGAACTCGAAACCATTGATATCCCGGCTTTCGGCAGTCATTGTTTCCGCACTTGGCACATCAGGTGGTGTGTTGATGACGAAAATCCATGCTTGACCACATTACACCAACAACAACAAGTTCCCACGAAAAAGAAAAGATAGCCGCGCGCGCACGAACGCAGGACGAATCTCGCGCCGCGACGCACTCCCAGAAGCGAAACAACTCGCCGGCTCGCGTCCCTCGCGCGTTCCAACGGTCCACCGACTTCCCGGCGCCAGCGGCCAGCGCATCGCGAGGCGAGAGGCGCGGGTTCAGAGAGAGAGAAAGCGCGCCCAGACGCGTTGAAAGAGTGAAAGAGAAAGTTACAATAACAAGCTTCAAAGCCATATTTCCCGGACAATTTCACGAAGGTTGTCAGGGCGGATGTGGCCCTCGTCGATTCGGGAAGATGCCAGCGTCGATGCAACAGGCGTGTCGGCGATTCGGTTGTAGTGGCTGGCTCGGGCTTGCAGGGCACGCTCGATGTTTGTTGCCTCGGCGACAAAATCTTCGACAGTTGTCGGAGGGCTGCGGGCGAGGCCACCAAAGATGTTTTCTCTCACGCCCTGCATGAGGATTCATAGCTTTTTCTCTTCTGTAGCCCGAGGGTCGGCGCGGGCGCTCAGGCGCAGGACGTCCTCTACGAAGCCGGTGACATTCTCGTTGGGGCCCTGGGTTCTGGTTCGCAGTAGGTCCTCGGCTCTCTCTCGGCGGTGGTGGTTGATGAATGTAGCCTTGAGATCGGCCTTGAAAATGTCCCACGACGTCAGGGAGGACTCATGATTTTTGTACCAGTGTTTGGCGGTCCCCAGAAGCGAAAAATAGACATTGTGCAGGCGCTGCTCGTCGGTCCAGCAGTTGTGGCGTGCAACGCGTTCATAATCGTCAATCCAGTCTTCGACGTCTTCGTGCTGCTCGCCGTGGAATGGAGCAGCCGTCCGCGGTACGACGGGCAGGTGAACGACGGCAAGAGCGGCCGGGGTCTCCGACTGGTTGGCCATCGTCGTCCTTCTGGTTTGCTTGGTCTTGGTTGGCAGCAGTCCGTATTCCAGGTCTAGGAACTGGATGTGGCGACTTACTCAGGTCTCGGTGGTGTCTTCGTTGGGTACTCGGGAGCTTGGGTTCGGACTCGTACTGCGGGAACTCGGAGGGGTGCGCTGCACGAACATGCGGTACCCCTCCACCAGAATGTCACGGGTGGTGACCAGAATAACAATAAATCAACAGGAAGAAATAAACGTTTAATGTGGCGAACTTGTGCCCAAAACAAAAAGGGAATAGAAAATAGTAATAAAGCGTCGCGTCGAAGTCGGCGAGACAGCAGAGTCGAGTGTTGGGGCGAAACTGACTCCGCCCGCCTTGCGGAATCCCTTATGTACCCTCGTGGGTTTCTGGATCGTTCGGCGAAGAAGGTTCGGCGCGTAGAACATTCTAACCTCGAATCAGCAAGACAGTTCTCGAATTCACCAGAACATCACATTACAGTGTCAACAAGAACATCACATTACAGTGCCAGCTGCGCGCGCGGCAATATATAAAAATAACACCGTTATGCCACGCGCACGCTGCCTACTTGGCCAGCTGCGCGCGCGGCAATATATAAAAATAACACAATAACGGGAGGAACTGACCCAAAAAAAAGATTACGCTATGTACACAGCACTGTCGCCGTATGAAGGAACCGGGCGGCTTCAGAAGGCCGGGGCGAGGCTCCCGCCAAAGGTCTTGAGGAGGTTTTGGAGGAAAATCATGTCCTCCCTCCTCAGGGTCTGTCTCTTGGCGTGGAGGGAACACAGGTAACTCGCAGACAGGAAGTTAGTCACGAACTGCTCCGACGCGTCCTGGAAAAGAGGTGACGCCCGTCAAACGCCAACGAATCGAGGCGATGCGTTAGAACTGGGACAGGCCCACAATTTTAATGTCGAAAAATTTACGGCTCACATTTTTTATATCGTTTCTATTGGCAAAAGAGGAGAAAATGTGCCACCTTCGTTCAGAATGCTGCAAATTTGCTGCATACGGTAGAATCTCGATGATACGACGACGGTTCGTCCGAATTTCGGTAAGATACGAATTTTTCGAAATTCCCGGCAGAAGTTCGTTAAGACTAATCTATTACGTTTCGGGATAGTCCGAATGCTTTCTCGGCCGCGGAGGATCATGTGAACGATCATCAACAACCTTTACACATCCTGCGGGACGGCATCACTTGACTCCTACGAGTGTAGCACGCTTTTTGAGTCATTTCTCTCGCCGTTCTTTCTATGTACGCACCATGCAATCCCGATAACCGTAGGTGCGTTCCAAAATTCGAAAACACACCCACGTCCACCGCTGCTCTGTGTTGTCGCGTGATGAGAATTTGGCTCGCTGGAGTAACTCGCGTTTGCTCACTCAAGGGTTGCTGCTTTATATTTATTGTCACGCGATAAATGAGTTTCAGCAACTCTGACTGACTTGAGTAAACGTGAGAAATGACGTTTGGAATTGACGTTGATTGTGGAATCAACCCTTATGTAACGGCTTCCGCAAGTGTGAATTCACAAATCCTACAGTGGCTGCTCCTCCGGAACCAGACGAAAACTTGAGAATTGAGGACCGAGACCTGCGCTTTATGCTGAGAAATCGGCCTTCGATTTCGTTACCGCAGATGACAGCCTCGCTACTTGCGGATTAAGGACTGCCGAGGCAATCGTTGAGGAAGTGACAGCATTGCAAGGACGGTCAAGTAGCGGAGATGATGACGGCGACGTAAACTAATGACAAGCAGCCACCGACGACTGCTGAAACACTGCATGCTCTCGATGTGCTGTGCCGCATAGTGAGCCTGAGATCAAGGTCAGCAATGACAGGTACGCTCGTTCTTCCGTGTTCCAAAAGTGCCTTTTGGGTGACATCGGAAAAAGAAGATGTAACTGTGGGTTTATTTACATGATTAAAAAAACGTATGCCGCTGGCTAACCTAGGGCCTGCTTCATGTCGGCTCAGTCCAGTCAATCGCGCTCAGTGTTCTGTCTCGAGCTCGCTCGCGGTCTTTTCGCGAGATCTCGTCTTCTGCCTCTTTGTCCGAGTTACCACACTCCTCCCGCTTTAATCGTTTAGGTGCCAGCGGGAACTCCAGCATCCGGTAGGCTCGGTGGCACGCCAAGTCTGTCTGGGGGACGCCGGATCCGTTGAGGGTAACGGTTTGAGTGTTCAGTCGGAGGCGTGGCTGCGTCTCCTGCCGGGCCTGGCTGTACCACTGTAGGTGGGGCTCTTCCCGATGAACTCTGCAAGTCTCCAGCTGAGTCCGTCGACACTCTAGGAGTGGCAGCCGGGCCTAAGAGCATCCATGGTGGTGGGCAGGTTGTTTCACTACTTGGTAACTGAGCATCCAGTCGCAAAAGATGGTCCAAGTGAACGGAGACTGTACGTTCCCGTACCTCCACTAGATACAATAGTGGCCCTCTTCGGGAAACAATAACTCCAGGAGACCAAGGGGGTTGGTTCCCTCTCACGTCTCGCACGAGGACCTTATCTCCTACATCAAAATAACGAAGTGATCGTCGTGACTTGTCGTGTGCCAACTGTTGCTGGCGTTGGTGCTTGGTCACAGTCCGCTCCACACTTGGCTTGACTAAATCCAGGCGAGTACGAAGCGGCCGCTTGAGGAACAGTTCAGCCGGTGTTCTCTCTGTGATTGTATGAGGAGTGCTCCGATAGTTCAGGAGAAACCTGGCCAGCCTTTGGTGCTCTGTTTCTGTGAGTGTGTTTCCAGCAGCTGCGTCTTTCTTCCATGCTCGCTTAAATGTCTGCACCGCTCGCTCAGCCGCGCCATTTGAAGCGGGATGGTATGGGGGTGTACGGATGTGCTTCACGCCGTTCATTCGCAAGAAGTTCCCGAAGTCTGCAGAAATGAACTGCGGTCCGTTATCCGAGACAACTTCAGAGGGCACTCCATATGACGCGAAGAGGTTCCGCAACAATTCAATGGTGCGTGCTGCTGTAGTCGTTTTTGTGGGCAGGACTTCGATCCACTTGGAGAAGCTGTCCATTACTACCAGGTAGTGCTGCTTGTCGAGCTCGGCGTAATCTATATGTATCCTCTCCCACGGATTTCTCGCCCAAGACCACGGGTGTAGAGGTGCAGCAGCTGGTTGGTTCTGCATGGATGCACAGGCGTAGCACTGCTTAATGAAATCTTCAATGTCTTGGTCCAAAATTGGCCACCAGAGATAGTTTCGTGCCTTGGCCTTCATGCGACTGACGCCTGGGTGATTCTCGTGCAGCTCATGTAGTAGTCGTTTTCTAAGATTCGGTGGTACGACGACTCGGCTTCCCCATAGAAGACAGCCTTGGGCCGTAGAGAGCTGCTCCCGTTTTTCGAAGTAAGTACGCAGGTTTTTATCTTGAAGGGAGGTGGGCCAACCATTTAGGGTAAAGTTCAGGACTTTGGATAAGGTCGGGTCTCTCCTTGTTTCCACCGCGATTTGGTGACTTGTGACTGGGAGAAGTTCCACATTGGAGACCTGAAGTACCGACGTGTCTTCGTCCGGGTCACTGGAAGCAAGGTCTAAAGGCAAACGTGACAGTGCATCTGCATTGCCGTGTTCTTTGGACTTCCGGTACACGATGTCATAGTTGTATGATAGGAGAGTAAGTGCCCAACGTTGCATTCGTAGAGCGGCTAAGCTTGGAATTGCTGTTTGGGTGTTGAAGATCGCAGTCAAAGGCTTATGATCTGTAATAAGGGTGAATTTCCGACCGTATAGGTACTTGTGGAACTTCTTCACACCGAACACAATACCAAGTGCTTCTCGTTCGATCTGTGCGTAGTTGCGCTCACTCGGTGAGAGCGTCCTAGAGGCGCAAGCAATTGGCACTTCGTCACCGTTTGGCATGATGTGAGATATGACTGCTCCCACTCCGCTTGGAGATGCATCGCAGGCGAGGCAAAGCGGCTTGCTAGGGTCGTAATGTGTGAGCCACTTGCTTCGCAGCAAGCTCTCTTTTGCCTCTTTGAAGGTTTTTTCACATTCTGACGTCCACTTCCAGCGGCTGTCCTTCTTTAGAAGTTGGTGTAGTGGTTTCAAAATCGTGGAAAGGCCCGTCAAAAATCGTCCGTAATAGTTTAACAGGCCTAAAAATGAACGAAGTTCCATCACGTTGGAAGGCGACGGCGCGTTCTGGATGGCTTGCACCTTACTTTCGGTTGGGTGCAATCCTTGGGCGTCGATTCTGTAGCCGAGATATTCCACGCTGCTCTTGAGGAACTCGCATTTTCGAAGATTGGCCCGAATTCCGTTTGCTGTCAGTCGAGCCAGAACTCGGTCCAACAATTGAAGATGATCCTCCAGAGTACTTGACGTGACCAAGATGTCGTCGAGATAGCAAACTACGTGCTCCAGTCCTTGCAGGATGTGATCCATGGACCGTTGGAAAATCGACGGCGCTGTGGATATTCCGAAAGGTAGGCGATTGTACCGGTAAAGACCCTTGTGTGTGGTGATGGTAGTGTAAACCTTCGAGTTGGGTTCTAGTTCCAACTGTTGGTAGGCACTGGTCAAGTCTATCTTGCTGAAGTACTTGCCACCAGCAAGCGTCGCGAACAAGTCTTCCGCACTTGGTAGTGGATAGGTCTCCGGCTGAATGCAACGGTTCACGGTGACCTTGTAATCTCCACAAAGTCGAACGGACTTGTCCTTTTTTGGGACCACCACGATCGGTGCCGCCCAGCTGCTTCTATCAACTTTGGTGATTGTGCCGCGTTTTTCAAGGGCCTCCAACTCTTTCTCCACCACCTCACGCAGGGCGTATGGGAGGGGGCGAGGTTTGAAGAAAATCGGGGCACATTCGGGCTTGACGTGAATCGCTACTTTGATTCCTTTCACCGTTCCCAGTTGGTCGCTGAAAAGCATCTTGTGCTTGGCTAGCAGACTGTCTAGTCCGTTCCGAGCAGCAGGCTCTGTCAGTGAGAAGATGTTGGACCAGTTGATGCGGATGTGCCGCAGCCAGTTTCTTCCCAGCAAAGCTGGTCGATCTCCGTGGACGACCACCAATGGAAGCGTCAATGTCTGATCTTCGTAGGTTACCGGAACTTGTGCCTCTCCAAGGACAGGAATGGCGTCACCGGTGTACGAGCGGAGGCGAAGAGTCGAGGGTTCTAGTGGCAAACCGCGCAGCGACTCGTTGTATTGCCTCTCGGAGATGATGGTTAGAGCCGCCCCAGTGTCAAGCAGCATTTTTACAGCATTTCCTGCAATTTGCAGCAGGACTTCGATGCCGTCGCCGACACTGTTGGTGTCTCCATCAACTGGATACAGTGTGACGTAGTCGTCTTGGGGACTTTCTTGGCTGGATATCTGGTGTTGCGCACGTGTCTTGCTTTTGCAAACTCGCGCAATGTGTCCCTTCTTCCCGCAGTTACGGCACACTTCCTTCTTAAAAGGACAGTCCTGATGAAGGTGATGGTAGCCACAACGGTAGCAGGTGCTAGATGTAGAGGCACTCGACGCTCTTGGCGCCGCCAGCTTTTATTTTGTTGAACGCGTCTGAACTTGAACTTTTTGAATTCCTTGAATTTGAGGAACTGCCGTCTGGGTGAGCTGACGAGCGTCTCTTCTGGCGAGCTCTAACCCTAAGGCGATATCGCATGCTGACTTGAAAGTCAGCGTCCTCTCGATGAGCAGGCGGTTGATGTAATACTCGTCTCTCAGCCCACAAACGAACCGGTCTCTCAAGGCATCATTCAGGAAGTCCTTGAAATCGCAAGTATGAGCAAGCTTCTTTAGCGCGGCTATGAACTCAGCGAGAGTTTCGCCCTCCTCTTGACTGCGTCGGTAGAACCGAAATCGTTCTGCAATCGTGATGGGGTTGGGCATAAAATGTTGAATGAGTACTTGTTTGAGGTCCTCGTAAGAACATTCAGTTGTTGTTCTTGGAGATACGAGGTCTCGAAGCAGCTCATAAGTTAATGCAGGAAGTGTTGCAAGCAAAATGTCTGCCTTCTTGCCTTCCGGAACCTCATTAGCCGCGAGCCAGCGTTCGAATCTCTCAATGTAAAGATCGAATCGCTCTGACTTGTTGAAATCAGGAACGTTACCGATGTAGGTCATCCTCACCCGGTCTGTGTCAGCGTCGGCGGGGTCCCTTCCTAAAGTCCTAGCAGTCGTAGCTTCCGCCAGGGTGTCAGAGCAGTGGACGTTCGGGTTGAAGGGGCTTTACCTATGCCGTTGATGCACACGGATGATGGCTGGAACACCCTCGTCGCCAATTGTAGTAACTGTGGGTTTATTTACATGATTAAAAAAACGTATGCCGCTGGCTAACCTAGGGCCTGCTTCATGTCGGCTCAGTCCAGTCAATCGCGCTCAGTGCTCTGTCTCGAGCTCGCTCGCGGTCTTTTCGCGAGATCTCGTCTTCTGCCTCTTTGTCCGAGTTACCACAGAAGACTCAGAAGAACATTATCGACTTCTTTAGATGGGAGTGTGACCAATGAATTGGAAGTAGCCCCCCTTTGGTTTCACATAGTCATGTGACTTGATTTTTTGTTAGTATGAATTATGGACGATACAAATATCTCCTGCGATCCCTCGAGATTCATATCATCGATCTTCTACTGCAATTGCAAAAAACAAAACCATATTTTTTTTTTTTTTTAATTTGCAGTCTTGTGTGGTTGTCATCGGAACTATGGCGTGACCTTTTTCGCGGCGCCATCTATCCATCTATCGGAAATAAAGGAAACCGTTTCCTCTCCTTCGCTACCTTCAACGTCTTTCCCCGCAACAAGCCGTCCCACCTCGATACCTCGACGATGGCAAGTGTGGCCTTGAAAAGTCGACCAACGGGCAGGGAAGGCTGCTGGTCCCAAAGACGACACCGAAACTCACTCGAAACACTTCTACTTGTTCAATCTCTTTGTAGATTAAAAACTAGCGCACACAATAAAGAAAGGGTTCCCGCTCCTCATATTATGGTTGGTCTCGACTAATTCCCACAATTAATTGGCCAAAGTTAGAAAATCGTTGCACCACCTCTTGAAAGGGGAGACGCTGCTCTTTCACGTAATGGAGGACTGGCGGTCGGGTCTGTTAGTGCACGGCGGCTCGGAGAGCGTAGAGCACAAGCTCGCACAGCAAGACCCAAGGTTCCTGGGTCTTGTGATCCTCCCCTCTCCTGCCCGTTTCGATCTGGACGAGCATCCTACCGGCGTGCGGTCGTGTTTCGCCAAGCGAAGTATGCCGAAGACCCAAGGCTAGCAGTGGTATCGACTAAATAGGCCACGTAGGTTGATTCAGTCACAGGCCTACCTGACCTACGACTGAATAGGCATGTATTGACGAAAAAAGGACTACCGTAAAATCCGAAGAGATGTCCCACCCGAGAAAGGTAACCCACCCCCATTTCTGGCTCGAGGTGCTATTTCATTTGAAACACCGAAAGATGGCCCCCTCCTAGTAATCGTAGTTTCGGATCAATGATGACCGTGGCGTAAATGCGTCTAGTTAGCTATGGCGAGACATAAGCCAACACTGCTGATTGGATTAGTCGTCTTTGCTTCATTGCCCCTTGCCGCGATAACAACTTTGACAGGGACACACAATCAAAAAATAGCATTTATTCAACTTGCCCCAACTGCACACCAAAAGCTAGCCCACCCCTCATTTCCACCCAATTTTCTAACTATTTTAGGTGGGCTATCTCTCAGGACTTTACGGCATGTGGGCCAACGTCGACGGGGCGCCACGACGGCGACCAAAAGACGAGGCAGGCTTACCTGTAGCACCGGCAAGGCGAGCCTCTGCATGATAGCGGTCGGAGCGACTGGGGGCCAAACCTTGCAGTATCTCCCTCACCACTCGCGCAAATGACAGCCGCGGAATGAGGGGCCGCGTGGTCCTCTAAATTTGCTTAGAAGACACTTAACGGTCGTCTCGGAAAGAAGCTATGCATTTATTAATTTTACCGCTAAACCTGGCGGGAAATGCACCGACGGGCAGATGGATGGGCGAAATCTTCCGATTGATGGAGCTCCGTTGAAAAGCATTCCGCACCTTCAAAATAAGAACTCTAGCAATTTCTGCAGTTAGGCAAATCAATACCAAATAAACACACAAAACAAGCTCTTTTTGCATTGTTGTGCCAAAGGCAGACTTAACACAGAATGCATTGCATACTGCTTCACAATGAAACTGCCGGAAAGACTCTGCACGCATCTTGCGCCTCGACGGCACGAATGTTGTCGTGCGCTACGTCTCTGCAAGAGAGCCCCGCCAAAAGCGGAGTAAGCTCCGCCCGCGCACCGAAAGTGGTCTTGAAGTGGCAATGAACACACCGCCGCTGGAGCACCGCCCTTCTGCGATGCCATCGGGCGGAAATCGAGGGACCATTTTTCTTTGGACGCGGTAAATGCGCCGATCGGGGAACCGTTTTGGACGCCCTGGTGGGAGTAAAATGCGAAGTTCGCGCACGCAATCGACAACTAAAACTTACCCGCCTGCTACAATCTCTTAAAATTATGCGATTTCTCGTTTGTTTGAGCAGTATTTATGGTCCGCGGCGGGCCGTAGCTGAAAACAGTTCCGAGAGATTAAAATTAACTTCTTTGGGGAGAGGGGATTTTTAAAAACCCTTAGCTTTTTAGGGAACATCGAGACAATGTGTACAGGGTTTCCCAGATTACTTGCATCAAACTTTAAAACAAAGCAAACGGAGTCCTCCAGGGAAGTAAAACCAACTGCACGTCGTTAGCAAGCGTCTTAACATAGTTGCCGCATTTTTCTCGATCTGCCCAATTATTCGGTCGATTAAGACTAATTAGCAAACTTCAGTTTGTGAATTGGAAAGCGCCCCGTGTCTTTTAGATTTGGTACAAGTCATCCCAGACGCCTGAAATATATATCTTTTAACCTGTTTACAATCCACGCACTAAATACTCGCAAATGGCGTTCATTTACACCTACGCAACGACGCGTTTGATTGCACGGTGCCCCACACGCCGTACAAAAATCACAGGAAGTCGCTGTTGCCGGGTGCCATTAAAGGGGCCCTCCGGAGCGTTCTGCGATGGTCTATATATGGCGGTAACTCAATCTATGGGTCCTAAGGATCCTAAAAATCGTAAAATTACAGTCATGCGCGGCGGATTTCCCTATTAAAATTGCTATCAAAGTCCCCGGCACGCCCCCCTTTCTAAGATGACCCCGGAAAACGGGAGGGGCATCTCTTTACGCATCAGCCAATGGCAATCGAAGGATTCCAGTGTCACTGCGCGTCACCGACCGCCGACCCGCGGAGGAATCTCTCCAACGCGCGGACCGTCGTCAAGGGGCCCGGACCAAAGTTGCTCGGACTTTGTGCTCAGCATTCGTCGTTCGTCGGATCCCACGGTCGCGCTATGGACCTTTCGGACCTAACGTCTCTAGAGCTCGAAATCCTGGAACGGACAGCTGACATGGGTGCCATATCCTATGATTCGACCCCGATGCGCGACGTCGACGAACGCAGCGCCGCGGGCGCCGACTGTGGCAACGACGAACGGCCGCGCCGCGGTGAAGCGAGTCCGCAAGAGCTGGAAGACGCACCCGACGATGGAATCGGGCGGCTTGGGAACACGGACTGGTACGTGGTGCGCTCCATTATACCCCGCTTTAATGGGTAATTGATGCGTGTTTTCTGCGAAGGTGTCTATGTGGTTCCTGCGCGCCGATGGAGACCGTCGTCGAGTGCGTCTGCTGCCGCGAATACCCGGCCGTCGCACGGAAGCAGCAGGGCCGGCAGGGCTGCGTAACGGGCCACCCGGACTTCGAGGCCCTGTGCCTCAACCCTGAGGTGTTGAGGTTGGCCTACCTCAACATGCGGCACTACGGGCAGCAAGGGATGGGCGCAAGTGCCAGCGAGTGAGTACGATGTCATGCTTTGCGCGTGAGCAAACTCACCATGTCTCGGTGAGGACCGTGCCCTCGGCAACTACGTTCACTGTCCGATTCACAGCGTACATACGTACTTGTAATAACTTGTTGTTAGGCTAGATGAACGTTTAGCACCATCCTGGGAAGCGGTCGATGAATTGTTTGTGTTGCCGATAGTGAAATTAATTATAACCCCCACTGTCCAGGCGCAATATAGCGCTCCAGGGAGGCTTTCAAGAGACTAAATGAGAAGCAGCCTGCCTAGTTACCACCCAGTCATTTGTTCAATACAGAAACACGGACACTTCCAACTGCTGTCCCACTATAAACTACACATATTCTTATATGTTCTAAACGAACTGTTCTGATGAGACCGCCCTCTTCGAGCGTTACACTTCTTCCCGTTAGGCCAGATCATGAAGAGCTATTTTTCCTTGCATTTGCGGTTATCAGTTTAGATATTCATTTTCTTGCTCTGTTTAGATGCAATGTTATGCAACAATAGCACTATGAAATATATGACAGTCACATGGCCTCGTCTCTTGTCGAGACGGCCTCGCCTCGTCGAGAGCAATAGAAGGCGACACCTTGGATGTACATATGCTTTGGCGTTGTCCCCATGCCCAATGCTCCCTTACCTCCCTCTTTTTCACCCTTCTCGACCCTCTGACTAGGCAGGCTGGCTCAACCCCCCCCCCCCCCCCCAGCTTCAACTCGTTGATACACTACTGCTCCTACTGGTACAGCATGTCCATGCTGTACCGGGTGAGCACTGGTGGCCCCAATCAAGCACCGGACTATGGTGTAACTAATAAAGGTTCCCTCTCTCTCTCTTTCTCTGTCTCTCAAGAGAGCAGTGGATATCCCACACGTTTGGCTTTGGCGCAAACGACAAAGATAACGCAGTCCGTGTCAGAAACCCAAGTCTGGCTCGCAGCTTGCTCAAATGGTGTCTCTGAACAGAGCCTAATTAGCGCCTGAAGCCCCTCTACAAGCTCGCAGAGAGCAGGTGGCCGCAAAGGCTTGAAAGTCCTACTTTGTCAACGAGAGGCGAAGATTAACTCACTCCCGAGATTGTATTCGTCTCATGCAGTTTCCTTGCTTTTCTGTCTTAGCATAACTCAACAAAGGGTGAAAGCTACTGCCCTTGTGGGCCAGTCTGAGCGACGGAGCTCTAAGCACGTGCCAAAATTCCACAGGAGGAGTACACTAAGACATTACGTTGTCACATGCATTGTTTTTACACGCCCCGATTGGCTTGCTGATGCCGTAGCTTTTGCATTTTCCCAAGTTCAGAAAAGCGAATTACTGTTTCCAGATTCTTTCCTGCTAGCTTCATGGACTGGACCAGCACTATACTACAGAACAACACTTTTGAAGCAACAAATAAATAAGCACGAAGTTATGATATTGACGCAGTAATTCGCAACCGTGTTGGGGAAGGATGCTCCAGTCACTTTGTTTCTCAGAGCTAAGAGTTCAGAAAACTGCATACACCTACTTTATCTTGCATGCATCAATGCCTTGTTGCTATCTTAAAAATGAGCTTAGCTATGCCAGCTAAGTTGATGCTGGGCAATCTTTTTGAGAAGAAACAAACACCAACTGCTTCAAGTGCACTGTCAACGTCGACAGTACAGTTGGCACCTTCAGCTCAGACATCCTCGTCCTTTTACCTGGTCTAGTCTCTGCGTGTGACCTTCAAGCCCATCAAAACAGGGGCCGATATCAAAATGACGAAAATCAAAATGTAAAGGCCAAACATTGAAACGTCGAAAAATAAAATGCCCAACAGCAAAACGCCGAAAGGTGAGAATGCGTACATATCTGATCGCCATATTTGGTACGGTATTGGCAGATGCTAGCTGCACCAGTGTGTTGGAATCATGGAAGTGTCTTCTGCAAAATTAGGAGCATGAAAAATGTGCAAGCTGCGCTCGAAGACGATATCGAGGCAGAAATCAGATTAGAACCTCGCCATCTACCACACAAGAAGCAAAGCATGCGAGAAGAGAGCCTGACAGCCGCTTTGGGCAACTGGGACAAGCTCAACATCCTTAGCTTTCTTTGGGAAATACACACAAACTATTAGATCATATTCAACAAACAAAGAATTCCTCTGGCAGAACAAATGTTTCTTCCACTTTCTCAATCTAGAACCCTGTAGGTTCGTGTTGAACATAATATTTTGGAATTGTTTGGTCTCTGGTACCGGGTGATTCGGCTAATAGAGATTTCGGCGGTTTGTTCTTTCAACATTTTTTTTATTTTTGGCATTTCGATAATGCATCCTTTCAATTTGTGGGTGTCCCAAGCGAGTGCAATGTTCTCTGGTCAAAACAATCAAAAACTTGAGAACGATGACATAGGCACAGATTGCTGTTGAGTCCATGGATGCCACTACGTCTTTCCTCTAGAAGGCAAGTGGAGACTTATATTCCAACCCTATCGGCAAAAGTCATATTCTTTACTCCAGTATCCAAATTGTCAGAAGGGGCTTTAGACGGTGTTTGCAAGCTTTTTGGTCAAGAAACTACACAAAAAGGCAGTCATTGAAGGCTCATTGCTCTGGTTCGTGCACCGTTTACAATGCAATGGCAATGCGAACTAGAAACCTTCCATTCGCCCAGCGATGCAAAGTATCCCCCCCCCCCACACACACACACACCAGCAATGTAAAACACCCCCCTGAAACAAATTTCTGGCTATGCCACTGCAGGCCATGCACTCAAAAAAATATAAAAATTTCCTCCTTCCCATACTATAATTGTCAAGGCAGTGCAGCCATATGGGGGGCGTACCATACTGATTTGCGATTTATTTTTCCGCAGATATTGTCCACTTAGGGGTCGGTAGGCGTGTCGACCTCCTCAACGTAGTCCCCCTGGAGACGAACGCACTGGTTCTAGTAGTGTGGCAGCCTTTCCGTTCCGGGACCACTCTTTGGGAGTGCTTCGCACCCACGCCTGGACAGCCGCTTCGAGTTCACCAGTGTCCATGGAATAGGGTCCTCATAGGTGGTTTTTTCATGGTGCTGAATGGCTGATGGTCACTGCGGGCTAGGTTGAGGGAGTACGGTGAATGTAGGGATGGGCATTGTCATGCTGCAAGAGCGTACCTGCTGCCCCTTTCCCTGGCAGCTTCTCGTGAATCGCGCAATCACCTGAGGGTAGCCACATACGGGGCGATGTTGATGGTGGTGGCCGGTTACATGCAGTCAATGAGCATAATGCCCTCCGTATTCAGAAAGCCACGCGAGGATGTCTTTGCGGACATTGATGACTCGGAGGCATCTGTCCAGGCGTGGCTGAGACACACTTATAAACAGTGCAGGGATGTGATTGCTGCGCCAATTGCGCCAAACTGCACCAAGGGGCTAACTTTGCTACATCCTGCTACATTTCACCGAAATATGGCTAATCCGTGCCAAGCCTGCGCCAAAGAAGCAATTTTGGTCGCCTTTCATAAACGAAACGAAACTGAGAACCGTAATTGAGCATGCGTAAGCTAGGTCGCACAAGACGCCACCCGACACAAAGTACCCTGTATTAATCGTCTATTTGGTCTTGCATGATTTTTCCCGACGTCTCGCGTTTCGTGCACTCGTCGTCTCAGGAATCTCGTCTCGCGTCTTTTTTTTTTTTAGCGGTAGACACGGGCGTGTGCGGACTCTCAGACGTTAGTGTATTGGGTGCCAAACATGCCGTCATGCTGTGAGACAAAACCACGTTTTTGCGCGGCGGGAGTTACTTTTTGAGCTGAAGCGCTCGCGCGACGTCGTGTGTTGCCGTCCCCACGTCGCTGCAGATATGGCGCTTACTAAACTGAAACGCATCGACATTCCTGCTCTTGTTTAAATCATACGCTGCTATAAAAATCCCTCTCTAACTCAATGACTGCTTGGCGAAGTTTTGATTACTTAGGTTTTTCCTGGTGGGCTTTCTTTCGAGAGGGACCCCGGTACGTGAAAAATCTGCCGCAAAAGAAAGTTGGTGAAGAGAAGTGAGCTAAAGCAAAGAAGGCAATGTCTGCACGCTGAACCCGCACAGCGCGCTTGTTTGTCTCGAGTTCAGTCGTTGCACGAAGCGCTCCAAGAACTTTTTTGACCTTGATTCGCAGTGTCTTGCATCAATACGCTCAGGTTCTTTTTTTCTGTGTGCTTAGCCTGTACCTCGCCTGCCGGCCTGGCAAGCACAAGTCGCTGGACTGTTTATTGTCGTATGCTGGACAGTTACATTTTGCATACTATTTTGGGAACCATGCAGTTGGCGACGGAGCGCGGAGTGGCATGGTTTCGGTTTCGGTCAAACAGCCGTTGTCTCCGCCCGCGCGACGAAGCACGTGTAACTGCAAGCCTGCCGAAGTTGCCCTTACGTGCATGTGAACATCATTGCAACAAAGGCACCAGCCGGGACGCTTGCAATGCGTTGTTTTACGTTTGCTTACTTTTTTTATAAAAATCTGCCACGTCAAGAATTTTGGCGGTGCCAGAAGAGTCCATGTGCGTATGGCAGCTGCCTAATTTGCTGTGCCAAGAGCTGCACAATAGTTTGTGCTCACTTGATTGTCACAAGGGGGGACGCCACGACAACAGCCACACTTGCATCTGCTCGTTTTCTCTGTCGTAACTTTGCCGGCATCTGACAGCATGACACTTTGGCTCCCGTAACATATTTTGTTGCCACTTTGGGACGGCTTTTGGTCCATGGGAGGTATATAGGGCAGTAAACACCCCAGTCAGAGACATGTCAAGGCGTCCTGCCCTCCAATCCTTCCTAGCTTCGATCCCTTAATCCCCTGATCTAGTTGAAAAGCCAAAATCTCAAGGTGGGGTGATAATTATTGGGTGTCTGGGTCTTGATTTACACTATTTTTGGATGCAGATGCCAGACACCCTGAAGCCGGTGGATGATCATCTCGACATGTTCCTTGTGGTGCCAGCAACACTTGCACCGCTGGTGTGGCATTCTTTGCACGCTATGCTGGGATAGTTTTTTAGGAGTGCCATATCTGGACAGCTTATTCAGAAGCAGGCTGTCGTCGTCGAGATCCATGCTTTTTTTTTAACAGATGATGTTGCAGTGCCCACATGGGTGAGTATGACAGAAAGGATTCGAGATTGGAATAGGTCACCAAACAGTATCGCATCATTTTTCGTTAAAATATTTTTCTAACAACACCATTCATTGAAATCAACACTGAAATTCAAAGTTTCTCGTGCAAGAATGGGGAGGCCTGGGGGTGCTCATATGTATCCCCACTACTCTGATGATAGTAGTGTCACCTCTAAATCAACACAGCATAATGGAAGACATATCGCAGTCTAAAACGGGAAAAAATGTTGATATATGTGTCTTGCAGATGCGTATATGACCAAATAGCAAATGATTGCGGTGCCCTGAGCCCTAAGGTATTCAGGACCAATAAACACATGGGGGTGGTAGCAGCTGTCATGGCAAATGGAAGCTGTCAGAATGACATGTTCGGATATTGACACGGATTGTGTCGGAGAGACATGAAATCACAACTGCTGGGGCCACTCCAGTATTGCATGAGCACTTCAGCTCGTATGTTTACACCAAAACTGTTCTGTGCGAGCTTCATAGAACACTCATGGCCAGGCTGCTATTCTCAAATCCCTAATCACCAGTACCAATGCCAAGCTTCGGCAGTGCCAGCAGCACTTTAGACAATGTTAAATTGGGACGTTCTCTGATGAGTTCACATTCCCTGGCACTTGTGTGCAGGAAACCTTTGCAGTAGGTGTGTGCGAATATTGGTTCAAATTGAATAGTATGTTTGCCATAACCTTCGCGCTGCAAAGGGAAGCCGATGCAACCGGCTCTTTTTGCGCTGTTGATGCTAGAAACGACAGTGCACTATTTAATTCGAACCAATATTTGCACACCACTACTTCACAGGCTTACGAACTGCACTGTTTTGTCCCAAATTAAACAACATCATATGGGGAGCTTTCCACTGTTCTGGATGAATGGCTCCCATTCCCTCTGGCCAGTGCACATAATTTTCATGTGTCCTTCCCAAAACACAGCGACGCAATATTCGTCACCAACACCAATGACAGATATTATCTACAATTATGAACTGGGACCCTGTGAACTTATTTTATGTATCATGACCACGCAACAGATATTCCTTCCTTGTTAATTCCGGTGTATAACTGGTTGTTGTGTCGATTGGAGTTGGAGGTGCGTTAGGAGAACCAAGGCCTGTAGTTTTTTTGTTTTTTTTTTAAACTCTGGAGCATTTAGAATGAATCTACAGCAGTTCACTTCAATTTGGCTTCCATGTCTAGCCCATCCGACATGGACTGCCAAATAGGGATTCTGCTATGTGATAGCTGGAGTGGACGTAACAGAAAAGCAGAGTATGATTACATGCCTAGAGAAATGAAAACAAGTGTAGAATTTGCCAACAGAGTGATAGGCTTTGCTTCTTACATCCAATCTTTGTCATTGTTCCAGGCACTACAGATTTGCAGCCTACAGGCAGTGTGCCCTGTGGCTGTGGAGCCGCTTGGGAAAGAAGAATAGGCGGCCCCTGCCATCCTGTGTGGTCAAGACAATTAGGGGCAGGTATCCTGCTGACGTGTATGCGGGCTACAGGGATGCAGAATAAATTGCGTTGACCTAGAGACCACGCAACCCCCTTCCCTTGTCTCTTCACCCTCCCTGCATGTGTGTGAAGTCGCTCGTAGCCATGAACGGAATCCTCTAAATCACGTGACCTATTATCTACGATATCACGTGACCATAACTATGATCACATGATCGTAGTCAAACCAAAGCCAGTGCACCTACGTCACATTCAGTCACACGACGAAGCCGCCTCGGTGGCTCCGAGGCGAGAGTGCCGGCCTACGGATCCCCATGTGGCGGGTTCGAATCCCGGCCGAGGTGCCTGCAATCTGATGGAGGTATATTGCGGAGAAGGCAGCTTGGTAATCGAGCTTTCGATTGCACGTCAAAAGATCCCCAGGTGGTCGAAATTAATCCTCGGTCCTCCGCTGGGGCGTGCCAGATGCCCGTCGTTGGTTTGGCACGTAAAACCCCCAAATTTGATTTGAGTCGCACGACCGGATTGCTTCATTTTCCTCCTAGAATCCAAAGGCTGTCATCAAAACTACTAGGGCGTGAGAAGTGCTCATTTGGAACACTAACCTAAGCAGTAAAATTTGGCACCCACTAATACCATTTTAAAGTAAAGATTGTGCTTTTCATCTCGTCTTGGTGAATCGGGTTTTCGGACTATGCTGGTTCGGTCGTGGCCCTGTCTGTTCTTCCGCAGTTGCGAACGGCCGCTAAGAAGTGCGAAAAGTACTCAACTGCAACGCTATAAAAGAAGGTGGCGATTCTCAAGCTAACAGAAAGTGACCGAACGCAAGCGGAGTCGTAACCTAAAGCGAGCCATTATTGACGGCTCTTTTCAAGCATGCTTAGGTGCACCATATAATTGCGTGCAAAGGCCATATTTAGAGTGAAATATTTTTTTTTTAAATATTTAAAAAGTTATTTACGTATGATGCGCTCTGCCGCACCGCTGGCCAACGCCCAAAAAGCCTGAAGATGGGGGCCATCGTTGACCACTTCAAGTGCGCCAACCTCAAGCTACTAACCTCGGACAAGGAAGGGGGATTTTTCGTCCTGCCCGATGAACTGTACAGCAAAAAAGCCAAGGAACCTGTTGACAAGAACTTCAAGCCAGTGAAGCCAGGATCTCTGAACAGGGTGAAGTCGAGGGCAAAGAAATTATGCTGTGAATTAGACCTTCCTGTTTTAGCGAGGAAGGTGAACACTAGTAATAAGCTGTCCCTGGACATTTTTTTCGTGACTAAGACGCATTAAAAGGGACGTCCCTTTTAGGGCGATAGTTACAGAGAGAGACTCGTGTCAGTACCAGTTTTCCATCTTTCTTATAATGCACCTTTCGTCATTGAAACTGCATGATGAGTTCCTAGTCCGCAGCTCAGATGAGGTGATTGACTTCCTGAGGGGTTGGTCTAGAGGGAAGTGTGATGCCTTTTCAATTGATGTTGAAGATCTTTTTTACTTTGTCCCGCATCAGGCCCATTTTACAGCTGTAACCAAATGCATCGACAAGAATGGAGAAACGGCTTTCGGGAGCTCCTGTGGTATGAGTGTGGAGATTCATTGGACTCCTGTCTTTCTATCTTGAACATACCTTTGTGTCTTTTGATGGTGATGTGATGTGCAAAAACAGGGCATTTGCATTGGTTTGCAAGTGGCCCCCGTCTTGTGTGATATTGTTTTAATACTCTGTGACCCAAGCTATAGCTGAAAGACTTGGGAATAAAGACGATATTAGAATTTTTAGGTATGTCTATGATTACCTCGTCATTGTCCTCGCACATAAGGAGCTTACTGATATTGTTGCAGTTGATTTAATGGAAGTTTTTGCGGCCTGCTCCCATGGGGTGAGGTTTACCCATGAAAGAACATTGGAAGGGTCTTTGCAGTTTCTAGATTTGAAACTTATGTTTCTAGAAGACCACATTTGCTGGGCTTATGAACCCCGCTCTAAGAAGGATGCACTCCCCTACGACTCCGCACATTCCAAACTGGTAAAACGAGGTACCGCCCAGTCCTTTCTCGGAGCTGCATTGGCCAAATCCTGTCATCATGAAATGGGCAGGAGCTTCTTGTTACAGGTGGATCATCTAGAAAGCGTGGGTTTTCCGTGGAAACCTCTGACTGACGCAGCGGACAGCCTGAAAAGGAAATATAGAGGTGTTCGCCTAAACGCCCGTGAACGGCAAAAAAACCAGACCGGCTATCATTCCTTACCTTCACGCATCTCCCACAACTTAAAAAATGTCGTGAAGCGTTACAATGTTCCGGTTTTTTTCTCGGCCCCGAAGAAACCCTCGGCCTTGTGCAGAAGGATAAATGCCCCGGAAAGGCTAGTGAGAAATGCAAAAAGAAACACCAAACGAAGTTTGTGGATTGTAAAACATCTGTCGTCTACGATATACCACTATTCTGTGGGAGCTCGTATGTAAAGCCAACAGGCCGCTGCATTAATGATTGTGCAAGGGAGCACGCGGCAACTATCTAACAGACGCCGTGCATTGTGATCGACGCCCGTGCACCTCAAAGTTGTCAAACACAATCATCCTGGGGCTGGAAGTGACAATGTTGTATTTTAGGTATTTAGGCATGTGTGTTTTCTAATAAACGTTCTGTTGCGAGTGCGCCCCGTGTTGTCGTCCACTTCTTCACCTGTCCCCGTTCCTTTGGCGCTCATTTCCAACCTAACACCTTTGAGGACTGGGTGATCCCACAGGACAAGCCACCGCCTACGGTGCGGCTCCAATGGAATCAGCTCTGCAGCATTTACGAGGACGGCGGACCAGCGGGGCTCTTGTCCCGATGGCCATAGGTGACTGCGAACTCCCTTCAGTAATTGCTACAAAACGCTTTGCAACGTTTTGTAGCACTGCATTGTGAAACAGCCGTCAGCCACTCTCAGGTGCAACTTTGTGTATTTTTTTTTTTGCCACTGAAGATGCTTTAAAGCAAGAACAGTCATGTATGACATTAGATAAAGAAGTTTTCTCAGCTCAACTTTGTTCCCTTTCACTGGAGCAACACCAGATGCCTTGATTAAGTACAACTGCTGCAGAGTCAGTATTTCGGAGATTAAATGTCCTTGGGACGTCAGAACTTCACTAAAAAAGAAATGGACAATGGAGTATGAAACAGCAAATTCTTTGTACAAGTGTAAAGGCAGATGGGTGTAACAAAGGTGTCTTCAGCTTCACTCCATGTTTACAGTGACGTTTCTCCAGTTGAGCTTTCGGATCCCTCTGACCCCGCTTACTTTACAGATCTAGTGAGTGGTCTGAAATTTTTTTTGAGCTACTTTTATATTCCAGAACTGCAGAGATGTCCTTCCGTGAAAAGCTCTGGACCAAACCAAATCATCATGATTAATCATGAAACTGGCACGGAATTTAACAAGGAAGCATGTCTACCCCACAAAACTAGAAAAGATGAATGTGCTTCATGCTGTGCAAATATTATCCCCACAAGTATTTTCAGCCTTAGAACACCTTCAAAAAAAATCAAACGGTGATCCTGCTCTTTATGTTTTCAAAGAAAAAATAAAGAGCAGGATCACCGCCCTACCACACGTTTCATGAAGACAATGAAGGAATGGTTTGACATTCATGACACGACCTACACAGGAAGTGCACAAAAAAGACCCATCTCAATGAAGGACGACCCTCAACTGGTGTGGCTTGAAAACGAGCTTTCATGCTATGTGTGAAGAGCATCCAGGAAACACTCGTGGCTTCAGGAATGAATGCTTTCACAAATGAGACCTTCCAAGCCTTGCTTTTTAGCACGAAGTCAGCTGTGGAGACAACAAAGTTCCTTTTAGCAAAAGGTGCCAACTTCGTCCCGACAAGGAAGCCCCGACAAGGAAGCAACCACCTCAAAGCACTTTTTGGGAGAATAAGATTTATGTGTGGTGGCTGTGACAAGTTAGTGGCGCCCCCTCCAATCCGCCCGTCTGCGGCCGCCTGGCTCGGCGGGCAACATTGTTCACCGCGCCAATAAACGCCGTTGAGCGCACATGCTCCGGCCAATCATCGTCCACCCTCACAACCAGGCTGCGTGTCGTCTCTCCTCGGCGGGTGCTTCGGCCCCCTTTGTCCACGTTCGAGAAAGATCGTGACACTGGCGACGAGGAACCGTGGCACTGGAGGCCACCAACGTGCACGGTTCGGCCCACGCCGCCGAGAGAGTCGCAACACCGCGCCCCGCTCCTGTCGCCATGCCGCTCTACGGGAGGCTCGAGCCGTTCGAGGGAGATGGGTCCGCCTGGCCAGTCTACGAAGAACAGGTCCACGTGTTCTTCCGGGCGAACGACACGCTTGAGGCGAAACAGCGGGACATCTTCTTGGCCAGCTGCGGGACCCGTGTCTTTAGCCTCCTGCTCGACCTCCTCAAGCCGGCCACGCCGCACGTCAAAACGCTGGGTGAGCTGCTCGCTACGCTGCGCTCGCACTTCATCCCGGCGCCGTCCACGCTCATGGAGCGGTTCCGCTTCAACAACCAGAGCCGCCCGGACGGGGAGACCCTCAGACAGTTCGTCGCTGCGCTACGAGGGTTAGCGAGCACCTGCGCTTTCGGCGACCAGTTGGACTCGCTACTCCGGGACCGGTTCGTCTGCGGCATCAACAACCCTGCCATGCAGACGCGACTCCTGGAGCTCCCCGACCCCTCGCTGGACGACGCGGTGAAGGCAGCGCTGGCGATGGAAGCAGCAGCGAAGAACGCCAGCGAGATAGCGCGTGCGGCCGGCTCACCGTCGACGGAAGCGGCGGTGAACAAGATGGCGACAAGGAGCGGTGCCTGCAGCCGCTGCGGTGCTGCCCACTCCCCCTCACAGTGCCAGTTCGTCCAAGCACAATGCTTCACGTGCGGGAGAACTGCGCACCTCGCACGTGTCTGCCGAGGGGGGAGGACGAGCGGTGGCCAGCAGCAGCAGCAGCAGCAGCAGCCTGGTTCAAGCCCGGGTTCCAGCCAAGCCCGCGGCCAGGGTGGTCGTCGCAAAAGAACGCGGCGGGGACGAGCGGCACAAGGTCCGGGTACCTCCTCAGCCAGGGTCCACGTCGTGGCCGAGGACCCGCAGATTTTCGACGTGTGGCAGACGAGTAAGCCTCCATCGTCTGTGCCACCTTACTTGGTGTCAGTCGAAATCTGCGGCCACCCCATCACCATGGAGCTGAACACAGGGGCCAGCGTGTCGGTCATGCCCGGGAAGCTGTTCAAGCGGACCTTCCCCGGCGTGTCCATCGAGGCGTCTGACGTCATGCTGCGCAGCTACTCCGGTCAGCTTTCCCAGGTCCAGGGTCGGGCCCAAGTCAGCGTTCGCCTTGGCGACAGGGAGGCAATCCTTCCCCTTTACTTAACCAAGGGGTCGTCGCCAACGCTGCTGGGCCGGAACTGGATTCACTCGCTGGGTGTTCGGCTGCCGGAGCACCAAGAAGCTGCGCTGCACGTGGTGAAGGACGTCCCGAGCCTCCTGACCGACTTCCAGTCCCTGTTCCAGCCGGGGGTGGGCACTTTCGCCGGCACGACGGTCGGCATCCACGTACCCGAGAGAGCCCGGCCTCGGTTTTTCAAGCCGCGTCCGATGCCGTTTGCCCTGAAGGACGGGGTCACCCAGGAGCTGCAACTGCTGCAGCGAGAGGGAATCCTGGTGCCCGTCAAGTCTTCCGAGTGGGCTGCACCGATCGTTCCAGTCCTCAAGCAAGACGGCCGCGTCAGGATCTGCGGGGACTTCAAGGTCACCATCAACCCCGTCGCTACCGTCGAGAAGTACCCGCTGCCTCGGGTAGAAGATCTCTGGTCGGCTCTGTCCGGGGGACAGAAGTTCTCCAAGCTCGACCTTCGAGATGCCTACCAGCAGCTGGTGCTAAAGGATGCCGCCCGGAAGTATGTCACCATTTCAACAACCATGGGACTCTTCCAGTACACGCGCCTACCGTTCGGCGTGGCCTCAGCCCCAGCCATCTTCCAGAGAGAGATGGACAACCTCTTCAGGGGCATGAGGCACGTGGCGGTGTACTTGGACGACATCCTGGTTACCGGTACCGACGACGAGGACCACCTGCAGAACCTGCGCAAAGTCCTGACACTACTACAGGACGCCGGTCTCAAGCTGAGGCTGGACAAGTGCGTGTTCCTGACCCCCAGCGTGGAGTACCTGGGACACATCATCTCCCAGGCTGGCCTGGCCCCGGCACCCCGCAAGATTGAGGCCGTGCTCAAGGCGCCGAAGCCCAAGAGCAAGAAGGAGCTTCAGAGCTACCTCGGCCTCATCAACTTCTACAGGAGGTTCCTGCCCAACCTGTCGACGCATCTGGAGCCGCTGCATTGCATGCTTCGTGATGGGCAGCAGTGGGCCTGGAAGAAGGAGCAGGACTTGGCCTTCCAGCGCAGCAAGGAGCTGGTCGTTAAGGCTCCAGTGCTGGTGCACTTCGATCCGGCCAAGCCTGTTGTCCTCACCGTAGATGCGTCACCGTACGGGGTAGGAGCCGTCCTGTCGCACCGGGGTCAGGATGGGCAGGAACGCCCTGTGGCGTTTGCTTCTCGTCGTCTCCATGCGGAGACGACGAGAAGCAAACGCTCATTCACACTGGAAGCGGATCCGCGTTCGCAAAAGGGTTGCGAACGCGGTTGTATAAAGATCCAGTACAATTACACGCGCACTTCATGTCATTGAGTGCGCGTGCAATTGTACTGGATCTTTATACAACCGCAATCACAACCGCTTTGCAACCGCGGATCCGCTTCCAGAGTGAATGAGCGGTAAGAGCTGCGCTCCAAAAGAAAGACTGGAGCATTAACGAGGAAAGAAAAAGGTAAACAAAGATAAGGCGTTCAAAGAGTGATTGCTCAACCCCTGTTGTTAACATATTCGACTTTACGAAATTCTTTTTCCTTTTTTTTTGTTCACTTTATTTTGGGGCTAGTCATGCACCGACAGCGGTGTCTGGTGAAAAGAGCGCACGCGACCGTTCCAACAGTGGGCACTCCCTGCCCTCCCCACGCGCACGGGTGCCCTTCCCCTTTCTTTTGCCAGCCTCCATTTTTTTGTTTTAATTGGTCCTTCTTTTTTATCTTTTATACAATTACATTTTCACTGCGTATCCCTTGGGTGTATGCAGGCTTGGCGGCCTGCCAGTCCCGCAACCCCAGCTATGTGCTCCTTGCCGGCGCAATCCGACCCAGAGAGAAGCGAAGGACAGCCGCGCTTGGCCGTTCTTTGTCTTCGTTCGCTACATCGAGTGTCCCCGCCATGGGAGTTATGGACGTTCGATACAGAAAAACAATGATTTTCTAGGGGTTGTTTGGACTGTTTCATTTAAACAATACGAAGTTCACGGGCGTGATATAACCGGGCTCGACTGTACGTTTGGTCCACTCCATTGATATCTGAAGAATTTTGGACTGTGAGAGTCAATCTATAACACTTCTAAGAATAAAAAAATATATAAAAAATAAAAAAATTTGCGGATAAAAGAACAAGTTCCCCGAGTTTTCCCTGACTATTCAAAATCCCTGAGAATTCCCGGTTGGTAGACACACCAGCATACTTGTGTACTGCCAACGCTACGCTTCCATTTGCTCACTGCAAAAGTTTGATCGAATGGGACGATTGTCCGCTGCAGCCGCTGTGGACAACGAAAGTGATGGCGTTGTGTATCGCAACCCAATCTGGAAATATTTCTTAAAAATCCCACCGGTGACTAATGCACGATGCATGAAGCACAGGGCAATCCTCAAAACTTTAACGGGCACAACGACCACCTTAGCATTCCATCTAAAGAATCACCCAGATGCACATCAGGCCTACAAGAAAGAGCGTCTAGCAAGCGGAACTACCATCAAGCTCAAGTGCGGGAGTATGCCGAGTCAGCTGTCGGTAGCCGATACCTTGAAGCCAAAAATGAAACCAACCCCGCAGGGGGCACCTGTGAGAACAGGTGTTTGGAGAGTAGCGTGGTGAGTAGCACCACGCTACTCTCCAAGTGCTACTCACTTGGTGAGTAGCACCAAGTGAGTAGCACCACCACGGACCCCAGCCACTTTGGCGACACCACAGACCCTGAGTAAAAAGTGGCTAAGACCCACCCACGTCTGGCTGTGCGTGGCGAGCCCATGTCCAGGGAAAAGGGCATCCTGGTGGTTGAGCTGTGCCCGGGGTAGGTTTGAACCCTTCGGGGCCCCCCGGGCGAGGCAACACACCACTTTGGCCCCTGCTTCCTGTAGACGGGTGTCCTGGCTTGGCCCGACCAGGATGATTCAGTCAGTCGCCACATCTTCTACTATCCCCTCTTATCTTTCTCTTTTTTCTGCTCTTCTTTCTTTCATATTCACCATCTTTGGCGGCAAGGGCTAACCTTGGGTGGCGATAGACCCCTTGTCTGGACCCGCACTAGGTTATAGTGTCTTGGTAGCACTGATAGCGTAATGTCGTCAGCAAATCCTTTATAGCTATGGCGCATTACCTATCCCCATGTTGGGCTCCGTGGTGGGTGGTGTGCTACAGACGCCGAACGCCTCCCCATTTCTCATGGGTTCCAAACAAAACCAAAAACCTGATCGGGCCCTGAAAAGGGTCCGGACCGAAGTACACGTTATGAAAGCATCTACACCTGTGGAGAAGTTTCCTTGATTTCTTGTTATGCATTCTGAAATGGAAAAACCCTTATCCAAGCTATCTCCTTCCTGGTTTCGAAGACTCTTGAATCTGTGATCGGAAAGAATTTTAAAGCAAACAAAATGCCATCTGGAGATCTCGTTGAAGTTGTGACCTCTCAACAATGCGCAGACCTGCTGGCACTCAACTTGGTTTCTGACTACAGGGTTACTGTATCACCCCACCGCACTTTGAACACTATTAAAGGCGTAATATCAGAAGATGACCTTCTAGAATCCCCCGAAGAGGAAATTGCCGATGGCCTTCGTGACCAAGGAGTCATAGCTACAGAGCGAATTTCTTTTCGCCGGGACGGTCAGGAGATTAAGACAAAGCATGTCATTCTGATTTTTGAGCTGAGAGGGCTCCCAGAATCGATCAAAGCTGTAAACTACGGCCGTATGTGCCAAACCCTCAGCGTTGCTTTCACTGCCAGAGGTATGGCCATAGTGCACTGAGCTTCCGTGGAAAGACAACATGTGCCAAGTGTGGCAAAAATTATCACCCTTCAGAGAATTGCTCAAATCTACCTTGCTGCATCAACTGTGGTGAACCTCACCCTGCTTATTCCCGTTCTTGCAGAAAATGGAAACAAGAAAAAGAAATTATAACACTCAAAGTGAAAGAGAACATCTCATTCACCGAAGCCAGGAAGAGATTCTCCTTCCTGCAAAAGGGGCCATACTCTTTGATGGCACGTGCAGGGGTGTGCCATCAAAGTCTTTCTGTAGAAACCCAGGTCTGTCCTAATGACCTGGTAATTCCACCACCTCCCCCTGCCTCAAAGATTCGGTCCACGACTCACGTTTGTCGTTGGAACCGAAGACACCACAGGGGCCTCCAGATGGTGCAGAGGCGAGGGATGCCTCTGTGCTAATGGAGGGGAGAGAAGAGGAGAGACGGCAACAGCAGCCTCAGGGAGAAGGCATTCGTGCCTCCTCCATTCCAAAGGACGGGCCATCGAACGATGTGCCTGCCTTGGTTACTCGGACCCCTCCCAGGAAGAAGGAGGGTGTGTTTTGTTTTAAGACGCTAGGAGAGGCCTCAACATCTAAGGAGGTCCCCGTACCAGCTGCTCCCTCAGCCGTTCAGCCTGAGGAGGAGCGGATGGAACTTAGTGAACCTCCTCCCCCTCGTTCAGTCCCACCTGATGACACCAGGCTTAAAAAGTCTTCCCAGAAAAAGCTCAATCCGCGAGCAACCGCACCCAAACCGCCCCAGGGCACCTAGAGCAGGTTTCTTTTTTTGTTTTGTTGTTACTTTAAATCATTTTTAACATAAAAACATATAGTTTTATACAGTGGAACTGTAGAAGTCTCCTGCAAAATATTGATGACATTCATTTCTTTCTAGATGAGCTAAAGCCCATTGCTGTGTGCTTGCAGGAGGCATATGTTAACAACACCCATACAAATTTTTTTAATCGTCACCGCATTTTTAGAAAGGATCGGGACTCAGACCACTCTTCTGGTGGTGTTGCCATTGTTGTACGGAGTGGCATAGCATGTGTGGAAGTTCCTCTCGTACATCACTAAAAGCAGTTGCGGTACGTGTTCTTACCGATCGTCTCATTACGGTTGTGTCCTTGTATTTACCACCTCATTGTCAACTGCATCTTCATGAACTTCAAGGATTGGTTCAGCAACTCCCAACGCCTTTTTTAATTTGTGGTGATTTTAATGCTCACAGTCCCATGTGGGGCAGTAAGCGCCTTGACTCTCGTGGCGCTGTTGTAGAAAGATTTCTACTCTCGTCAGACATATGTCTTTTAAATAAGAAAGAACCAACATTTTATAGTTCCACTCATAATTGCTTCACATCCATTGACCTCTCCATTTCATCACCATCAATACTTCCCTGTTTTTCTTGGAAGGTTTTAGACAACCCTTTTGGGAGTGATCATTTCCCGGTTGTAATCGAAAGCCTCGTTCCTCTGCCGACTATTTTAAAACAAACCCCTAGGTGGAAACTGGACAAAGCCGACTGGACACTCTTTAAACTTGATGCCGTGCTTGATCCGTCAGTTCTAGCAAATTTGTCACCTGAAGAAGCGACAGTGTATGTTACGGAGCAAATCATAAGTGCCGCCCAAGACGCCATTCCTCGCACCTCTGAAAATTTACCCAAGAGGTGTAGGCCTTGGTGGAATGAAGACTGTGCTACCACAAGGGAAAAGCAGCATAGGGCATGGGATCCCTTTCGGAGGTACCCTACTTCTTCAAATAGGAAAGCATTTAAAAGACTAAAAGCGAAGGCCCGATGGACTAGGAGGAAAGCTAAGTGGAAGTCCTGGACCAAGTACATTTCCTCCCTAAATAGTTTTGTCTCGGAGAAGGAAGTTTGGGATAGGTACAAAAAAATCAAAGGGGACTACCGTTGCTTTGTTATTCCTCTATTTAGCTCCCCTGCTAATTCGCTGAAAGATGTTGCTAATGTGCTTGGAGAGCACTTTGAGAATGTTTCCAGCTCCCGAAATTATCGCATGGAATTTAAACGTTTTAAAGCAAGTGCTGAGTGTCACCGTATACCCATGTCCGGTTGTAGCTCTGAGCCATACAACACTCCTTTCACAATGCAAGAACTAGAGGTGGCTCTGGGCTCCAAGAAGAGGTCGGCTCCAGGCCCTGATGGAATCCACCATGAAATGCTCCGTCAGTTGTCTTGTGAATCGCTGAACACACTACTAGGTTTTTTCAACTATCTGTGGGAAGCAGCTTACTTTCCTCAAATCTGGAAACAGGCGCATGTAATTCCTTTGCTGAAAGCTGGGAAGGACCCTTCGGACCCACGTAGTTACCGTCCAATCGCGTAAACGAGTTGCCTTGGCAAAATTTTCGAACGCCTCATTAATAGGCGGTTAATATATATTTTGGAGCATAACCACTTCTTTGCTAATAACTAGGGCTGGGCAATTGATCGATTAACCTACCGATTAATCGATTAATGCTTTAATCGCGATTAAATTTTTTAACTGGTTAATCGGTAAAATTTAGACGAACCAAAGAACTCAAAATTAAACACTTCCATAACGCAGACGTGGACGAGTACGCCTGTACGAAGGGCGAACTTTAGGTCAAATTTTAGAATAAGGTAAACTGTATAGAGGCGATATATTTTTAGCATCATATTTAGGGCAGAGGTTACGCCAGTCCCCGGCCATTTCAATGTCGTTCGAGTGTCTGTTTAGCGCAGTAGAGACTATTGTGAGCAATGAAAGGAAGTCGCTCTTTTTAGAGAATATCAACGAACATCTTTGCCTCACGCAGCAAACGTAATATTTTGTGAAAGATCTCTGATAGTGATCTTGATTAATCCATAATCCACGTTGTACATTGCACCGTTTATCATAGATTCAGCAAAAAAAAAAAAAAACTTTTTTTAATATTTTGCAATGAAATAAACGAGACCGATTAATCGATTAATTAATCGATTAAAGGGTGACGATTAATCGGGTTAAAACTTTTAATCGACGCCCAGCCCTACTAATAACCAATGTGGCTTTCGAGAAGGGCGGTCTACTTTGGACCACATACTTTGTCTGGAAACGACCATACGTGAAGCTTTCGTAAATAGGCAACATTGTGTATCTGTTTTCTTCGACCTGGAGAAAGCATATGATACGACATGGCGGTATGGTATCCTTCATGATTTATATGCCTCTGGTGTGCGTGGTCGCATGTTGCGGTGTATAAGCAGTTTTCTCACAGGTCGCTCCTTTCAAGTTCGACTTGGCACCACACTATCCAACCAGTATATCCAGGAAAATGGTGTTCCGCAAGGAGGTGTACTGAGTGTCTCCTTGTTTGCCGTAAAGATAAACTCGTTGTCAAAGGTAATTCCACCTTCCGTTTCATACTCCCTCTACGTGGATGATATTCACATCTCGGCCTCTTCTTGTAATTTGGCTAGCTGTGAGCGGCAACTGCAGCTTACCATCAACAGAATTAGTCAGTGGGCTGACGAAATGGGTTTAAGTTTTCAGCTGATAAGACTCTCTGCGAGCCATTTTCTCTGCGTCGGGGGCTGTTTCTAGATCCAGAACTGACGCTAAACAGGGTTCCTATTAGTGTAAAAACAGAGCATAAATTTTTGGGCATAACGTTTGATAAAAAGTTAAACTTTGTTTCCCACCTGAAGGACCTGAAGAAGAAGTGCTTTAAATCAGCTACTATTCTTAAAGTCTTAGCGCACAAGTCATGGGGATCCGACAGAATATGTCTGCTACGCCTGTACAACTCCCTTATCCGGTCACGTCTGGACTATGGTGCTATAGTTTACGACTCAGCGAGGCCTTCTGCACTGAAAATGTTAGATCCTGTGCATCATCTCGGTTTAAGGCTCGCTACAGGTGCCTTCCGCCCATCGCCCATTCCAAGCTTGTACGCTGAATTTAATCAGATGTCACTTAGGCACAGACAATGTTATCTTGCTGTGACTTATGCTTCCAGAATTTTGTCCTATCCAAATCACCCAACTTATGGTGCCTTGCAACATTCTCGGTTTGGTTGTCTTTTCGAACATAAGCCCACGGTTGTACCGCCTTTAAGTCTTCACCTTGAGGACATTTGTACATCTCTTGACCTCACCCTTGACGAGACCGACCTTTTGCAGAAGGGTAAAAATAAAGCTCCGTGGAGTATGTTGCCCGTCTTTTGCGATTGGTATTTTACTAGATTTGATAAACATAACGTCCCCCCAGTGGTGATTCAGCAAGAATTTCTTGGGGTACAGAAGAAGTATGGTAACTACTCCCAATTTTATACCGATGGTGCCAAATCATTGCATTTTGTAGGATCAGCAGTTTACTCTGAAGGATTCAGTAAACTTCAGCGTCTCAAGGAATGTGCAAGTATTTACACGGCAGAGCTCTATGCAGTGTTGATGGCCTTGGAATATATCCTCATCAGCAAGGCGATAAAATCTATTTCATTCGCGGACTCTCAAAGTGTGCTCACCCCACTTTGCTCAATAAAGGGAAGTAAAAATAGACTGGCACAACTTGTCCGATCTAAGGTACAATGTGGTCTGCGGCTTGGCCGAGTCATAACATTCTGCTGGGTGCCTAGCCATGTGGGGATCCTAGGTAATGAAAGAGCAGACGAATTGGCCACGAGCTCTAACCACCTACTGCCAACCACCTCACGGATTCCATTTCAAGACATGAAGCCCTCGGTAAAATCATCAGTTTTCCAGCTATGGCAATCGGAGTGGAGTCTGGAATGCGAAAATAAACTTCACAGGATTAAACCAGCTCTTGGTATGTGGGAGAGTGCATCCCACAAAACCCGCCGCCTTGAAGTTCTTTTGTGTCGTCTTAGAATTGGACATTCCTTCCTCACCCACAAACATCTGCTCAGGGGGGAAGCCCCACCCCTGTGTGATGAATGTGGGGAGCGTTTAACAATTTTACACATTTTGTGGCTGTGCCCAGGGCTTGAGCAAGAACGACGTACACATTTCCCAGAGTTTTTTTCACACCAGATTCTTTTCACCCTAGCGCTGCTAATTGGGGGGACTCCTATAGTACCATTTGAGTGTGTCATAAATTACTTAAGAAAGACCGGCTTCCTACTGGAGTTGTAATTTTAACTCTATGACTTTTAACCTTGTCAATGAACCTCTTTTCGATAATTCCAGGGTGTCGAACCGGAACCGAACCGAACCGAAAACCAGAATCGAACCGGTATTTTTTCCGGAACTGAACCCGAACCGTTATATTGTTATTGCGATGAACCCGAACCGGAACTGAACCGGAAAAAAAATGACGGTTACCGGCTCATGTCAGAACGGTTCGGCCACGCGCTGTTGACAATGAATGTGCTATCAATGCCATTTGTTTTTTAAGTGTCGTCAACTGACACACACCTCGCTTACATATTTTTCTTCTCCACTCAGTCTTAGGAATATAAACGCTGCATCCATGAATCTTGACATAGGAACCAGTATTGCGCTGGTCGCGGCTTGCACAGAAGAAAAAGAATTGGAAGGCTGTGCAAAAAAAAAAAATCGCGTCACGGGATTTCATTTTCCTACAATCTCGTAAATCCTAAATGCTGCTGTGTGCTCATTTCATAACACGTTTCTAGAACGCGCGAGTTCTTGAAGCTTGCTTTCATCGGCATGAGAAAAGAAATGGCTGTGGAGTTTGATAATAATACATCCGGTTTCGTATAGGCACTTAGAAGCTAACATATTTGTGAGACAGCGAACTCTTCTATTTTAATATTTATCCTATTACGTCCTTCTGGCGTTGCGTTCGGTGAAGTGTTTTTCATATTCCGTATCTTGTTTAATGAAAACTTCTTTAAGGGTCTAATTTGAGTTACCGAAGGCTAGTTCAAATAAAGAAAGCTGTATTTTCTCCCCACTGTTCCTTCAATTGCTTACACGCCGAGGTGGCGGGATAGTTAGCGAGTTCTACTTGTCAGTGGGTTTGTAAGGAGGTCGCGAATTTTACAGCTACTGCGTCGAACCCAATTAGATGAAGTCCGAATGCGTAAACGTCGGTGAGGTAACCTTTGAGCGCACATAAAGAAACCATTCCTGGTAGAAATCCCTGAGCCTTACACTGCGATGTATCCCGTTTCGTATGTGCTGATTTCAGATGTTTTATTTGTAATTTATTTTGATGTTGCAATTTGTCATTTATAATTTTCGAACCGGTTCGCGAACCGGTTTAGCACCCCGAACCGGTTCGCGAACCGGTTGGCGGATCGAATTAATCGAACCGGAACAAAATAAATTTACCTGAACCTGAACCGTAACCGAACCCGTATTTTTTTCGGTTCGACACACTGGATAATTCGTATAAAAAAGTCCTGAGTATGTCCCAACTAAACAAGCTTGGCGCAGTATGGCCATAGTAGCTTTGCGCCATAAAGCCCGTAATCAACAACAACAAAAATGAAACTAAAGGCACCAAGAGCAGAGCACATGACGAAGATGATTGGTAACTTCACCGGTCACGGAATGCACCCATACACTGTCGGTGAAGAGGGAGGTTTCATAGACATGGTAGCATTTGCAATGCCAGACTACAGCGTGCCGTCGCGGATGACTTTCTCACGAGCAGTTATACCGGACCTCTACGAGTCAGAAAAAGGGAAGCGAAGAGAAAGTTGTAGGAAATTTTCAGCAGAAGTGCGGAGTGTTATTCCATTACAACGGATGGCTGGATATCGTGCGCCAAAGACAGATACGTCTGTGTGACTGTTTACATCATGGACTAAGACTTCTTACAACGTGTGCGTTTTGGCGTGTACGAAAATTATCAATTTTCACACGGCCAACAGCCTGGTACCGTTGATTGAGAGCGTCATCGAGGAGTGGGAGCTTCCAGCATCAGGTGCCTCGCCGGTGCTGCTATATTTTTTACACAAGTGAATCCGAACCACAGCAAAACTCCCCTTCGCCCAGGGTACCGTCCTAGGTCATACTGTTCTGCTGCGGCCGTGGATCCATTGTAATCATGGCTTTACTTGTACGGGGACCACGATCGCCAATGCTAGGCTCTGGTGCTTACCCTGTCTCCGCCTTGTCGGATGTCATCTTTTCGTGCACCGTGTATTTTTAGCTTTCAACAGATACCTCTAAAGAAGTCTTGAGTACTATCGCAATACTTGTATCATCACAATACTTTAACTTGCCCTTTTTTTGTAACTTTCAACGGTAAAGTCGTACATTTCTTTTAAGTACCGTATTTTCCGGTCTATAAGTCGCACTGTTGTATAAGTCGCACTTCCGTATATCGAGCCATTTTTACAAAAAAGTTTATATATCAGCCACACCTTTGTATAAGTCGCACCTCTTTGCATGGTTTGCGCTTTTCTTTTTAAGCTGATCGGTACCGCCAGACCGGAATTTCGCACTGGTAATCAGCTGGTTCATACGTACTGTAACGTTTGACGCCTGGTGATGTTCAGATTAGCGAGAAATGCCTAGAGCACGGCACTCTCTGGCAGCGGCAGTCAGGACATTCGGAACTGAAGGACGCAAAATGAGCTGGCCAGCTTTACTCAAGCATACGCATGCCGAGCGAACGAAAGTTTAACGTGCCAGAAACCTGCCAACAAAGCTTGGGCGGCCCACTAAGCCTAGCCACGGAGACAATACGAACGTATTACCACTTACCTTGAAGTGTTATTGGAGTGAGGCAAAATACAAAACCATGACTGAATTAGGCTAAGTCAACCAAACTTTTATTATCACTGCCACACTGTCTACTCAGTAAAGCCATTGAATTCCTTGCTTTCCGAGTCACTTTGGAAGAGTGCGGCGATCACTGGATCTTACGCGATGGGCTCTTAGTCGTCGTCAGGCCCGCTGCTGTAGTCGCTTTCAGCGGCACCACTCTCAGGTGCAGATTCAATGAGACCGGCTTTTCTGAAACTGGTGGCTACAGTTCCTACGGAGACGGAGTTCCACGCTTCACTGACCCACTCAGCCACTTCGCCCAATGATGCGTGCCTCATGCGCCCAGTTTTCGTGAAACTTTGGTCGCTGCTTGTCATCCAGGTTTCCCACAAACGCCGCAGGATAGCTTTGAAGCAGCAGTTCACGGAAATGTTTAGTGTCTGCAGCATCTTCGTCATGCCGCCAGGAATTATGACCGGGATGCAGTTCTTCGCTTTGATGTTGGTCTGGACCAAATCGGTCATGTGCGCCCTCATGCTGTCCATAACTAGAAGGCCCTCATTCGTGTGAAAGAATCCGTCCGGTCGCCGTGATTTCTCCAGCCAGAGCCCCATCATCTCTATCCATCCAGCCTTTCTCGTTGCATTGGATGACGACTCCAGGCGGAAAACTGTCTTTAGGCATAGTCTTTCTCTTAAAAACAATCATGGCCGGCAATTTGGTGCCATCAGCGCAGAAGCCAACACGACGGTAAAATCCGATTTCTCGTGGCCGATTGTTCTTACACTGACCGTCTTTTCGCTCTTCTTGGCCACGGTCCTGCCCATCAGGATATCAAAAGTCAGAGGGACTTCGTCTATGTTGACAATGTGGTTAGGCCTAACATCATGGGCTTGAATTTGTTCCTTGACGAATGCCTGGAAACTCGCCATCTTTTCCTTGAAATCATCTGGAAGTTTCTGGCAGACTGTTGTGCGGGCTCTGATGGCTAGCTGGTGCCATCTCATGAAGCGGAAGCACCAAGACGGCCCGCCGACAAAGTCAGCCACGTTCATATCTTTTGCCAATGTTTGTGCCTTCAGCCGTAGCAGTGTATGACCACGTGGAAAAAAATTTATCTCAAACACTTATTTGTGTCATGGTATTGTAATTTATCTTGAGGGTGCAGTCAAATTTTGGATTGCTTTTGCAGCAATATTGGGGAAAACATTTATTTATTGAAAGATTGACAGACGAAGACTAATATTTGTAGGGACCCAGATTATGTTTCTTCACATCTTTCCGGTGTTTTGACGGTTGTTTCAAACAAAAATGAGAAGGAAGGCAAGATAATCACTGCGTCGACTTTATTGCTCTTTTTGTTCATTCAGTTTTGTTCAGCCCATGAGAAAGTTTTGCCTCGGTTGTATGGAAAAGGTTGAACTCCATTTGTGTCCGCAGACAATCAATCACCAATTTTAATTGTAACTTTTGATTAAGCCAAGCATTTCTTTTCAAATATTTCACGAAACAAAATGAAAAATTAAAGTACCATACCGCCCGAAACAAACATATATTATTCTTGTTCTATAGATTTGTTACAATCGGCCCACAAAGCCTACATAGCATCTCACACATAGCAGACTTTAGTGAGATCCGTATTAAAAGTCTGTACTTGAATCATTGCCAAGCTGACAGGCAGTGAAAGCTATGTACCCTCTGTCTCTAGATCAGTCAGTCACCTGCCGCTCAGTGCCTGATCCATTCTATGCCCGTAACTACCTGGAGAGTATGACAACGTTGTATGCGTGCGACGTTTTATTCATTGTTCCTACAAGCATGTAGCTTCTACTGCCCTGTCAGCCTAGCAGTGAACATACTACAGTCATTTGCTTGAGAGCTTGGCACTTCATTTTTAAGGGTGGGACTAAATTTGTTGTACAAGTGCTTTGGACGTGCATTTTGTGCATGCTGTTCGTTGCCCACGAAGCTTTACTATTACCTATGGAATTTTTGTAATCTCATTCACATTTTGGCATGAGTATATCATGTCTGTCAAGAGTGTCCCGCCACTAGAATCAACATATTCCTCTCAAGACGATGCATCTGAAAGGCAAAGTGGAAGTACCTGAGGGATAACTAAGCCAAGGAGGTAGCCAAGGCGGCAGGAACAGAGTGCAGTGGTTGTGGAACCTCAGACATCTACAAGTTAAAGTGGTACACTTTTCATATTTCCCATTGGTTACCGTATCTCGCATAGTCATGCAGTTTACTTAGTATGCAACTACAACATTCTTTCTGTCAATTATGCGGGTGAGAGGCTACAGGAACGTAAGCAAAGCCAGTCCAGCACTCAAATTGGATGTAAGATAGCACGGAGTGTATTTCAACGTCTCCTCGTCACTATGTTAGTGGGTTTATAGTCACGTTTCCAGGTGTCTTTCATAACTGGTCATGTCCGATGAAACTTCTAATGAATTCTAGGCGTGCCTCCATCACACAGCCAGGCATCTGGATGCACCACAGGTGCAACCAAGCCAACTGATGACCAAGATCCTGTGGTGACTATTTGCCCGTCTTTACTTTCTTTTTGGTCTTTCAGATTAATGAGCATAGGCTGTAGCTTACAAAAGCTGTTTGTTTTCGTTTTTGTGTGTGTTCCTCTATGCAGCGCTTCCACCTTGTGGCACTTCCTTTGGCTTCAGAGCTGCATCATTTCATAATGCCAACAGCACCACCTTGCTTCCCCCCTTTCCCCCTTGATGCATTTTTAATGACCCTTATACCTTAAATACTGAGCACACTGGCTAACCACCTAGATGAGGGGTCAGCCCCTGGCACAGTGTAAACTCTCTACCCATGTGCAGTCGCTGGGCCGAACAGATTTTTTTTGGTTTGTGTATTTTGTACAAGGAAAGCCATCATAGCTTTCCGATGTTAATTTGGTTTGACATTACTGGTTGATATTTCACTTCAAACTCGAACCTGGGATTCTCACGGATGAAAAAAGCTTTAGAGCTTTATCTCAAGTATTCCGACAGTGCAGCATACTTCATTTCAGAATAACTTTGAACAAGGTTAGAGCTGCATCTCTCACAAAGCAATCGAAGTAACAGAGCGAGGTAAGCGACGGCCCTCTGCAAGAAGATTGCAACCTCAAACAGTATGCTCTTGCATGCCTCGCTCCGACAGTCATCGGCTGGCCCCAGGCCATTCATTTAACTGTTTTGCAAAGTGGTATGTTGAAACGGATTGTAGCGAATCAAATCACTCACTTTTCTTGTTGCAAAGACACCGCTAACAAAAACTCTTCAAACTCACAGTATTACGTGATTTGAGGAAGGACTCAAACAACATCTGCATTTTTCAGGAATAAGATCAGACAGACATATGGCAAATTCAAGATATTTATCCAGTGGAGCTCGCCCATCTTTAAGTAGCCTATGGGATGGAGGACTCGTTCGCCGTGTTTTTTCATGATGAGTAAGAGGACTCATTCAGTTCATTTTTACATTGGCTTTCCATGTTGGTATTTTCGAATCTAAAGAGTACACTGATGCTCGCTGTGTAAACAGATGTTTTTGAGGATAAAAAACACATAGTCACACATCCTTTTGCAAATGACGGATCAAAGAGCTCTACACCTCTGCGTGACTTTTAATTAGAACATTCAACTTTCCTGTTTGCATCTTGGCAAGCAAAATTGACAACTAATATGTGTATTGAGAAGGGGCTCAAGTGTTCTGTAGGCTAGATTTTAGAAATCAGTGCAGTGCTAAAGCATTTAAGCCTAAATAACCTCTTCTTCATAACTGCAGATCATTTTTAGTGTGTACCAGCATATCCCACAGACACACACACACACTTGTTCCCCATCTGGCCCAACCCCACATTAACTTCGCGTCTCCTCGGCCAGCTGCTTCAAAGGGTTGCTGAGCCCTGATCTAGACTGCTTGGCTTTTATTGACAGTGGCAAATGCATTTCCAGGACTCAGCTGCTTTCTTGGCTGCACAGCGTGGACCAGAGACAGAAAGTACACATCCACCAAGCCCAACGCCTGCAGATGAGAAGGAAGCGACCGAGCCCCCTGCTGCTCCCCGGCATGTGCCTCGGCCTGCTGGTGTTCGGCCAGTAAAGCGAAAGAGGTCCATGGATGGTGGAAACATACCAGTGGAGCAGGTCCTGAGAGCAGCCACTCCTAACCCGAGATTTTCAGACTGCCCTCCAAAGCAGACGGACAAGATACCAGAGTCCCTGGCACAGATTTCTTTGTTCATGCAGCGAATGGTTGCTGACAGGTGCCGGCATTTCATCTGTCAGATAAGGGACCTAGCACATGATGAGGTAGTTGGCTGCACAGTGTAGAACAGAGAGTACACATCCACCAAGCCCAACCCCTGCAGATGTGAAGGAAGTGACCGAGTTGCCTGCTGCGCCCCGACGTGTGCCTCGGCCTGCTGGTGTTCGGCCAGTAAAGCGAAAGAGGTCCATGGATGGTGGAAACATACCAGTGGAGCAGGTCCTGAGAGCAGCCACTGCTAACCCGAGGTTTTCAGACTGTCCTCCAGAGCACACGGACAAGATAGCAGAGTCCCTGGCACACAACCGTTCGTTCATGCAGTGAATGGTTGTTGACAGGCGCCGGCATTTCATCCGTCAGATAAGGGACCTAGCACATGATGAGGTAGTTGGCTGCACAGCGTAGAACAGAGAGTGCACATCCACCAAGCCCAACCCCTGCAGATGTGAAGGAAGTGACCCAGCCCCCTGCTGCGCCCCGGCATGTGCCTCGGCCTGCTGGTGTTTAGCCAGTTAAGCGAAAGAGGTCCATGGATAGTGGAAACAGAACAGTAGAGCAGGTCCTGAGAGCAGCCGCTGCTAACCCGAGGTTCTCAGACTGCCCTCTAGAGCACACGGACAAGAGAGCAGAGTCCCTGGCACACAACCGTTTGTTCAGGCAGTGAATGGTTGTTGACAGGCGCCGGCATTTCATCCGTCAGATAAGGGACCTAGCACATGATGAGGTAGTAGTTGGCTGCACAGCGTGGACCAGAGAGTACACATCCACCAAGCCCAACCTTTGCAGATGAGAAGGAAGTGACCGAGCCCACTGCTGCTCCCCGACATGTGCCTCGGCCTGCTGGTGTTCGGCCAGTAAAGGGAAAGAGGTCCATGGATGGTGGAAACATACCAGTGGAGCAGGTCCTGAGAGCAGCCACTGCTAACCCGAGATTTTCAGACTGCCCTCCAAAGCAGACGGACAAGATACCAGAGTCCCTGGCACAGATTTCTTTGTTCATGCAGCGAATGGTTGCTGACAGGTGCCGGCATTTCATCTGTCAGATAAGGGACCTAGCACATGATGAGGTAGTTGGCTGCACAGTGTAGAACAGAGAGTACACATCCACCAAGCCCAACCCCTGCAGATGTGAAGGAAGTGACCGAGTTGCCTGCTGCGCCCCGACGTGTGCCTCGGCCTGCTGGTGTTCGGCCAGTAAAGCGAAAGAGGTCCATGGATGGTGGAAACATACCAGTGGAGCAGGTCCTGAGAGCAGCCACTGCTAACCCGAGGTTTTCAGACTGTCCTCCAGAGCACACGGACAAGATAGCAGAGTCCCTGGCACACGACCGTTCGTTCATGCAGTGAATGGTTGTTGACAGGCGCCGGCATTTCATCCGTCAGATAAGGGACCTAGCACATGATGAGGTAGTAGTTGGCTGCACAGCGTGGACCAGAGAGTACACATCCACCAAGCCCAACCTTTGCAGATGAGAAGGAAGTGACCGAGCCCACTGCTGCTCCCCGACATGTGCCTCGGCCTGCTGGTGTTCGGCCAGTAAAGTGAAAGAGGTCCATGGATGGTGGAAACACACCAGTGGAGCAGGTCCTGAGAGCAGCCACTGCTAACCCAAGATTTTCAGACTGCCCTCCAAAGCACACGGACAAGATACCAGAGTACCTGGCACACATTTGTTTGTTCATGCAGCGAATGGTTGTTGACAGGTGCGGGCATTTCATCTGTCAGATAAGGGACCTAGGACATGATGAGGTAGTAGTCGGCTGCACAGCGTGGACCAGAGAGTACACATCCACCAAGCCCAACCCCTGCAGATGTGAAGGAAGTGACCGAGCCCCCTGCTGCGCCCCGACATGTGCCTCGGCCACTGTTGGTGTTCGGCCAGTAAAGCGAAAGAGGTCCATGGATGGTGGAAACATACCAGTGGAGCAGGTCCTGAGAGCAGCCACTGCTAACCTGAGGTTTTCAGACTGCCATCCAGAACACACGGACAAGATAGCAGAGTCCGTGGCACAAATTTGTTTGTTCATGCAGCGGATGGTTGTTCACAAGCGCTGGCCTTTCATCCGTCAGATAAGGGATTTAGCACATGATGAGCTAGTAGTTGGCTGCACAGCATGGACTAGACAGTACACATCCACCAAGCCCAACCCCTGCAGATGTGAAGGAAGTGACCCAGCCTCCTGCTGCGCCCCGACATGTGCCTCGGCCTGCTGGTGTTCGGTCGGTAAAGCGAAAGAGGTCCATGGATGGTGGAAACACACAAGTAGAGCAGGTCCTGAGAGCAGCCGCTGCTAACCCAAGGTTCTCAGACTGCCCTCCAGAGCACACGGACAAGATAGCAGAGTCCCTGGCACACAACCATTCGTTCATGCAGCGAATGGTTGTTCACAGGTGCCGGCATTTCATCCGTCAGGTAAGGGACCTAGCACATGATGAGGTAGTAGTTGGCTGCACAGCGTGAACCAGAGAGTACACATCCAGCAAGCCCAACCTCTGCGGATGTGAAGGAAGTGACCGAGCCCCCTGTTGCGCCGCGACATGTGCCTCGGCCTGCTGGTGTTCGGTCGGTAAAGCGAAAGAGGTCCATGGATGGTGGAAACACCAGTGGAGCAGGTCCTGAGGGCTGCCGCTGCTAACCAGAGGATTTCAGACTGCCCTCCAGAGCACACGGAAGAGATAGCACAGACCCTGGCACACATTCGTTTGTTCATGCAGCGAATGGGCAATCACAGACACCTGCATTTCATCCGTCAGATAACGGACCTAGCACACACTGAGGTAGTAGAGAAACGACAGCCGTAGGAGGACAGGGAAAGGGAGGACATATAGAGGCAAGAGAGGGAGAAGCTGCATGAGGCCGAGATGGAGAGACACGAAAGAGAAAAGCAGGAGGTGCAGGGAAAGGAGATGGAGGTCAGGCTGAGAGTAGTGGGATTAAGCTCGTCAAGTAGACTTTACGGTAGAACCAGAGACTTATGACTTCACTAATGACTGAGCATAGTGGGTGCTGCCACATTCCGTTCCACCATAAGTCCCCGCATGGCAGATGCTGTGCACCATCACAGGCAATGACGCGCTGTAATCGCGTCGTGTGAATGTGTGCTACGCGCGACGCCGCACGAAAACGGCAGGTCACGTGACATGGTCTCAGCGCCGGATTGGCATCACCTGCTGATGGAGTCGGCCGTGCTCCAAATTGTGGTCGCACGGAGTATAGGACATGAAGATCAGAGATGGTTGTGTGCTCTGTTGGAAGGTGGAACATGCTCTTCCTCATCCTATCTGCATTCTTTCTATTCGCACCTTTATCTGTAACTGCCATAAACTCACTCTCATTAAACTGCCTGATCCACGTGACTTGCCATCATGGCTACCTTTTCACTAATTGCTGCTTTCTTCCGAGGCTTCACGTGCTTTCACTGTGCTTCTTGGTTTGGCCCGTTGCTGGAAAGCGTTAGGGGTCTCCTTGATCATCATTGTCTCGAGCCAGATGGCTTGCTTGCTTTTCTAAATGCATGTCTTGGTTGTGGGATCTGCTGGCGCTTGCAAATAAGTTAGGTTATGGTATGTGTTTGTTATTACGGTTTTATGGTCGAAGCCTATGATGCTGGTTTGAGACGAACATGATATCAAGAGGTTTGGATTTTGCTGGTGCTGTAAAGGTCTGCCAGTCTCCATGTGGTCGAACTGGAGTGTGTTGGTCAAGTGGGAACTGGTACGTTAGAAATTTGCATTTCAGCTTAAAACAAATGCGAGAAATTCTTCTTGCCTCCCTTTTATACCTTTAGTTCAATCAAATGGCCCAGTGCCCCAAATGAACGTTTTTTTCTCAATGGCATAAAGACGGCCTAAATGCCTCCGCTCTAGGTCCGTAAAACATTTAGCGCCTTTATTTGTGAACTTTGTTTGAGGAAAGTGGTTTTTCTTTTTATGTTCTAAAAAACACGTCCATCACCTAGGTGTCAGATTTTTAAACGTTTTTTAAAAATGCCTTTAATCTGTCAGGTCCACACTGTAGTATAACGATGGAAGAAAAACAGGAGTGAGCTTTCTTATCTAGGAAAACAAACACACGCATAGTCAAAAACCATTCCACACAAGTTTTAAGGGGGGACACCATTCAGAAAACATTTCTGCAAAAAAAGTTGATTTTGAAAAATGTCATAATTACATTCACCAACATCAAGAGATTATTCCCAGAAAGTTTCATTAGCCTACACTGCATAGTTAATTTCTTATAAATTATTTTCGGGCCACCGATGCTAAAGGAAAGCTAAAGGTTGGAGCATTTTGAACACATTTTTCTCTATTCCACTTTTTGGCATAAACTTCACTTTAGGAAAACTATCGTTCTGTTATTATGTAACTTGGATTCATTTTTTTTATTTTTTGGGGGTGAAATTTTAAGGGGAGATAGCTATGAGCTAGTATTTTTTTTTGTCATTTTTATGCTCAAGAACTAAAATTTTTGACAAAGAATGGAAATCTAAAAAAACAGGATTTGTGTTTATGTGGCTTTCTTGTCATCAAAGATGGTATAATATAGAAATATAGGTCCATAGCTATCTGCTCTGAACTGTCCTAAAACAATATAACACATGGAAACGACAAATTTATAAATAATTTCAAAACGATAGCTGTTCTTGGGGCAAGTTCCGGCATGAATTGGCAACATTGAACAAAATAGGTGGACGATCCAGGATTGATCTGTTTATCTGCCGAAATAAGATCCAATTCATTAATTTCTTTGCGTCGTCAGTTGCATATTGCACCGTTGCACTCGTCGCTGCCATTCTTCTGCAGTTTGCGACATGGACGGCATCTTGCTGGGGGATATCCAGAGGAAGCGGTTCAGCGTACGCCACCCGCAATTCGCATCTGGCGTGCGTATGTGTATGTTTAGTGTAGGGGAAGGCACCACAGCGTCGTTGCTCAGGCAGGTGCAACGGTGGCGACTGAAGTTGAAGTTTGCAGTTTTGTACATTGGAGGACACGACCTAGTGAACAGCCAGCCACCGGACGTGATCGTAGGCAACATCCTGGTACGTTGGGTATTTTTTACCTCATATTCGTGTTAGTGGCCACACACCACGAAATTCAGACACTGCAACTTGTTCACTTATTCAGAGGTCCTTGGGGAGCACCTGCGGAGCATTGCGAGTACCATTTTCGTGTTCAAGGTGCTGCGAAGGTGCTGGGTCAACCAGAAAGCTGAGGGCCACAGACTACTGATGAACCGTGTGGTGGCTGCCGCCACACTGACTGCGCCGGCAGAGGGCAAGGCGCCCGACGGCAGCGCCACGCGCCGGCAGGGCGCAGCTTGGGGGGGAGGCGCAGGGGCATTCAGGGTCGAGACGAGGAATAAAGAAGACGTAAGAAATCCTTCCTTGTTGTTACGTGTTTTTCCGGGGTGGACCGCACGGACGAGAGCCCGGGGCTTCCAGGCTGTGGGCATGGAAACCTAGAACCGCCACCACGCAAGAAACGCGAGGCGGATGGCTGACGTCTTCCTCATCAACCCGAATGTAACCTGTGCCTTTTATCCGTAGTCTAGTAGAATTGGGCAGGGGCCACTGGCCTCTCTGTGGTGTCTGCAGTCTAAATAGATATCTGTCACAGAATTCGAATATTTTTTTTTAATCTTTTGTTAAACTTTTTGCAAGGGAGCGCATTTGGTAGTCGGAAGCTCCCTTGCCCCGCACGTTGAGCGGCAGGGTTCGGGCCCCGTCCACTTTTTGTTTTATGACCCCTGGCCCCCTCGTCGGTTGAGCGGGAGAGTTCGGGCCTCGTCCGCTTTCTGTCTTATGGCCCCTTGCCCGCCCCCCCCCCCCCCCCCTCCCCCCTGTCCCGAAGACGTTTCTCGCAGGGTTGTTAGTTGGAGGCAATGGGCCGACTCGCTTCCCGGAATGTTCGGAATAGCTTCCAGATGTCCGAGCGGGGGTGCGCTTTATGGTTCGCTGGGGTAGGCTCACTGTGGGGCTTGCCGATGTGACGTGTGTTTTTTTTTTTTTTTATATGTATTTTGTTGTTGCCGCTGCAGAGAAACAATTATTTTTGGGGCAAGGAAGAGTGGTGTCTGCCGCTGGAATTTGGGAAAGTGAGGACCTCGGCTTGATTCCGAGCCGAGTGGCTGAGTCAAGGCAGTGTGTGCGAAGACTTGGCCGGAGGGTGAACGCAACGCGAAGTCTGGGCGGGACTGCAGTAGCGACGGAAGGCTGAGCGCGGGAGGAGTTTGGGCTCCCTGGTCCAAGCGCTGCTTTAGGCGCCCAAGTGTGTGTGCGTTCATGGGTGAGTGAGTGCCTGTGCCGAGGAGCCACGCCGACAGCACCCAAGCGCACATCGACCTCCCGAGTTTGGTCGGCATCGCAAGAGGCCGCATCAACCCCATCACCCACCGGACTCAGGTTCGCACCACTCACCCCCATATTACTTTGTATAGTTTATCCCTCCTTTAGTTTTTTTTTTTTTTTAATTTGAGGGCAAGTGCTTAGATTCCAGAAAAATTTCTTTCTGACCGAGCGCTGTGTTTTCATGTACAGATATTATCATACAAGATAAGTCGCGCCTCAGCGCTTACTCTGTGGGGCGGTCCGTTGTGTCTTGCTGTCGGAAGTTTTGTTTGTTTTGTTTTATGGATTGTCTATCGGATTTTCAGTAAACCATCTTGTGGTTGAAAAGAAAAGAGTCTTTGTTGTTCCTTCTCCCCTCACCGTGTCTCCGTCACCAGGGCGTGGACCTATCGTCCGATCAGCTGTCCTATCAAAATTATAAATTTGTTTGCATAGGATATCATTTGGATTTTTTATTGTTAATTTTCATCGAACCTGTGACAATATCCTTGTCATGAAGTGTCCTATTCATAAGGATTGAGTTTCACGCAAGAAGGTGGACGCAAATATGTGCAAGAGCGTGAGTTCCTTGATCAGGAAGCATTCGTAACACCAAAAATTCAGAATTACCAATTATCACAATCATATATGCACCGACTATTCCTTGCGGTAACAAAGAAGTTGCTTAGCTTGTGGCTTGGCGATCCCTTGCATGTGCGTCTCGGTTCCGCAGACCGAAGACAGTTGTCCAATTGAACCTCTCTGGTTACAAAAGTGCCAAAAGATTTTGCTCGCAAACCAAGAAGCACAACGGAGGTTGACCGCAGGAAAGCGATGGAGTTCAGACTTTTATTACCTTACACTGGGCCGGCAGTGTTGAAGTCTGTCCTTCACCCTGGCCTTTACATGAACTTCCTCCCTTTGCACTGTGTTACATTTCTTGTGTCAAGTCCCAGCTTAAGTCATCAATATGTTTATCATGCGGAGCCTCTTCACCACCACTTCGTAAGGACTTTTGCAAAGCTGTATGGAGATGAAAAGGTGTCATACAATGTTCACTGTGTGTCGCATCTCGCAGCTGATGTACGAAATCAAGGACCATTAGATGCATTTAGCACATTTCCTTTTGAGAACAATCTGCAGCACTTGAAGGGACTTCCCCAGAGCCATGCTCAGCTCTACAACCGCTTAAAGGAGCAGGGGGGTCAAGTGGACGCAGCCAGGATGTCTCTAGACAGTGTCCAGCTAACAAATAAGCATGCAGATGGACCTATTCCACCAGCTTGTAGGCCGCCCCAGTACAAGCGTGCAAACAGAGAATAGCTCCAAAAAGGACAGTTAAGGCAGCAGAGAGGAGTATGTGGGATGCAGGTATGCAAACTAGGGATGCCGCGAACTTTTTTCGAATCGAAGTTTCGATGATCGAATCAAGCGGTTCGAAAGGTTCGAAAGATTTCGATTTTTCGAATTGTCTATATCGTAAAATTCGACGGAGGTCGAATTTTCGAACTTGTTAAGCTAAGAAGTTCGACGCTTTTCGAACCGTCGAACTTATTACGCTAAAAAATTTGATCTTTTTCGAACTTTCGAACTTATTGCGCTGCAAGGTTCGATGCTTGTCGAACTTTCGAACTTGACTGACCAAAAAATCGATGAATTTCGAACTTTCGAACTTATTTATCAAGAGAATTCGAAAAGTTTCGAACTTTCGGATTCTGAAAAGTCAGAAGTTCGACGAACTTCGACCTTTTAGGGTAAAAGTTCGACGTTCGTCGAACTTCGAAAGACCGGCGGACGGTTTCATTTGATTTCAAGTAGTGGGGTACATTCGTAATTTTTTTTTCTCGAACTTTTACACGCGGTGCTGCGTTCCTTACGAAAGACAATGTCGTTTATTTCAATGTTCTGGCATGCTTAGGCTTAAAGAAATAAATCCCCGAAGGGGCTAGGAAAGACGACGGGTTTTTGACGATTATCGTTTGTGCCAGATTTGAAGCACGCTGCAGCCGGAGCTATTTATGGTAGATATGTTATACTTTTTTTAAGAATGATCTATGTATAGCCTAGGTAAGTGCCGTCTTAAGATGTGATTATTGTTATTCAACGTGAGTTTCGAAGAAATGTCCAAACATGTATCTGCATGCAATTATAACCTAAACTTGATATTTATTTTCGTCTAAGTTGTTTGAGGTATCGCATTTAAATTAACACCACAGACAGTACATATCATTGCCATCTGCAGAATACGAAATAATATATTTATTGTTTTTTCACGTTAAGGAATAAATTAACTCATGGGAGAAGATTTCTAATAGTGTTCAAGTTCAGCACGTCACTAAAAGAAAACTTTTTTTTTTCGCTTCACGTTCCTGGGACGTGTTTCTTTTAGCCTGTACAGATTTTGGTAGAAGAGACTTGTTTCGAAGTTCTGAATTTCTGAATATGCAAGAATAGAACACTTCCGACGAATTCTTGATAGTTTTTTTTTTTTTCCTGCTTTTTATTCCCGCATTTATTCTTTTTTTTTTTTTTCTTTTTTTTTTTTTTTTGTTACTATCGGCACAGGTGTTTAGGTCGAAAAGACAGCTTTGAACTTCCGAACCACTAAGCATGTGACGAGCAGTGCCTTCTGACAACGAGTTTCTAACAATGACCATCTACGCAACCTTTTATGCAGTGAAAAGCGACAGTAGCCATACATATGCATAAATAATTTCAGATCAAAATAAGCTCGACCACGCACTCTTTCCCCGTATTGTTTTCTTTAACAGTTCGAAATACCTGCAAGGGGAAGAAGGAGGCTGAAGCCCCCCCCCCCCCCCCCCCCCCCCCCCCCCCCCCCGCTACCCTCTTTCCCCCCGTTTTTCCTCTTCCGACGCCACTTGTATGGTAGAACGCTCCTCGACCTCGAGTTGTGTCGGCTTTTGTGCTTTTTGCGAGGCGATTCCTCCGTCCCAGAAAATAAACCTCCAGGACAATTATAAACTTCACCGGATCGGATTACTACCAGCGTGCAAGGGGTGGCGAGGTAGTTTGCCAGGTCGCTTCAAGGTTTTTCTGAGCCTCAACCTCCTGCTCGTTCTGGCCGTTTCGAACTGGATGAGTCTCGTAAAACAGTGTGTTCGTGCAATCACTACTGCGTGATGCAGGTTAAAGACCCCCCCCCCCCCCCCCCCCCCCCCCCCGGGCTGGCGGTCACAATTCTGCACTGGCTAATATTCTAGCACGTCCGGGACGCTCACCAACTTCGCAGAATCTAGATATCACACCCTAACTTTTCTAAACTTGATTTCATGAAAACCAGTGAGTCGTGAAAACGTTATGTGAAACTGAAACTGTGGAAAAACTTGAAAATCGGACTTCGAACTTTGAAAACTTGGACTAAAAAAAAAATTCAAAATCTTCAGTTTTTTTTTTTTCTTTTTTTTTTTATTTAGCGTTAAAAAAGAATCGAAACCTTCGAACTTTTCAAACTTTATGCAAAAAGAAATTCGAAATCTTCGAATTGTTCGAACTTCGTGTCTATAAAAATTCGAAGCGTTCGAAGTTTTCGAATTTTTTTTTTACACAGAATTTCGAGATCTTCGAATTTATCGAACCTGAAGTAAAAAATATTCGAAATATTCGAATTCGAAATTTTGGAAACCGTGAAAGCTTCGAAATTTTCGAATTCGAAACTCCGCTGTGGTCAAAAGTTGCGAATTTTTTTAAATCGAACCTCGGTCGGTATGAAAATATCGAAATTTTTCGAAATCGAACCTCAGTTCGCTTCGCAAATATCGAAACCTTTCGAAATCGAACCTAGGGTGGTTCGCGACATCCCTAATGCAAACTAAATTGTCCTTAGGAATGTACAGGCAAATACCATGTAAGCCAATACTGGCAACTCCCGCAGATCGAGGGCGAAAAGCAATCGCAGCGCCCCTGGCGAGCTCGGAGTATTCGCTAGCAGATGAATTCTCCACAATGCATTGGTTTTGCCTATCTCCGTGCAAGGTGAGCAACGAAAAAAAAATGGTCACGGGTATTCGCTGCTTTGAATGTTAAAAAGTAGGTTCCACCTCATGAGTCAAGGATATTTTCTTCGCGAGGGGAAGATGTTACAGCTTGTAGGGTGCAATTTTCGGGCTCTCCCGAACAAAACATTCCGACAGAAGACTCGGAACTTATGTCTGCCAGGCGAGACACGAATGTACCTTCGCCGTCTTTCTTTGAAAGGGGTAATGTAAAAAACGTCTTAGATCATTGCTACGTTTCAACTTTACTGTGCATATCGATCAGTTTTTTTGTTGTTTTTTTGTTGTTGCAATTTCAATTTCTCACGATTGTATTGCTTACGACCGTTTCGTCGAATAGGCGAGCTGGCTACACCCCGATCGTCTCTGGATGAAGAAGCAAAAGGCAATTTCGAACCACGTACCTTACTGCGATGTCAGTATGCTCTGGGAAAAGATGATTGTGCAATCTGACGCTATTACTGAAACTAATAAAAGCGGAGTTACAAAAAAGAACACCCGGTGGACGGTCGTGCACCTCCTTCCATTTTTCAAAGTCTACTTTCTTTTTATGTTTGAGGCGACGGTACGCCGTCGTTGTCTTTCTTCCTCCTGCGTTTATGTTTTATTTTACTTTTTTTCTTTCTTGTGCGTACTTGACGTTCGAACCATCGCGTATTTTGCTTTGCCTTGTTTGGCTTAGTTTTTACTTTCTTTCCTTCGCTTCGTCGCTTACTGCCACCGGTTCGTCTGCTACGCTATGCCTGAACATTTGGAGGGCCGTCTGCAACTTTGTTGTTATTGTTGTTTTTCCCCTGTCGTCTATGATAACCTCCTATGTTCGCCTTCGATTGAGTTTCTGATCCGAAATCTTCATATGTACTTTTTGATACTTAATAAATATATTAAGGAGTGTAAGCTCGTTATCCATTTCTATTTGGATTTTATTTGAGTACGCGGTCACGTCTGCTATGAGTCACAGTTGGTTGATCAACCGGCCGCCTTCGGGCATACACCAGTGCATACTTGGAGATGGCAGGCATGCCGTGTGCCTGCCATCTCCACTGCGAAAACAAGTTTTTCTGATGTGGTGGAAAATGCTTCTTCCTCTTCCCGAAGACAAAGCAAACGTGAGTAATTAAGTTACTTCAAATTAAACTGGAACAGCTATCCAAGTCTGGCTTCAAAATCGCCACTCACGCCTCAACAAACGAATATTTCACCAAACGAAAGTTCAGCTGAAAACGCACTTGAGGCCGCTGATCGACACTCAAAACAAAGGCACGGTGTGCAAGGATTGCCTAGACATGTACGCCAACAAGTATACTGGAATGTACTTTTGAACTGCTGCGCCAAGCGAGCAAACAAACAACCTCTCAAAGTCACTGGGAAAAGAAAAGCGAAAGCAAAAAAGGTCACACACTGCTAGCACGTACCAGATTGCAGCTCTTTTGTTCTTAGTCCCTACCAACGCCGCGAAAGCAAATAAACAAACGTGTGATGTGCACCTAAAAAAAAAAAAAAAAAATGAAGCTCTTTTTTTTTTTTTTTTTTTTAGTAGTTTTGTCGTGTTGCTTCCGCTTTGTTTGTTCTGGACTCAACACCGAGGGCAAGCACCACCTGTTAATTTTCAACCGACGACCCGTGCGATCGTCGTCGTTGAAGGAAATCTTTGCTGGGTAATTTGTATTTTTGTATCGTCTCCTAACTTCTTCGTTGCAATCGCCGGCCGCTGTGCGCGACTGTTCTCCATTTTTTATTTTCGTCTGGGATGGGACTTCATCTTTTCTGCAGAGTTCGGAAAGTGTTTGCACGGTCATTTTTCTCGTTACTTTTTGTTTTTTTAATGCTGCAGAGGATGGTGTACTTGCTCTGGTAATTTTAACATATTGTTTGCGCACGTTTTAATAATCACCTATTCAGGTAAGAAATTGTGACAACACAGTTTGTAACGGATAAACAGTAACTTCTTAAGACATAGTTTGAGTGGCTCAACGCCTTTTTTCCGCTTCCCAGGTGCACTTCAAACGCGTGTGATCCCCCCGAGTGGCGTACGAGACCTCTAAATAAACTGCTCTATCTTCGTTTATGCGCGCGTTGTTATTTATTTGTCGTTGTAGTTGCAATCAGCGGATTCTGCTTTGCAAATGGGTTGACTGTAATGAGTTCTTTCAGCTGTTAGGGTGAAGAAACGGGGCACGCAAAGCTCGAGGACGTCGCGGAGCCTATACTTCTCTATTGCGTTGTCCGCTTCCGTAGACTCCGAGTCCGCTAGAGGCGCCACTGTCACGTTCGCCGCATTTCCCATAGGTTTTCAGAGGAGTTACCAGAATTGGCGAAGCTATATCGTATTTGGTACAGGTTTTTCAAGTCGGATATCGAGAGCATGTATGACAATTCCAGGGGAAGCACATTGCTGTTCGAGGCAAGGTCAAGAGTGTTGCATTGCAGGACATACAGAGCTAGATACCAAGAAGTAGACATGTCATGCACAGCGTGTGGGGAGAAGGATGAAACAGCTGAGAACTTTATTGTAAAGGGCTTCGCCCTGCAGTTGCTTAAGGTGCGGCTGATTTTAAGGCACTGGGTTTTAAGGATAGCGAGGAAAAGGTATACTTTGGGAGTGTAGAGAAAATGAAACAGAGGTTGTCTGATTAGTGGTACAAGTCGAGGGATGGCTGAACTTTCCTCCTTTCCTCTTCCTGGTGACCTCTATGGTGGAAGGCACGTGCCATCGGTTGAGGAGAGGCGCTGCAATCACACGGAACCTAAGTTTTGGAATGGTTATCCTAAAAAGGCTTCTCCTTGAATTTCGAGGTGCATAGTAATAATTAACATCTAAAATTAAGAACAATGGCTAGATGGTGCGAGCCACCATCTTATTTTAAGGGGTTCAGCCATATCCATCCATCCATCCCTCCTGTGATGAAGAAATCCATCTGTCCCTCTCAGCTGCAGATGGATTTCAGGTGCGTTGTAAAAGATGCCTTCCTTTATAAGTGCCGAAGAGGGCGTTTTCGTAGTACTGTCGCACATTCGCCTGCACCAGACTGCTGCACTTAACGCAATTAAGTGGGATTGTGCTGACGCACGACGAAGTCAAGTTCACCAATCTCATCAACGGCAGTTCGTATGCACTGCCCGAACCTTTAGCCGTGCACCTCCCGGCTTTCGGGAAAATCTTTCTCGCAAGCGGTGCAGCGCCGAAGCTTAGGCTTGTGCCTCGAACATACGTGGATGCCAACGAAATAGTTGGGTTCTTCGGTTGCATAGGACCAACTTGAATTCATAAGTGAATTTTTTCAGAATAAGGCATCTTTTGGCAAATATTTAAGACAATTTAAATTTATATTTTAGATCCGAGATTTTACATGCAGAGCATGTTATGCTTGTACACTCCTAACACAAACTTTAACGCCCTCCTGTTGCAACTCATGTTTTTGCATTGCGCCCGGAATTTGTTTGAAAAACAAGAAGTCAAAATTGTGATTTTGAGCGGGAATTTAAAAAAAATAATTATCCTCGAGTTTTTCCTTACCTTTTTTGCAATTCATCCTTGACAGCCCGTAGTTCTATATTTACAGACATGTTGCATTATTTTGTAATAAATTAAAAAAATAAGCATGTAAATAGTTCTATGTTTCAGTTAATTACCATTGGGGCTTCAGCAGTGGTACGCGAGCACCGAATGCCCTGGTGGACGTTTGTGGTATCACTTCACTAACGCCCAGGCATCAGATATTGTTGATTCAAATAGATATTCCCAATCTGTTGTTCATGGGGAACCAATCTGGCTATTTAGGCTACTCCATCTTTATGATTAGTAGAAAAAATTGAGCGTGCCAGATGGGCGTTTTTTATGCATGTCATGCAGCACAGATATTGAATTAGAGAGCTATCACGAAACGAATTTGCATAACTACGAAGAGCCCCATGTCTACTAACTGTGCAAATTTTGGCCCTTTAAACCCAACACTGTCGAGACCAGTAATAATGAAGTTGGTTATAAGGAAACAGCAGCTACAGCGAAGTTATTACGATTTCCCATTCCCTTTTTCAATATATTTAACTCTGTTTTTAGCGAAGGAAATTGATCGGCTCCCGCGGATATAATGAATAAAAAATGGTACGGTAATGAAAAAACATTATACTGAAGAGAAATTTTACAATAAATAAAAAAAGTTTCTAAGTCTCAGACGGCCGCACCTTGCTGCTGCGGCAGAGCCACCACCCAGAACGGGCCACAGACGACGCTGCAAAGGCCACCGGCAGCAGCCTCTACATCGTCGTCCGCTCCCCCTTCCTTATCAGTGAAGCGGCTTTTCCGCACCGCCCGCATTGAAGCCGTCGTGGCAGGCCGATAGGGGCATTCGGAGCGCTATAGCAACAATGCACCGGCAGAGATGATGGAGAGAGCCTATATTGGAGAGAGACCAACTCCAACCATTGGGAGCACTTGGCTGCATTAAGTATGGCTGCATTCGGTCATCACATGGCCGGTGTGGAGAGAAAACTGGGCATAGAGGTGGACGCATTTGCAGAAGGGGAACACTTTTGGGTTTTGACTCCTTGCAGGCTGTAACTTCAAAGGTTCAAAGGTTCAAAGGTGTTTATTGGCTAAAACAACCATACGACCGAGAGCCTGAGGCAATCAAAAGGCAGAAGCCCGTGCATACATATGCTGATTTCCTCCTCGGCCATACGTTAACAGATGAAATGGAGATGCTGGAATGTAATTTACAAAAGGGTGAGAATACTTAGTCTAATGAAGAGAGTAGGTGTCATGGTGATTCCGCACCAGATCTTTAAATTCGTCTACGCTTGGGGCCTGGCGAGCAGCATCTGGTAAGTGATTCCACAGGGTAGGCGCTTGGACAAAGAGGGAGGTAGAGGCACTAATGGTGCGGGCAAAGCGCTGTTCAAGTTTCGAGGGGTCTCGCCTAGACCTCCTCAAGTAACCATCGGGGATGGGACAGACACCATGTAGGTACCTGTAGAGGAGGACCCGTCTGAAGAACAGTCGACGTTTATCAAGTCTGGACCACCGGAGGGATTGCAGCCGCCTTTCATAGGGTAGCTTGCTTGCCCTCTTGTCCTGCAAGTAGAGTGCTGTCTTTGTGGCCTTTCTTTGCGTCGACTCTAGTCTCCTCTGTAGGTCAACCTGGCGGGGGCTCCAGACAGAGGAGCAATACTCCAAAACCGGCAGTACAAGAGCCGTGTACAGTGTACAAAAGGCATGGCTTGGCATCTCTCTTGTTGTCCTGGTTATGAAGCCTCTCAGTTTGCTCGCCCTTTTACAGACGTAGTCAACGTGCCTTCTAAAGGACAGGGTCTTGTCAAACCAAACACCAAGAATCTTAGTGTCTGTGACCTCTTGTATGCGCTTCCCTTGTGCATTGTAGACGACGTCGACGGGTTTCTTTTTTCTTGATATTTTAAGGTACACAGTTTTGTCTGGGTTGAGGAGCAGTCCGTTAACTTCTGACCACCTGCAGATCTTGTGCAGATCGGACTGCAGGATTTGGCGGTCGTGAGAGGAGTGGATTATGCGGTACAGTATGTGATCATCTGCATACCGAAGAATGTTAGATTGTATGTCGACCGCAAGGTCGTTGATGTAGAGGGTGAAGAGGAGTGGCCCTATAACAGAGCCCTGAGGTACACCCACTCTGACATTGTGCCATTGGCTAAAGGCACCGTGGAAGTTAACTCGCTGACGGCGATTACCCAGGAAGTTCGATACCCATTTAAGGGTTGCTCCGGATATCCCAAAGCCTGGGAGCTTGGTAAGGATGTGGTCATGGTTCACACTGTCGAAGGCCTTCGAGAAGTCTATGGACAGAACATCTGCTTCCTTCGAGCTGTCCAGGGCACTGCTCAGGTCGTGGTGCAGGAGAGAGAGCAGAGTTTCGCAACTCCGCCCCTTCCTAAAGCCATGTTGAGAGCTGCATAAAAGGTTGTTGACTTCTAGGTGCGTGGATATTTTACTACAAATTAAGGTTTCAAATATTTTGCAGAGGATGCAGGTGAGGCTTATTGGCCGGTAACTTTCGAGAGAGTTCAGTGGTTTCCCCGTTCCTTTGTGGACAGGGGTCACATGCGCTAGCTTCCAGACATCAGGGATGAGTGCCCTGGAAAAGGAGTAGTTGTACAGGTCTGCCAATGGGGACGAGAGTGCCGCAGCACAGGCCTTCAGCAGGAAGGGGGGAATGCCATCTGGGCCAGGGGAGGCGCCAGGTTTCAGCTGGGAGATGGCAGCCGCAACGTCCTCGGTGGTAACGGGTGACGGGACGAACATAGGAATTGACTCTGTGAGGTTGTGCTTCTCAGCAGGGGGACTTTCAACTTGGGGAGGAGGGCAGGAGTTGTTAAACGCCGGCACAGCATCGCTGAAGTGTTGGCCAAAGGAGTTGGCGATGACCTGAGCATTGTCAGTGCATGTACCTCCTATTTGAAACTGGGTAGCAACACTGTTACGTCGTAATGATCCGTAGAACTGCCAGAAACGTCTGGGGCATGTTCTTGCCTGGCTTGCCATGTCGCAGAGGTAATTCCGATAGGATACTCTTATCTCCCTTTTCAGCTGTCTCAAGAGATCCTTGTATGCCGCCCAATGAGGGGCATCCTGTGTTTTTGAGGCCCTTTTGAAGAAGCGCCTAGTCTTGCTTGATAGCTGCTTGATGAGTCCAGTTATCCATGGTTTGCCTTTCTTGTGTTTGGAAGAGATCATAGTATGCGTAGAGTCTCTGCATGCAGCCCAGAACATATCATAGAATAGGTCCCATGGGTTGTAGTCTGTCAGAAAGTCCGTGCAGAGAAACCAAGGAGCCAGGGCAACAGAGCGTTCCAGTGAGTCACGTCCGTCCTTGTTAAACAAGATTGCCTGCTTTGAGATTATTTGTTTTCTTGTGCAGCTGAAGTTCCAGGAGGAGGAGATTCCAATGTGGTCAGAGTTAGATAGCGGGGGAGTGTCAGACACAGATAGTAATTGGGCAGGGTTCCGGCAGAGAAATAGGTCTAGGGTGTGACCCAAAACATTGCCACGGACGTGCGTTGGAAAGCGGACAATCTGTGTGAGGTTTGCATACTGCATCCAGTCCAGGAACTTGGCCTCTGTCTCATTTGTTGGCATCGGATCAACAGAATTCCAGTTGATGTGGAGGTTGAAGTCCCCAGTTAACAGAATGTTCATGTGTCCTTCTTTACGGGAGCTGATCCGATCGAAAACTGCGCACAGCTCAGCGAAGACATCATGACCTGTATTGGGGGCCCTCTACAGTGAACCGAGAAGCAGTTTTCCGCCTCGGCAGTTAAGTTCGGTCCAAACCAGCTCGGAGTTGGGAGCCTCTAAGTCCGCACGGCGCACAGGGGAGAATTTACGTTTTACGGCGACCAGGACGCCGCCTCCACGTCCACTTCGGTCTCTTCTGAACACGGCGACTCGGGGCCAAATATTTCATGGTCCGGAACAGAGTCACTAAGCCACGTTTCGCACACGCACAATGCATCGGGTGAATTACAGGCCAGGTCGGATTTGAGTTCAGGTACCTTGTTCAGGAGACTTCTTGCGTTGTAGCACTGCACGCGGAAGGGCCCAGGGTTGCAGTGGATATCGCCGGAGAGTATCAATAGTCCAAGTAGCATAATTTTCGTGGTACTGACGGAGTGGCTGGTTTTAGGCCTAGTGGGCCGAGGAAGCAGGCGTTTACCGTCCCGGACTGTTGATTCGGGCGAGACCCGCTGTTCCGCAGCAATCACTTCGGAGGCATTCATTCTTTGGCTTTGACAGAGAACGACGAAAAAGCACAACATGGTGAAAAGAGCAGGAGTCCAGCTCAGCTGCCCTGATCTGCGACCGGCTGACGCCATGACACTTCTTCTTCTTTCTTGTTCTTGTTCTTGTTCTGCAAACGCAGCCCACAAACCAGATGATTGAGCAGTTGCCCCTCTCTCAAATCTAGGCTTTCTACACCAACGAAAGACGAGCTTGAGCGCAAACTCGGTGCCATGCGTGCTTCTTTGTTTGCTTCATGTTCAGTGTTGGTATCGCTGGTCGGCGTGGGCGCTCTTGCGCGGAAGTCTAACTTCGCTGAAGCACCGATTCGGCGAGTCATCGCCACTGAACGATGAAGAGTCCCGGCACCGCCGGCACCTCAATGGGGAAGTCGAAGGCAATCTCCTTGAAACAAAAGGTGCCAATCTGATCGAAGTGCGGATAAACGTAAAGAATGCCGTGCACCGCCGGTATCCTAGGGCGGTGGCCGTCGCAGCTGTCAACACGGTCCGTACGTAGCTCGCAAGATCTTTTCTCGATCGGAGGTTCTCGCAGTTGGCGAGAAGCAGCTCCGATCTTGAAGAGCGCGCGTGCAAGGAAGCCTCGACCGCTTTCTGCAGGCACGATAACCCGTAACAACCCTTTCTTTTTTTTTTTTTTTTTGTGGGGGGGGGGGGGGGGGTTTAGGAGTACAGATATAACGAAGAAGCGGATATAGCAAAGTGATTTCCAGTCCCGTTGATTTCGTCAAACTGATCTCGACAGTATCAAAAAGAAGTATGCCCGAGGAAGATCTTCCCCTAAATGCACGACTCAGGATAGACATGCCCAGTTAAGTATTGCAAAGATTAAATTCCAAAGGCGTTCCTTTGAAAGGCAGCTATAATTTTTTCCTTTCTTCACTTCAAGCACCTGGCACATGGCTCATCTCGGCGAGCCGTCGCCAAGAGCTACTGTCACAGCCTCTCATTTGCCAGCCAGGGTGTGCAGGAGACAAGTCAAGGACTGCGAGAAGTCCTAACACCATCGTACATGCATGCCCGAACTGAAGAGGTGTGAAGAGAAATTACAGATGCTTTTAATGACCCCCGAAAATTTCCAAAACTCTGCACGTGCGACTGACGGTAAACACAATGCACTGGAAGCTTGTGGATCGGCAACCATCAACTACAAATAAACGCACAGCATCATCCTTTTGGCAGTGGGTAATGCTCATTACAAATTTTTTATGGTTGACAGTGGCGAATTTGGCTCTTGCAATGACAGTGTCCAGACAGTACCTCATTGGCCAGAAAATGTCAGGTACTCTCCAGCTTCCTTGTCATCCACGAAAAATACCTTTCGTGTTTCTAGTTCGAGACGAGACATTTCCCCTTATGGAGAAGTTCACGAGAACTTATCCGAGCCGAACCCCGACACTCCTGGAACATTGTTTCAGCTAAAGGCTGTCGAGGGCTTGACGCATTTCTGAAAATGCATTTGGCATTTTAGTTGCACGGTGGAGGCTTTTCCAACAAACAATTCAGGCAAACCTCAAGGCAGTGGATAACCTTCCGTGCTCTAGAGTATTGCTTCACAACTCTATGAGAACATGCAACAACGCCAGGTGCGCCCCGTGAACGAATCCGACGACAACTTTCCAGACGGGCAGTCGGAGACAAGTGCTCGTAACTCGGGCCTTCGAAACCTAAGGCCATTGAACGGCAAACGTGAGTCTCCAAAAGCTAATGATGTTTGTCTAGCTTTTAAACCCATTTCTGGTTGGCGGCTGGGGAAGCGCAGTGGCAGCATAAGACGGTGACCTGTGGATCTCGCCGCAACACGCTTTGAGAAGTTTAATGCACACATTATTCTTTCTTTCAAGCTCTCTTTACCACTAACATAAATGTGAGTCCCTTCACTCCATGTTGTAACCAGCCCAAAAAATTTGATAAAAATGTTTCCGCACTGGGGCACGACGGGGACCTTTCTTCATCCCTTCAGACATGGCTAGAGCCCTGCATAACCACGGATTATCCGCGGATATCCGCAGTAAACGGGCGGATGCGGATAAAAATTAGACAAATTTTGGCGAATTGCGGATCGGATGTCAGGGGCTGCGGATGCGGATATCCACAGATCCGGATCTAAATTTTTACCCGGTGGCATTCAGTTCGTCGGCTGACGTTTCATCAACAGACCATTTCGTCGACATGCGACGTTTGACTGGAAGGCTTCCCGTGTTTGTTTCATCGTAAAACATGAGACGTTTCATCGCACACAGCCGTGCTATTTTCGTAACAAACTTTTTGCGTCTTGCCAAGAGGGAGGGGGGCACGGTTTAGTTAAGCACGCCTTAATGAATCACGCGCTAGCTTTTAGCGGCTTAGTGAAGAAGTGCGTTGTAGACAAAACATCACAGGGACATGGGCCCACAAAACGTACAGCGTGTCCATAAAATGTATGTCCATGAAAAGTTGTCCACGAAACGTGTTTCCACAAAACGCGTTTCGAAGAAACGATAGGAATCCTAAGGAAGATGTGATTCTGACTGAAGATCCCTTCAGTTAGTGTTCCATCTCGTCAAAAATGCTATTTATAGAAAAAGTAAAGAATACATGGTGGCAATCGTCTCCAGAAAGCTAGTACACTGGCAGGGAAAGAGCGGAAAACTTTCTTTGGGAAAAGAAAACCTCAAACGTAAAAGTCAAAAGAAAGTAGAAGAGACCTCCCCCTCTCCGCAAAGAGTAGTGTGGTCATGATTCCAAAAACAAAACAAGTGCCCCGACGGCGAGCGCGACCCTGTGGTGCCACGGTTTGTAAACTTTCGGAATCAACAGCGCACGCACATAGGAAGCCCATGAACTGCCTGTGTGTTTCTTTTTTGTATGCTTAGAGTCCTAGCCAAAAAGTCTGGTAGTTAATATTCGTCCAACTGCGCCGTAGCCGGACGACTATGAACCTCTCTTACTTTTTAATTGTTTGACGGAACGACAGGACGAGCGCTGACTAACGACCGATTCCAAAACACGTGCCGGAAGGTATTTATCGGACAGACGGGGCAGTGCCTCAACATTTGCCTGCGGGTGCACCGGAGTTCTTTAACAGAAACAGGAAGCTCCCACTTGGCGTTACACTGCAGGGACTGCGCCTGTACACCGTTACTTGACAAGGCCATTGTTTTGTATAAACACAGGGACCAAAAAGCTTGATTGTCGAAGCTCATAGAATAAAGGAGGAGGGGCCAGCCTGCGTGAGTCAGGCTTCCTTGAATTTGCTCGACAGTGAGGTCGAATGTTTAGATCGGGGATGACGCACATAGAATTGTGTAACAGATAGCACCCAATCTTGTGAGGCGCATGCGCATTTCCATCGTGATTGGAGAGTCGTGTTGTTGTACGTTTCCTTCGTGATTTCCTGATAATAAACCTTTCAGTTGTTAGTCAGCGCTCGTCCTGTCCAGTTCCTTCCTCTATCCCTGTAAAATTCGCGCTGTTCCATTATGAATACATACCAATTCGCCCAACTATCCTGTTTGACAATCACATAACTCAGATAATTTTTTTTTTCGACGCACAGTGTCTCGGGAAGGCTGATCGCTTTTAATATAATTACAATGAAACTGATAATGATAAAATGACATCCCCTTTGAATGGTCACACAAAAATTTCTTTGTACAAAGATAAGCAAACAGCTTAAAAAGTGCTATTTGTATTTTTTTTTCATTCACGCTTGGTGTTTTGTTATACAATGAATACTTGGATTGTGAGTCGGATGTGGTTCCACATTTTGTGGATGTGGTTCGGATACGGGTACAAAGTATGCGGATGCGGGTTGGATACAATAATGTAAAAAGTTTGAGGATGCGGTTCGGATGCGGATCCAAAGTCTGCAGATGCAGATCGGATGCGCATAATCAAACTGTTATCCGAGCAGGGCTCTAGACATGGCATACACATTTGTGTATACGACTTTGCAAATTTATTTACTCTTTAGATGTGGGCCTGTACCGCTGGAGACAGGTTGTACACGATCGTGTACAGCTTATGGAGCGGGTTGGTGGCGCCATCTGCCGTGGCTGCCTTTAACTACAATTAATAACACCGTTGCAAGATGGATGCCTCCTTGTTCTACAGCGACGCGGGTGGCGAGTGGCTCCGAAAAACAAATCTTTGCTTAATTGGATGTTTTCTGACGAGACTTGCTGCATGCCTAAGCATTCCAAAGATGCTAATGAATGTAACACAGTAGCTTGAAATGTTAGGATGCAGCAATTGCTTCTCTAACGGATTAGTGAATTTCGCAAACACATGTGTCAAAAATTGGACGTTTAGTGATTTATACAGTGTAAGGTCGGTCTGCCAGGATCAGGCGACACTGGTTTACACTGTAGATGAGCAATTTCGCCAGTGCAGTACGACTGCTAACCTGGGGTCTTTAACGTGCGCCACGCAGTAGTGATACACGACCGCACGCCGGTACGATGCTCATCCAGATCGAAACGGGCAGGGGTGGGGCTCGAACCCAGGATCCCTGGGTTCTGCAGCGCGATCTTTCGCTCCACGCGCGTCGAGCTGGGTATGCGCTTTAGCCCACTCGGCCACCGATCCCCCCACGTACAGCGTGCCGCTATGGCCACATTGTGCAAAAATGTTCTTCGAAGAAAACATTAGTGCTATAGTGCCGTTAGCATTCTTGCAAGGAGCTTTTCATTGGAAATTCATATATTCTAGTGACAATGTGTTGCTTCTTCCCAATTCAGACATCCGAAATCATGCGAGAAATCGCACGAGGGTCGGCAGTGCCACAGCACAGAGGTTGCTAATGCAAATTTCCGATGGAAATGCATCCGATGTCGGCCTCTCTGTTAAGGAGGACAGAGAGCCTCATCGATCTGCGAGTACAGGCGCTTTAAATATTTGGATGACATCGTTAACTGCTTAGCTAAGTTAAAGAGAATGCCTTTTGTCACTTAGGTCAACCCCCTGGAACACGAGGCAGGCCTTCAGGGCTGCAACAGCCGGCTCCTGCTCCAGAGGAAAATGATGAAGCGGAGGAAGCGCGTAATCAAAAGGTGCAGACTGTTTGGACAAGCAGCGATTTCGAGCCCCCTGACACAACATTGGATGACAACCACATGACTTTAGAGGAGGTGGCTGAGCCATGGGAATACTTTCGAAGGTATTTTCTTAACTCACCATTCGTATAGTTTGCGGGGTGCATGAACATTTACGGACTGCACACCTCGGGAAACAAATCTCGGAAACACTCCGGAGGATGTTAAAGCCTTCTTCGGGATGATGATGATCATGGGGACGCCCAAGTTTCCCCGCATACGTATGTACTGGCAGCCGGCAACGCAGATCCCCAGCGTATCGGAGGCGATGGGGGTCAACAGATTTTTCAAGCTCCGGTCAGCTTTGCACGGCACGGAGACATCTTCGCCCCGGGCTCTAACTGATAAGTTTTGGAAGGTGCACCCCGTGCTGGATGCTGTCAGACAGAGGTATCTGGAACTTACTACATTCGAGAACAACAGCATTGATGAGCAGATGATCCCTTTCATAAGTAGAGTTGCGGCCAAGCGATTTCTGCAAAAACAAACCTAACCCTGGAGGTGTCAGTGTTTGTCCGCTGCAGCTCACATACTATGGCAAAGTGACTTCAAGCTGTATCAGGGAAAAGAAATGGGGAAATCGCTCGAGCACAAGCACCTCAAAATTGGTGGCTCCATTGTGATGAGGCTCATGAAACACTTGCCAAAGTTCAGGAACTTTAAGTGTTTCTTTGACAACTACTATACATTACTTCCACTACTCCGAGAACTCAATGCCGTCAGTATCTGGGCCGTCAGTGCTATCCGCGCATACAGGCTGCAGGGATGTGTACTGAAAAGTGAAAACGAAATAAGGCGAGAAGGACGATAGAGCCTCGATGCAAAAGGCGAGAGAAAGGGCGATGTAACCATCGTCAGATGGCAAGGCAAAAATTGTGAACGTTGCTACAGCATTTGTGGTCCACAACACACACCTCGTTGAGAGCCACTGCTATAGAGTAAGATTATACAACACGACTGACACGACTGTCTATCTCGAGAGCTTTGACTACATTTGTCTTCGGCTATGAGCGTGGCGGCAATATGGCAGGAAATGTGGGTAATCCTCTGCCACTGCTGTCAACACCAATATTCTCTCTCCTACAAACTCCCGTTCCGTCGTCCCAGGGTAGGAGACATTGTGCGGCAGCCTCAGCAGCTTCCCCACTAAGGGAAGTTGCACAGAATGTGCACTATGCTGCAAACGTTTGAACCAACAAATGGGCATGCGAAGTGGTTTGTGTTAAGCAAGCTTTTTCTGCATAGAATCTACAGGAAACCAACCAAACATTCCAACTTTGTTCCACGTATCCATGAATTCAGTTTAAGTGTGTTCAGTTTCATGGGAGTTTGTTGTAATTGATTTTCACTAGCCAGAAGTATTGTACTTTCCTAACGTTCAACCATGGGATATATTTGCAGCAACCATAACTGCGAAAATAAACAAGAATGACAAAGCACTGCAGGCCATCATCGGAAGATGATTACCGGGATGGGAGGTCGGGCGACCGTCAAGGAAAGAGGGAGGGAGGGCTCTCCCCTCCCCTCTTTCCTTCTTGACATTCCAAACAGAAAGGTGGCACCATCTCTCGTCCGGAGCACCAAACACGACCGAAAGTTATCTGCTAACCTTTTCGTCATTGCCCTCGGTGAAGATGTTCTAAATTTTTACAGGAACGAGTCAACTACACCGAGAGATTTCACAAGAATGCGTCTCCCTATACAATACACGTTCGATGAAAATGTGGGTATATGCAGGTGTCGATTTTTGCAGCGCATTTTGCATCAACGCCATGGCTCAATGCCACCCAATGACTCGAATTGTTTCGCTATTACTCTGCTTCACTTTATACAAGCAACTTCAAACTTTTCAGGTTATTTTTGTTGTGCATCTACCTCCCGCTTACCAGGTTTCCTTTAAAACACTAAAGCCAGCGTCAGTTATCAAAATATAAATTTATGACTTTTTTTTACTTTGGTTTCTGGGCTAGTCCCCATAACACAGGCTTTCTTCAGAAACAAAAGAATAATTGCGCAGTACAATAACATAAAAAAATTAAATGCAAATGAAAGTTTCACGAAAGTATTCATTGGTTCTGAATTCGTAATTTGCATGCTAGATGTGCATGATACAAAGCATAATGGATCCGTTTTTGTCCCTTGTACTTTTTGTATACACAGGTCTGACTAAATATCACAGTATGGGAACAGACCAATCACGAATCAAGGCGTTGTATGCCAGTCATGAGTCTGTTCTCCGTTGACAACATGGCAGCTCCTCCAGTGGCTCCTTGCTCAGAAGCACTCATCATCGAAATTGAGCGGTGTCCATGGCTATGGAACGCAAGCCGTATGGACTACAGGGACACTGGGAAGCGCAAAAATTCCTGGAAGGCAATTGGAATCGCTTTCTGTGAGTATGACCTCTTAACAGAACTATATAATTTGCGCCTCAACCCAGGGCACCTCTGGACGGCCTGCCTTCATCGCACGCTTGTTGCCTTCTGTCTAACTTTCACTATGCATGAACGTTCCCGTTCACGGTCAGCTGCACGCGCCTGGGCGTACACTCGAAGCTCGCAAGACGCCAAAGTGTTATCAAAGATTTGTTTTGGGTCACGCCGGAGGCGATAGTGCCAATAGACTTCCCTGCCATTCGCAAAGAAACGTTTGCGAAGTTCTGCATGCCAAATCAAGGAAGGCCGTCGCATACCTCAGCGATTAATTTACATCACCTGGGATTCTTTGAACGTGAAACTGAAATCTCGGTTACCTGGCACCTTCTCTCCAGCTAGGATTCCAACCCACCAACTGGGGATTCGATTCTTTGGGCCGGCGGTTTGCCTCGGAGCCACAGATGCGGCCTCCCTGCAGCTGTCTGTGACCATTCACGTCCGAGTGGGCAGCGCACACCCACCCACAACCCACTGCTCGCACCTCTCGTTTGCGTACCTCGCATAACCATTTCCCAAAGTCATGGCACGAAATGGGAAGCCATTATTAATCGAGCGATCAGTAATGAAGAGATCAAACAGGCAGAACATAAAAAGACTACATTTCAAGATGCTGAAGGAGGTTTGTAAAGTTTGGGTTGAATACTGGCAAGCAAACCTGGTGCATGTCTGTTGCACCTATTGGCTGTCCTAATTGAAGTTGTGTTATAAATCTAGTTCCATCATGATTTCTGTTCTAAAACTTGTATTCATAAGTGATACTTTAGTTATTTATGCCACATTTACTTCATTCACTTCAGGCAGCGACTCTAACGCCTGCTGTCAGGCTTGGCTGGCCATGAGGGCCAAGTATGCGAGAGAATCGAAGAAACAAAGAGGCCGGAGCGGTGCTGGCCGCGATGGTCTTGCCGTGCCAACATGGCACCTCTTCAAGTAACTGGCCTTCCTTAAGGGCCAGATTCAGCACCGACGGTAATATGCTACATCACTTACTGCTAAGAACAAGCACAGTTGATATCGGGTCTGAGTTTAAAACATTTTTACTCTCTTCCATCAGCACCAAAGTGCTCCCTGTTGCGGGGGGAGTGGCGTCCACTTCTGCAGCGGCAGCAGACGTTGAAAAATGAGGCTTGAGCCCAGAGGCAAGTTTGCTTACACGGTAAGAAAATCTAGAACCGATTTGGGATCACCTGCTTTCTCCTACAGAGTCTTGTGGTAAAGTAAAATGAAGGTCAAGGACATTGTGAAAGAATGCCTGACTGTTGTTACGAAAGGAAGCATCTTGATTCCTCCCACACACTAAGCTAGATGCCATGTTGACAGATGTTGGCCCCACGTTATTCTATGTGCGGAGGAAGTGTTCTCGAGGTCACTTGATTTCTTTCGCGTCAAGATTTACCTCATTTGCTCCAGCCATCGGCGACAAAAAAGAATAGCGTCTGAAACTCACTTTTTATTTCATTTTCGTAGCTACCGGTCTTTATTCGGAGTGCAGACAAGCTGGCTAAGTTGACGTCAACCAGTTGGTGGCCAAAATTACCTTCAGGGCTCCTATTTTGGTCATGGGTGAGAGCGAGATCAATCTCGGCTGTTGACTATTATCGTTCATTATCAACTAACGAAACAAAATTAAATCCGTTTTGCAGTCTACGGTCAGGCAATATTTCAGTGACAACTTCTTGCCAACACACAAATGAGAAGAGAGGTGGCTTCTGACGTGCCTGTCCCATATCGCCCATCTACTGGTCAATATTGGGATTTGTATGGCTGCAAAACAATTTGAGATTTGCTAAGGAACCACAAGTTTGGCAATTGCTTCCAATGTCGAATTGCAAACGGTAGTTTCAGCCAGGAACGGATTCAGAGGGGAGGTCCGGATGTCCTGACCCCCCTCTTGATTTCTGCATGTGTAAAAATTTAGGGCGTGTGCATGTGTAAAACTTTTCCTTACCGCCTTATCTTTATGTTTTCTAATAACAGTGCACAAATTAAATTCAGGTTTGCACCCACAGTCAAGGCAGTGCATTGACAAATGATCGTCAAGCTGTCCGCTCACTTTTTGGTTGTGTTCGCGCAATCTGTCTTTTAGACATCTTCCCGTCTGTCCCACATACTTTTTACCGCACGTCAGCGAGATCTGATGGACGACTCTCGCTGCGCATTCTACAAACAAGCTGCGATGCTTCTTCACGCAGCCAACCGGTGGTTTGCGGTGAGGGTCCGTCATTTTGCACAACTTGGCAAGTTTTTCCGGTGCAGAAAGAACCACCCGAGCATTTACGTGGTTTGCTATCTTTTTGATATTGCGTGCGGTTTTGTGCATGTAAGGCACAACCGCCAGACTTTGTTTCTTTTGAGCCACATCTTGGTCTGGACTCGCTACTACTCGTAGCTTCTTACAACTTTTTCTGCAGCCGACACCAGGAGCGTCCCTGGAAAACCGGCAGCCACCAAGCGTTCTGACTGCTCCTTCAGACTTTAAGGCATTGCATGATGACACAACCTTCTGATGGAGTTCACAAAGCACAAATTTACAATTCCTCTCTTAACAAGTTTCAAATGAGATGAATTGAACGGCAACAGGGGCTTATCTGCTCTTGGTTGGTATTTCCAACACACGTGTTGTTCCAAAAGTGTGAGCCTGATATCTAGAAACTGTATGACGTTGTCCACAAGTACCTCGTGCGTAAGCTTGAGAGGATCAAGGATGGTACTAAAAACTGTTAAAAGGCTGTTCACCACCAAGGAAAAGTGAGAAACATCATGGTGAAGAAAAACTAAATAATTGTCGACGAATCTAAAAACCTTGCTACCATTAAAGTCATTCAGGCATTCCGAGAGAACTCTGTCATGATGGGCTAAAAATATATCACGTAAAACTGGAGCTAAACACTAGCAAATACACACCCCTCGCTTCTGAATATACACTCCCCTGTTCCACTCAACAAAGGTCGAGTTTAGATCAAATGTAAGCAATTCGAGAAAGTCATCTACAGTCATTCCTGCTGCGTTCTGAAAGGCCACCACCCCGTGTTTATCGATGCTTTCCTCTACGCAGGTCAGTAGTTTGTCGTGCGGAAGGGAATAGTATAAATTCTTTATGTCTAGTGAGCAGGCTAGAAAACGTGACGGTCATTTGTCGATGCACTTCCATGACTGTGGGTGCAAACCTGAATTTAATTTGTGCACTGTTATTAGAAAACAGAGATAATACAGTAAGCAAAATTATAGAGGCAGACCTGATAAAAAAACTACGGAGATCGATGTGTCAGCGTGGCGTCGATCGATTTGGGCGACAAAGAGACACAGTTCTTGAGATCAGTGGCGTGGCATGGGATTGGTTGAAGGGCGCGATGATGCAGAGTATTTATACCCTTGATTTTCTAACGAACCAGTTGAAGTTGGTGCATTGTGTTGTCTCATTCCTACTCTTCGTCCCAGTCGTGAAGCGCTATTATGTTCTCCAAGTTTCAGTACCAACTCGCCCAAGAATCCGCATTACTCAACTCCTTTTCTTTTCAATAAAATCTTCAGTTGAGAGTAATCGCTTGTCCTGTGTACACCCTTCTACTCCATCTTCGTTTCTTGTGCGCTGTGTCCCAATCCGCTAAATATAATCCAATTTATATGAAATAAACCTTATTTAAATAAAATAAACCTAAATTACATCAAGTAAAATTTTTTTAACAAAAAAGCTACCTTTTTTTTTTGCAGTCAAGTAAGCACGGAAATAATGACATCTCTCCATGCACCACAAATTACAAATGAGACCTAGTTAATAAACAGTCCTGTAATTCTTTACTACAGACTATCCAGAAAAGCGGTTGCATTGTGTGACCCTCGTGCGTGAATAGAAATGTGTTTTACACATATCTATTTGTTTCGGCCACAATTACGTTAATGGCTCAGGTATTTTTTATATTCTTTTGCAAAAAATAGTGCTTTGAAGCAAGCATAATTTTTATACATTTTGACTCAAGACTGGGAAGGGATGGAAAAACACAAGGTCTTGTGTTTGTCCATCCATTCTCTTCCCAGTCTCGAGATTTTTACCGTAGAATACCATGCATCGGCCCATTTCACATTAAGCGCCCATTACCGAATTTGCAAGATCTGAGAAAATATGCGCACATTTATATGTAAAATTGATGACTGGACAAGCACTCATCCACCATTTTTTTGCGATTATCTCCAAAATTTGATTGGGCGCTTGCCCGGTATTTTACGGTAGTCAAAATGTTAAACCAACACCAGCTCGTTTGCACCCTTACCTTTTGTTCAATAACTTTTATTGTGTATTAATTATAAACATGGAAGTTCCGTTATGAACCCTGTTTTGACAGATTTTTAGAAAACTAATTCATACGCTCCTAAACCATAGTATGCATTTTGGAGGGATGTGGCCATGAAGTAATTGAACGTGTCTTTATATTATTAAAGTCGTAACCAATGACGCTATTTAGTCGCTGCTGAAGGTTTTTTGGATAGTTGTATTACACTCAACACAAACAGGCTCATTTTGTTCGTAGGCCACTAATTTGCTGTTGGAAATTATAGTATTAAAAAACTTCAATATGCCAATCTGCACCGATGACTTTTTGCAGCATCCTATGCGATATTCAGTTACAATATTTTGGAGTACTTACAGTTTTATGTCGTCACCCATATCCTTTTCCAGTTTCATACTAGTTGCGACTTCACAAAAGTGAAGTCAAAGAAAAATTGCACTTTTGAATGTTGTTTAAATTTTACTAGCGCATGAGTGGAAGGCAGTAAAAGAGTTACAATGATATACGTAAAACTCTCCCATTACCTCGCAACTTTTCGCTTTCCCCCGTTAGTCGGGCCACTAACAACCGAGTACACTTTTTTGACACTCACCTGCCGGGTTCTGACTCATGAGCCCTACTTCGTTTGGACGGGGCCGTACTTGAATCACATCTCTGAATTCGTGTCAAATAAAACTATTATTACTATGTCCGTGCCTGCCGACAATATCGAGGAACTCGCCAATTCTGCAGTGTTGCCAAAACCTTGCCTCAAAGCTTTAAGAGGCAGCCAAAGGAACGACCTCCTGCACGTCTCGGAAGGAGCCCCCATGTCCAGTGAAAAGAGATGGGTCACGTCGATTTATTTTATCAGAACATCCGTGGCTAACGTACAAAAATTGAACGCTTTTGTACGGACGTGGAGTCCGGCGCCGCAATTGGCGGCAACATCCCGCAGAGCCCTCGAGCTCCGAATCACTACAGCTGCCGACTCCAGTCCCTGGCACATGGACGACGGCGACACAGCGACACAGGACCAACTTTGGAGCCGCTGGTGCATTGGCGGCAAAGTGATAGCCTCCTCCTTGGCTACACCACTGGATGCAAGGGAGGTGGCACGTGCACCTACCATAATGACGAGATGTTTCAGTGACATACTCTTAAGTTGCGATCACACTGCTAATCCCGATTGGTCAAGAGACGGTCTTCAGGGACACTGTCTGAGGCTTTTCCTTCCATGATGGTCATATTGGTCACTCAAGAACTGACTGCAGACATGTTCGAAGCCCACACATTTATCGAACGAACATCCTTCGAAGATGCTCGAGACGTTTCCGCAGGTACTTCCGTAGTGAACATTGCGCTTTTGTAGGATGCACGAGCAGGTCGACTTTGCGATTCCAACCCGTAAAGTCAATGCTGTTTATTCCTTCGTAACGTTTGATTGTAATTATTGTCATTTGTTCGTACCATCCTGATGAGGTTCCCGGTTTCAGGCTTGGAGGTGATCGAATGTCACAGAATGTGGAAGGCCATCCGCAACCGCTATGTTAAGAGACGAGAGCGGCGAAAGGCAAGAGTAAAGCTGGCGAGGAGGATGTCCAGCCTCCCACGTGGGTTCTTTTCAAGTTCCTGGGGTTCCCCGATGGTCAAATCTGTGCAGATGGTAGGCACAGAATGTTTTGGACAACAAAGGGCACTGCAGATTGTGCCGTATTTTGTATGCATTGTAACGATGACGTGGCAGAACCCTGGTTTGTCCCAAGACAAAAGGAGCCTCACACAACACCATGTCTACAAACTGGAGTGAAGGAGCCCCCACTTCCGTGCCAGGAGGTAGGTGTTCATATAGAGTGCAGCTTTCCAGACAGACTCTAATGCCCGAGTCACGGCAAAGCGACTAACGGAAACAACCGACACCGTCGCGCCTCAAACACGAGCACCATGCACGCGAGGGTATCTTTGGCCGGCTTGCGATGACCCGTGCTTACTTTGAGAGCACCGGACAACTAAATGACTGCCAAAGGTATCGCTTGTCGCTGTTGTTTATTTTTGTTTGTCACTCTAACGGGACTTGGGCATGATGAGCTGAAAGCTATTTCAAATTTTCTACCTACGAGAAATATTGCACAAAACTGCATAGCTTTTATTCTGTCACTTGGTGTTTTTCTCAATATGCAGAGATCCTTGCGGAAATGTATTGCCCTGGAGAGACCGCAACCCCCGCAGAAAATAGACAGCCTGGGATGCCTGCTGATGCCGAGATGGAAGACATACTGTAGCATGAAGACATACATTTTATTTAACAACTGCCTTCGATAAGCATGTTTGCAAGTGGCTCCTGTGTAATTACCCTTTTCTCACTCTCCTCTTTCATTTAAGCGATTGGCTATTCTTGGAGGCAGGTCCAAAGATTCGCCGGTTTGTCATGTCCTTTATAATTAGGATTCCATATTTTTGCGGGTTTATCGGAGCACCGGTAAACCCTGCAAAATTGACCTGCGGTCCAGTTCTGTCAGTGTCGCAGAAAACCGAAAACCCCCAAATTGGAGCAGTTTTTGAATGAAGAATCCTAAGCTTCACTCAAAGAAATAGTTATGTGCTGCTTTATTTTACGGTGTTAGAACACACTCCCCAATTAACTGTTTACGTCCCTGGTATCTTTGGAACACCCCTTATCTAGTTCCTTTTTTTTTTATTGGTACGGAAAATAAATGAACTCACAGATTTTAGTAGTATAGAACGCCAAAGCTGAAGTCTTCTGAGTGACACCATAACTAGATGTAACAGCGCTCTTTAATAAGAGTTTGTGTTCTAATTTATTAACACTTGTTTGCCACATTCTTGTGCAGGAAAACAAAAGAAACTGACAATTGAGGAAGCTCTCGATTTATATCTTAGTCTACCAGATAACGCTGATGACCGTGAAAATGAATGGGAAGAATCCGACCACAAAGCGCCGTCCGACCTTGACGCCGAAGAGAGCATCGAGGAGAAGCAAGTGACCCCAGGGACGCAAAATCAGAAAAGGCAAGCCCCGAAAAGACTTCACGGTCAGCCCCAAGAAGCGTCGCATCTCGACTGAAAAATCAGTCGCTGCAGAAGATGGTGCAGTTGCCGAAGGAGTGTGGCCTTCACAACAAAGCCTTCAGAGGGCAGCATGCCACTGGACGCATTCCAACTTTATTTTTCTGAAGACGTTATCGGTCACATTACAGTCCGGACCAACTTGTATGCAAGTCAAACGAGAAGAACAGACTAGGACCCCTATCACGCCCGAAGAACTGAGAGCATAGGTCAGAATGCTCTCCCTTACGAGTAGAGACCCCATGCACCATCTTCATCTTTATTAGAGTTCGGACAGCCTGTAAAACGTGAAGGAGATCTCGCAAGCGATTTCGTGCGAGAGATTCCAAAAAATAACAAACTGTCCGAATCTAAACGACAACACTCATGACAGCGGGGATGCGGAAGACAATGATCGCTGCTACAAAATGCGTCCACTGATTCATATGATGAAATAAAAGTTTGAAAGCGAGTGCCAACCATCATCCCATCTTGCCGTAGACGAGAGCATGATCCTTTTCAAAGGGAGATCAACACTAGAGCAGTACCGTGTTTGCACGATTCTAAAGCACACTTTCTTTCCAGAAATTTCAGGCTCAAAATGACATGCGCGCTACAATTGGGCCCAATAAAAATTTGAAGTAAAAGTAAGTCTAAAAATATCGGCTAGGCGACGCATGCTACCGCCCGTTACAAAGTGTGCAGCGCTTTCTTTCTTCCCATTTATCAGACAGATAATCACGTACTCAGTCACATAATCACGTACCACAATGTTCACTTTCGTATTGGCCAAGCGCCGTGCTGTCTCGTGTCACCGCAAGCTTGAGCCAAGCTGCTGCTGATGCGATCGTTGCAAGATGGAGAAACAGAAGCGATTTCATTACGAGGCATCATTCAAACAGAAAGTGATCATCCTTGCTGGAAAGGAAGGTAATCAAGCAGCGTCACGATCACTGGGCATCCCGGAAACGTGCGTGCAGGATTGGCGCAACTACCCGCCTCTTCGGACGTCATCAAGGCCAATTCTTTCGCACTTGCTACAGGTTACAAGATCCGCCGCTCTTGATTCCAAGCGAGTAGGAGCTGGATCACCAAGTTCATGCGGCAAAAAGGATTTTCGCTGCAACGAAAGGCGAGCATTTGTCAGAAGCTCCAGAAACCTTATGAAGCGAAGTTTGTCATGTTCCAATGTTTTATGATCAAGCTTCGACAATATAGGGGCCACATGATAGGACAGATCCGAAACGCAGACCTAACACCCATGTTTTTCGACATGCCTTCGAATTACACGGTCGAACAAGAGGAGCCAAGCAGGTAACAAAAAAACTGATTACGGCGACGTTAGGATGCATGGCAGATGGGCGCAAGATGAACCCTTTTTTGATTTCTGAAAGGAAGACTTTGCCTACCAATGTTAAGTTCCCAGAAAATGTCATTGTTCAGATGCACCCCAAAAGATGGATGGACATTGACCTTATGATCGACTGGATTGACGCCGTACGGCGAAAGAGGGCTGGAGCCGACTTGAGAGTGCTTTCTATGCTGGTTCTAGACTTGTTCAGATGCCACATCAGCCAGCGTGTCAAGGACAAACTTGCAAAATGCTCCCCCACATTGGTGATCATCCCCGGCGGGATGACGTCTCAACTGCAGCCACTGGACGTGTGCTTAAACAAACCAACGAAGGACTATGTGCGTGCAGCGTACAACGAGTGGCTCACTGCATACGAGCACACACTGACGCCAGCAGGGCGTCTGAAGAAAGCAACGCTCGACGACCTGGGCCCGTTTGCTCGAAGCCGGTTAACTCTAACCGCGGTTAAAAGTTAACCGACCTTCCCTACTAGGTACCTACAAGTACCTAGCCAAGTTTGAAGAGGGCTGGATGAGCGATAGCTCCGTGTTTTATTATGGGGCGGTGGCTGGTGTCACCTACTGGCTGTAGCGAATATAAGTGGCTTCTGTGGAAAGGTTCCCGAAATGGGGGGACCCAAAAAATGCGCGCTGCCTGGTTTTCGCGACGCAGCGTGGCATACATTTGAGCTTAAGAAACCATTTTTATTGCTCGTGGTACAAATAATTGGCAAGGTAAAACTAAATTAACCCTTGTTTGGAAATTTTCTAAATATTTGGCTGTATGAAGTGCAGAAAAGCCTCGTTGAAATTTCCTTCCGACTTCGAAAGAGGACGACGAAGTTGAGTCCTAAAAACGATGAGAAAGAAGTGAGCAGTGAAAGGCGGGCGGTACACCGGCAGCATGGTTGGCCAGCATGTAAGAACTCATAAATTGAAAAACCTGTAACTTGGCTCCACTGAAAATTGACCTATTAAATTACCCGAACATCGAGAAGAACGCTGGAAGTGTAATTCTATGATCCGCGCGCGCTGGCCTTCCACTTATAAAAGATTTGAAGTAATTAATCATAATAAATCGTTGACGAACGCCCGTGCACGGCAACATTTGTTTTAGGCTTTTTGCTTCAGAACAGTTATTACTGCAGACGCCAGCAGGTGCAGCGCGTGTAACTACACTCGTAGCATGCACCTCGGTGCTTTTGAAATTTAGCAAGAGGTCTATGGGAACGCTCCATGCTTCTGTGTGCTATCAATACCCGGCCGATTGAGTCAAGGCAATCCACTTTCCAAAAACGTTGCCATGCCGACAACTATCGCGTTCATTTAGGCTTAGAAATGGTCAGAGTCGAAAGTCTATCTAAAAAATGCGGCGAGGTCATTGCTCATGTTTTGCGTTTTAAGTGAGGTAATGCACCGCGAAAACCTCCTGCACCATTCATTGCTGACTAACGCGCCCGCTACTGCAGCTACTGCGACGTATTAGTTCCAAAGCGAGCGGAGCTCACTCACCGGGGCACCGCCATGTTTCCCCGCCGTCCTTACTCTGCCGGTCACGTGACCCAAAATTCCCCGTCGTAGGGAAATCCGGTTAACCGCGGTTAGTTAACCAGCTTCGAGCAAACGGGCCCTGGAGCAATGGGTACACGACGCCTGGAAAGCACTCCTGCGGGCGATGGTCGTACGTTCCTTTCAAAAGTGTGACCTTTTCAACGCCATTGACGGAACCGAGGGCGAGATTTTGAAACTTACGTCGGACTCCGACGGCGACTAGTGTGGCTGTTTTGTTAGTGCGTGTGGGTGGGTTTCATGTGTGTCTTTCACGGATGTGGTGTTCAGCACTCATTATTTTACCTGTGCGGTACAATCGGCATCAAATTATTCTTAAAACTATTCAGAGCTAAATTTACCTGCACGTTACAGTCGGGGGCGTGCTAGAATCGTGCAAACACGGTACATGCCAATGAAGCCAAAAATAAAGCGGGACTTCAAAGTCTGGTGCCTGGCGGACTCAAATGCTAGCTACCTTGTAGGTTTCAGTTGTACCAAGGAGAAAACTAAGATCGTCCAAAAAACAGAACTCTCTGGGAGCATATTGTGCTGTCTGTCTGAAGGAATTGTACCCCCTGGTAGTCAGCGTTTTTTTTGTTTTGTTTTTTGTTTTTTTAGTTATACAAGTTTGCTTTAGCAGCTACGTGACGGCACAGACCTACCCAATGAGGTCAAGGTTGACAAGATGAACAAAGGTGGCTACATCTGGCACAAGAAAAATGATGTCACGGCCTACCAATGGCGGGACAGTAAGAATGTTTGCCTAAATCCAACCACCACGAACCAGACGGAGGAGCAGGTGGATGTAGAGAGGATGACGGCAACTCGACAAAAACTACCCGTGAAGTATCCCATTGTTGTGGAAGACTACAATGCGTGGATAGGGGAAGTAGATCGTTTTGATCAAAAGCATAACGCTTACCCTCTAGAGCAGGGGTGGCCAGGTTGACCCGGCCTAAGAGCCGCAAACAAAACCACGAAACTTTCAAGAGCCGCATGGAAGAAGAAAGGCAACAAAGGGAGGAAGGGGGGGGGGGGGGGGGGGGGACTTTTGTCCACAGCAAAAAACGAAATTCAAACTATTTTCTATCTATCCAAGTCAAAAGCAGTCCAACTGTACGAGTAAGGTAGCAGTAGCACAAGACTACCAAATGGCTACCTGTCTCGATTTAAAACGCGTTCCATTTCTCTTTTTGGGGAAGTGCTCGTGTGACCGGGAGGGAGGCGGGGAAGTGTGTGTGTGTGTGTGTGGGGGGGGGGGGGGGGGGGCAGTGGAGGAAAGCCGCGAGCCGCGCTTTAACAGGCGAAGAGCCGCATGCGGCTCGTGAGCGGCAGCTTGGCCACCCCTGCTCTAGAGAGAAGGTCGAAGAGGTGGTGGAGCCGCACTTCTACTTCATCCGAGATGCGGCTATTGTCAACGCCATCATTCAGCACAGCTCCGGGGAAAGCAGTTTGTACCTGCAGTTTCATGTCCTTCTTGGGTGACATTTCATCAAGCGCAAGATTTTTTGGTAAAGCAGGCGCAGCCATTTCCTCCCCAATCGAGGAAAGAAAGATGGGCACACGATGACAGTGCATCTGGAGGTGTGCGATACAATCAAATGACCCACTCCAGGCATAGGTGCGCTGAAGACAACCGTGAACTACCATGCGCACACACCACAAAGTGCGACGTTGGCACGTGCGTAGCATGTTTCATGCCCTATTGTAACAATTTCCAACTGTTCTAACTGTGCCTAACTGCGTCTAAATACCCAACAGTGGCAAACTGCCCGCTAAAGTGATTTTTTTTTTTCTATTTTCGAGGTTGAAATAAAATATCCTCAGTTCACACATCTTTGTTTACCCCAAGGGGCCAGCGTCACCATATGTCAGAGGCCATATTTCAAAAACTAAGAGCATGCAATGGGTGATTTCTTCTGTATCCGTGATTTAGGTGAAACAATTTTTAAAATATAAACGCAGCTCCACTGAAATAAAAAGAAACCAGTCTCTGATGGGTTAACACTTGAACTTGAGAACTCTAGCTTATTTCCCCGGTCTTGTAATATTGTGGTCCTTTTTTTGACTGGATACCGTAACATACCGAGCACGCATCAATGTCGCAACAAGTGCCCACCCCGTTTGAAACACTTGAAATATAAGCAAAGGCAATATCGAGTGCCCCCTACTCCCAGAAAACTACCCATGCGTCAGCCGCTTCTCTGAGAAATTGGTACTGTGCGACCAAGCTCGACATGTGAGCGCCAGCACAAAGCTTGCTTGACAAAGCAGCACAGCTGCTTTAGAACTTGGGGCTTCCACCAGACTCCTATACAGGTCCTACACCATTCGACCGGATCAAAACAGAAACCACCCTACAAAGTGACCCTTCGGCTTTTCTGCTCTTAGTCCCAACAAGTTTCTATCCCCATTGTTCATAGCTACCTAGAACTTTTGCATGGTCATACACTCTGCATCTTACAGTACAGTTGCGTGCATAAACTTGTCTTTTCCTTCTCTTATAATCAGACATTTTTAACTATATGTCTGTGTCTTGGTTCTTTTTATACACTCCGCAAGCCACGAACAACATTGCAAGAAAGGCCTGGACATCAACTCGCAAGATGATGAAACGGGATTCGTGAAGCGGCTATCTTGCCCAGGATGTCTCAAAAACCGAGTCTTTGAGAGAATGCCGCAGCTATGTCTTCTCTTGAGGGCAATCTGGACGAAGGAAACAGCTGCATCACTCACCTTGCAGACATGCAGCTAGCCTCCTCCTCCGCAGTAGTCTCACCTCCTTCCGGACCTTGTCAGTAGGAATAGCAGATGCCATTCCCTCAGTACGCAACCGCACGAATCCAGCCGAGATCTGCAGGACACACCGGAAGAAATGTCCTCGTGAGCTTCTTCATTGTCAACAAGATCATGAAGGAACAAAGCAATGTTTCCCGTCCTAGACAGAACAATCTACCCTTAAATGACCAGCACTACTCGCAAAGCCTGAACTCAAATACAATGGTGGGACTGACAAGTGGTGATTTTGAGCAGCTCTTGTAGCAGGAAACAACTGGTTTTGGAGAAGAGATTCCCACTTTTGAAGCAGAGAATTTCGAGCCTTCAAGTCAAAAAATTTAAAAACCGCAGTTGTTGGAGTGTTGAGAGACTATTTAAAGTGTCGTACCAACAGAGGACCTGGCCTCTACAGATATTTATTTATTTATTGAACAATCATACGTGGGTAATTTTGCAGACATTTCAATTAACCTATTAGGAGTACCGATGGCGTCTTCGGTCCGTGTTTGACGTAAAAAGATGTTTTTGGCTACTTTGGAGGGTTTGTATCACGGTGACGTAATTGTTGCAAGTTCGACACCAAACAGACACTTTCGTGCTGAACGTGTCTCCTGGTCTCTGTTTTGTAGTAGTTAGGCGTGTGCAAACACATTTTGGGTTCAAAGCAAAATTAAAGTGCAAAGTGGTTTTGGTCGAATATTTTTTTAATTGAATACTGAATAGTTGCTGTGCCTTTCTCTACTCCTTTCACTACTGTTACATCATGCTTAAACAAAAATTTAGCTGAACCGGCAAAGGTTGTTCCTAAGCTTCTAATTGCCCACTTATGAGCTCTCTTAAATTTAATCTAGCTATATTTATAGACTGTGCCTTCAGAAAGTCCCATACTTACATCGGGATGACAAGTAAATGACAGATTTGACATAAAATTAGACCTATAAAGGAGCCCAGCCATAACTAATGAAGGGTATTTATAAATATCCTCGCAAATACCTTCGATTCTGAATTAAAAAGGAAAAAACAAGCACAAATGATCGCAGGTTGTTACAACATTGCAGCCTAACACATACCCTTGCATAATAGCCACAGTTAAATTTTGAGAATTTTACTGTAATGTAAATATCAACAATCTCGTGTCCTTTCTTTTCTTTCTTTTTTTTAATATACCAAGCACACGTGCGCATCGTACCGCTTTTTTTTTAGTTGTGTTTATAGCCTAAGCGTGAAACTGCGCTGCGGCGAAGCGAGTCGCAAGATTGCAGTGTCAGCTCTGCAGGTATTGCTTCTCCGCAGCGCACCGGTGCTCGACGAAAAGCACACTCAAAGGGGCTAACCCACTCCCAACAACCTCTTGGGAAGTATGAAGATTGCAGCTCATTTTGAATTGAATATCAAATTACATTGTATTTCAAACTACTATTCTAACATTTGAATATTTGTGCAACCCTACTCTTTGCACACAGTACTCAAACATCCGGAAAAAAAAAACACAGCTGTACTTTATTTTTAGTGGCCTCATCAACAATGCCACGTGCCACACTTTGTTTCTTTTTTGAGAACAGCTCCCTTTTGGCACAAACTGTGCACCAATGCAGGAGCAGCATGTAGCAGGTTATTTGTTTTGGCACAGGTTGATGCAAGTGGTGCAGCAGTTCCCCTACTGCAAATACAAAGTGATTCAAGGAGACGCCAGGCTCTTTAAATTGACCGCGAAATTCGGTTTCTTAACCTTTCGCGCTACGACTTTGTGCAGCGTCGCCCACAGATGGTACTTTCTTTTTTTTTGTAAAATTTACAAAGAGCGAAATTACCTGAGGAAAAAGTAAAGAAAGAAAAAGGCTTAGCTCCTAAGAAAATGCAGCGACGCCACCGGTCTTGAAACAACACGGCGCCGTTTCGCACGGGAGACAAGAGATGGTGCAACGAACGCCACCAACGAACGAACATACGGCGCCGAGAGCCGGCGTTTTTACAGACAATCATTTCGACTCAAAAGCGGCGCGCGTTGCGCAGGCGGCGACAGTCGCAGAAACAAAAACAGGTACGGTAACAACGAGGAAGTGAAGTTCCTTGTCTGCTAGAAACGCCGGCTCTCACCGTCGTCGCGTCGTATGGTCGTTCGTTGGCGGCAGTTGGCATCGCGACCGCTTGCGCCATCTCTTGTCTCCCGTGCGAAATGGCGCCGTGTTGTTTGAAGACCGGCGGCTTCCGCTGTGTTTCTATAGGAGCTAAGCTTTTTTTCTTTCTTTACTTTTACCTCAGGCAAGTTCACTCTTTGCAAATTTTACAACAAAAAAAAGCAACATCTGTGGGCAACGCTGCACAAAGTAGTAGCGTGATAGGTTAATTTTGCGGTTGATTCAAAGAGCCAGGCGTCTCCTTGAATCACCCTGTAGAAACAGAGCGTGTTGTTCACAAAGTTAATTAGCCTTTTCCTGAATTTCGCAGATTATAGAAGCATACGGAAGGTTTAGAAAGCCAATGAGAAGCCAAAAATAGCTGTCAGGTATATTTCTCAATTAAAGGGCAGCTCCGGTTCATTTTCAACATTAAGAAAACAATGCAGTTCTCTTCATTATCGCCTAAAAAAAGCCACAAGCCACATATTTCAATCAAATTCTGCCTAAAAATTGATGAAACTGACCAACAAATTTTGAGGTGCCTGGAATTCCCAAAATCTGCTAATCCCAGCAAGCGAGCTGCGGATAGCCAACAGCCCAGTCCATACAACCATGCCGGCGCAGCCCACCCTGCACTACCTACGTCATGCTCAGGAAAATTTGTTTGCTTGTTTTGTACTTTTTCGAGCAAAGCAGATCCGCTCATCATTGGCCACGCGATTTTTGGAATGCGCATACGCCACGAACGCTCATGTGCTCCCGTGCGAGAGAGGCAGTTGAGCATGGCATGTTTGAATTGACTGGGCTGTTAGCATGGCATACTTCTACAAGCCCGTCGCAACATATTTACGTGCGATTTACTGAACTTCACGTTCTGCCAATGCTTTTAAAGCAAGCCCATGGGAAAAGTAGTGCTTTTCTGAGCTAAAGCACAAGCTGCAGCCGTGGCAGTGCAGGCGTCGTCGGGTGTAGCGGAAGACCAGTCATAGCAAAGGACTTTTGCCTTCGCGTCGAGCTGCGCCCGGTTGCCTGGTACGCAACGACGAAATTGGTACCGCGTGGTTAGAGCGTGTAGCTGATGCACAGCAGCAATGTTGCCTGCCATAGACAAGCTTTCGGTTTTGGTTTGTGGTAAACTTTAAATGAAGATTGCGCAAAAAATATTACACTTTTTCGAAAAGTAATTAAATAGAACCGTGACTTCCTACCCCGGGATATATAATTAACCATTAAGTCAAATTTCTTGAAATTGACCAAGTTGCCCTTTAACCAGGTATAAGAATGCATATCAAATTCTGTTGCTCCAGAAGTATGACAAATTTTCTAGCACATTTTTTTTTTCAGATAAAAGTATTTAATAAACTATATAGAGGAAAGTTTTCACATGTGGACACCTGACAATTTCCAGGGTGCTGGGAGGAGGACTAGGCGGCTGTTGCTGCCACTTCACAGGGATTCTACTGTTCTTTTACACAGTGCCACATAAGTCTGCCAAACACGACAATCTGGGGTTCTCGTGCACATTCAAAACCAGTATTGTCTTGTCCCGCAGAGGCAAAATATGGAGACGTGCTGAACATAGAGATGGACAGTCAGCCAGACAGGTGGGTGGCTAAACCACTGCTGCCCACTGTGGGGAGACCCCGGACTATATAGAAATGACTTAACTTTCGTAAATATCGCAACCTGAAAAATATTAAGAAAAATTGGTCTCACAATTGTTACCCCATAATAACAAATACACAGCATATCACGCAAAGTCGCAAAATTTTGTGCCCACGAAATAATCCCGAGACCCACACTTTCCCGAACTTGCGAAATATTGAGCCTGCAAAAATAAAGTTGTTTACAGCATATCCGTTTAGCACCGTAATATGTATTTATGAGCGTTGTTCCTACATAGATCCACCTCAGATTTTTGTTTACACTGTGCTAGTATCAACTACTGTGAAATACAGAACAGGCACCCACACAAGAGTTGGAGATAATCCCTAAGGAATGGAGTACACTCTTGAAACCAGTGACGCGCACTGTAAACCACCTCATGCGAGACTGCCACTTCAAAGGTCCATAGACCCTTTCAGGCAACATTTCATGGGCGCCGCCATCTTGACGTCACGTGACCCTGCCGCCATAGCCGCCCTTCAGTTTCTCGCCGTTCCTCCGCGTTGTGTGCTGCACCGGCCGCTACCGGAGCTTTGTTTTCGTGTTCTTTTTGCGGTCCGCGTTGAAATCGTGTTTTCTTTAGGTCTTTTCGATATTTCGGGCTTTCATTTAATCATTTGATATCTATACTTCGACATAGCTCTTGTATTTTCTTATTTATGAAATGGAATCGGACGGCGAATGGATCGACGATTATGGCTTCAAAGACCATGTAAGTTCATCCCATTCTAACGTTTTTTCTCGCTAATAAAGGGCAGTCAACACCATTCCGACATATGCAAATTTCAACTGACGCAGTAAGGCAATCCAGTCGTGCTTCTCGCTGCATGTGCGCGCGTTTCCGTAAAGCCGACCCGCATGTAAGCGATTTGGCGTGCGACGAGACGAGCGACGGCGACAACGACGAGTCAGCGACGAAGATTTCTCACTGTCGCCTGTTGCATCACTCGGTTTTTTGGGTTTCTAGAAAACGTCGCTCACCGTCTTGGTCGCTTGCTCCCGTCGCTTTCATGCGGTTTGCCTCGTCGCGCGACTGCCCGAGCGACAGCGAAGCGGGTCACCGTCGCTTGTCTCGATGCTCACCGAATCGTTTGCATGCGGTTTATACTTAATATCGAGGCGCCAATGATTCAATGCTGTGTGCATGGAAATTAATTGAGTATAAATCGCATGTAAGCGATTTGGCGAGCGACCAGATAAGCGACGGCGACCCGCTTCGCTGTCGCTCAGTCAGTCGCGCGATGAGGCAAACCGCCTGGAAGTGACGGAGCAAGCGACCAAGACGGTGAGCGACGTTTTCTCAGAAATCCCAAAACCGAGCGATGGGACGGACAACGGCGAGAAATCTCCGTCGCTCGTCCCGTCGCGCGCTAAATTGCTTACATGCGGGTCGGCTTTACGGAAACGAGCGCGCACATGCAGCGAGAAGCACGACTGTGATAGCCTTACTGCGTCAGTTGCGATTTACATATGTCGGAATAGTGTTGACTGCCCTTTATTAGCTACAAAAACGTAAGAATGGGATTAACCTACAGGCTCATTGAAGCGTCATAATCTTGTATCGCCGACCCATTCGCTGTCCGATTCCATTCCATAAATAAGAAAATACAAGAGCTATGTCGAAATATAAATATCAAATGATTAAATGAAAGTCCTAAATATCGAAAAGATCTAAAAAAATACAAGATTTGAACGCGGAACGTAAAAGTACACGAAAAGGAAGCTCCGGTAGTGGCCTGTGCAGCACACAACGCGGAGCAACGGCGAGGAACTGAAGGTCGGCTATGGCGGCCCGGAAAGCGCGCGAAGGGCGCGCCGACTGGTGGCAGCTCGAGTAACTGACTCGCTGAAAGCGTCTATAGGAGCAGTACAGGGGTCTGATAGAACCCTCAATTTTACAGCAAAGGAGCATATGGCTAGGTTTCCGTGCATTTTTGGTATCCGTGTGTAAAAAGAAAAGTCAGAAATTGCATGTAAAAGCGCTCTACTGTATGGAAATGCATATACGACTTGTCACCCCGATGTGCATTTTGATAAAGAAAGACGTTGAAATGTGTGATAGTAGAGATACATACGAGAACAATGTGCCTTCTCCCGCTCCAGTCGGGTGACGTCACTTCTTTACATATATATAAAAGCAGCAGCTCTTATAGTATATGTAAAGCCTTAAGTCGGTTATAACGAAATAGCAGATAGAGCAAAGTGATTTTCGATTCCCGTCGACATTGTCATAACCCATCTTGACAGTATCTTAGCGATCAGAAAACAATCATCACTACTCTTTCAAGATGATGTATACATACTGTAAATAAACATTTGGTGAAGTGCTTTTGTGTGTCTCATGGTGAGCCATCTGTGGTGCTGCTCTACAGCTTTGCTGGCCAACCACCTTCACAGAGTGGAATGGCTCACAATTTTTTAAAGCAGACTCACCACTCTCACCCCTTTGTGCCGGTGCTCCCGAGTCGAGCTTTACTGCGTCGCACCAACGCACGTGCATAAAGCTTCACAACATAGCACTGGATTCTTGGAGAAGCAGCCAATGCAGTAGAGCACCTCAATTAGTTCGGTGGGCTTAGAAGTTTCCCGGAGTGGCCGCTTGAGGCCCTTCGCCTGTATTTCAGACGTTTTAGAAGTAGGTGGCAAGCACTCATTGCAACACGGGCAGGCACGTGCTGGGTACTTTACGGCGTATATTTTTTTCCCTATCGCACTAGAGAACTAGGATTTACAAGCTCAGGTCCGGGTAAGTATTGTTTATGGTTCATTTTACTTCCCCTGTGAGCAAAGCCACAAGCACAACATCATTGCACCGAATAATGTTTTCACTGCACCAGCATGCATGTTTCGAGGGATGCCAAAAGCCCAGAGCATGCCCTTGTAGCTTATGCAACAGGCACACTTAAAGTGAGGCAGACAGCTGGGCATGTTTTTTTTTTTTTTTGTTGCTTTTTTGTTTTCTCTAAGAATATTTATGCTGCTCTCCAATACCAGAGGGAGAACTGCAGAAGTGCTCCCGTCACTAGTCAAGCACACGGTTTGCACCTTCAATACTTCCTAGTCATAAGTAGGATTCAGTGTCTTTGGTGACTACCAATAAACCCTAACAATTGTTCCCCCAGGCGATTTGACAAAAATCTAGAAAAACCGAAGAACTGCGAATTAGAGCTATTCTAGTATAAGAAAAACTTTGTGGGAAGAACACCATTATCTTCAGCGTTGTTCTTCATGGACCTGGAACATAGCCTCCAATAAACCATCTGCGACGCCCCTTGCCCCGGAACCAGAGGTCTCATCTCATGTCTTTTTGCCATCAGTACGGGGATGTTTTCCAGGTAAATTGAGTCACGCACCAAAAGTGAGGAATTCCATGCTCATGTCCTATTGTCTTCGATGAAAGCCCAATAAATGCCGGTTTCGACACAGAAAACTGACAACAAAAAATACAGGATCTATGCAAAAAAACAATAATAATAAACCCCCCAAAAAAGAACAAAATAGCTTTAATTTTAAGAAAATAAACTACCATAAACATGGAACTCAAGTAACAAGCTATGAGCTTGAGTTTCAAGTGTTTCAGAACCTTCTGAAGTGTAGTCAACTTCAAGGCGGCATCTACATATGAGTGAAACACTGGAACCTGTTTACCCAAGTCTCGAGCTACCCTCCCATCTCGTCTGTTCACCGCATAAACCAGGGTAACATGAGACGATGCTGAGAGCAAAAAGTATTGATATGCCACCGAAGAAAAATTTTGACACTAAGAACTGTTGTATCGTAAAAACAAGCTGCATTACACAGGTTAAAGGGCTGTTTATACCAGTGTGTCAAACTGAACCCAAACCAGAACCGAAAACCGGATTGAAACCGTAATTTTTGACCGAACTGGTGCAAAACCGAAACCGAACAGTTCCTATTGAACCCGAAGCGGAACGAAACCATAATCTGATGTGGCAGTTACCGGTTCAACAAAAGCAGTTTAGGGCCAATTGTTTCAATAATTGGTCTTCATGGGAAAAGTTGTGAGCGCATTTCTCTCTGATATTGCCAAGACTAATCCTACGTACTGTGAGATATTTACATTTCTTTTTTATTGCATGCGTAATAAAAAAATACATCATCAAAAGCAGAAAAACAAAGAGACGGCGTGGTCAGCGAGCTCGCTTAGTTCCCGTCTCTACTTAGGCATCTGAAGAGCTTCAACTTTACTTTGTTTCTTGGCTTGACCTTGGTGGCGCAGTAGGTGTGGCGGCGATTTCAAAGCACTGCTTGGCTACGAAATGTTTAAGTGTTTGAGCGGATTGCACCACTCTAGGCACGGACGCCTACGAGTCCGCTAATGATTGACCTCAAAATGGACCGCAGTTGCAATCGCACCGCGTCACCTTCCGCTTCAGTGCAGAGACACGCTGAAGGAAAGTGGGACCGCGCTGCATCGGTCGTATAATTTGTAGGGCCGCCTCTGGTTCATTTCAATGAAAAACAATATTTTCTTTAACGCGTTAAAAATGCTACCTCAAAAAAAAAAAAAAAGCTTGCGGTGTTGGAGACAACGTTATTCGGCGATGATTCGCCGACGCGCTGCACCTTGGAAGCAAACTTGTGCTTGTTGACTGGAAAAATGTTATGCATTACAATTACAAACTAATGAGCCTCAAATGTAATGGATTATCGTTACAAATTACTTTCACTGAAAAGTAACAGGTTACTTTACTCGTTACGTTACAGAATACTGAGAACCACAAGCTTGAACGACGAGAACTTTAGCTAGACAAGGTTGCTCTGGCGCCGCCAAATGCGCAAGTCAGCGTAGAGCGAACCTTCTCAGGTCTCAAGTTTGTGCTTTCACTGCTTCGAGCCAACTTGAACAAGTCGTCGATAGACATCCATGTTAATCCGCGCGAACAGAAAGGCTCCGTAAGTATATATAACTCTATGAAATGTCATAACAGGTAAACGCTCTAGCGGGGTTTGATTAAACATATTCCCTTTTCGCTGCGAGATAAAATAATTCCAAATAAATATAATGGTTTCAATATGCCCCCACTTTTTTTTTGTAATTTTGTTTTATTTATTCACTTGTTTAAACATTTAAGCACCCCGGGCGGGTATTTTATAGGATGGGATACAATAAGAACAGGTAACAAACAAGTAGCAGTGCGCAAACAAACACGGACCCAGGAAAAAAATTAACAGGACTAGCGCTGGACTTCAACTCAATGTTTGATAAAAAGTAAACACAAAGGAAAACAACCAAATCAGCAGACCATCACTGCATCAACATGTGCTCAAAAAAGCCATTTCTCTTTTGTGTAAATATAACGAGGTTTGGCTGACGCATTGGACTTTTTTCCTTTTCTATCTCGTACACTTCCAGCTGTTCGCGTGCAGTTTTGTCAGCACCCCTCCCCAAAACTGTGATGCTCTCAAATTTCGGCACACAAAAGCAAGTGACGCAGTGTAAAAGAAGGTAGCCTCCTGAGGTTGACCGCAGCGACAGTGCGTGCTCACATGTTCGCGGTCATTGACACAACGGCCAATCTTGGCGATGTATACATGACCACAACTCCACGGGATATGATAAACAACCCCAAATGCACACATGACGTACGTGTTTCTGTGTTTTGCGGCACATGTTTTCTTCCGTTCCCCTGTCAGCCACTCTGGGGGATAGCTGCGACATCTTACTGGGTGCTGAAAACAGCGAGCATGTGTAACAAACACGAGTGTGCAGAGCAAAACAAATAAAAATATATAGAGGGCAAACAATCCAGCTAGAGGCCTTTTTACTGTCTACAAAATCATAGCCCAGCGTGTGATCTTCACAGCCCAGCACGTGCGTCTTTGTCGTGAATAAGGGTGGCGATGTGGGTTAGTTGGTTTATACTGACGAAAAAAGCGCTTGTCCTGTTTGCACTTCCTCTAGTCCCCGTTTTCTGCGCGCTGTTAGCCTTTTCGTCTTTGTCGATTCAGAAAGCAAGGCAAGCCTGCGCTACACACAAGAACACTAAAGGTGGCACCGGCCATAAGCTCTTTTTTGGAAAGACCCATCCCGAAATTACGCCCTCTTCTGACAGAGCTTAAAATATTGCACAGCTGCGTGTGCAAAAGACACCATAAAAATGGAAAGTCGATCGCTTATATATAGTTCACTTAAGAACTGTATTACACAAATATCAAGCTTGCCACATTAAAGGCGCACTGACACATTGAATTCATATTTTTGTTTCTTATCCGAAACGATTGAAAACGGTGCCGGGACATTACCCTCAAAATTCGAAACTTGGGAATTCAGTATTTCTGAATTAAAAAAACAATTTCCAAATGCCGAATTTGAAGTTCCCGCGCGATCTGCACCAGTACAGTGAATCAAATTTTGCGGTCTCCTTTAACTCGAATTTCTTTCGGACCTCCGCTCCACGCTGTGAAGCAAAGCGCCGTTTCCACCGCGACCAGAAGCGAGGAGGAGGTGATCAGGCAGGATAGAATCATGGCGCCGGCGCGGAAAAAAAATGATTTCTTCACAGACTCGCAGATCCTCCTCTGCTCGAGCAGCGTCAAGTTTTCCGAGGGAGGATACAAATCCAGGAAGCGACATCACACCGAACTCAGATTCTTGGTATTTCAAAAAGAGGGACTAGTGCGTTCGCAATTGCGTTAAAAAACATGTTTTATGATTGCCGTTATTAAATGTTATAGAAATCTCGCCTACGAAGCTTCTAAATTTCCTGATTTTTGACGTCACCGATCAAAAGAAGCAAGGAGGTGAGCGGCGGGAGATATAAACGCAAAAATAAAAAGTTGCGCGCGCGCAGAGAAAGTTTTTGCGCGATGCATTTTTTTTTTTTTTTTGCGTGTCTATGACTACAACTTGTATCGATTTAGACGATAAAAAAATAGGTCCTTTGGGGTGTCAGTGCCCCTTTAATGGCGTCCTTCGCGCACATCACTGTGCAGGGTTTTCAGATCTGCCTGAAGCGGGAGTAGTTTCGAAATGAGCCTTTTGCAAGTATCTCGTGCTCAGAAAGGGCTACAGGAAGTGCTTGGTCAATATCAAAAGGTCGAGTTTGGAGCCGGTTCAAACCGGTTCGTGCTTATTAAAACCGGTAACCGGAGTGACATTATGTGCGCTACCTTAAACCAGAACCAAACAGGAACAAAATAAAATGATACTGAACCCAAACCCGAACCGAATTAGTGACCAGTTCGACACCCTGGTTTATACTCGGACGATGAGCGCACTGAACGCGGCGTAGTGCAGAACGCGCGGCGCCTTTTATTGGCTGGCGACCAGGAACTCGATATCTGCGACCAATCAGTATCAATGTGCGCTGCGCTGCGCTGCGCTGTGCAGCGCCCGTCGACGTTACATTAAAGTATGAACGTGCCTTAAGTGTTCAGGGGAAACTGCCCAGTTCACTCCATTTTACCAGAGCAAAGTCTGGAGAGGAGGTGATCTCCTCTTCAGTATTTACTCTGCTAAAGTGTAAAGAGGTTGGAGGAATTTCCCTGAACTCTTAACCTTTCACAGACCATAGTTGCCTGAAAGGTTGCGCATTTGTGACATGCTTGTAAAAAGGCCAATCGGGCACGCCAAGTTCGCCCCGTGCTTTTACTCTACCAGAAAACAGCTACTATACATGGCCCGGAACGAGCAGGCATGCATCATGTTTTCATCGAAGGCACCTAGTTTTCAACGTGTCAACTCAAAACAGTATGTTGAGCTTAAAATGACGACGTTCAGTCAGTGCATTCAGCATTTGCCAGCGTCAATGCTAGGAGCAAAAGGTATCGATATGCTGTTGACAAAACATATCAAAACCAAGAACCGAGGCTAGATTCACGAAACGAACTTCCGCCAAAAATATGTGCCCCAAAGAACGTAAAAACAAAGTCGTATTCACAACACAAAATTATTGTAACTTTTACGCAGGTTACGATGGAACCCTTACACACTTTTTTACAATCCGGTCAACATGGCCGAGAGCGTCGCTCAGTCACTTGCTCGCGACGAACAACGGATATTTATTTTTCTTTGTGCTCTTCTCGCGCGTCCCGACTTCAAGCAGCAAGAAAAAAGGAAGTACTTGAAACTGATCACGACGGACATGAACGCTGGATCCAAAAACGTCCGGGAAAAGCTACAACAGCAACAATCCCACCGATCAAGTGACCGCCAAGGCCTAGCTCGGCAAGCCCGGCGGAATATAGACCCAGCAAGGCGCTCCGACCTGCTTCAACACGGTGTGCTTCGACGGTCCCTGGCAGAGACCGTCTGCCCACGACTGGCTGGCTAGCTGAATGGAATATGCCCGCACAATACTTCTGGACCCTTCAAGTATTAATAGTTGAATCGCTGACCTCAATCTCAGATTAAGAAGTCAATCTCTTTCCCTTGTCATCCCCTTGTTTTCCGAGGCAGCAGTGACGAATGCTCTCGTTGAAAAATGGCATGTTCATCGATTATATCTCCTATTGTAGTCCGATATGAAGCCCAAATAAACACCGCAGCCGCCAATCGCAACATATCCCCTTCTTGCCTTTGCTATTACGCACCAATCGCAATATTTCAAAAGAATGGGATGGTTTCTCCATCTCTTTTGGCAAGATAAACAATGTAAAAATTTAAATCTGCAAAGTCTTTCGAAAATTAAATTGTTGCATCGCCCCTTTATTTGCACTTTTCCGGTGCTCTAAACAGCCCAGGGGCCTACATAAGGGTGCACCGTTTACACATACATGCAGTGTTGCATAAAGGGCAGGCACACAAAACGCATGCATATTATCAAGAAAATGAAAATGTGATATATAAATTTTAAAGGAGGAGAAGTGCATGAACTTAAAGATAACACTTTTTGCTAAAAGACATACGAGAAAACACACCTTGTGCACGAACTCAACTGTCCTACGTCACGCTGCGGTGGTGGCGCGTCGGGCGCACTCCCAGTCTGGGGTGGTGGGCAGAAGTCGCGGTGCGAGACATGCAGTCCTGCGTTCTTTTGGGAGAAACCAGACAAAAAACCTACCTTCCCTTCAAAATGCTGCGACGGGGCTGTACCAAGAGAGTCTGGAAAGGTTTAAAGATCAGTTTTCATGTGTTCCTGCCCCCTCCGTTCGTTCGAGAATGTGGATAGTTGCTGTGACAAGAGCAAACCAGATGCTGTCGAACTACGATTGCTTGTGCGGCAAACACTTTGTGCTCGCCAGATGTAGTAGTTGTGTTCCAACATGAACAAGAGAAAACCGCCAAGTTGTCCGGACCACCCGCGGGTTTGGTGCGTCTTCAAATTCACACGGCCGCCTGATCGTTCGAACTTTCGTCTGCTCTTTCGAACTTGTCTGCTTTTTGTCGTCTGCTCGTTCAAACAAAAGCGGCCCGTCGACCAAATTTTGACCCGGTGATTGCAATAAGAAATAATTGCAGGCCTCAAAAGACTTAAGTTGGCTCGGTGTAAACAGTAGATACGAGATGTTGATCACTGGTACCAGTGGCCATCACCGACTTGTTACGCTTGGTCTGTTCCCGCTTCCGATTTTCAGCATCGACGTCGATCATCGCAGCTACCTTCTACACTTTTGCAGCATTAGCGACGTTGCGACCGAAAATAGCTAGAAGAATCTCATCATGGTGTTGGCGTCCACTCTGCGACGTTCATGCGAATAAATCGCCGCACGTCAAATTATTTACGTAAAGTTTAGCGGCTTAACGAACCTTGATAGTTTCGCTCAGGCGTTTAAAGTGGTAAGACATTGCTATGAGGACGTAGAATCTACAATTCCAACGCGAAAAAGAGTATGCATACTCACACAGATGCCGACGACGTGACATTCCAATGGTTTGTTGACGCGGGACGCGGTGCATCTTGCCCTCACTCTGTTGCGCATCCGCTCGAACTGTCGTCTGCTCTTTCAAACTTGTCTGCTTTTTGTCGACAGCTCGTTCAAACGACAGCGGCCCGTAAACTAAGCGTTGACCCGGTAATTACGATAAGAAGTAAGTGCAGGCCTCAAAACACTTTTGAAGGTTGGTTGGGGTAAGTAGGCTAAGTGTAAACAGTTGATACAAGAAGATGTTGATCACTGTTACCAGTGGCCGTCACCGACTTGTAATGCCCGATTCTACTTGCGGTTTTCAGTATCGACGTCCACCATCTCAGCTACGGTCCACGCTTTTCAACCCGAGCGACGTCGCGACTGAAAATAGCCGGATGAATCTCACCGTGGGAGTCAGGCTTTAGCGCCCATTCTGCGGCGTCCACGTGAAATGAATCGCCGCATGGCACAATATTCACGCAAAGTTTTGCGGTGTAACGAGCCTCGTGAATTTCGCTGAAGCCGCTCAAGTAGTCAGACATTATTAGGAGGACGTAAAATCAACAATTCCAACGTGAAAACAAAAAGCATGGGGACTCACACCGACGCCGACAGCAATGCAATTCAATGCTTTGTTTATGGGTGACGGCGTGCTTCTTGCCCACCGTCCACCGCGCATGCGCAGCACCGGTGGCGTCCGCTAGGGGCGCTCCGGTTTGTTTGTAAACATGAGTTTGTGTATAAAAGTACTAGCAGGGACTGCATACTAAAACTCTCCAGCAAAAAGATATCTACATGGGGCATGTCCATCACAGTTGACAGGTTGAAATTACACTGCATACGTTTGCACGGCAAAAATAACTCGACGTCGCGAAGAGCTCAAACTCCGTCAGAAGGTAGCCGCAGCCGTTCGAGCAAGATGCCAAAGTTTCAGCACCAATCGTTATTGTACTCAGAACTTGTAAGTGATTTTCTGAAATTTTCAATGGAAAAATGGGGCCCACTTTCGCCCATTTTCGGTTATGGCGCCATAGAGCTCCATTATGTGTTCGAGAGCTCCGTGGACCGCCATTTTTTCATTGAAACTTTCGGAAAATCGCTTATGAATATGATAACGGTTGGTGCTCAAACTTTGGAATCTTGCTCGAACGGCTGGGGCTACGTTGTGACGGAGTTTGAGCTCTCCGCGACGTCTAGTTAATCTCTGCGGTGCAAAGAGCAGGGGTCGGTGTTCTCGCGGACATCCCGTACAAATGAAAAGCCTGCACCACTCTTGCAGCGGTGAGGGCGAGTTGCTTCAAACACACAGTAGGTCTGTTCGATTCGCCTGAACTGGCTGAACTAGTTCAGCAGTGCAGGTATTGGTGCATTCGATTCAACCGGAAGCTGCACGGCCGCTGCACTGGCGCGTTCGATTCATCCCAGTTCTGAACGAGTTCAGGCCCAGTTCCTCAAAATCTTGCACCGCCTCCAGAGTCAGTTCAGCGTCCGTGCAGAAGCAGACGAAAAGAGCAGAGGGCGATTGCAGACGACACTCCTCGTTCGTCTCTGCTCGCGGTGCCATTTTTCGCAGCTCTTGCTCAAATGTCTGCGATGTTTAACAATAACGCCGATACGACGTTGCATTTCATCTCATTTATGATAATAACGTACCCGCGGTGGACGCGGAATTGATATCATAACTGGGGGTAGGAATTTGATTGACTATGATATTCTGAAAGCGTTTTAGGCACCTGCTCGTGTAGGTTTGGCTACCTGTGGTAAGTGTTGAAATACTGGCTCACGTAAATTGTTTCTTTTTCATGCTGTGTGGGGATCCACAGTGTTGATATTCTCCCTTAGCAACACGGGAAAGGTAGTGCAGTCTTGATAGGCCCCGCCTTCAGTTGCTCTTGGATGCATTCTGACGAATCCAATACACTGCAGAGGTCTGGAATTTAGTATATTGGCCCTCGCATGCAGCTGAGCATAATACCGCATGCTTTGTCCGCTGATATCTGGAAGCCCACTAACGGGTCTGGGAAAAACGGCGCTGAGAATCGGCATTGGCTTGGTAGTTCCACGCAAGTCTTTCTTGAGAATCAGCATAAACGCTTCAGCTTGACGCCAAAGTTACGGTTGATAACTGTATTGGCCAAAACGCTATCGTGAGGCCTTCGTCTTCGAGGTGACCGCTATCGACCGCACGCTGCCGCCAGTGACTCCCGACGCAAAATCATCCTGATGCCGCGAACCTATCGTCGAAATGCGGAACTCGGGAGACTTGGAATGAATCTACTGTAGCTAAATGAATGTGAAGGACACGAGCGCTTATGGAAATGAGATGAACTGAACAGCCGTTAAAAATGCAGACAGAAACACATTTCGTGCAGAAAACGTTTTTAGTAGCCGCGAATAAAAAAATATTCACAGGGAAGATTCCGTTACTATACTTTAAAACTAAGGAAACACGAATGGTCTCATCAAACCGCGACTCAATAAAGGTCGCATCTAACGTGGCGAGGAGAAACAAGAGCCAACAGATGCAGACGACACCCATGCAGCGCTTCCGCTCGGAAAGCCGATCACAGCGCCAGTCCTAGCGCGGCGGCTGCACTGGTTCTGTGCCGCCGCTGCACGACTCCTGCACTCCTCTGAACTCGGACAGAACTAGTTCAGAACTTTCTGGCCGAATCGAACAGACCTAATAACACGCGCGCGGAAATTGCAAACTCGCACCGAAGCATTTCAGACCTCCGTTCGCCGAAAATAAAGAGTTGAGCGCACGATGATGCAGAGCAGACTTTATGACTCGAACGCACTGTAGCCAAAGGCTCAAAAGAGCGCAGCTCGCCGACGTGAACAATTGGACAGAATGCGGTCGCTACTTATAAGTGATCAAGTAAGAAATGAGCCTACAGACAAGCATTTACTGCAAGCAACAAGCGCTGTCAGGATGTCACGATAAGGCACTTCACGAAGAAGCCTGCGGCGAACTACAGTTTTCACTATAGTTTTCGCGTCATGCAACCGAAGCAAACAGCGCGCGCCTGCGTCTACATGTCGGGTAGCCATACCTTGTGGAAGTGTCGTGTGTCGTCGTTCCACCAGTCCGATATGTCGGTGTCACCGAGCGTCTAGTCCGCCACTTGGAGCTAGAGTCAACCCACAGCTTATAGCACAACTAACTGCGCACCAAAAACGGAACAAAAGCAGAAAAGCGTGATTACCGCCACGGCGAAAAACAGCCAGATAATGGATTGGATTGGCTTTGCAGGTATATCAATCATAATCACAATTAAAGTAAATCGTTATATTTTCGTTACGCTATAAATAGTCTAACCACACAAAAATATTTAAAAATCGTATAAAAATTGTATTTATGTCGTATATAAATTGCGACCGACTAAACTTTCCTTCGACGAGGACTTCGATTTCGGTTTCGGAATGAGAATTTCTGACCTTGGCACGCTTTTCGATTTCGATAGTTCAACAGCAGTTATCACCGTTTGAGACAGATTCTACAAACATTTTATGCCGACGCTGCGAGCTGATAGGACCAACAAGAAAGTGTCAAAAGCACACCATCATGGTGTTCGTCGTGTTCCTGCACGCGTTATGTAGGCGCTGATCCAATCATAAACAGAAAAGGACCAGTGACTTCTGCTTCTGACGCTGCTTGACTGGGCTTATGACCTCGTAGCGTCGGTTGCGTCTGGACTTCAAAGGTCTCCACTGTGCCCCCAGCTGCACGTTTTAAGCACACTGGGACGCCACTAGGCGTTGTGCTGTTATGCTGATCGAATTAAATTATGATTCACTAATATCTCATGACTGCTACTTGCTACGTGGCCGGAGACGAGACAAGACTACAGTGTACTAGAATACTTGGGTAGTGTTGGGACCGGGGGAGGGGCTCGCCTGAAGCGCGTGGTATTGATCGCGACCGGTGTCAACACCGGCACGTTATCCAGAAGGTGTGCGCATGCGCGGCGGCACGCGCGAAAATATGAATCTGTGGTGCTTCTTTGGTGGAGTGCACATAGATTTCTGACAGAGCTACGACCTGCCAGCGGTAATACCGCGGCATCAATTACGCGGTGGCACGATCGTTAGCAACATGATGCTTCAATGTATTGGACGATACAAGCTACATTACCCTCCTTTTACATAAAAACAATTGCGACTTTAAAGGGATACTTCAACGAATTTTGAAATATTCCCGTCGTGTTCAAAAATAGGTTGAATATGATCCACAATATCCGTAAATGACAATCGCACGTTTGTATTTTGATCCTGGTGGCTGTATTTTTCGTTATAAACGGCCCACTCTGGCAAGCGCTCGGAGAAGGCCCAGCTTAGAGCACGTGACATCCAACGCAATCATGACGTAGGTCGTCTCAAGACGAGCAAAGCTACGGCGAGGCTGACGTCGAGAGGATGGCCTAGTCGTTCCAGCCACCGAAGCGGCTGCTTTTGTACGAATTTTGAGTGACGGGTTAATCTTCTATAATCTTCTAGGGGGACAATAGCGACTTCTGCGACACACAAAGGCATTCTTGGGAAGAGGGGAGTTCCTCCTTCCCCCCTTCTCTCGTCGTGGCCGGAGACGAGACAACCTCCGTCACTAGCTGTCAAGGTTCCTAGACGAGCATTACAAACGAGGCGTTAGCGACATCCACCAGGTGCTCTTTGCTAATCGTTTAATTCGTTTTAAAATTCCTTTTCGAGACTTTTTTACCAAGATATTGGTATGTTCCATGTGATACTGCTTTTTTGAACACATATAGACCAAAAAAATGAGCGCCGAAATTTCGTTGTAGTATCCCTTTAAAGAACCGGATTGCAAGTTGTTTCAGCATAGAATCAGCTGCGACTTTCGGTTTGTCGGATGGTGAGCATTTTAAATGAAATGCCCATTTCCTTGGTCGCAAAGGCCGAACATTAGATATTTGAAAGAAATATCTAAAACTCTGAAGCAGTTTTTTTTTTTCTATCATATTATAATGAAACGAAACGGCACATACTAAAGTTCAAAATTGTTTTAGTATGTTTTTAATGTCCTAGGTTAACTTCTCTGTCTTCTTTTCTGCCCATCTTCTTTTTCTTGACTATACACGCCTTGCAGCAGCCGTGCATGGACGCCGCCATAACTGACCTTCAGTTTTTGTTTCCTCTTATTTCGTTTATTTCACTTCATCATTACCATAGCAGGCCAGGTTATTGCCATATTAGATTCAACTGTGTCCTTTTTTAAAGCGTCGGCCTTTGTGGAGGATCGTCAACTACCGTTTCAGTTGCTCGGCATCTCGGTAAGACAAGAGAAGGTCAGCAATGGCGGTTCTAATTTGGCGCGTGTGTAAAGCGTCTATACGTCGAACCACCCAAGTGACGGTCGCAAAGGGGTGAGAATCTTTTATTTCTTCAAGGCTGCCACGACCATCCGAGGACCACACGACGTTCACTTGTAAGAAATGGATTATAAGCCGTGACAATTTTGATCACGCGTTTGAACATTGAACTTAAAGGGCATCCCCGCCGTAATTTTTATAGTCACCGATTTCTATAAAATTTTCACCGTGTATTTGGATTCACTTCCTGAGCATGTGTACGAAATATCTCGGAAAAATATTAATTTTCTTAGAAGAAAATGAATTTTGAAATTTACACGTCCACACCCAAATCACTTGCTGCCGCCCTACTGGCAACACTGAGGAAGAGCGGCACACGGAGGCTGCCATGATGGCACTGACGTTGCCGTGACGTCACATGTTGGTCAGGGTGCTTGCTTTGGAGCTTGTTGGTGCTAGGACTGTCTGATTTTTGCTTATTTTATCGGTTTATACAGCACACGCGAGCGCGCTGATGAAATGCACGTTCACGAAGCCGAAGCTACACGCGCGAATGTTGTCTCAAACGACGCTTTTACAGCGCGAGAATGGAAATTGAGGTTACGAGGCCCTAAAGATCTTCCGTCCCCGCGCTCGTGCCTTCTGTCCATAGGGAGTTTTAGCAAATAGTTATCAGAGGCCCGCTAACCCTCCGGGCGCGCGCTGGAGCATGCTTGGAAGTGGCGGCGCGAAAATGTCGCCACTTCCAAGGCGTCTCTTGAAAACACGGTCTACTAAAACCGTCTATTGTCAGACACCAAGATATAACAAAAAGTGCCTCCAATTAAAAGGCATAAGGTCGATCAGTTTTTCTTGGCGTGCTAGCAACAAAAACTGCCTTACCATTCCGCTTCGGAAGCGGCATCTGGTTCCACATGGCGGCGGATCACGAATGCAGCCGCCGCTGGCTTCCCTCGGAGGCGATGCCGGCGGATCGTATGAAAACGGGTATCGTCATCGTCCTCAAAATCTAGCCGCATATCCTCATCGTTGCTCGATTCAGACGAGCTTGATGAGTCCATTTTCATCCGCGGCACGAACGCAAAACAGTGACCTGCTGCCAGGCTGGCCAGGCTCAAACTGCACACGTGCGAGTGTTTATACCATATGTGACGTCACATCAAAATGGCGGACCAGTCGAGTGGCAATTTAGTTTCGGTTTCGGTTTCAGCGTATTTTAACGATTATAAATTATGTAAACAGTTTTTTAATGATTTAACCGCTGCTATAGGCTAAATTTTTAGTACCCTTTCCGAAAATATGTTTCGATAAAACCGCTCAAATTGACGGCGGAGCTGCCCTTTAAGTCCAAAAACTGAGACAACGTGGGCTGAACAAGCCCGGAGACTAACATTAAAAACGAGCGTGTTGGTGTTTTCTCTGCTCGGAGACTAGTTGGGTCTTCTCCCGAAACGAAAAGTTACCGCCGGCTGACGTGTTCTTTTGAAAAAGGGAAGGGGAAAGAGAAAGTTTGAGTAACTGCAGTAACCACCTCGATAGCTGCTCTCCCGATATGAAGCTCGAGGCATGTTACACTCTTAGAAAAAAGGGTCAGTATAGTCCTCCCTAAAGGGAGGAACGCTCTTGATACATATGTTCCTTCAGAAAGGGAAAACCTTTCGTCCCTTTAGCAGGGGAGCAAAAGTTTCTCCGTTGACTCCATCTCATTGTGGCGGCCACGAATCGAGCAAATCGAGCTCGATAAGGCTTAACGAGAACATTAAGTCTATTGTACAGAGCGAGAGGAGCAGCAAATAAAAACGTAACACGAGCTTTCCGCGAACTGTATTTATTTCCGAAGCCGACTTTCTCCTGCAGATAAAGAAATACGTTTCGAAAGCATGCAGTCACTCAGTCTTCTCATCGTCTGCACTGCGATGTTCAACGGAGACAACCGGCACCCAGTTCGCGCACTTTATGTCTTACCTTTGCTATTCCTCGAGCCACAATTCCTTCGTCAACCGTTGCGTCAACCGCACATCACGGAGGAGTCAAAATCATTCGCCCGCAAAACCAAAAGCCGCTCTAAAAAAAAAAAAAAATCCGAAGCAACCTCTTGGCCTATCTTAGCACGGTAACACGAAATTATGGCGTAGCCGCGTAGCGTAATAGGATGTTAAATCGCTTACAACCAGATGGCAGGGTCAAGCATAGTAATCGCAAGTAGCTAGGTGGCGCTAGGTACCGCCCAATTCATGTTTTACAAAACAATATTTTTATTCTTTTATCCCACGATTGCGTTTCCCTTTCTTCGGGAATCTCTAACATATGTAGACACGTTACGCACACTACAAGCATCAGGTGAACATATATTGAGCGCATACACATGCATCGCACATACAAACATCAATACAACAGCCAACGTTACTAGAACACTTAGTTGGGAAACTCGCCGTCGAAACCTGGGCCGCTGGCGTCCACCGAGACCGAGCTAAATACGACAACAGCGCCACTCTTTGTCATTTGTCTGTACTGCTGTCACCTTGAACTTTTACATAGCATATTTTTGCGTAAACACAAAGGGAAAAGACTCTTTTTGTATGAAATTCATTGGAGTTTAGTACAAAATGATGGGCACGTGATGTTTTTAAAATGTTTAGTTTGCAGGGTTTTGCGGCACAATTAATATTGTTTTTATACAACCATGCCTCAGCGGTGCTTTCAGGTAGCGCGTCCCGACCTAGGTGCATTTTAACCTCGGTAGCAAGACGCGGCGCGTCCGCTGGGGAGACGGGGATGGCACCCCTGTAACCAAGGAGGTTAGAAGTACTAGGAGGGGGCACGTTGCAATATTGGTGACGCCTAGTCATAAAAAGTTTAAACGATTTTGTGGCCAGCGTGACCGCAGATCTCTCTGGCGATTGGTGCGCGTGACATGTCACGTGTAAGATGGATGGTTGATTGTAGAAGGACTCCTTGTAGGCTTGCGCGCGCTCCGTCCAGTACGTTTTATCAGGTCGAAGGCTAGACTGCGGTGTATTCTAGTACACTCTTAGAAAAAAGTGTATGGATAGTCCTCCCTTAGGGGAGGAACGGTCTTGTAACCTATGTTCCTTTAGAAAGGGAGAAACTTTCGTCCCTGAAGCAGGGGAGCAAAGTTCCTCCGTCGCTTGCATCTCAATATGGCGGCCCCGAATCGAGCAAATCGAGCCCAATAAGGCTTGACGAGGACGCTACGTCTCTTGTACGGGACGAGAGGAGCAGCAAATAAAAGCATAACACGAGCTTTCCGCGAACTGTGTTTATTTCCGAAGCCAGATTCCCGCCACAGGCGTTTCGAAAGCAGTTACTCAGTCTTCTCGTCGACAGCACTGCGATGTTAAACGGAGACAACCGATACCCAGTTACTTCGCGCACTTTGCGTCTTACCTTAGGTGTTCCTCGAGTCACAATTCCTTCGTCAACCGTACATCACGGAGAAGGGCAAACTCAATCCGCGAACCAAAAGTTCCAAAAGCCGCTCTCGAAAGAACAAACTCGAAGCCGCTGTTTACCGGATAGCGTGAAAGGTTGAATCGCTAGCCAAAAGATGGCGGGGTCGCGGGGTCAGGATCTTTTACTCGGAGAAGCAACTGGAGATAGCAACCAAACAAATTGAGGAATTAATTTCTGGCGATACCACAGCAGAATGGACTTACACAAATTTAATGAGATTATTTGAGCGAGAGCTATCCAAGGTCCGACCTAGAGAAAAAGGAAAAGGAAGGCATAAACCCAAGAGCTAGTGGGACGGGGAGGTTAAGAAGGCCATAGAGAGACGCCAGGAAGCATCCAGGGAACACAGACATTCCAAGCAAAGGGGGGAACCACTGATCTCTATGACAATTGCTGGATCGCGCTTCCCCGCTTGTTCGCTGCAGCGCAACTGAAGCCACCGGGCTTCACTCGCTTGGGATACGATTTGCCGTTTTTGCTAGCCTTTGCTGCGGTTTTCCAGCGTGCTGACGACACGTTTTCTACTCGTTCGTCGTCATTCGCCGAAGAAGTTTTTTGAAGACTCTGTGTATTGTTGAGACTTGCCGTTGTGAACACGTGGAAATTTTTACGAAAGTGCAGTGTCGCAGGAAAAAGGCACAACGCGTCGAAAGGAAAGGCTGGCGGCGTGTTCAAAGCTTCCTTGGCACGCCGAAGTGCCGTGTCTCTGTGCCTTCGCACGCTTGGATACCGACCAAGAACCGACGCCGTGTGTATGTGTTCAGCGAGTTCAATGTGCGTGAAGCTGTTCGTGCCTCTGGATCAGCGTCTTTTCCCCTCGCGGTTTAGGAACGAGCTTAATCCAGCGTCCACTAGCGACGGAAGATGGAGAGAAGGTACGTCTTTTTTTTCGTCCTTAGACGATTTACACAATACCGTGCACAACAGCTCCTCATCACTGATCAGTGCTGGCTTATTATCAACCTACTTAATTGCACTTGACGTTTGAGCGCGGCTCGCCTAATTGTAATTGGTCAACAGATTGCACACGACCATATCGGCCGCGCTTCAAAGATTTTCATTCTCGCCGTCTTGTACTTCTGCTTTCGAAAACCCCCCTGGCTCCACAACGTTGCCCTATTCGTGCTCCCACGGAATCTATTAGAGTAGATTTGGGACATTGCCATGGTTAATATAGTACATAAGAACACGTACAGATCTCCCCCTTTTATTGATTGCAACTCACCGGAACAGCTGGACGATCCAGAACTCCGTGGCCGATATATATAAATGATCTAAAGGCATCTACGCGCGACACATGTTCAGAACTTTGGCGCGGCGTCAATTCTTGACCGGTATCCAAGCGTGCGAAGGCACAAAGATGCATCACTCGGCGTGCCAAGGAAGCTTTGATCACGCCGCGACACCGGCGACACGTTTTCGACGAGTTGTACCTTTTGATACAGCTTCACGCACATTGCACTCGCTAAACACATTCACACGGCGTCGGTTCTTGGTCGGTATCCAAGCGCGCGAAGGCACAGAGACACGGCACTTCGGCGTGCCAAGGAAGCTTTGAACACGCCGCCAGCCCTTCCTTTCGACGCGTTGTGTCTTTTTCCTGCGACACTGCACTTTCGTAAAATTTTCCACGTGTTCACAACGGCAAGTCTCAACAATACACAGAGTCTTCAAAAAAACTTCTTCGGCGAATGACGACGAACGAGTAGAAAACGTGTCGTCAGCACGCTGGAAAACCGCAGCAAAGGCTAGCAAAAACGGCAAATCGTATCCCAAGCGAGTGAAGCCCGGTGGCTTCACTTGCGGGAGCGGCAAGCGCGATCCAGCAATTGTCATTGAGATCAGTGGGGGGAACCAAAAGCCGAAGTAGACAGAAAATGGGATAATTTCATAATTTATAGAAGGGAAGCATCCTGTTTAATCAGTGAGAAAATGAGAACAAGGGGGTCCCAATGGTTGTCAAAAGTGCACAAAAAGGATAAAAAGCAGCCAAGAAATTTTGGAAACATCTGAACTCCATGAGTAATAAGACAAGTTTAGAACAGAGGTTTATAGTTACAGCTCAAGGTACTCGACTGGAAGGGGATAAGGCAATGCAGCATATAGGGACAATGATGGCGGAAAAATTTAAAGACCGAAGGAATGAGGCACATGCTTTATCGCAGGAGAACAGACCGGTAAGTGCTATGGATTGGTTCGGACAAAGAGAATGGGAAAGGGCAGAGAAAAGAGTTCCTAGTAGCACATCGACAGGCCCTGACGGTATTCCCATTATGTTAATCAAGAACTTGGGCCCAAAATCTAAGCAAGCATTAAGAGAGGCAGTGAATAAAATGGTAACGGATGGGAAAGCCCCCGATGAATGGAGACTAAGCAGGATGAGCATGATATATAAACGAAAGGGGGACAAAGCGGACATAAACAACTATCGTCCTATAACGGTGACGTCGGTGATTTACAGGGTGGTGATGCAGATTATAAAGGATAGACTGCAGGCATGGGTGGAGAGCGAGGGGGTGCTGGGGGAGCTGCAGAATGGGTTCCGGAAGCAAAGGAGGTTAGAGGACAATCTGTTCTCTTTAACGCAGTGTATCGAAATAGCAGAAAAGGAACAAAGGCCCCTATGGCTAGCGTTTCTGGATATCAAAGGAGCCTACGACAGTGTAATTCAAGAGAATTTGTGGGGCATACTGGGTACATTAGGGGTAGAAGCTGGAGTAACTAATCTTTTAAAAGATATATATAATAGCAACAAGGTGCGTATAAAATGGGAAACAAATGTATCGGAGCCTATAGAGATAGAGCGGGGGCTTAGGCAAGGCTGCCCTTTGTCGCCTTTGTTGTTCATGTTATACTTACAGGGATTGGAGAACAAACTAGAGCGGAGCGGGTTTGGCTTCAACCTTTCTTTCATCAAGCAAGGTGAATGGATTAAACAATCACTACCGGGGCTGATGTATGCAGATGATATAGTGCTAATGGCCGACAACAAAGAAGATTTGCAGAAATTAATGGATATCTGTGGTACAGAGGGAGATAAACTAGGTCTTAAATTTAGTCAAGAAAAATCGGCAGTGATGGTTTTTAATGATAAAGATGGTGGCGAGCACAGGATACAAGAGGTCATGTTGGAGGTAGTGGATAAGTACAGGTATCTTGGGGTATGGATAAATAATGGTGTTGAGTATCTAACGGAGCATGAAAAACATGTAGCGATGAAAGGTAGCAGGAATGCAGCCGTCATGAAACATAGGGCTCTGTGGAATTACAGTAGGTATGAAGTGGTGAGGGGGATTTGGAAAGGGGTCATGGTTCCCGGCCTGACCTTCGGCAATGCGGTCCTGTGCATGAGACCAGATATTCAAGCAAAGTTAGAAATTAAACAGCGGGGCGTAGGTAGGCTTGCTTTGGGAGCTCATGGAAATACGCCGAATCAGGGGGTACAAGGCGACATGGGATGGACGTCATTCGAGGGCAGGGAAGCTAGCAGCAAGATAGAATTTGAGGAGCGTTTGAGGGAAATGGAGGAAGAGCAGTGGGCTAGGAAAGTTTTCAGTTATTTGTACATGAGGAATGTAGATACCAAATGGAGAAAGCGAACTAGAAAATTATCAAGCAAATATTTGGGCGGCAGTGGGGGCGCCAACCAGGAATTACGGGTTAAGAAAAGGATAAAAGAAACAGAGAAGGGTCTGTGGGAAACGGGTATGCAGACAAAACCAGCACTAGAGACGTACAGAATGTTCAAACAGGAAATTTGCAAAGAAAATATCTACGATAATTCTAGGGGAAGCTCTTTGTTGTTTGAGGCCAGGACAGGAGTATTGCGGACTAAGACGTACCGGGTTAAGTACCAGGAGATGGACACTTTATGTAGTGTGTGTGGGGAGCAGGAGGAAACGGCTGAACTCTTAATACTTTTCTGTAAAGGGCTTCACCCAACAGTTAACAGTGACCGGGCGGATTTAATCAAAGCATTGGGTTTTAAAGACAGTGAAGGAAAAATAGAGTTTACACGGGTAGAAATAACCAAGCGGAGGTTATCAGACTGGTGGCTAAAATCGAGGCAGGGGTGAGATTTAATCTTGGAATTCAAAACATATAATTAGATTTATAATGTTGGCTAGGTGGCGCAAGCCACCGCCCGATTCACAGGGTTTAGCCAGATCCATCCATCCATCCAGGCGATCCCACCGCCACTCGTACTGAGTTGCGGTGAGCGGACGTGTTTCCTGGTTCTCCTCGAGCATCCGAAGCTAAGTGCCAGTTTTTCTTCTTTTCTCTCTCTTTTTTTGAGAGTTGATTGGAAGTGACTATGCGGTAGCAGTATTAGGTTTGAACAGCAGCAGTTAACGTTAGTTTCGCAAAGTAGGCTCTGTTTGAATTTTTGGCGGGAAGGGACGGTTTGTTCCCGGTCTAGACATGGGTCTAGATTTGGGTCGGCATGACAAGGGTGGGGACGAGTTGGTGCAGTGCGAGGGGTGTGGGAGGTGGTGTTACCTGGAGGAGACGGGTTTCGGGAGCCTGGAGGAGGCGGCGGGGGTGAGTTTCGAGTGTCGGCTTTGTGTGAAGCTTCAGCAGGTAACTGGGGAATGGGAGGGTAGAGATCGGGAGATTGAGGCCCAGCTTAAGGCAGAAGGAGAGAAGCGGGTGGGTCTCGAGGCCCAGGTAGAGGAGCTGACTAGGCAGCTTAATCATGAGAGGGAGCAGCGGGTCGGCCTCGAGAAGCAGGGGGAAGAGCTGGGGGAAGTATGGAAGGCGGGTTTAGAGGAGCGTAAGAGGGAGTGTGACAGTAGGGTAGAGCGCCTGGAAGGGGTAATTCGAGCAAGTGAGAGTAGCGAGGGAAGAAAGGAGGAAGTGTCAGTTCTAGCGGGACGAACCACCAGTCTGCAGGCTGGGGTCCCTGGTGGTCGGGAGTCCGGCCTGTTGGCAGGCGGGCTCGACGACGCTGGAGAGCTGATTGAACCTCAGCTCAATGGCGCCTTCGAGCAGCAGGCGTCGGGCAGTCAGGTGACAGGAGATAAGTCGCAGGACAAAGGCGCGCAGGCACCAGGGGGATCGAGGGTACTGGTAGTGGGGAGCTCTAACGTAGCACGGGTTAGGAGGGGTGTACATAACAGGGTGAAGGGAGACCAGAGGGTAACCGTAGAGGTCCAGCCAGGGAAGTGTATGGTGGATGCTATGACCGCAGCGCGTGAGGGGGTGTGGGATAACCGGGAGGGAAGGAACCCAGTAATAGTTCATGCGGGGCTTAATGATGTGCTGAAGGGTAGGAGCCAGAACCTCGGAAAGCAGCTAAACGTGGGAATACGTAAGCTGAGGGACGTGTCTGAGAATGTGCATGTGGTTGTGTGCACCATTCCAGAAGTTCGGGGGCAGTCCGGGTTAACGGAGAGGAGGGTTGTCGAAGCCAACGGAGTAATTAAGGGAATGAGTCGACAGCTTCGGTACGACGTAATGGAAGTAAACAGAGAAGTGTACGAGGCTGGCTCCCGCCCTTTTGCAGATGGCATTCACTACAGTGAGGCCACGGGTTACAGGGTGGGGGATAGGATGGGCCGCACGGTGACTGCTTTTTTGGGGGGACCGAGGGCCCTGGGGGCACTGAAGTAATTGAAAACCCAACGAAGTCAGGAGAGGCACCTAGGGTTAAAAAGAGGAGAAAACGTAAGAACAGGTATAAAAAAACAGCATAATCAGACATTGGATATATTAACATGCAGGGTGGTAGAAATAGGTTAAAATGGGAAGAGGTAGAGGAGCAACTAAGAAAGGAGGATTTAATGGTGTATGGGTTTGTGGAAACACATCTCAGAGACATGGAGCAGCCACCTTGCAACCCTGACTATGTGTGGGAAGAATGCAACAGAATGGAGGGAACGAGGAAGGGAGGTGGAATTGGAGCATTTATTAAGAAGAATATGAACTTTCAAAGGATCAGAAAGGAGTGCGCCGAACATTTGTGGCTGAAAGGAAAAGTCGCTGGGGAATCAACAGTCCTTGGAGTGGTTTACTTATGGACAGGGACAGGTGCTAAAGAGGAAAACAGAAAAATGATTGATTGCATATCAAGAGACATTAGTGAACTAGGGGAAGGCTCCGAAATAATTATTATGGGAGACATGAATGCCCATATTGAGGGTCTGGATGGGTATACGGACTCAACTGGAAGCATATTACTAGAGCTGGTGGAAAAACATGACTTAGTTTTATGTAATACCTGTCAGAAGTGTGACAGGCACATAACTTGGGAAACTGGCAATCTGCATTCAACTATAGATTACGTACTCATGTCACACAAAATATATGGTAAGTTACAAGTAATGAAAATAGATGAAGAAGGTTCCAAAAGTCTTGGTAGTGATCACAAACGTATTAAGCTGAATTTTGCCAGAGAAGTGAATGCTGAAACTAGACAACATAATTCAAAGCAAACTTCCTGCAGCGACAAAGAGTTGGAAATAGTTGTTGAAAGAATAGAGGCAGCAGTTTCAGGGCAACGGCATACAGATTGGACCTATGAGAGCCTAACTAGGCTTTTTGCTCTAGAACTAGACAAAGTTAAGAGTAAACGAAAGGGGAAGCAAGGACATAGACCAAAAAGTTGGTGGGACAAAGAAGTGAAGCAAGCGATACAAAAACGTCAGGAAGCCTCTAGAGAACACAGGTATTCCAAGCGTAGTGGGGAGTCCGAAACGGAAGTAAAAAGAAAATGGGACAATTTTATAACATGTCGCCGAGAGGCATCCAGTTTGATCAATGCGAAAATTCAGAGAAAGGGTGAGGAATGGATGAGTAATGTAAGTAAAAAAGATAGAAACGCTGCCAAGAAGTTTTGGGAGCACTTGAACTCACTCGGTGAAACAACGCAAGCTAGACAGAGGTTCATACTCTCGCATCAGGGAGATCAATTAGAGGGAGATGATGCGATACAATATATATAGGAGCAGTGATGGAGGAGAAATTTTGGGAACGGGTACATGTGGAAGATAGGAGAACCGAAGGAAGTAGCAGTCCAGTTTGTGACATCGCGGATTTTGGACAAAGAGAATGGGAAAAGGCGGAACGAAGAGTCCCTAGTGGCACGTCGACAGGCACAGATGGTATCCCTATCAAGCTGGTGAAGAGTTTGGGCCCTAAATCTAAGGCAAAACTAAGGGAGGTAGTGAGTACCATGATAACAAAAGGAAATTTTCCAGATGAATGGAGGCTTAGTAGGATGAGTATGATATATAAGGGAAAGGGAGATAAGTCTGATATTAGGAATTATCGTCCTATAACCGTGACACCGGTTATTTACAGGTTGGTAATGCAGATTATAAAGAACAGACTGGAGGAATGGGTAGATTGCGAGGGCATACTGGGCGAGTTACAGAACGGGTTTCGAAAACAAAGAAGGTTGGAGGACAATTTATTTTCTCTAACACAGTGTTTAGAAATAGCGCAAAAAGAAAACAGACAGCTCTGGCTGGCATTTCTGGATATCAAGGGTGCCTATGACAATGTGAACCAAAGAAACCTGTGGGACATAATGGAGAACTTAAACCTAGATGAAGGACTAACAGCACTATTAAGGAACATTTACAAAGATAACAAGGTGATTATAACATGGGAAGGAAAGGCGACAGGGAAAATAGAGATAAGACGAGGCCTTAGGCAGGGGTGCCCGTTATCGCCTTTGCTGTTTATGTTGTATCTGAGAGGATTGGAGGATAGACTAGAGAAGAGTGGGCTTGGGTTCAACCTTTCTTACAGTAAGCTAGGCCAAAAAATTCAGCAATCCTTACCGGGATTGATGTATGCGGATGATGTTGTACTAATGGCTAACAACAGGACAGAGTTGCAGGAATTAATGAGCATCTGTGGTAGGGAAGGAGAGGAATTAGGTTTAGAATTCAGTAGCGAAAAATCGGCAGTCATGATTTTTAACGAGGATGAAGTTGAGAGGCTGAAGATACAGAATATTACAGTTGAGAGAGCTAGTAAATACAAGTATCTATAGATATGTGATGGTGCAGAATATCTCAGAGACCATGAAAAGTATATAATAGGTAAGGGTAACAGAAATGCAGCCGTAATGAAAAATAGAGCACTTTGGAATTACAACAGGTATGAGGTGGTGAGAGAGATTTGGAAAGGGGTGGTGCCTGGCTTGACTTTTGGAAACGCAGTGCTATGCATGAAATCCGAAGTGCATGCGAGACTAGAAATAAAACAGCGCGGAGTAGGTAGACTGGCTTTGGGGGCACATTGCAAAACGCCAAACCAGGGAGTACAAGGAGACATGGGATGGGCATCATTTGAGAGCAGGGAAGCGGTGAGCAAGGTAGAATTTGAGGATAGGTTGAGGCAAATGGACGGGGAGCAATGGGCACGAAAGGTTTTCAGCTATTTATACATGAGGAGTGTAGACACAAAGTGGAGACAGTGCACTAGGAAATTAAGAGGAAAGTTTTTGGGCTATAGCGAAGATACGGAAGAGCAAGTCTCAGTTAAGAAGAAAGTTAAGGCCACAGAAAGAGATCGGTGGCTAGAGGGAATGCAGACAAAGACGGCTCTGGAAAGCTAGATTAAACAAAAAAGTTATTGCCAAAGAAAGCATTTATGACAATTCTAGGGGAAGCTCATTGCTGTTTGAGGCAAGAACGGGTGTTCTGCGAACCAGAACATACAGATTGAAGTACCAGGAAATTGATACAGTGTGCACTGCTTGTGGAGAGGAGGATGAGACGGCTGAGCACTTGATACTCTACTGTAAAGGGCTTCACCCTATGCCTACCGAAGACAACATAGATTTAATAAAGTCATTGGGTTTTAGAGACAGCGAAGGGAGAGTGGATTTCAAGACTGTAGAGATTACCAAGCAAAGATTAAGTGAATGGTGGCAGAAATCGAGAGAAAACTAGGTATTTTCTTATTCACTGATGGCAAGGGGGTTTCATAGCCTCACTTTCTTTGCACTGCGGAGTATGCGAGAAATCGTGTGTGGTGGCGCTTCGATACAGTTGGATATTCTTCTATATCCAGAATCATGGTCCCTTGCTTGGTTTTCTCTGCACGAGCTTTCTTCGGAACGCGCACGGCTGCGCCAGTTCTCGTGCAAGGGGGTCAGTTGCCACGCTCCGAACTCACGTCTCCAGCAAATGTAGGCAGAACAAAACGCGAAAATCGTCCTGAACCAAATGGCGAGACACATGCACAACAAAACTACCGACGCGTTGAAAAATATAAACTTGCCTGTGCGCCGTTATCGGAGATTTCAGAGGCCAATGACACATATTACAATGTGATCAGATTTATACTGATACGAATGAAGATGACGAGAGGATGAACAGTGAACTGAAAAAGAAAGGTTTAATCAGCGAACTTGTTCCAAACAAAAAAGAAAGTAAACAAAGAGCGTCGAGGCAGCAGAAAAGCAGGCGGCGATTCAGTAGCGTAACAAAGACCGAGAGCGACACTGACTCGACAAGGTCACTGGCAGCTGCTTATCTAGAGTGCGTCACGTCACCATCTCAAAAGTTCGGCAAAGAAGGTTTGAGCGTCGCGCGTTCGGCGCGAGGATGAACTGGCACTTTCGAGGACAAGAAAACAGGGCGAAAGTTCCGTCTGGTGGAAGAATAAACGCGAATCTTCTAGAAGTCCGTGACCGAGCGTTGCTTTCTCAGCTCTGCGGGCGGCAATATGACGGGCCGGCCCTTTTATCGTGCATGTGTTTGGACCTTTGTGGATTTCCAGCAAAACATGATGACGCCATAGTCTGGTTTCCAAAATTCTAGCTTGAGGAATTAACTACCTAAAAGAAAAGACTATCTTTTGGGCGGTCAGGTGTCTCATTTAGGTAGCTGGGTGTTTATTTTGACGCAAACCTCGAGACTGGAAAACACAAAAAATGACACTCAGGTTTAGATGTTGAGTTTGGTAAACCCAAAGTAGGACCGGTGCGGGGGTCATAATAAAAAAATTCCGAGGTTAAAAATAAACTCACAGCAATAAATAATAATTATTAATTTTAATACGAATACGGTGATAAATGCAATGACTGACCATGCAACGATTCTGGGTCTGTTGATAGCTTTTGCACATAGTTAAGCAACTTGCAGGGTGTCAGAAAAGAAAAAAAATACAGGATTTCTTTTTACCGCAAGAATAAACTAGGCATCGCCGAACGCTCATTCTCCGGCCATAGGTAGCGCTAGAGGTACAACCAGATGTCAAAGTTTCAGCCCAATACGATACCTTCTTCAAAAATTATCAGCGATTTTCTGAAAAGTTCAATGGGAAAATAGCGGCCGACGGAGTTTTCGAATACACATGGGGCTCTATGGGCACCAGAAACGAAAAACCGGCAAAAATGGGCTCCATTTTTCCCATTGGAATTTTCAGAAAATCACTTATAACTTTTGAATAAGGTGTCCGTTCGGGATGAAACTTTGGCATCTGGTTGTGACCTAACGCTACCTTTGGGCGGAGAATGAGCGTTAGGCAATGCGTAGTTCATTTTTGCGGTAAAAAAACAACTCTGCAAATTGTTTTTGTGACATCCTTTGCCAGTCTTAATTTGGTGATTCATGCGCGCAAGTAGTGGTGTGCAAAAATGAAAACGATGAAAACGGGTAGGCTTTGACGTTGCATAAAATATAGTGTGAGCACGCACATGATACGCTGATTTAAAATGAAACAGCCCTACGTTTTACACTAGCGTTGAGTGTGTCGAAAGTTAAGGGTGCATCAAAAGCTAAAGCTTGTACACATATACTGCTCAGGCCATTGTGTTTGAATGCTCACAGTAATTTATTACCCTCAGATTTGGTGTAAGTTGTCTCCTGATTGCTTACAACAGAAAGAAGAAAACATTCTAACTCTGGATTGGTAGAAAAACTCCACCTGCTGACGGCCACCAATCATCTCGGCGCCGATTATATATTCACTGCATGCCAACGGTCGCGTGCTAAGAACGAGTTTTTCCCACGTGATTTCATACGATCGCAATTGTTCTTGACAAACAACAATGTTTAGTCAGGCAAGCGGTGATATGTGAAGCTTAGAATATTTTCTATTGATTGTGGCACACGTGGCAAGTTGCATAATTTTTTTTTCTAGAATTCCCGAAAAAGAATGCTCTTGGGTTACCTTGGTCTCTAATCATTCATCATAAAAGAGCACGAACTGAATCGCTGTTTGAAACGAAAACAATAATGATAAACAAGCGTGTAATCACGCGAACACTGAGGGCATTGCACATATACAGAAGGTAAGCTTTGTCTCACTAAATACATTACCAATAAGATATTTGGTTTTATCCTGCGAGCGAAGCGGAACATACAAGTGCGAGCATACTGTCCTCAACTACACTTCCAGTGAACAAGCGCACCATCCAAAGCACCGAGCTCGCTTTTATAGCGTTTGGTGCGCTCAACGATCCCCACTGGAACAAGCGCGCCATCCAAAGCACCCAGCTCGCTTTTATAGCGTTTGGGGCGCTCAAACCTTTGAAAACACAATTATAATCAATTCTCTTATTTCAATTATTTTATTAAGTGCGCCTATGCGTGTTTTCTTTCTTTTTTTTTTTTTTACTTTTACATTCACGTGCCATTTTCTTAGTTATATATTATTTTCCCAGAAGTCTGACAACTATAGTCTGTTTCATTATAAGTAAGAGCCACATAATCAAAGATGTAGACAGAAAATTAAAAATAAAAAAGAACGCGAACACACAATAAAAATGCGATGTAACGGCGCATTCAAAATTAGTCGTTAGTTTTTTTAGAGAGCAGCAATTTCGTAGGACGACATTGTTACCCGATGAAGGTTATAAAAAGTGCAGTGCAACTGCTAGCTCGGGGTCTTTAACGTGCATTACGCGTATATGTGATACACGATCGCATGACGGTAGTATGCAGATGGGCGACTGAACCCAGGGTCCCTGCTAAAGCCCCTTGATAAAGGCGTTTTTTACAAGTACACTGTTAGCGAAAATGTAATATTTCGCCTGTTTACACCCCATTTTCACTCGTTAGCATATTTTTACACGCTCTGCTAGTGATAAATCGTCAAAAAATTACTTGGGGTCGTAAAAATTGGTGTTTCGGTTTCGGTTTACACGACTAGGCGTGTAAGCAACACTGAAAACACCCCAGCCCAACCACGTGAGCCCAACGAGCCCAACACCCCAAGTATGGTGTACTAGAAGACTGGGCAGTGTAGCGAGCGCCGGCGGAGGGCGGGTTCTTTCAGCGATGACCGGATCGGTGGCCGCGAGAGGGCGCAACGTGTAGTAGGCGTGCTGTCGGAGTGCGGAGCGCAGGCGGCGGTAGCGCTTGGCTGGCTTGGCGTTCTGCACGGGTTCGATTGCTTCGTATTGTTTGGCTAACTCTTTACGGTATTCTTTAGTTCTGCTGTTTCACATATTATTTATCGCACTAATTCGTTGCCAAATGCTTTGCCCGAGACGTGCATCTTCGGGCAGGACACCACAGTACACATCGCGACACCGACATTTACTTCGAAAGAGTATTAGCGAGGACGAACTTTTATCTCCTGCATTATAGACCCGAATGAGCTTTTTCCCCAGCAATTAGAACTTTGCTGAGATCCTTTGATTTCTCATAGAAAAACCATCGATCGCTTGTTCGCGCTAGCAATGTTGCGTTATGAATAGCTGCGGGAAATCCATCCCCCAGGGCAATGTTCGGGAAGTCTCTTGAAAGAGACGTCCCAAACGTGTGTAATCCTCTGGGTAACATAGGATAAGCATGCTGATGGCATGATACTTAAACAAATGTGTGCTTTTGTGACCCTATAATTTCGCTGTCACTGTAGTTATGATCAATAAAATCCGTGGTTGAAGCAAAATGGGTCTTACAAAACGGACTATATCGTCTACTTCTGTAGGCTGCGTGGAGATGCCACCGTCGACTCTCGCAACTACTTCCACGGGCTTTCGAAGGAATTTCCAGCACTAGCCTTTATCGTATTTGCTGTTACTACGTAGGGTCTTCAAACAGGACTGTGCGAATAGTTAGAAAAATGTATCCACTCACCAGCTCTGGTAGTAACCACAGTGGATAAATTCTTATTTATCCACTGAGCACCAGCTATATTGATGTGTGTGGGCACCAGGGCACACAGATAAAATTTTAATCATGCACTGGGCGCTAGCGCACAGATGAGATTACACCCATGGATTCCGGAGGCGATGGTACTTGCTTTTCCCAAGAGCTCGGGAGAGGGGGGCTCCCGAGCTCCCCCGTAGTCGGCGCCTATGGCGTTTTGTACCTCTACATTCTCCAACATGAGGTCATGATCTTGATGAGCTTCGACATCTTCAGGATAAAGGACTCAGTATCTTCCGCTGGGCCATAAGACCCTTCAATTTTCTTGCGGTAAAAAAAGAGGCCTCTTAGCACCTCCTCATTGAAGAGACGGAGTGCTGGGCCAACCCTCATCTTTTTAAAACCGTTAGGAGAGAGAGAGAGAGGAAAAAAAATAATTTGCTGATGTGAGGCTATAACCTTTAACGTCACATTTTCACAGTCACTTCTCCAAGCCTTTCTAATGCAGTCAGCGTGCACAGGACCCTTCGGTGTGTCCAAACCAGTGTCTATAAAACCGATTTAGCAAATGGCCACTTTAAAGTGCAAAAAGTCCGAAAAAAAAAAATGTAGAGGACGACTGTCATGACTGCCTGCATTACCTGAAGCAGAGCAGGGCCGTACCCAGAAAAAAATTTCGGGGGGGGGGGGGGGGGGGGGGGGGGTTTCGGGGACAACGGCGGCCATTTTGTCTTATTTTCGCCTATGAATCATGTGCATCGGTGGCATATAATGGAGAGTTATAGCAAACCGAAGAACCGGTCCCGGTTTGGTACCCGGTAGCCGACCGGTGCCGCTGCGCGTGCGGAGAGGTGGAGATTAAAATCGGCTGGCTGCAAGTGCACCGACCAGGGCCGTACCCAGAAAAAAATTTCGGGGGGGGGTCAGAACCCCCTATCCCCCCCCCCCCCCCCCCCCCCCCCTGCATGGTTACGGCCCTGAAGCAGAGTCTCCCTGTCACTCCTTTTAATGTTGCGGGACGACGACTGACGCCGATCGAAATCGAGAGGGGCACGAAAAAGGGAACGGGCTTCTTTGCAGGACCGGTAGCCACTGTTGCAACCCGACACGGGCCCCAGGAATTGAGGTTAGGGAGGGGGGGGGGGGGGGGGGGGGGGTTCGGGGGGCATTGAGAATATAAGAGTCGTTGCGAATTAAAGGGGCGCTTTCGGAAAAACAAGGGGGGAGTGCACCCCCGTAGAGGGGTGTAGGGAAATCACTGCCCCGACACAAAACACGTCCTGTCTCTCTTATCCCGCCGTTTTTCCGTCATTGCACGCGTTGTCTACATCCCACTGAACGGCACCGATCACAATCCATTTCACTCAAGCATTAAAAAAAAAAAAACTGCAGTAAAACAAGGCGACGACGCGAACCACGCGATCACAGGCAGTACGACCACGCGGCAATCCGAGCGGGAAGGAGCACGCCTGTTACCCGCAGCGCCCCCTGGCGTCCTTGCGCTCCGTCATCGCTGCGCCGACCTCCTCCCTCCGTTGCTTCTCGGCGCGGACGACACACTGCCCAGTCAGTGTTGCCAACCGTAGGGTAATTACCCTACTTGTAGGGTATTTTAGGCATTTTTGGTACATTGTAGGGTTGTAGGGCCGTCCGGCCTTTTCCCTGCCAAAAGTAGGGTATTTTCAGACGTTGCTTCTTCAACGGCAAGCGTAATACAAAAACGTAAAAAAAAGCTGATGTACAAGCTTTGCATAACTTTTAAACCCGTGTGCTGCCACACCACGACATCATGCAAAACGAAAGTATCCAAGTTACAAGACGTGCTAACAGAGTGCACCATACGCCATGTCCCTCGATGTTTTTTTCTGGAGAGTTTTGGAAAGCTGGAGCAAGTGGGAGGGGAGTTGGGAGGAGGTGGAGTTGCGCATATGGAGTTTGGAGCCAGAAGAGGGTATCTTCCCAGTTTAAATGTTCCCGCCAATTTTTTTCTGATGACTCTGGTCCATCCGGTAGCCCTTGTTACACCTGCGAAACGCGTGGCACCGCGGGCGGAACCAGGCCGAGCCCGCCAGAACCGGCAGCCACCGGTTCAACTGGACTTTTAAACGCGCTGGCGTAAGGTGCGCATGCTGCAAATAACCATAGCGGGAACTACCACTCGTACTGCGCGCTTTTTTTGTTATGGCGCATTGCAATTAACTCTCCTTACCACGCCCATAGAGCGCTGATCACGGATGATCGACGAGTACGGAAATCGATTTCAAAGCTCCCGCGGAGCTTCCCGGCACGTTGTGCAGTCGGTAGGCAGTTTGAAGACTGTCTACCGACTGCGCAAGTAGTTGGGACTGGAGGCGTTACCTTGAGTGAACGACGTTTTAGCGAACAGAGTCGAAACCATCACGTTTCATCGAATGATACTTTAACGAACATGGAAGAGCCGCCGGTTTCCTATCCTCCCCCGGAGTATTAGCCTAGTTTGTCGAAATATTACCTTAGTTTGACGAATCCCTAGGCGGTTCACCCAAAGAATAAGCTAATATACCGTTCGGACTAGCTTCATTTTGTAATGAGCCGCCTTGTCTGTCGCCGCGAGTGCTGGTCCCACGTAGCCCAGTTTTTAATTTTATGACTAATCAACTAAACATGTTGGTTGAGGATGTCTGTGCGCTCGAAGGAACACTGTTGTGCTGATGCTACACAGCGCGCATGCAAGCATGGTGTTCTAGAATAACCCAGGTATGCGCGTGCATGCGTGCTTTGTCGCTTTGTACGGTATTAATACAACCCTATATCAGCATAATCCATGAAACAGCATTATTTGAACAAAGATTTGCCTCGTAGGGTAAAACGTAGGGCAATAAGAAATATTCGTAGGGTAACGTAGGGTTTTCTGGACGCTGGCGTGGGGTATTTTCAAAAAATAGGTTGGCAACACTGTGCCCCCAAGACAAGACGTCGAGCGCCATGTTGCTTCTGCCTTGAAGCGGTACGGCGGACGTAGCAGCCGAAGGTGAGTGTTTGATTTTTTTTTATCAAGTTTGTATAGAATGTAGCACGTCTCAGATTTTTATTACATGTCATTCAAGAACGTTAGATTTGCTTTGAGCAAGCCGGCTCAGGCGTTAAGCCCGATTCACACAACCGGCGTTTAGCCACCCCGTCGATTGGAAACGACTCGACTGCTCGCCGGTTCTTTTGCGCGAGCTTTCGCTCGGGCGCTGGGAACCCTATGAACTGTGGTGCTTAAAGCTAGCACAATTAGGCACGGCTAGCGTCCCGGTGGAAGCTGCAGAGAGCGGAAACCGAAGACACCGTCGCATAAGAGTGGCGAAGCCGCGATCCTGCGCTGATCGTTGTCCCGCCGCTCTCTCCGGCAATATCGACACTTCGCTGCTGGGTGTCTCGTATTTCGACGTTTTAGAGAAACTTGGCATTGGCAAGCGCGAGGAGTCTCTATATCGTTTTCTCCGTCGCCTGCGTGGAGGAAACACGGTGGCGATAGAAACATATGCTCATGCAGTCGGTCAACTTAGACAATCCCCCTGTTCCCTCAATCCTATCGCATTCTTTGACTGCGTTTGTGACAACAACGTTTCCCCAGTGTGAAAGCTTTCAGTCACAACGGGCTACAAACTGGGTTGTGCATTGCATGTAGCCCTGAGGGAATTCTTCGCCGGAGACACCAGCACATTAGTTTCATTGGTAAGGTGACCGGCCACTAACGTGTTTGGCAAATGAAGCGATCACGGGTAAGTAGAAATGCAAACAATGTTGAATGAATATTAAGGTGGTTGTAGCCAGAGCCTGCCAGTTGAAATCAACCTTTAACAATATAGTCTGCGGTAACTTCTTTTTGCACTTAGGATTGCAATTTTAAACACAAAGCCACTCCACATAGCTGTCGAAAATCGTGTAAACAACAGCAGTCATCGTCCCCGGTTCGGATGAGCGAAGCCTTAGCTTGATGAAAAGAATGGCGGTCTATAATTCTTGGTTGTTTCAATCACAACCTCGCACAGCTGAACAGACAAACAAATCAAGGAAATATATCCCGCGCTGGCTTGCAAATCACAGCACACAAGCAGGGTACGTAGCAGAGCAGAAAACACTGGCAATGAGCACACGGAGGCATGCAGCTTCCTTTCTTTTTCCCTCGGCGAATGATTGGTTTGCTGCAGCATTCCGTAAGCATGTCGACATTCAAAAGTTGAGCCTGATCTGTCTTGCAGTGCCTTGCGGAACGGCAAGTATCGCCCACCATTCCACAAGGCACTGCAGGACTCGCAAATGTGTGAACAGTGCTTTGCAATAAAGGCCATGATCGGGCAGCAGGTGCCCATCTAAAGACATTTAATATTGATTGGCATTGAACTAACCTTTGGGCTTCATCACGTAGCAAGCATGGGTGAGGTATAATTCAAGAACATTTAATGTTAATACGTTGTGGTGCTTTCCCATATGTTTCGGTGTCACGGAGTGGGGTTCAAATTAATAAAAATAATTCAATGATCCACTCTGAGAATAAACGAGAAATTACGGGAAAAGAACAAGAGAGCTAAGTTCGACCATTGACTAGCGCTAGGTCCACGCCTGGTGTACAATCAGTAGAGAAAGATGATGACACAGGGAGGATAAGCAAACAAAAGATTAGATTTAATAAAGTGAAAAACTAAGCTGTACACGGCAATAGAGCACTCAACACAAACCACACTCCAGCTCAAAGCTATGGAGCCCTGCGAGCCAGAAACTAATACTAAAAAGACTCGACGCTCATAAAACCGGAATGAGCCAACAAAACAGTGACGAAAACCCGACACTAACAACGAGAGCAAACCGAGATGGAGCTCGAACGTTACCGCTACACACATGGGATAATCCCCCAAAACAGTCGCGACAGAAAGTAGCACTGTGTAAAAATCTTCCCAGCATTCAACAATTCGTACTTCAGAGCCAGAGAATGCAGTAGACAAGTCCTAGAAAACCAGGCTTAGCTTTCTGGTAGGTGCCGAGTCCAGAGCAGTCCGTAGTCTGGAGTTGTCGGCCGAAGAACGGCGTCTCGAAGTCCAGCGGTCCAATTAGAGGCTTGATGAGGTCGACACCGCGCACCACACAGCCACACACGCTTCAGCACAACAAACTCAAACACTTGTCCGACAGGCAGGGCAGAAGCCAAAAATTACACGTTCCATGACTCATCTGCAGGGAGTAACCGCGTTGAGTAGCGACCCGGCCAGCTCTGGGGTTGGACTACCTTCTTTGTTCCCGAACCCCCTTTTATAGGCTCGTCTACCGACCAACCTCCCGTTTCCCCGCCTTTCGGGTCAGTCAACTTTCAAGAAAAACAAAGCTACACAGCAACGACCCAAATGGCAAAACCTATTACATTTTTCAGACAACCAAACATATGTGCCCATCCATTCCCCCGTACGAGTCCAAAAACATCAATTATCGCCGATATATAGAACACGACAGGCGGCAGACTGAGCAAAGCCGCCGCCTTCAAAAAGCGTGCTAGCCAGCGTAAACATCTTTGTATCCCGGCGGCGCCCCTGCATGTCAAATCGGCACCATACGCGAGCCAGCATACGCACCCCTCCATCCGCGAGGTCAAAGCCACAAACTGTGACCTGGGATGATCTACGTCGCCCGTTAACAAAAACCCATTCCGCAAACGAGCAAATTCGTTGGGGACTTAGAAAGGAACTACGACGGGACGAACTGAGATTAAAAGTGGCACCACACTCCCCCTTTTTGACCGTACCAAAACTTAAAGTGGTCCAAAAAAAAGATCATAAAAGTATTTAAAAAAATGAAGAGAAGCCTGAATTTGTGACACCCGGTTTCTCCATCCTGTGTTTTTTTTTGTGCTTTTTCTATTACGAAGCGAGACATTATTCCAGCCGTAGGCACCAGATGTAATTCCCGTCTGCAATCATAAGATTATAGGATCCTAACTGCCGGCAGCTAAGTGTCAATTACATCCGGCTTGTGCATACAGTGCAACATCTTTTGCTATTCAGCCGATCATCACTTTACAGCCTGGGTATCTGTTCTTGTAAACGACAGTAGTGCTACATGTTAAACGGCTCTAAAGCGATAGAGCAAACTTCGCATCTCATTATCTTTTAGCTGAATAAACTGTTTGTTTGGTTATGCTTGTTATCCAATTTTTGTTTTAAATTTAATTTTCTCATATAAACACCTTACATTTTAGAAAAAAATCTTTTTATAGTACGGAGGTGTCCATATTAAGAAGACATGACTGTATCATCTTTGAAACTAGTTTGCCACAGCCAGTGTTATAATATGTATTGATTTTTTATGCAGTGCCTGCCTTTCCTTGCCCCTTGTGAGGACGACTGAGAAAGCGACTTTGCGCCACAACGACGGATGGCAAGTGTCCCAAGTGTTGTCACCTATAGTGGTCATGTGCTATGTGTTCGCAGCATTGTAAGCCGACCGTGGAGCACTTTCAAAAGGGAACTTTCGCCATGTGCACAGTATGGCCGTGTACAATACGGGGCACGTACAGTCAGAAGAATTATGAGAGGGAACATGCGGGCGCGTGTCACTTGGTACAGGCAGAGCAGCCTAGCAAGTGTCATGCTTGTGCACTGAGGGGCCCTGGTTTGAAGAGCCGAGGCAGAAGTTTCAGCGGCGGTGTCACCGCCCTGGCGGCTTGTCGCCGAAGCAGAAACGGGGTTAGCTAGCTTTGCTCGTGGCTGGCTTTGTGTAGTGTGTGTAAACCGGGAACGTAGGCTTATGAACTTCGGCAACAAGAATACTACACGGCTTTGGTGTTTTGGTACGAGCAACAAACGTGACACTATCTGCTACGACTAGCTACGACCACCCACCGCAGCGGTGAAGGCATCGAAGAAGCAGAACCTGTGTATTACGCCGTTGCCGTAACCCAACAGTGCTCATTTGTCATGGAGGGCTTCCCGCCCAGAGACTTTGCTCGTCACTGAGTGTTATTTCCCGTGTTTCTCTTTGTGTGCTCAGTGGCTGGACGGGCCTCATACAGCAGTTCTTCAGGCTCAAAGGTGACTAAAAGTTGAGGGTGGATGGACTTGCAGCAATCCCCTCGGTTGGTGCGTGTGACAGAACCTTTGTACGGCATCATCGGGAGGATGCTGTTGTGAGTTAGCAAGTTGTCCAATTGTATGTTCATTATGCTAATATTTGAAAAAGCTTGTTTAAAAGGATGCTGGACCAAAATTTGGATTTCATAAAATAAGGTCGCGGAAGCTTTGAATGGGAGCTCTACAAACTCCGAAACATCACTCATACATTAATATCGCAAACGGATGGCCGTATTCTTGGAAAGGAAAGGGCACAATCAAACAAGAAATGTGACATCATACTTCTGGTACACTTTAGAATGAGGGGAAGCGGCCTCGCTTCTTTCATTCCCGCTTCGGTTCACCTGCTTAAAGGCCGGCCCGCAAGCAGAGAGAAGGAACCCGACCCTCACTTTCCTTCTCGCCACTGTGAAAGGACGAAATAGCCTCTCGTTTCCTCCTCGCCGTTTTCCGTTTTTTTTTTTCTTTTTTTGCTAACTGCTTGTTTGTTTTTTTTTGTTTTTTTACAAGTTTGGGGTGGAGGAAATGAAAGCTTCGAGGATTTGAAAAGATTATCCAGAAGCCAGCCGGCACACCTGCGACAAGGAGCTGAACCAACCGAGTAACTGTTTTGAGCGAGCTTGGCACTTGCTCTTCCCAACGAGTTGCATTGGCTCTTTTTTAGCATTGGTTTGGAAGACGATTCTTTGCTGTTGTGAGAGCACAAATACCTCGTTCTGCTCAAAGAAGTAGTCATTAAAGTATCAATTTTAATATAAATATCTGATCTGGCATATTTCGTTGTCGGATTCATGGTGACAACGGGAAGTATGAGCGGCGTTTTCTGTATATCAGGGATGGCACTCCATAGACCAGTGGTTCTGAATCATTATGGTTCGTAAACCGCCAGAGGTGACGGAGGACCCCATCCGTAGTGGGTCTAGCAGTTTTCGGCGTGGAGCGTTTTGCTGTAGGGCATTTCGGTGCGGACGTTTCGGTGCACGGACGTTTCGGTGCACGGACGTTTCAGTGTACGGACTTTTTGCTGCAAAGACTTTTTGGTGTGGGACTTTTCGGTGCGCGGATATTTCGGTGCACGGACATTTTGATACATGGACATTCGACGCTATGGTTTGCTCTCCGGTATCTCTTTTCCAACGTACGCAGACACGCTTCACATTGTGTTTGCGCGTTGAGTTGATAGAGATAGTCTCCTCTATAAGGTTTTTGCTTTATTATTGGTCATACGTGTAGGAAAGGACCCAAACAGCAAGACGTTTGAGGCTGTTTGTGTATTCAGAACAATTTTGAATATCTTCAAATGCGCCGCCTCCGCGTAATCGCACAGCTTCGATTGTTAATAATAAATTGTGATAACCTCGCACGACAAAAAAAACAATGTAATTATCACTTGTAACTCATTAGGGAATAAAGGAGGCGTGTGCGGGTACAAGATAAGTGTAATAAAATCAAATATCGATTTGAATCAAGTAAAACAAGTGGAATTTGGTGAATGCTAAATCTATTTTATTTGGTATCAAATGTTTGCTCATTCTCGTACGAAAAAAACAAAACAAAAAAAAAAACAGTGACCATGCACAGAGCATACACAGCGTATGATCTGTGGTCAATGTCTCCTTCCATGCCGTAATGATGTCGCCGGACGTAAAGAACTGCCTTATGTCGCCGGACGTAAAGAACTGCCTTACAATCCTGCTTATTCAGGGCGATCTTTTTTTTTTAACGACTAGACATTTTTCTACAAAAGACGTTCGAGTTACGCAATTTCGGTTTGTGCCTTATCTGTAGTCATCAAAAACACCAAATCATTCATTTTTAAAGAGATGTAGTGCACGTGAAATGGTTCACGGCGTCCTAAAGAGCCTAATTTGGACGCGAATCGTGTTACCGCAATCTTTTCGGCCGCCGCACTCCTCGCCCCTTCTACAGTGGCGTTGTCTCAGCGATGCGCATGATTTGCCGTTTTGGCTTCATGGCGTTAGGCTGTGCCACGCGGAGATGGAGCCCACATAAAATCAGAACTATATTTTCGCGCCCAAATTAGGACGACGCCCTATCAAGACGCCGTATAACAGTGTACGCGCTTTACATCTTTTTAAGGATGGACGGTTTGGTGGCTCGCGATTACGGCCAACAACTTTCTAAATACACGATGTCGTTTTTTTTTTCTAACTAAAAGGTTAATTAGCGAATTTTAGGCAATCGATCGGTTTTAGTTGCGTTCTTTATTGAACCTAATCCTCGCCTGGCCGTATAGCTCACCTACACAAATCGCAATGGCGCTAATTTTCACTGGACAATTTGGTGGCTTTCGATAATGCCCAACAACTTTATGAATCAACTATCCCGTTTTCTTTTATATTCAAAAAGTTAATTAACAAATGTTAGGTAACCAGTCGGTTTTTGTTGCGTTCTTTCTTGAACCCAATCTTCACCTGGCCGTGTAGCTCACATCCACAAAACGTTAATTTGCATGTTTTTTTCTAATATCTTGTAGGTGAAAAAAAAAGAAAGAAAATCAACGCTGTATATAAAACAGAGGGCAGTTCTTTTCTGATATAAATAAAGCGTGAAGCACGTGCCTTGCATGCATCTCTCTTTTTTTTCCCGGCCTCTAAAAACAAATTTCTGGACATTCGAAATTGAGTTTATGATGGGGCGGGCGCTTTATCACAAGGTATTTTGTCATGTTTCATAAGCTTTGTTACAGGTCAGAAGGAAGCCACGGCAGTCGTATCACGTTGCAAACAGCTAATTGGGGTGTTTCTCAAGGAGCTCTAGGACTTTCCAATTAGCATTTCGGTTCTTAATACATTTAAAAAAGTTTGGTACTTAGTCCTAAACATTTAATTTATGAGGCATAATTAAAAATACTGCAACTCTCGCAAGACGTCTGCCCAAAACATAAAGTTCGTTTCATTGGCGTAAAGTGGCTGCGCTCTAATTTCGCGTTACAGAGATTTGCAAGCGTCTTTCATTTTTATGCTTGGTTTTTAAAGATTCGTGAAAAGCATTCTCGAACTTATCTGTCAAGCCGCGTACGCGGACAGCGCGGCCTCCTCGGCAAGTTGTTCGAAGACGACAATGAATAAAAGGTACGATCAAAGTCTTAATTCCTGAAGAAAGCGCAAGTTTAAAATAATTCTAGGAGCGTCAGTTGATTTTATTTCTACTATATTCAAATTTCAACACTCGTCGCAGGCAGCATGAAAAAAAGCACTGCACTCTTGGCGCAAACCAGTGCCCAGCCAACGGTCCTACACTCAAACACGCATCACAACCCGACCTGTTTGAAAAATAAATAATTTCCAGTACCTTGGTACAAAAGGCGACTTTTCTACTGAGCGTGATATTTTGTGGACCCAAAAGTCCTGTAGCCGAGATTTGGTAGTTCATAGCTTCAGGGAGACGAAGAATGACGGATGCATTATTTCCCGCGGAAGTACTGTTTTGACGTTGAATTCCACATAAAATTGTATTTGCACCCATTGGGTGGCACGATACCGATCATGCTTGATTACTTTTCTTTTAGAGACAACATAACAGGCATAATCTACAGATATTGCAGAATTTATTTTAATTCGCGTACAGCGCGAAAGACAAGTATGGACTAAAGACTACAATAGAGCTCTGCATTTTGTACTGCATTTATTTCTGTACTTGTGGACAGTTAGTCCGCATGACTATATTCAAAAATTGCAAAATCGTTTAAACCTACCCCTTTTTATAGTTTATTTTTTTAGATGAATTGTAGCGAATCCCGTCTGGGGTTCGGGTAAAGATCTCGCACGTGTTCAAGGACGCATTTCGGCATGATTTCCCGCTTGGTGACAACGTTGAGCTGGCCGCTGTTCCGCTTCTTTTCTAACTAGGACGGGCAACGCCAGACGCCTAAATTAGCCAAGCAGCCCCAAAACTTGCGGTAGTACACTTTCCGAACACCTGGTTTTTTTTTGGAGATGGTCGCTGGCCTTCGCCCACCCTGACAGAGCCCCGAACAATTATGATGCAAGGGCTGCAGAGGCTATCTGCGCATTCCATTTCTTAATCAGCGAACAAATCGGAACAGAAGAGAATGAAAACTTCGTAATACCTCCTGTCTTTTAATAAATGGCATAATATGCTACTATTGCTAGTTGCACTATTTTACGTGAAGAAAATTGTGATATTGCGGTTCAATCTCCGTGTTTCCCGTTCTCTTTGCTGATACGCAAGATATTGGTCGGCTGTCGGGTTTTCAGTTACATTTGTTGACAGAAACTAAATGCACCTTTGGCCACGAAGAAATTTTTTTCAAAGGTAGGAAATATACCATAAACCGTTTCACTTTTTATGGAAGTTTGTTTTTACTCTTCTTAGTAGCTTCAACGAGGCGGCCGTCACTCTAGAAAACACCAGTAGTGCGAACCTATATATTATGCCCCAGAAATGGTCAGACTGTGTCCCTCTGACTGCAATATCTTTGATTTGTAGTTACTCATGATTATTACTTTGTAAAAAAACAGAAAAACAAAAACACAATAGTGATACAATCACTCTTCAGTGTGCCGTTGTTAGAACGACCAATATTCAACTCTCTGGGTAGAGCTCAAAGTTCAGATAAAAATACCCATCTTTTTTTCCTTCTGCTGTGATGTTCAAGTTCCGTTCACTCGAGAAAAAATATACCACCGTATACGGTGTTGTAGCGTATGTGGCCGCACGCGGAAGTATCTGAATGTAAAAGAACTTGTTGTTGGGCTAGTTGGTGTGACTATCTGAGTGTGTTTTAGAGCTGCAGACAAAGAGTAGAAAAAAAAAAAAGAGAAAAAAAAAAAGGAGAAAAGCGAGCCAGCCCGAACCCTTCCGAGCTCATGTCCAGGCTGCCTAACTAATCCCTGATGTTTGGGATTGAAGCAGAGAACCTTGAAGGGATACAGAGATTTTGTCGGGGGGCCGGTAAGCCCATTAGCACTCGTGCGAGAAGGCCAAAAAAAAAAAAAAAAGCGAGGAGGAAAATGGAGGAGGAAAGGGGAGGAGGAAAAAAAGAAAAGAGGGGGAATTTCTGCCACGCTGAAGAAAATTTTGAGCGCCCGCCTTTAAGGGGATGAAGCCTAGAGGAGAGGGAATGAGAATTGCGACATCACATGTCTCGTCGGCCTTGTTGAATCCCACATGTTTCCAAAAATACGGCCATCCGTTAGAAATAATGCTGTATGTGATGTTTTGGGGGTTTTGCAGCGTCCCGCGTACCGCCCCAGTGTTGTTTTGCAAGCTTCGAATTTCGGTTAAGCATACCTTTTAATATGAATAATTGTGTCATCAGAATGTTAGAACATGTCAGTTCTAGACAGCTACTCTCAAACATTTTCGAGTGGTCTCGCCTGCCAGATTCAAAGGGGGGGGGGGGGGCAACATGTACATGTTTTTATGTCTACAGCACAAATAGGTCCTATCATGCACTCTAAATAGCTGTCAATCGACAGACTGGGTAAAAGAGTGAGCACAAACAAGTCCAACTACCAACAATGCTGTCCATGGCGAATCTTGAACACCATGTCTTACGTTATGTGACCTCAGCGGTCTTTCTATAGTTCTTTTCATTGTTGCCGGTAGAGCAGCTACCGATAAGGGGGGGTTGCGAGGACATCAACTTTGAAATGCAGTTTCTTCACATAATGTTTGCACTTTGGGAAGTTTCTACACATATACCTTGAAGTCGCTATTGTATGGATGAAACAACTTTGTAAGAGTGTCTATGAAAACTTGGGCAGGGTTCTCTTTAACGTGCCTGACTTACAACAAGGCTGTCCAACTTGAGAAATTTCACTGGTGGGAAGCTTATTTTCATATAAGAATGGTGTACTTCTTCACAGCGCTGTATGTATCCAACAGAAACTCCAGATGTGTTCAATAAAAGTAGCATTTGCTAATATTGTGTTTTCTGTGTATCTGATGCTCTAGGTTGCATTTGTTTTGAACGCTTGCTACGTTTAGGCTATAAAAAATAGTCTAAATTTTATGCCGATAGCTTATTGAAAAAGAAGTGTTCGGTCTGAATAAAAGATTCCAGAAATTACACTAAAATAAATTGCTACTTGGGGTAGCAAAAATGGTGTTTTACAGTCGACTCTCATTATTTCAAACTCCAGGGCCCGTTTGCTCGAAGCGCTAACCGCGGCTGAAGTTAGCCGCAGTACCTAGGAGAGGGATTTTCAAATCACGTGACTGGCTCGGTAGGGATGCGGGGAAGCGTGGCGGTGCCCCGGTGAGTGACCGCCGCACGCTTTGGAACTAATATGTCGTTGTAGCTGCAATACCAGGCGCGTTAGTCAGCAACGAATGGTGCAGGAGGCTTTCGCTTTGCCTTACCTCACTTCATCACAAAGCATGAGCAAGGCTCTTGCCGCATTTTTTAGATAGTCTTTCGACTCTGGCCATTCCTAAGCCTAAATGAATGTGGTAATTGTCGGCTTAGCAACATCTTTGGAAAGCGGATTGTCTTGACTCTATCGGTCGGGTATTGATTGCTCACAAAAGCAAACAGCATCCCTATAGACCTTTTTCTAAATTACCCAAGCATCGAGAAGAACGCTGGAAGTATAATTCTGCGGTCCGCGCGCACTGGCCTTCCTCTTATAAAAGATTCGAAGTAAATAATCATAATAAATATTTGACCAACGCACGTGCAAGACAAAATTTGTTTTAGACTTTTTGCTTTAGAACAGTTACTACTTCAGACGCCAGCACGTGCAACGCGTGTAACTACACTTGTAGCATGCACCTCGGTGCTTGGGAAATTTAGAGAAAGGTCTAATATGGTCTATTGGGACGCTGTCTGCTTTGTGTGCTATTAATACCCGGCCGATTGAGTCAAGGCAATCCACTTTCCAAAGACATTGCCATGCTAACATTTATCGCGTTCATTTAGGCTTAAGAATGGCCAGAATCGAAAGACTATCTAAAAAATGCGGCGAGGTCATATGCTCATGCTTTGCGATTTAAATGAGGTAAGGCAAAGCGAAAGCCTCTGGCACCATTCATTGCTGACTAACGCGCCCAATATTGCAGCTACAACGACATATTAGTTTCAAAGCGAGCGGCGCTCACTCACCGGGGCACCGCCATGTTTCCCTGCATTCCTGCCGAGCCAGTCACGTGATTTCAAAATCCCTCTCCTAGGTACTGCGGTTAACTTTAGCCGCGGTTAGCGCTTGAGCAAACGGGCCCTGGAAGCCACACACTTTAGTTTGAAATATCAGAAGATTGAATTATCAAAATTCATCTAAATATTGTCACGAATAAAAACATACTTCTTTATTAAACTTAAAATCAGTGTGTAATGCGCCGAACTTGTGCTGAGAAACATAAATTAACAAAGACTTTTGATGGTGTCGAAAGGACAACTGCCTCAAGCAGCCAAGCGAAGGTACTTTTGTAAGCGCGTGGGTATCTAGAAGTTTCTGAGCTCGAACAAAAAAAATTTAGAGTCGTCTCATCATTCCAGTTACGCAAACAAAAGAAAGAAGGACATGCGCTGGCGGGGTAAGCGGCATGTGAGTCGATCACGCTGCTGACTCGGCTATTTGCACGTGGCATTACTCCCCTCTTGTGAAAGACTCGTCGTCTTTATGCAACACAAAATTGAATTAACAGCTTAAACAAGACTAGGTCAAAATACAGAGTCTCGTAAATAGCAGATTTTCACAGTCCTACCGAGCATACCTAGTTCAGTTGAGTCGGAAGACGTGAATCGCCTACGGGTCGCAGAGGGCAGCGTGACAATGTTGATGTGCCATTGGCCAACGACTTACAACTTAGGTCTCATGTAGCGAATAACCTTGAGGTCGAAGCACCACTTTAACAGTTCCTTGCTGCAACGATGAATTGGTGTTTAGATTCACAGTGGGTAGCCAGGCTGAAACTGGGCGTCGTGGTGACAAAGATTGTAGCAGTCATCGTCAGGAAGTTGTGGCTTGCATCAAAATGCGACCAAGCTGGCAAACTTCCTCCGTTCGTTGAGCATTCAGATCGCACTTTCTTGTTTTCAGGAAATGCGAAATGAGTAAGGTGGATAAGGTGATAACATGACAGTTGACCAAGAAAGGAGAAAAGACTTGAGACTTTCTCGGACACAGCTGCTTGCCATCTTTATGTGACTAAACCCGAGACGCAGGAGGAGGAAGACACGTAAAGAGGACACACACGGACTGTCCTCGTGCATGTCCTTTTTGTGGGTCTTCCTCCTCTTGTATCTATGTATAGCCATGTTAACTAGTCACTCATTCCTCTATCAGTTTTTGCTATCTTTGCATCTTCTATGCTGCATGCATCCTAGCCCATGCTTTATTTCTTGGCTATACCAGAATGAATGGCACCAGCGGGAGAATGGTGGCCGAGTGAGTGTGTTAACGTGCCGCACCTTGGTGTGCGTGGAGGAATCTTAGGTTCACTCCCCAGCCCTGCCTGTTCGATTGCACCGAGCATCGTACCGTTATGCATTCGTGTACGGTAATCCCTCGTTAGCTCGAACTCGGCTATCTCGAAATATTGGTTAAGTTGGAAGATTTCCTAGCCATAAAATGAACTCACATAGGCACAATTCATTTACTCATTGCTTATCTCAAAAAGGTTTCAGACCCACCTTGGATATCTCGAAATCCTGACAACAAATATTACAAAAAAAAAAAAAAAAGAAAAACAGGCAGAGCACAGCAAATAATGACCTGGTGGCCTAAACATTGGTTCTTGAAGGAAACCCACAAACACACAAAAAAGAAAAAAATTGTGCATCATCGCACGTGTGCAACAACGCACAAAGAAAAAGAAAAAAAGTCCGTGTCATGAGTGCGGCAACGTGCGCAGGTGCAGCAAAGGCACTTCGTGGAGCAACATGTGCCTCAAGGACATTTGTTGTCTCACTTTCTTTTAATACGAAAGCATTAACCGGGTCTCATGGAGTGAACTGACGTCATCAGCTTTGAAACCACGCCAAACGGCATCTTAAATCCTTTCTCCAAGTGAAGCCAACTCCCAGCTGTGAAACCATGCGAAAAGCTAGCCAGCGGCACCAAAATTCTCCAATCCCAAAAGAGTGAAATAAAGCTGATGGATTTTCGGCTTCAATCCCATTGGCTGGCGTGCGTCGACGAGGCTCCCATTGGCCACTGCATGTCAGTTTCAACGACCGCTCACGCGGCGCTGCGTGTCCGTTAGCGTAGCGTTAACACGGAACGTCCAAGGTCAGCGCGCCCAGGTGAGCGCGTGCTGACCCGCAATGAAAAGTATGCAGCAGACGAAACAAGGGAGCGGACAAGCCGCTTGCATGCTTTGGCATTCGCAACTCATAAGAAGTGATTAGGTATACTTTGAGCCTTTTTCTTTCCCTAATATGGCTTGGTGGTTGGTGCCCCTGTTTCTGTCTCCCTCGCACTCAGCGTTATCTTCCAGCTTTATCCTTTCAATCTTTTTTTTTTATTCTTTCAATTTTTTTTTGCATTTTGTTTCTTAGTTTTGCTGTCTCTTCTTATTGATTTTTAATATTAATTTTGTTGCATTTTGTTTTGTTCTCCCCACCGCACCTGCACCTGCCGCATGTGTTAGCGCCAAGTCAATTGGCGCGATTGTTGGAAGGGTTCCATTTGCACAATGCACTATCAGTGTAATGAAAATTCGGTACCTCGCTTATCTCGAAACTGCTCTACTCTCGAATTTCTTTCTAGTTTTTATGACTTCGAGTTAATGAGAACTTGCTGTATAACCACCGCGTAATGCACCAAAAAGACCCCAGATTAGCGGCAGTACTGGCTTAATTTATTAGAAACACCAAATGCCTGTCGGGGCTCACTAACTTCCCGCCGTTTAGTATACAGTCGAGTTCACTTATAACGATATCCAAGTGCCAAGAAAATACCTTCGTTATAACCGATAATTGTTATAAGCGGGTTGAGGAAAAAAAGACAAAAGAGAGATCAAAACATTTTATTTGCAGGCAAGTAAGGTTGTGCAAGTGCAACTACTTGTTTGCAGAAAAGCCATAGTCTGTCAGCTTTGATTGCTTCACGCGAAGCTGGCGCACATCTTTTTCTAGAGCATCTAGGTGCTCCACGTAGCTTAGCAGGAGGTCCTTCGCGAAAACAAAGTCCCTGAGGGACTGTATTATCCGCTGGGCCTCCTGCGATGACAGTACCTGGGTAGGCTCCTCAACCACGTCGTCGGAGTCGTCGGTCTCACCGTTGTCAGCAGCATGTACACGCGCGACGATTGCCTCATCACTGAGGCACTCGGACGTTTCCACAACATCGTCTGCATGAAGGAAGTCGTCCAGACCCGATCTTGCGTAGAATGCGCCGCAGACAGATCGGCCACGACGCCCCGTCCGCAGTGAAATGTAAAACGAAGTCGGAGAAAGATAATCTAAGCAGCGAGCACACAACAGTCGAGTGAGCGAGCGAGTGGCGCCAGTGCGCCGAGTGCGCGTGTGGTGCGACCGGGTGCGCGGACAAGGCCAAAGCGGCGTCTCCGGGAGGGGAGTTCGGAAGGAAAGCTGCTCCTCCTCTTGCTTCCTTCCTAGCAAGCGGCGCAGTCGACTCATTTTCTGAGGGGTGGAAGGGATGCGTGTCGCGGGGCACAGCTTGCCGCGGAGAGCCGGCGGTGGCTGGCATTTTCGGCGCATGCTGTAACCAGAATTAATCGCTATATCCGATATCGCAGCCCTGGAGCATCGTAATAAGCGGTTTATTTTACCATTGAAAGCATATAAAAGTGGACGGTGCTATCGTTGTTCATCGTTATAACCGATATATTGTTGTAAACGGTATCGTTATAAGTGGACTCGACTGTACCCTCATGATTTAATATCACTGAACACTTCAGTTAGTTTTGATATGGGGCCTGGAACGGGCCTCCGACTGGTGCGTTTACCGCGTCCTGGAATGTGGTTCCCCAATTCTCGTGTAATGTGGTGGTAGAAGTGCCATGTTGTTGCCGGCTGTGGGCTTTGCCGTGGTGTGGGAGCGGAGGGTGGGGCAGCAGAATCCTCTTCCGCTGCAGTTCACTCTGCAGCAAGACGGTCCACGCAAACAAAAACGGACTTGAGATGGGACGCGATGACGACAATGGTCCTCGCATCCTGTCCCCTTTCCCGCCTGCATTAAATACTCCTTCTTTCCCAGAACCATAACAGAATGGAACAACCTACCTCATCACCTATTTATATCTGACAATGTTTTGGAGTCGATTGAGCATTTGTTTGATGTGTAACTCTTTGCATTGTGTTTCATTTTCCTGTTCCCCACTACCGCCACCCCTCCCAACTTTGTTGTGAGCTATTACATATGCTTTATTTAAATTTTTGCATAATTTTCCCCTGTTCCCCTCTCCCATTTTACGGATTACCTGGTGTTGCACTTTTTTGACTCCACTTTTGTAACCCCCAATCCTGCTTGGGCCGCAATTGGCCTGCAGTATTCCTAAATAAATAAATAAATAATAAATTTCTAGGACTAACAGCTGGGATAGCAACGCAGCATGATGGTATGCCAGTTCCTGCGATGCTGTCAGTTGCCGGTTCGGTACCGCTTTTGATGCATGAGTGGAATGGGACGCTAAACGCGCCAGTCAAACACTTATTCCAGGCACTGTAGCTTCAGTCAACAAAGGGACTCGAGTGTTCCATGGGTTCTTTATTTGGCGGTTGTCCTTTTGCAGCCTGTGACTGCCACCCGTCGGCGTCCCTAGGCGCTTCGTGCGACGCGGAGAGCGGGCAGTGCACCTGCCGGAACAGCTACGGCGGCCGTCAGTGCCTCCACTGCCAAGTGGGCTTCTACGACTACCCCACCTGCAAACGTGAGTCTGCTCATTTTTGCTTTATGTTGTCTCGGTCGATCGAATGGTTGCCCGATTGACGTACAAGTCGGTCGATTGAATGCTTCATCAAGTGAACGCAGAAGTAACGACGAACAAAGTTGAGGAAATGGATGTATTGCTTGGTGCGTCGATAAATCATTGTCGTAAATGAGCAATCGTCAGTTTGTCACTTACTGTATTTACTCGAAAATAGGTCGACCCCTATTTATTGAGCCCACCGAGAATAAAAAAAAATAATTCAAATATAGGTCGACCTTTCTTTTTTTTTTAAGGAACAGGGGAAAGTTAGGGCAAAAGAAACAAACCTTTATTTACAGCACTCTCAGCTAAATCACAGGGCGATGTCAAAAAAGCTTCGTCAGCTTGGTAGACATCCTCGCAAATTGGCAACAATACCTCACTGACACCGTTGTAAAATAAATGACAACAAGAAGAAACAAAAGAAGGTGGAGACGGGCGAGCGACGAAAGATCAAACACAAAGACACGAGCAACGCTGCGAGCCCCTTGAGCAACACGCGACCCGCCGAAAAAAAAAACAACTAAAATACCTCCGGTGGTTTTTTTTTTTTTTTTTTGCGCGTTTGCGAGGGAGAGAGGAATGGAGCGCATAGGAGGGTAAAGTGCATGGCGCATCGCGTTCCTCTCTCTCGCCTTCCCCCTTGCCCAGCGAGGGGAACGCTACAGGCGTGATGGCGAAACTCGATGCCCGAGGAATGTGCGCGAGAGCCGTAGCGGGCGGTCACGGACTGTCGGCTGCTGCTGTTCGGTTCTTTTTGTGCATCAAAAGCTTTTTGAAACAAGAAGCCGCGCGGCTCTACCGCGACAACGGCTAGGTGATTGATAGCTCCATACCCTCGGTAGGGTTTCAAATTTTGGTTGCGAATTAGGTCGAAATTCTTTGGTCACGATTATAGGTCGACCCTTAATTTTTGACAACATTTCCGAAAAAAAAAAAGGTCGACCTATATTCGAATAAATACGGTAGGTCCTATCCACGCAGTTCAAAATGATTTCTGGGAGTGTGGTGGATTCGTTCGACTTACGTGCATCGGCCTACGGTGGTGTGGAAAACTGTAACGCGGTGCAGAAAATCGCGGGGCACTGTAGCTCCCCGGTTGAAAATCGGCCCACCTGCAGTTGGATGATGGAACTGGATGGAACAGCAAAGACCAGTTTCGTTATCCAGCTGCTGGTGGGCCGACTTTCGCCTGGGCCAGCAAACGCTTTCAGATACGCTGCACTCGTAAATCGAACACGACAACGTGCATCGAGTGCAGCTGGTGCGGGAGGCGTAGGTATAGATTGAACAAACCTAGTAAACTTTTAAAAAAATGGCGTGTCCTGACAATGGTGCATGCCCGGTGTCCGTACAGTGTGTTCGTGCGACCCGACGGGCACTACGGAGGAGGTGTGCAGCAACCAGACGGGCCAGTGCCTGTGCAAGCCCCAGTACGGGGGCCCACGCTGCGACCAATGTGCCCCGGGATTCTACAACTTCCCCAACTGCATTCGTGAGTACCTCCTGTGCTCCTGCGACTTTGCTCTTCTTTTGGAATGATTGTTGACTGCTTTTATTTTGGTGCTTCATGGTGAAAGCTCTTAAATAGTGTAAGTTGAAAAAGCTATCCAGGACAGACACAAAAATCCAACAAAAACACGCAGGAAAGCTTTGTTTATTGAACGGAGCAATATGGGCGCTTTTATTCATTTGTGGAAACTGTGAGTGTACAGTCACGCAGAAACTAAATAGCTCCAATCAAGTGTGTGTTCTCCCCTTTCAATCAGACCATGCTGAGAAGATGCGGATGATAACAGCGGTTTCTTTGCATTGATGGGCTCCCCCCTTGTCTGTTTCACATGGACGAGTCCTGATGTCAGCGCTAGTATGAAGGAAAACCGGCAGGAAAGCACTCCTCAGAAAAGAAACGCTCGTTCGCTCAGAGCAATTTAGTTTCTGCACGACTGTAGATTAGTCACATCTGCAATCTTTTGCACAAATCTTATTGCACAATCTTGTAGCCTGTTGAAATACAGGATCTGCGGAAAAGCTCTACCTTCTGCATGCACTCGACAACTTCGGCCCCCATCGAGCACGTGGGCTCGATGAGGGCCGAAAAAATGGATGTCACTTTACCTAAACACCAATCGAGCTTCTCCGCTGAATTTAGCGGGGAAAATCAACGTCACTTGACCTGACACCGCATGACCTACAAAAAAATTCAGTTTCCATGCTAAATTTCGCAGGGAAATATAGGCCATATGTCACACAAATTCCCTCTCCCCATTTTTCTCCTCCCTTCCCTCTCCTCCTTCTCCCTCCTCCTTCCTATTTCCATCTCTTCCCCCTTCTCCTAGGGTGCTCTCCCTTCCCCTCCTTCTGCCCCCCCCCCCCCCCCCCCTTGGCCATGTGACACCAATTCAGTGTCCCTGTTTTCCCTTCTTTCCCTCTCCCAGTGCCCTTCCTTGCAGTCCTACAGTGCTCCCTCCCCACTTCAGGTTACATGACACACAAATTCTATTTCCCCAAAAGTGATAAAAATATAGGTTCTTCACTGTTGCAACAACTGTTCAATCTCTCCCAAACAATTGAAACAGTCTCTCCTAAATACTGAATTTCACGCATTTTAGGTAGGTTTCCGTGTTTTCAGATAAATCCGAAAAGCTCGGAGAAGCAACCGCCAGCGAAGTTTTCGTCACTTCGGATTTATATTTGATAAACTCAAAATTTCAGTGTCCCAATGTAAAGAAAAAAAGTATCCTACAATTAAGTTTGATCAGTGCACAGGTTCAATGCTGCTGAGAAAATGCCATCTCGGTTTTCTTTCAAATCTAGGAATATTGACAAAAGTTGTTGCACCGTTCATCTCAGCCAAAGGCTCATTCATAACAATGGATCATTGTGCTCCCAAGTCACGACAAAAGTCACTTCCGGTTTCCAGTTTGGACCATATTATCTGGGCTTCTTAGAGGAAGGAGGGTTGTGTTTTTGTAGGAGTGAAATCTACGAACCATAGAGATTTCATGGGAAGCTGAAAGGCAGTTGAAGCATCTATATTTACACCCTTTATCACTCCACCCCGCACAGCCACGGGTAAGGTGATGGAATACGGTGGAATGAAAACAAGCTTTCCAGTGACTACCTCGAAGAATTTAATAATTATAAGGTATCGACGTTTATTAAGGCAACATTGTTTGCACGCTTTGTCTTGGGGCAGGTTAGTATTGCCAATAGCTAGGGTGCCAATGCCAAATCCATCGAAAGAAATATTATTTGATACAAGTGCATTCTCTTGAACCTAGCACAAGTATAGACCCCTATATTATTTATTTTTATTTTTATGTTTAAAAATAAAAGAAACATAATAAAATTAAACTCCAAATTTTGGAGAATTGGAGATCTAACAAAAATAAACTCCGATAAACTCGGACTTTTTGGCAAAAAGTAAACTCCGAAAAACACCCTCATAATTTTAGAAAAATAAACTTTGGAAACACGGAACCCCGATTATAGTAATTTAAAGCTAAAGGTCATTGGCAATTTTTTTTTGCTATTCCTACCAGCAACTTGCTGCCTTAACAGTTTGTTCCAGAGGCAATGTTTGGGCCGAGAAGACTGTGGTGCCTCGCAGTGTTGTGAGCAGCGCAGGGTAGCGCAGTGCACAGATTTTGCTTGCTCGTGTCGACGGTGGTCACACTGTAGCAAGGCCACGGGAGAGAGTGCCAGCAGTGGTCCGTGCTTTATTTGTGCAGCCTGTGAATGCGACAGCAAGGGCTCCCTGGGCAATTCGTGCGACAACGCGGGCAAGTGCCACTGCCTGGCCAGCTTCACGGGCCTGCGATGCGACCAGTGTGCCCCGGGCTACTACAGCTACCCAGACTGCAACCGTGAGTGCTTCTCTGCGATACATATAAGGGTGTAGGGGGGGCTTGAAATGGACTTTGCAAATCATTCTTTGTCGGCTTTGCATTCACATTCAAATTTTGTGAAAATTGAGGTCTTCAGTCTTCTCGCTCTAAATATTACGGACAAACTTCTCCAGCCAAGAGCTTAAGACCCCGGATTTTCTTCACCTTCTACGTAAAGCATTTGATCATCTTTGGCACAATTTAGATATCTTTCGAGCTGTCTCGCTGGAAAAGCATAAAGGTGAAAAGCGGTGCCTAAGAACTAATTGAAAACTTTCGTATAGGTGCCATTCCAAGGATAGGTGGGTTTGACAGGCTATGCCAACCTTTCACGAATGTTTTAGCCCTTTGATGCATAAAAACTATATTCTTTTGTCAGCCCCCGTAAGATTTTGTTTTTAGGGTGTTATATCACACTGGAAAGACAACTTTGAGCTCCACTGAAATAATCTACTGCAACGCAGTGATGGAAGTGCTGCGCCAATTGCGCCAATTTGCGCCAAGGACGCAATCCTGCTACATGTAGCGCCAAATTGTTATTTTACCGAAGAATTGCGCCATGCCTGCGCCGAGATGAGATGTAGCAATAAAAAATAGAAACTGAAGTCTTATCAGAGCGCGTGTCGGTACCACGGTATTTTCCGCGCCGCAACTGTTACGCAAACCGAAACTGCGAGGGCGCATTATCATCATCATTGAAAGGAACGTCAGCAACATCTGAGACCAAAGCCGCAGAGGCTAAGCGAAGAACCATCTCACTGAGCTGCCTATTTAAAAAAAAAAGAAAAAAGGCCGAGCTTGTGAATGTTTTCAATGTTGGCCCGCCCTGTTCCCGAGCGCTAGCTGCAAGCGAAGTCAAAGCTAGCGCGAGCCCAATGCTGTGCATTCCTAAGTCGCGCACAGGCTCGTGCAGTGTGGGCACCGTTACAAGCTTCATGCGCGTGCTTGCAGCTTCAGATGCGCTCGCACTGAAGCTGAAACGAAGTCTAGTTGAGTTGCACCAAACTCTGGATGTAGTGCTGGTAAAGCCTTACCGTCCTTTTCAGAGCACAAAGCACTGCGCGACTGCGGTGTCTGCTCCGCAGGTGTCGCTTCTCTGCACCGCGTCGGTGCATGCCAAGGAGCGCACTCAACGGGTTAACTCGCCATGATCCGATCGTGACTTCGCCAGCACATCGAAAATGAATCGTAATTTTTGAAGCGAATATCAGATACCGCAATATTTGAAGCTGCTGCCCGAAAGATAACTATAATCTGAACTAAAACATTCCACAACAGTAAGGGTCGTTAGATGCTGCTGCAGATACCTTTAAAGAAGTGCAGGGTAATAAAACTAAATATCCTGTACCATCAGAACTCAGTGTGACATATTTAATTGTATTTTTTTTATCTGATGAGCAGATAAACTTTATTTTAAAAAAAAAGGTTTTTTCTGTTTACTTTGTTGAATTTGATATATCCTGTCTTAAAAAGGCGACAGACGCTGTGTTCCAACAGGGATGGGCTTTAATAGCACAGCAGCATTATTTCAATTTCAAGTAATATGCCAACATATGCCGGACCCTGCTCCAAAAGGGCCACTACCTGCTCCAAAACAACATTTTGCCTGCTACAAGGCCTGCTCCAAAAGGTCAAATGGCACTTCCATCACTGGCAACGCTACGTAGTTCAGTTTAAATGTGACGCTTGCGAAAATGTTGCTTGTTTGCTAAAACTTGATCATCTGTGCCAGGCCCCGTACGTGAAAAATTGCCTGGATGGTTGAACCGGTGTTTTGCAGCACTGGTCTTTATTCAGCATTATGCGGGACATATTCAGCATTATGCGGGACATTGTGAACAGACCAGATTGCTCAGCCTGAAGATTGAATGTGTAATAACTTGCGGTTTTGCAATTTGTGATTGATTACGTAAATGAAGAAAAGTGGCTTTCTTTTCAAAAATACAGTGAGTGTGCAAGTGAGCTGGTGGATGTTGGTTGTGTTGAAAATTACCCGGGACTGTGGTGAAAGATGGGAAACCTAAAGGTTTCCCATCTTTCACTCTGTAACAAAGAATGGTGCTGTGAGGTCGGTTATCAAGTGCTAGATTCGTGGCTGTATAGGAATTGGAGGAAATAAACGCAGTAGCTAAGTTTGAGACATTCCTTTTCTTGTGTCGCACAGTCTCATGTAATTTTAATCTTGACTTCCTAATTTTTGGTTTAGGCAATTTTGTCCTTCAACATTTCTGCACCGTCTGAGCTCACACTAGTGAGAAGTTGGCACGAAGGTCCTCTGATGCTTCAAATCTCGTGAGAACTGCTGCGCCCTGGAGTGAATGACCCTCAGTGTGTCCCCTGCAGCCTGTGGCTGCGACTCGTACGGATCCGTGGGACTGTCGTGTGGGAGCGACGGCACCTGCTTCTGCAAGCCCAGCTTCGACGGAGAGAAGTGCGACCGCTGCAAGAAGGGCTTCTACAACTATCCCCTCTGCGAAGGTATCCACACTGTCAACACATAGAAAATTGTCTCGGTTGTGCTTCTCTCGTAGCATCATAATCTGCTTTGCCTCTGTTTGTTGTCATCTTTTTATGTGTCTCATTGGTCTGATATAGCCGTGTACATGGCTGAGGGGGAACGCTACTTCATACCTAGGGTTTGGAGTTTTCGGTTAAAACCGATAAAAAACGATAAAAGTACGCCGAATCCATTTTCTGAAATTCGGTTTTAACCGGAAAAGGTCAGTTTTTTTAGGGCCGCGTCAAGGTGGATGGGGGGAGGGGTGGGGGGGAGAGGGCATTGCAGGGTTCAACCTTGTGTGATGTCTTCTAGATTGCCCTCTTCCAAGGTTCAATATTCAACAAAAGAGGTCTTGGATTGGCCTTCACGGGACATCTGTGTCCTTTCTGTGATCGGGCTTAGTGTGTCAAAGTCTCGGTCCCCCAAAAAATGTTTGGATGTGGGCTAGTATAATGTTTTATCGCTTCATGCACTTCAGGGGACATCCAGGAAAGCCGTTAATACCTTTCTTAACACCCTCTCTCAAACTTCCCTGTGGTTGAGAACATAAATAAAATGGATTTGTTTTGCCATTCCGCTGGTCACTGTACGGTCATCACCTCAGACGGTCACGTCGTCAGAATGGGAAGGAGAAAGAAGCGCGCGGAAGGTTATGCCCGCAAATTTCGCGATTTTGAGGTGTATCCTGACGGAAGTTGTAGCGAAGACCAATTATGTATATGTGCCGTTATTCTTTGAGTGATCACAAGTATCACAGCTACAAGGATCATCTGATCCGGTGTCCGATGGTGTTTTTTTTCATATTCATTGAAAAAAAAAGGTAAACTTTCATATTCACCGAAAAAAAACGAAAATTAAATTTTAAAATAGACACCGAAAAAAGTATGCCGAATTTTGAAAAAATAAAAACCGTAAACGCGGAACCCTATTCATACTTGTAATGATTTGTGTTTACTTTTACCCCCAATGTTAAAACGCTCGAACATTCTAGGCCGGATGTTTGAGATCCCGAGGGTAATAGATAAGGGGCCCAGCACGGCCTTGCCGACTCCCTCTCGCTCCAGCCAGCTGTCACGCCGACACCTCGATGCTCGCTTCTGCTTTTTCGGCGATCTTTTTTTTTGTTTTATTTTACTTCTGGCGCAAGTTTGCGGATAAATCCTTTATTTTCGGTTTGACGCTTGTCTATCCTTTTTCATCCGTGACAATATCATGTGCTCAAACTCAGTCCATTACTATAACGGACAAATTGGCATAAGGTTTTCACATTCTTGCTATGTATCATGACTGACTTGAACTTGCTTATTGGCATCACTGTAATTGACATTAACACTTTTTTGTTAATTCCACGAGCTAAGGTTTTCGAAAATGCAGTTTTTGTAGTTCTCTAGCTCTTGTTTGTTATCTTTATATTGACATATTCAACAAAAATACACAAAAAACGCATTATTCGTTGTGATGGTGAGAGTGAATGACAGAATGGAGTTCGGACCACGCGCTGTCTCTACATAAAAAAGAGGTGTTGTGGTACGTCTTTTCTTAAAGGAATCTGATTTTTACGGCAGTCATTTTTATCTGTAATGTTGAAAGAGCTTTTATATATCTCTGCTTGTCAAGACCAGTGTTTCAGCGATAAATATTTTGAGCAAATTTAAGACGAAAAACCTAAATATTGCCATTTGGGCTTACGTTCACACTCTGTCGTACCTAGTCACCCATTGCGAGCTTCCCAATACAAACTTCAAAGCCGAATCTTGAATTTTTCATTGTGTACTTTTTCTGCCTTACTAGCTCAGTTTTGTATGAACATAGCGTGTACACTGTGCGACACTGTTAGTGCGAATACACCATCGGCACTTTTTTTTGCTTTTCACTTCAATCACGTACCGGCGGCCACTATATTTTGCCGTTAGGTGAGGGCCCCAGACGAGTCCTTTCCACCACACTAGTAATTTGTATCATGCTCTTTCGATTCTAAAAGACAAGAAAAACTGCCAATTCTTTGTTTTCTCTAACAGTATCTTGCAGTGTACATTAAGCTATTTTACGTAACAGTTTGTAAATGTTTTTGCCCCTTCAATCTGTAAGGCATCCCACGGATGTTTTTGAGAATTACTAAGCTTGTTGTCTGCGAGGGTGTCTCAAGGGGAAGGGGGCGTGGCTTCCCGCAGGCTGCAACTGCAACCCGGCGGGGATTCTGGCGACGTTTGGCGGCTGCGGCAGCCTGACGAGCGGGGAGCTGTGCGAGTGCAAGGAGCGCGTCACGGGACGCATCTGCGACCAGTGCCGCCCGCTCTACTGGAACCTCAAGCCGAGCGACCCGCAGGGTTGCGAGGGTGAGGCTCGGGTGTAGTCTGGCATAGAGACACCGTATACACTTTTGGCGTCGAGGTCAAAAGCTTCTGGAGGCGACATGACACCACGCTTGGTCCCCTTCGGGGCCCCGGCGGTGACCAGAACAGCTGTTGGCGCCAAGTCATTTCTCCTTTTCGTACAACGGCGTCTCTTGGTTTTGGTCATCGTTGAGGGCATATCCCTCCACACTTCTGGCGTCACCTCTCGTGGCCTCATGTCGCGTCCAGGAGCTTTCTGCCGCCATAGTTTTTGGAGTGTCGCATCTCTCCTCCCTTTGCCGACAATTGTTTTGTTTGTGTTTTGTTGCGGTTGACAGTGCAGTCGCCATATTGGGTTTCGAGAATTCGGTTCAAATGGCAGCAACTCGCCATTCCGCTGAAGGCATGTCTCATTAATGTTAGCGTCTTTGAATCTGCACGTGGAATTGTCCACTTAGCCATTCTTATCTTTATTGATCTCTGAAAAAGAACTCGTCCTTCCTTCCTTTGTCTTGTTCTCAAAAATGACTTTTCAATACTGCCACCACTGCCTAAATTTGGCGTCATGAGTGATGGCATCTGGTGGAGGCAGTGCAAACTCTGTGCACTCATGTGCCTGGCTTTTTCTTTTGTCTAAAACAGCATCATTTTGTTTTTTAGACAAAAGAGGAAAACAGTGTTTGTAACTTCCGCTGTCAGAAATCGGTAAAGAATGGTTGAGGCACCAGGACCACCTGTCATGACGTTCCTTAGGGTCAATGCAAGGAGGTCAGCCTGAACATTAGACAAATGCAAAGAGAGAAAACAAACATACAGACCTCTCTGTGTTTGTCTAATGTTCAAGCTGACTTCCTTGTATTGACAAGTACCAATTAGCTCAACCTAAGCCTGTTATTCAAGCCTTACGGTGTCGGGTATCGGTTAAAGAAAAGCATAAAGAACCCAATTCTGCTTGCTCGCATTTGAGGGGAGGAGATGCACTTGGTCAGGTTGTGGTTTTCTTGGCAACATTATGAAACCATCCAAAATCTGTGCAGCACCCCCATGCTCTTAAAGTTAATCTTGCCTTTTGTTAGAGACTGCACTAGAAGAATGGGGACAAAGTGAAGCACAAGTTCTCAAAACTTTCTGACCTTGAGGAACCTTTATCTGGCTCGACTGAAGACCAAGGAACCCCTCCTTATGCAATAAAGCAGCACAAAAGCCCACAGGCCTTCTAAACAATCATGCACTTACTAGATAGTGCTTGGCTCATAGCTAAGCATCAATCAATGGCTCAAATCTGCCTACTTAATCTGGAAAGGCACTTTACTTTGGGACAAGTGCGGTCGAGGAAATTGGGGAGCTTGAGAGTGCTCTGGGGAACCCTCGAGGGTGCTCTGGAGAACCCTTGGGGGTGCGCCAAGGAACTCTTAAGGGTGCTCTTGAGAACCCTCGAGAGTGCTCTGGAGAACCCTTGGGGGTGCTCCAAGGAACTCTTAAGGGTGCTCTTGGGAACCCTCGAGAGTGCTCTGGAGAACCCTTGGGGGTGCCCCAAGGAACTCTTAAGGGTGCTCTTGGGAACCCTCGAGAGTGCTCTGGAGAACCCTTGGGGGTGCTCCAAGGAACCCTTGAGGCTGCTTCTGGAACCCTTAAGGGTGCTCTGGGGAACCCTGTTTGAGAACCCACGCTTTAAGGTACAATGCCTCAAAATTGGAGCGCTCGAGGTGGTTTGCTAACGCCGCCGTTCCCTCCCCTTGCGCAGACTGCGAGTGCCACTCCCCGGGCACCCTGGGGGGGCTGCGGGTGTGCGACGGCCAGAGCGGCCAGTGCCTGTGCAAGCCCAACGTGGGCCAGCACCAGTGCACAGAGTGCCTCGACGGGACCTTCCACCTCCAGGACCAGGACCTGCTCGGCTGCCAGGGTGGGTCTTGGCCTCTGGGCCTTGGCATTTTACTCCCGTCTTCTGTAGATGGGCATCCAGGGCAGTGGGGTGCTTTCGGTCGCTGACCGGACGGCAACCTTCTTTTCCTCACTGCTTGTCTCATACTGTACTTTCTTTTGTAGTTATCCTCTCTCTATTTCACTGACTGTGCAGGTATTTGCTCGCGAACTTTTTATTACTTGTTTATTTATTTATTGCAATACCCTCGGGGCCGAAAGGGCATTACAGAAGGTAGTGGGCAACTGAACACAGTAAAAAGACATACATATGAGTTGAACGCGGTTACGGGATTTCAAAAGTTATTATTAATGGTAGTTTTAAACAAATCTAACGATGGTATTGATATTATAGATGCAGGCAGGTGGTTCCACTCTGATGATGTTCTAGGTTGGAAGGAATCGTTATAGGCTGAGGCCTGACAGTGAGGAATGCCAACTTTGAACTGATGGTCGAGGAAGAGTGTTTCTTTTAGGAGAGGATTAGTATGATATATTTTGTAGAGAAGACATAGAAACCTATGGCACAATAAAAGAAGAGGTAAAGAGAGGTTAATTTTCATGAATGAAACACTGGGTGTTTGATGATAGTTGGTTATTATAATATGAGCACTGCAATTTTGAAGTGACTCCAGGTTAGCTGTGAGGGTGGTCTAAACAGGACACCAGATTGCAGCAGCATTATTTGAGCACAAAAAGCTTCAGGGAGACGGGGGCTAAAGGAAAGTGATATGTCAAAGAACAAAGCTCTGCCCAGAGGATATACTAATGGGTGTGCAAAAGGAGCATTGTCTGCTAGTTGTAGCAATGACTGCCTTGTTTTTCCTGCGACTGCCAGAGATCCACCAGTTCTTTACAAAGCTGAACTTGGCCTCTGAAACAAATGTACACGCCTAATCATGCTGACAAAAACCTGTGTTCACAGAATGTGCTGCAGAAACCACACTTCCATGTGTGGTTTGTGCTAGATCTTTAAATCCTTTAATCTCTCTTTTTTTTTTTAACCTTTTGTGATGTTAGGTGCTAGCCACCATAAAGGATGCTGTCTGCTGGGGAAAAGTTGGCTGTACACAATTATTTATCCTCACTGTTTTTTGCACCTCCTTTCATATGTGGTAGGAGGCATTTTAGTTGACTTGTTCGCTGTATTTTATTTTTGTGAATTTGGTGGCAATTTGTGTTAGAGGGCAGCTCCACTCAATTCAGGAAATTTCAAAATTATGAGTGATTTCACATTTAAAAGCACCAATAAAAGCCACTACATCATTTGCTTCTCAAGAAATGGGATATATTTTGTGAAATCTTACTTTAAACATGAGCAGACACTGAAACCAAAACTTTGGCTCCGTCAGGCAACATTGGCTTCCGGCCGCCCAAAATATAGCTATTGCGTGGTACGTGCGGTCACATAATCTTCTACGCAACAATGGGCGGGATCAGGGTAAGTAACTTAGGACGGGTGTGTGCAAGGTGCAAGTGTCTTCTGCACTGCAGTCTTCACCACGTTTTGGTGTCTACGATATCTTACAAGGTCTGCATAACTGCGGCATCAGTCTGTGCACGTAGTGTGTACAAAACTCGCGAGAGTCAATGATTGCGGCTGGCGAGGCGATGATGACGACGGTTGAGACGTGTCAGACGGCGGTAACAGCAGGCTGGACGGCTCTCCCAAGGCTGAGAAGCGGGCTGCGCAGGCGTGTTTAGCCAATCACGTGGATACCGCCGAGCACCGAGCAGAGACGCTGGTGACGTCCCCCATTACGCTTGCCGGGGGAAGTAAAAACAAACAAAAAGTAGACTTCGTTTCAGCTTAAGTCCTGATGCAGCCGACGCTACAAGCTTGAGCATGTGGCCCCGAACGGTACTTGCACTGCTTGAGCGTGCGTGCTTGGCAGGAACGCTGAAAGCCTGCCAAGACTTCAGCTTAAACAAAGTATTGCAATATTGATGACGTTTAACTCAATGTCGGCTACGACTGCGCTGTCAACAGTGCCTCAATACGCCCGTTAGAGTCGCCCAATTTTGGCAACTTGGCACTTTCCAAAGTCAGCCAGACCGTTTAAGAAACATTTAGAGAGAACTTGGTCGTAATATTTTACGTGTGGCCTTCGTAGAGAATACTGAAGAGGACTGCATTGTTTTTTCAAAACTGAAGCGTAGTTGTCGTTTAAGCATAGGCATAAGTAATAGTTTGGCAACACTGTGCCGCTCCTTTTGTGTTGCGCAGACTGCCAGTGCGACGTGGGCGGAGCGGTGGGCAGCTCGTGCGACGCCCGGAGCGGGCAGTGCCAGTGCCGGCCCCGCATCACGGGGCGCCGTTGCTCGGAGCCCCTGCAGGCGCACTTCTTCCCCACGCTGCACCAGCACAAGTACGAGGTGGAGGACGGACACACCCCCAGCGGGGTCAACGCCCGCTTTGACTTCGACAGCGGCCTCTTCCCGGGCTTCTCCTGGAAGGGCTATGCCATCTTCTCCAACATTCAGGTGAGAGACAAAAATACTCTACTCGCTACAGTGCAATCCACTTATACCGATACCACATAAAACAATGTACTGCTTATAATGATCAGTTTCTAGGGTTTCTAGTTCAGATACAGTGCTAACCTTTTAAAACGATTGAATTTTCAGGTTTTTTAATTATCGTTATAAGTGGATTGCACTGTACGTTGTACAGTCATGTGTCGTTAATACGAACCCCATTAAAATGGATGCCCCCTTTATATAGGCAAGGTTTTCTAGGATGAATTGGGTAAATACACATTTTTTTGTCTCGTTATAATGAACAACTCGCAATGTTTTGGGGAACGGAGGCGTCCCTATGGACGAGACAGCACTGTTATACCATATAACCTTACAATCTGTTACGGGAGAGTCTGTATAAGAAAAGACACAAAAATGTGCTGGATTATGGAACTGGTCTTAGCTGGATCCGGCTGGGACCAGTTTCATAATGCAGCTGCGGGTGAACTGTTAATATATAATTATAGCAAGAGTGACATTGCAGTGATTCATCAGCATCACATGATATGGTGTGTTGCATCACATGACGCTTCGCATGACGACGTTGTTTGGAGCACCACGCAACACGACATGCAATGTCTTGTTATTATGTCGCCTGACATGTGTGGTCTCAGATGCCTCCAGCTGAAAATCAGACAATCTGAATGGATCCAGCTAAGACTGGTTGCCTAATCCAGCTGAAAGTGGACTGCATGGTTTTCACCTGGGACGGGACCAGCACCTGGGAGCTCTCAACAGCGGTGTTCATCTTAATGTGGGCATTACCCCGATCCTTTAGCACAGTTTTCTCTCGCAGGTATGCGCAAATCACCAAACTTTAGCACTGAAGTTGGTACCGTATTTGAATCTCTGAGAACTAGGAAACTGTCCATTTGCTTGTTGGGTCTGACTGAGTCTTACTCTATACTTGAAATGGAACGGGCCCAAGACCAGGGTGTAAGGTAGACAGGTGGGGAAACGAGAGTCAGATGAGCGACCGGATTGTGTCCCCCTCGGTTTTCTCTTTTTCTGTGGCGCCATCTATGTGGAGCACCGCAAACTCTCACTCCGGGTGGGCGACCGGTGGCGACCAGCTAAACTGACGGAGATGGTTTCTCGTGGATTTTCAATGGGGGACTGTCGTGCTCTCGGTTTATTTTGCGCACTCTCCCGTAGAGTTGCACGCAAATCCGATTCCGACTTTTTTTCCTCTCGCCGCAGCACCATCTGTCGCAAATCGGGGGTACCCGCAAGCAGACAAGTACACAATCCGGTCACGGCGCTGCGGTAGGCTTCTATGGGCCGTTTCCCCACCTGTCTATCTTACACCCTGCCCAAGACTAAGATCGTTTTCCACCTTGCCCTATTCGCACTGCTTAGAGGGCATCTACATCAGTATACAAAGACACAATTCTTGACAGTATAATGCAGGGACTAATCCTAATGCTATCATTTATTGAGCATATAGGGAGTATTCACTGGCGGCCATAGCTGTGTGCGCGACTGCTGAGCGCGTGCTGATTGCGAGCTTCCACAGTCCTTTTGCAACGTGCATTCCGGCCCATGAAGAGTGCCGGTCTTAGCAGCCTATTGATGTGAGCTCGTTCGGAGCATGCGCTCTAAACAGCACCCACAAATGTGGCGTCCAGTGAATACTCCCTATAGGTATACAGTGTAGACCGCATATAACGTATGTCTGGGGAGTCGCGAAAATCCGCACTATAAGCGGTACCGCACTATAACCAAAACATCAATTTTTCAGGCCAAAATACATGCCATGAGACAACTTACCTTTGTAAAAGAATTTATTTTATGTTAGATGAAAAAATAAGCTTAGTTTGAGGAAAGTCTTTATTTCAATAGACTAGTACAGTTATGTCTCAAGTGCGTCACACATTTTAAAAGAAATTAGCGGCTTTTGCCTGGCGCAGCCTTTTAATGGCGTCGCGGGTTGCGGACGGACGTTGCGAGCGTTCAGGATTGCTAACCCTAATCACTTTTCTCCGGAGATGAAAACGCGTGAAAATTCGTATCCTTCATACGCTACGCGCCAGTAATACCTTGAACTTGAGCACACGCATGAATTGCGCCAAATAAGAAATCCGGGCGATGTTCGAGGACACAAATGCTTAGAAATCACCACTGTAGTCGAAGTAAACAAACACGACGACACGGGCGTTTTTGCCGTCTTGAGAGCGCCGCCACGACATCGCCGCACGAGTAGGTGCTGGTGCTGCCCCCGAGCCGAGAGCCCCGCTTCCAGGGGGTGGTGGGGCAGGACGGGGTCACTGCCCTCCCCTTCGTGCTGAACCCCGGCCGATGGACCCTTTCCATCAAGGCCCCCCGGCCCGTCTTCCTGGTACGTAGCGGATGCGTGGTCCCTGCCTGCCCGGGACGCGTCTTTGGCCGGTGTACTTAGCATCCTGTCCCTCCCACGCAGTGAAGTGGTCCCGAAGTGGCTACAGAGTATGTCGCGGGAGCTGGCATGTCACGTTGTCGGACGTTGCAATCCTGGCAGTTGGTCGTAGAAGTTTTGCAAAAAGAGGCAAGCGAGCGAGGGTGGCGTCGTCGTCGTGGCATGCCAACTCCTGGCTGCTCAAGCGTCTGTGGATTGTCAAGCTCGTGTGCGACCTGCTGTAGAACTCCACGGCTGCGACGCCGCCGGGGGTCACGGCAGGCGATGGCGCGCCACTTCTGCGATGTCCTCAGTCAGAAATTGAGAGAGGACGTGTGAGGATGCAGTAATTACACCAGTCGGAGACACGTTCTGCCACCATACCCACGGGGAGGAAGGCTGCGCGTCGGCCTGCCGCCTTGGTGGTCTTGAGGCAAAGCACCGGCCTACGGATCCCCAAGTGGCAGGTCCGAATCTCGGCCGAGGTCCCTGCAATTTGATGGAGGCTTATTGCTGGGAGCCAACATTTCGGTTGCGTGTAAAAAGGTCCCCGGGCAGTTGAACTCGATCCTCGGTTATTTAGTACGCTTAGGCGTACCGAATGCCCTTCATTGGTTTGGCACGTAAAACTTTGATTTGATTCGCTGGGTCGGCCCCCCGGAACGTGGGAGTGAGTGTGGCCCCGCATTCCCAGGACTACATGGTGCTGCTGCCCGAGGCCTTCTACGAGGCGACGCTGCTGCAGGAGCGGGTGCGCCACCCGTGCCTGCGGGGGGGCAACATGGCGGGCCCTTGCCGCCAACTGCGCTACCCGGCCCTGCCGGACACGGCCGTGCCGGTGGCCGCCGCCCAGGGAGCGGACGGACAGGGTGCCCCCGTGCAAATTCTCGACGACGCGGACGTCCTGGAGGTACGAGAGCTCGGCTCGGGCCGTGGCTTGAAAAGCTTTCTTGTGGATATCTCCAACTCGTGTGCTTTGTCTGAGAACCGTGTGGCAGCACTTCAAATGACGCTTACAATGTAGGTAGGCGTCAATAGTAGGTAGATAGTAGGTAGACCTCAATGTATCTACCGGCCCTGGGCCGGTTTGCTGATCAAGGTGGGTATCGCTCTCGACGGGTTAACCACCCGGAAGAGGAATTTTGAAGTCACTACGCGGGGACAAGAAACCAGGGTATCTAGCGCATAGGTGTACGGCTGCCGTAATTTCCTTCCCTCTTTGAATACTAAAGTTTGATTCCAGGCACAAACACAGGAACGAACTCGATTATGGCCGCCAGTGAAGGTTTCGGTGTCCACGGTCCTCCAGAATCGATTCGACAAACGGCGTCGACCCACACCCTCCTCAACTCTGAGTTTTTGAGGAACCGGTGAAAACACAAGCTTGGGTTGCGCAGCAGGTTGTTTGCACAACCCACAGCTTGGCAAGGAGTGCTCGGCATTGTGCAACGATGCCAGTCCCTTGGGCTCCTCGCACTTCGGCAGCACGACCCGATTGAGCGAGCAGGGAGTCGAGAATCTTTGTGCACGGTCGCTGAGGAGCACTTACAATCAACAACCACTAAAGCGTAACATAACGAGCAGAAATCTTACGCTGGGACAGCTGAAAACAAAGCAGAAAAGCATGGTAAGGGAAGTGGCAATACGAACAAGTAACCTGCTTGAGTGCGGACGTGACGACGGGGCCCAAGGTTTCTTGGGCCCCGACGCCAACTCGCCGAATGCCCGAGGATAAGCTGGTGGTAACATCTTTAATATCGGTTTTAGAGTGGATCGCACTTTCTCATTAGCGTAATATTTTGGCAGTGCTCGTATTTAGTCTCCGTGAATCGATACCAGTCACTTATTTTAGTTCGACAACTAATTCGAGTTACCCTTTAAGGGAAGACATGGGTCTTTGGCACTAAAAACTCCCTAAAATATCATAGTTTTGGAAATTACTATTTTAAAAATGCAGCTATTTTTTTTTGTGATCTACCACTTTTTTCATTTTTTAGACCAGTATTTGAGCCATGATATAATTTTATAGTACCGCTGCGGGCTGAATTTGCATTGAAGTTCGTACTAAAACAGTGCTTTCTTAAGAGGGATTCACCGGCAATTTATTTGTAGTCTCTTCCTTCTAGATGGTGCTAAACTTTTCCGGAACAAACGACCTGCTCCCAGTTGGGTATGCAGCTCAGGGTTGGCTTGGGACACAAGTTGTTGACCGTCGATTTAGGCGAGCTGTAGATATTGTTCGCGGAACATGAGCCAGTGATGTAGAACTGGCTCCAAAGTTAGAACCACGTTTCAACCATTTGAATGCACCTATTTAACGTGAACGCCACATTTGTCGATTGCGTTGTGCATTGGTTGTATACGCTGGTTGTCTTCATTTGCAGACAACCTCTGTACTGTCACAAGTTATGGAGTCGCCAGCACAACCGGCACCTTGATTGCATGTACCGGGCTCGTCTGGTGACAACAAATAGGAGGCAGTGCGTTGCGATGGAGTTTAGCAGCGAGAATTTCGCTGTTAAACTTCGCTTCGTGCAATCCATTCTTTAGACGTGGATAAATGATGACTATCGTTTGATCATGTACAAATTGCAATCGTAGGCAGAGAAGGACTTTTGACCGGTACAGTTTTCAATGTTCGTACTTATGCATGCATTACTCGCTTTCTGTTGCAACGAACATGCGCATGCTAGGCCATGAAGATCGCGAGCTGAGCTGTGTGGTGTTCAATAGCCGAGTAGTTTGTAAACAAAGGGCTTAAAGCCGGTGCAGTGCTCAATATTCGTGCGCATGGTGGGTGCTTTGCTCGCTTTCCGAATCAATGAATAAGCGTGTGCTCGGCGGAAAAGATAGCATGCTGGCTGTGATTTTGTAAACATCGGAACGGTATATAAGCATCTGTCAGCGTCTGCTCTTGCACGCTATATGGAGCACAAAAATTTAACGAAAAAGAGAACACATCCTTAGCTTCTTATATCAAAATGATAACAATGCTTTCCTTTTGGCTTTTTATAAATATGCATATAAATGTATATACATACGCAGTTATCCCGTGTTGTAGCTGTGTATGCTTCCATCACTGTTCCGTTCGCAGCAATATAACCTAGTTTGGACACAGTATAGCCTACAAAGCAGTTCTTTTTTGCGTCATAAGACCCGTGATCCCCATCATTGTGGCGGTCGTCCCCAGGAGCTGCACAGCGGGCCCATGGCTCACCTGGACGAAGACCACGGGTCCCTGCGGCTGGACCTGCGAGTGCCCAGGGCCGGGCCGCACGCCCTGGTCTTCTTCTACCACTCGCTGGACAATGACGGCTCTGTGGCCGCAGACCTGGTGCTGTCGGGCGCCGACCGGCTGGCCACGGGCAGGGCAAACTTCCACCACTGCAACTACAACCTGCTCTGCCGACAGGTGCGCTGCACGGGCTGCTTTGCTTCCGCCGCGCTCTGCACACTGCTCAGATGTTGTGTCCATCCCACCCATTCCATGGCTTGGTTCTGGTGCCGAGTAAAAATGGTGCCATCGTTTTTGCGAGATTCGTTTAGATATTTTGTGCCCTTTCAGCCTGTTCTTTCGCCGGGAGATCATCCTCTCATCTTGTTCGATTGATTACACAGTTTTATTTCTAGCACTGGCCTGTTACACAAGTTCCAATACAACACGTGTCTCTCAGGTCACATGTCATACTAAAAGAATGTGATGTGTAACCTAGTTTGGTGCATTTTGCACCATAAAACGCTTCATCATCAGGTTGCTTTGTTTGGAGGCTAACCTGCGGAGTTGATGGCCTTTCTTAGGGCTAATATGTCATGTGCATAATTCATTCCTTGAACATTGAATGACTACAATTACTTACCTGCATCACTTGTATCAGTTGTTGACTACACACTTTTGTCGTACAGCTATTGCTAACTATCAGTTCCTTATTGTTTAAAAATTGTACAAGGCCTCTCCGAAAAAAACTTTACACTCTTTTTAGTTACGAAAATTACCTATACACTCCGTGCGGGAACTATAGGGGGCGCTTTGAAAAACGCGAGCAGCGCCGCTAGCGGAGGAGCTGGCGTTCGACTGTGAGACGCGTTCAGCAGCCTGCGGCGCCTTTTCGCATGCCAAGCTGTGGCGGCGGAAGCGCGCACAGACGAAACTTTTGCTTTTTGAGCTGATAAGTTGAGGGTGACGTTGCATGAGTGCTGGGGCAGAAGGGCATTTAGCTGTTCTCCACTTCTTATATATTGAGTTTGAGTCGTAATTAGGGGTAATTTCTCTAGTTGCGGCCGAAAAAGGAGTTGGAGTAATTTTCCGAAAAACAAAGAGGGCCGCCACCTTAATTGATCCGAGTGGGAAATTTATTTCGCTCGTCACTGTAAACCTAGGACTGCTGCAAAGATGATATTTGGAGGCGAGTGAGATGTTCACTAAGTTTGTGCACGAAGAGTGCCAAGTTTCTTTAAGACAGCAGGTGTGAAAGTTATGTTTTTAACGAATAAAGAAATAAAGCTGTACGGGATATCCAATATTGGTCCCTAAATGTGCCTACCCGGTTACCACGGGGATGCCACCAGGGGGAACCACGACAACTGCCTCATCTGTGCCTGCCCGATCTCGTTGCCCTCCAACAAGTGAGTTCCAGTGACAGGAAATCGAAGACGACTGCTTGACACCCGCTTCTTTTTATTTCTTTTCCAGCTTCGCCGACAGCTGCGAAGTGTCTCCGAGCGGACAAGAGATTAGCTGCAACTGTAAGAAGGGCTACTACGGACCTCGTTGCGACGTGTAAGCATGACCTGTCTTGTTTTAACCTGTTAATGGGCCGAGGCATCTCGGAGTGTGTCGGAACAACTGCAAACTCGAGCAAAACTTTGGATGGACAAAACTGATGACCTATTGGTCTGTTGATACCTTCTATTGGCATAGGCTCATTGGCTGCTTCGGTCTATCAATGTATCATTCTGCACGTATTTGGTCTTTTGACATACGAGTCCCATGCATAGACGCACGACTGACGTCGCACCACTGCCATGACGCTGCTACGGGCGCAGATACTTTATGCGTGAATCTGGTTTCTGTGCACACGCAGTGCTCACACCTGGCGTTGGCAAACACGGACTTGTTTGTAAACACCCTGATGTTGGTCTATAGGCATTTTACCGAGAGTTTCACGAGAGATTCAGTTTCTCCTGGATATGTGCATTTTTTGAGCCTTAATTATTTTTCTTTCATGCATGCACGCTCTTTGTTGCACAGTCACAAAGCAGGCTCACAGAGTTTTGGCTAAATGAAAAAACCGGTCTTCCATGCAGCTGTGATGCGGGCTACTTTGGCGAGCCCGACATGATTGGCAGCAGCTGCAAGCCGTGCGAGTGCAGCGGCAACATTGACCCGGCCAACCCGGCCTCTTGTGACTCGGTGACGGGGGAGTGCGTGCTGTGCCTCAACAACACGTCCGGACCCGCCTGCGAACTGTGCGCTCCGGGATTCTACGGCGACGCCATCTCGGTCAAGGACTGTCGCAGTAAGCGCTTGCCTGCTCCAACTGACAGTCCAACTAGGGAATGGAAACATCTTAAATTAAGATGCTTCCCTTCGCTAGGGTGTGAGAATGAAACCTTTGTGCACTGTTACTGTGCAGATATTGTGAAGGATAGCGTATTTGCAGGTTTAGTATCTTACAAAGTGTTCTGTAATAGTGGCATCATCATTGGGTGAGAAGTTGCGGGACTTATGACGCAGGGGGTAATTTTTAGAGGTATCACCATTTAAAAAGAAAGAACCTGCGTAAGGGTTCTTTTATCTTAGAAACTAGGTTGCTCGAAATGTCTGTTGCAGTACATCGTAACGCCCATTGTGGTACATTGTAACATGAAATGTTGTAAAGGGATTACATACGCAGGCATTTACTCGCAACATTGCACTCGATCGTTTATTGTGTAAGAGGGCCCCGTAGCTTTGAAGCAACTGCATCCATTGCCGGCAGTGTAACGGGAGCCTGCGTGCTTTCTCTCGCAGAGTGCTCCTGCAACCAGTGCGGCATGCACTCCTGCAATCCCCTCCAGGGCACCTGCAACTGCCACTCCAACGTGGAAGGGAGCCTCTGCGACCGTTGCGCAGTAAGCTGCCGTAGTTGACCGCTCATCACCGCAATATCGCTGTGTCATCCTGCACCCTCTGGCAGTATGAGTGGTATACGCTGTCTCGTGGTGGCCTCCCATTTGGCCGAGTGAAAACTGTTCTGATGTTAGCCTGAGACTGAGGCAGGAAAAGAGGAAGTTTCAAAGTAGAAGAAAAAGGAACAGTCGAGGATACGTCTCTATGAAAACTGTAGTTTCATTGGAAGCATACAAATAACATTTTATCTTTTGATGGGAAAACAGCTTGGGAGTGACTAGGATCGTAGAAATTTTCAAATAATAGTTTCGATTAATACACTATTCAAAATTTGCTTCCAGGTGACTGTGATATTAATATTTCTTCAGTGTTGATGACGGCGGGTCAATCCCGAGTACTGTGTTTCTTGCCGAGCACTGGTGCTCCGTGGAGAAGCAGCACCCGCAGAAGGTAGCTCCGTGGGTGCTGTTTCTCCGGAGCGTACCGGTGCTCGGTAAGAAACCTGCTCAATGGGGCTATGCTGCCGCGATCAGCGCTTGGAAAAGTAAATATTGGAGTTGCGTGAGCTTTGTGAACGTTATCATCTGTGTAGCGGTAAAATGAAAAGAATTAGACTGTGCTTATTATGCAGGAGCATATATTAGAGGGCAACCTGCGTTTATCATTAGTGACTGCCTTTTCGTTGTACATAAAATACGAGATTGAAGAAAAGATTTTTTTTATGCACAAAGATGTAGTATAAATCCCCTCGATTACCGTAAAATACCGATCAAGCAGGTACTCAAAATTTGAAGATAATCGCGAAAAAATAGGGGATGGGCGCATGTGAGGTCATCAATTTTACATGTAGGGTGGTTCAAGTCACCAGGCTTGATCTAAAATGGACCGTAAAAATCGACTCCTGCACGTAGCCATGTAAACTTTTCGTCAAAGGTGTATTTCACAGGTCGGTTTTTTCTTGTAAAATTACAAAAGCGTAGCTCTCTTTCTGTAAACATTAAGGCCAAGAACCTTGCCAGGGTCTAAGGCAGGCAGCAACGCAGATGACAGAGTTCCGGTAGCGGGGTGTGTTTGGCATTCGTATTGATAGATGGCGCTCCCTCCTGATTGCGACGGCTCGCGACCACCGTGGTTTATTAAAATGAATATAATCTTTTTGAAGTGTACCTTCGGTTAAAAAATAAATGCAAACAATAAAAGCAAAACTTAAGTAAAGAAACGCGTCTGCATAACGGTGGCGCTTTTTCTGCCAACGGATTTCGTCTGCTATCTTTCGCTGGTCGGCTGCACCTTTAGGCACTGCTCTCCGACGCCATCTATCAATACGAACGCAAAACACACCCTGCTACTGGACTTGGTCGTCTGGGTCGCCGTCCGCCATAGACCCTGGCAGGTTTCTTGGCCCAATTTTTTTTACTAAAAGAGAACTACACTTTGTAATTTTACAAGAAAAAACCGACCTGTGAAACAGATACACCTTTGACGAAAAGTTTACATGGCTACATGCAGGCGTTGATTTATATGGCCCATTTTAGGTCGAGCCTGGTCACTTGAACCACCCTTATATATATGTCCTGTGCATATTTTTTTAGATATTTTAAATTTTGAGGGTAGGCGCTTAGTGCGGAATGGGTGGATGCACAGTATTCTACGGTAGGTATTTCGGGGTATCTCTAAAAGTTTAAAACCTTAGGCATTAAACTTTCTGAGGCCGCAGTCCATAAATATAGTTATATATGAATTTAGCTTAGAAATGGACTTCTAAGTGAAAGCTTGGGAACACCCTTATGAGTTCAGCAGGATTTTCGTTTAAGCATGGTGCAGTAGTGAAAGGCTCAGAGAAACTCTTCCATATTCGATTAGAAAATATTCGGCCAAAATCACTATCCGCATCAAATTCGCTTTGAACTCAAAATCCCCTCGTGCCTAGAGTAAACCCATGGAATCGGTATGATGCAAATGAGAAACAGATGTCTTGTGTCATCGTCAACGAGCATATGTATTGGTGCCGTGGCATACTTGTGTCGGAGTGCTTTCCCTAGTGGAGTAATTTTCGAGCTTATCAGCTTCTCATCTTATGACCATAACCTCTCTGTTTGTGGACCATTTAAAAAAATTCAAACGCCAAAAGATTTATCTCGTCGAACTGCATGTGTTAAAAAAAATGTGCTTCAAAAAACTACTTTCTTTTTACAGCGGAGCTGTTAAGGGCTAGTTTCCCCAGCATCGTGTTCGTCAGCAAACAAATGATGACACAAAACTCTGGACAGCTACCACCATCTGTGAGTGACGGTGGCAACCAGACAACTGGCTTGCCGGTTGTCTGGTTGCTACCGCCGCTCATAGATGGCGGCAACGTTTCCAGCCTTTTTACTCTGGTTTTCACCAGAGTGGAAAGGCTGAATTTCTGTAGGCGTCGTCTAAGAAGTCGTCCAACAAGTTGTCCTTGAGGTCGTCTGACCATAGTACAGCTTTGCTGGTCTTCCTTCTTCACCAGAGTGGAAAGGCTGAAAGTTTTTTATGTAACATTTGTTGAGAGCTGAAAAGTTTCTGTTTACGTGCTTCAAGAATGGTCAGTCGTGGCTTGATGGGACATATTTTCGGCCTTTGTTGGCTGCTGAAGATGCTCTCGAGTTGACCGACCGGGTTCTTTCTATTGCACCTCATTTCTGGGTTTCGGCACCAGATGAAAGGACTTCTGGTCGTTATTTTAATCGGCAGTAAACTTTTACGTGTCATTTCTGCAGTGAAGGAAGGATGTCAGCCAGTTGAAATGGTTGAAGCTCATGCTGCTGGTTTTGTTCCCAGTGGCTCTTTCCTCATCGCTGTTTTGCCTAGAAGTTCTAAAGTACCGGCGTGTTCTTCTTGGCCCGCCTTTTAAGGATGCTCAACATTTTGGGCGGACAAACCGCCCTTGGGCTTGCGGTGAGTGAGTGGGCGTGTGTCTGGCCGTGCAGCCCAACCACTGGGGGTTCTCGGAGTGCCGAGGCTGCCGCTCGTGCGACTGCAGCCTGGCCTCTCAGTCCAAGCAGTGTGACCTGGAGACGGGACAGTGCCCCTGCCAGCCGGGGGCTGGAGGGCCGCGCTGCGACGTCTGCGAGCCGGGCTACTGGCGCTATTCGGCCGACGGATGCATCTGTGAGTGGCTCTTTCGCGAGCGCCCACAATACCGGCGCATCTTCAATCGTGGCGTTCATTGCGCCTTTATTTCTGGTTTCCCGATATTCGCCTCTTGGTGCCGCCTCATGTGTTCGTCGTGTCCTCGTTTTTGGCTTTTCAATTTCCGCCTCGTGATGTCGCGTTTAGTTGCTGACTGTGATTTAAGCAGGGGTGAAGCGGCAGTTATGGTGGACGTCTGTTTTGCTGTAGGGTCAGTCGACGGAGACTCCGGCAGCCAGGAGTTGAAAGGCTGTGACAGTGGCGACCCGTTCGTAGCTTCGCCTTCTTTGCTCGCACTTTTGAGACCAACAGCGAGAATTGCGACCACTGGCGGACCCTGCCACTGCCTCCTGGGTTGTAATTTCTTGCCGCTTTTGTACCACTTTGCATGCTCGTGCAGTATAGGACATTAAACGCACCTGTTGGAAACTTGTTTCAGTTACTGTAGTGACAAGTCATTTATGGGTGCCTGTAATAGTATTAGAGGAACGCAACTATGAGGGCGTAACTATCGAGAAAAATTGTTTGTGGCCAGTGATTGAACTTTGATTTTGTGCAAAAACCACCTGTGGAGAATCCACTGTTTGGCGCTTCCCCCACTTTTTTTTTCCTCAGTCATGTATGATAACGATGAGGGTGCAGACCTTGTTATATTGTTGGATACTGTAAAGAACTTTATCTTTGCGAGCTCAATATTTAGTCATTTTTGGAGGCACAAAGTTTTGCGATTTGGAGTAAAATGTTATGGGAAAGGGGTGAATATTACCCCTTTCCCCATGGGGTGATATATTCGCGTAAAAGATGTTTTTGGAAATTGTTCAAGTTGCGAAATTGGCAAAAATTAGGTCCTCAAGAAAATCAAGTAATGTGTAGCGTTGAATGCCGAATAGTGACTGCGAGGGATTGTCGTTTGGCTCTAAAAAACAAGGTCAGATGGGTAGAGAGAGCAAGCTGGAGCAAAAAAGGCAGTTAGAGAATGGATTTCGTCGAAGCCAGTCGACCTGGCTTTCGTTAAACAATCTCACCATCACCAACAAAGTCGTCGGCCCAGGGGAGCGCTTCAATTCTCAATATGTATCTTAGAAGTAATAGGCTGCCTGAGTCAGATACATATTCATTAATAAATATATAAAATCCATAACGCACAATTTTATTACCACTGAAATGCAGAAAAACATGTCAATTTAGATAAACTTTCAACAAAAAGGTTCAGGGGACTGAAATGACCCCAAGGACTTCTTGAGTCTGACATCACATTCTTCTCTGTCCTTGTCCTCTGGTTTTGGTTCGAGCTTGCTTTTTATAGAAACTCTATAGAAAAAACATATTTGGGGTAGTGTCCTGGCATCATATTTCAGTGCTTTGCATGGAAAAGTAATTTTTATGGTTCGTCGGAGGGCGTTTCATGTGGCAGATGCTCTCCGAATGTCGTCCAACAATGTGCCTCGTGTTTCAGCGTGCAACTGTGCGGCCAAGTTTTCGGCGGGTGCCGTGTGCAACCAGCAGACGGGCCAGTGCCAGTGCCTGCCCGGCGTGGAAGGGGACAAGTGTGACCGGTGCCCCTACCGATGGGTCTTCGTGGAGCGCGAGGGCTGCAAGGGTGGGCTTCCATTCACCAGCCATGACAGGCTCAAATAGGGCGCCTTAAATGCGTGGTCACATTGTGAGGGTTTTGTGAATGTATGAAGAGTTCGCAATGTCATGTGATGTCATGGTGTGACGTGGCGTCACCTTGTCAAGTGACGTCAGGCTTCCTAATATCTGCACTACTGTTGACAATGTTCTCTAGGCTTGTGCACTGCTTTGTTGTACCACTGCCTCTAGTGGGAGGGGTTTTCTTTGCTGACAGTCAAGAGAGAGGGGGGGTCTGTCACAAAGTTTCAGAATCCTTGAACACAGAAAAGAAAGACGCGTCGTGTTATGTTGCAGAATGACCTCATGTCATCGTCCTAAGACAGATGCCTGCAGATGAATTGCACCCTATAGATTCAAAGAATAAGTGCCAGAAAAAAGGAAGCAAAAGGAGTAGGTGTCCTTCTGTGACAGAACACGTAAACGTTGCAACCAATCGTATAAATCAAAAGGTTAAAAAGATTTTTTTAAGGTTTGTCATAGGCTGACAACCTCTCTGGGTGGCACATATAATTCAACTGCTTTATTTTAATGATTAAAAAGCATGAGAGGACAACGGACACAGAAGGAGACACAGACACAGCGATAAGCACTGTGTCTGTGTCTCCTTCTGTGTCCGTTGTCCTGTCGCGCTTTTTAATCTTTAGGAATCACCAACAAGCCCAACTTTCTACTCTCGTCTGCTTTAGTTTTATTGCGCACATCACGTGTGGTAAAGGAACCGTTGCGCATTACAGCCAGTAGAATTGAAGAAGCAGTTAAAATATTTAGACTGAACTATGCGTGGTGCGATGGATGGCCGAGTGTGTTATTGCATACCGGCTCGTAGCATGAGGAGCGAATGCTCGTGCTGCAGACCCCAGGGATCCCGGGCTCAGTCTCCACCGCTACCCATTTCTATCTTTACAAACATCGTACCGACGTGCGGTCGTCTGTCACCATTGCGCAGTGCACGTTAAAGACCCCAGGTTGGCAGTTGTACTGCACTGGATAAATTTCTCAGCTACAGTTCTAAGAAATCTGAAAAGTCTACATTCCAGTCGTTCTGATTTACAGAGCGAGCTTGGCAAATGATGAGGCTGGATATATGTTAAGACTTAAAAAGCATTGTGCGCTGCGCGACTGGGCATGACGTTTCATCGCACCTACTGTCTCAGCAAAGACAGTTCTTTAAGCCTAAACATAGAGTTTAAGCTGGTTATAACAGACTTTGATTTTGACCGAGATTTCGGTCTGTTGTAAGAGGAGTATGTTGTATCAGATATGAAGTTGAGTCAATGGCATGTAAAGGAAAACCAACCGAACTTCATAGATCGGTATGTTATATCCAAATGTTTGTTGTAACGAGCTTAGACTGTATTTACAGCCTTGTCATTTACCGAGCTCTCTTTATGGATTGCAGCGATTGACTCACCCAAGTGCTTTGCAGGAAAGTAGGGACCAGATGTACATTGGGGCTGTCTTCACTTCTTGCCGTCTAAATGTGCACACAGCACAATTCACCGATGTGCGTTGCTTACGGACGCAGAGTGTGGCGAGTGCGTGCACGCCCTGCTGGATGACACGGACAGCCTGGAGCAGATGATCGACAACATCGGGGACGAGATGCGTGACATCTCCTCCACTTACCTGGCCAACCAGCGGCTGCAGCTCGTCAACCAGACTGCGCACGACCTGAAAGTGGGTCCCTCGTCTTTCTTTCAATTTATGGGATGTACTTGTATTTCCCCAAAGAACTGTAGTCATCAAAATTGGCGGCATGTTTGGTCAACCTCCCAATCGCATTTAAATGCTGTAGCTTTAAAGGTTAAGCGGTGCTTATAGTTTGGATGGTGCCTGGGGCAGGGTTTCTTATGGAAACGAATTGCATCACACCATTGTCTCTTTCTGACACTGAGCGCGCTTCCCTTCAGCACCCCCCGGATGCAAAGCCTTTGCACTGAATTTTCTGGGTCACCTAGAGAAGTGAAGCACGCTTTCTCGCTCTTTCCACCCCTCTGCTCTTCGTGCCACCTTACACCACCTGCTTCTGCTCCTTTCGTTTTTGCGTGCTGGGCTTGTAGCTCGGTCAGCACCGCACTCGGCTTCCACGCCGGTGGCGGGTTCAATCTCTGGCACCGGTCGCCGCTCTTTTTCGGAATCGTCTAGTGGTTAGAAACTGACCTACCTACACATTTTGTGCTTGGGCAGCTCCTGAGGTTGGCTGGCCCTATAACGCTAACGCCTTAAAAGTGCAGCTCCTTGCGGAGCATCAATTATTTTCTTCTTTATGTAGCAAATTAAAATATATCTTGGTGGCATTTAGATTAGCTGTAAATTATTTTATCAATTAAGACATACAAATTCCAAAGGCCAAGAGCATTGTTTCCTTCTTCCACAATCAAATCTTGTAAGAACTACCTCGCGCTACGTATGAACCGTGAGCAAAGCTTACTTTTTTCTTGAGTTATTGAGAGCAATGTTATTAGGTGCACTCAGGTGCGGAAGTTTGCGTAGGCGCTCTGGACCAGTTTCATGTAACATACCGTAAAATACCGAGCAAGTGTCATGCAAAGTTAAAGATAGCAAGTGGTGGTTTGGGCTGGTAGGTCTGTCGTGTACGAGAAAGCGGCACCTAATAAACGTAAGGAAAAAAATAGACAGAAACAGTACAGAGTGCTCCTGTTTTGTCTATCATTGCCCTGGCATTTATTTGGCACTGTTTTCTTGTACGGGAGATCATTTAAAAATATGGGGATGAGTGCTTGTTCGGTTTGAAAGCAGAAAAGCTACGTGGTAGGGCAGGTTTTTGTTTGATCCGATTGAACAGTATAGGAGATATATAGGGGTCTGGCAAAACCCTAATTTTCAAAGCAGACATGGCACTCTCGTCAAGCCTGCTCTACTGCATCGCGCTGTCTTCTTGAAGAGGCATCCAGTGTGGTGAAGCACTTCAGTTAGCTCGGTGGGCTCAGAAGTTTGTTGGGATGGACACTTCATATTTTCTCGGCTTATATTTGAAATGTTTCTGTAGTAAGGGGTGGGCACTTATTGAGACATGGGTGCATACTCGGTTTTGAATGCGAAAGCATTAACTGTCTCATGAAGCGAGCCGACGTCATCACCTTTGAAGCCACGCAAACGGCTCTTAAATGCTCTCCAAATCAAGCTAGCTCCCATTCGCCGGTTAGCCATGGCACCTTTTACGCCGTTTCGATCCCATTGGCTAGCGCACGTCGACCAGGCTCCCATTCGCCGGACACGCAGCGCCAGGTCAGCGCCAGCCGGCGCGCCAACACGCGTAGAGCAAGAATGATGCACATGCTTTCGCACTCACAACTCATAAGAAGTGCTTAGGTGTACCTCAGTTTTTTTTCTTGGTATTTCAGGCTTCAAATCTCACCGGATTTCATGGTGGACACCTATGCTCTGTGTATTATTGGTCACAAAGGCAGTGTTTTCCAGCTCGCTCAAATTTCCTTCTTATGTAATCGACTGCGTCTGATGGAGCAGCTGATGAGATAAAAGAGCTTCGGGTGGTACTCAGTTTTTATACATACCACTTTTTATTATGGCTAAGACGAGCCGGCGCTCGAGAAGTCGGCTTGTTGAATGAAATGGCTCCGGCATATGCTGCCGATCTAGTTCTCAAGGGGGAAAAAACGGAGTACTGTTGGGTTTAAAGGGATACTTCAACAATATTTGAAAGATTCCCGTTGTGTTCAAAAATAGGTTGAATATGATTCCTAATATCCGTAAATGACAATCGCACGTTTGTATATTGATTCTGGTGGCTGTATTTTTCGTTATAAACGGCCCACTCTGGCAAGCGCTCGGAGAAGGCCCAGCGGAGACCACGTGACATCCAACGCAATCGTGACGTAGGTCGTCTCAAGACGAGCAAAGCTACGGCGAGGCTGACGTCGAGAGGATGGCCTAGTCGTTCCAGCCACCGAAGCGGCTGCTTTTGTACGAATTTTGAGCGACGGGTTAATCTTCTATAATCTTGTGGGGGGACAATAACGACTACTGCGGCACACAAAAGGCATTCTCGGGAAGAGGGGAGTTCCTCCTTTCCCCCTTCTCTCGTCGTGGCCGGAGGCGAGACAACCTCCGTCACTAGCTGTCAAGGTTCCTAGACGGACATTACAAGCGAGGCGTTAGCGACATCCATCAGGTGCTCTTTGCTAATCGTTTAATTAGTCTTAAAATTTCTTTTCGAGCCTTTTTTACAAGATATTGGTATGTTCGATGTGATGCTGCTCCTTTGAACACATATAGACCAAGAAATGAGCGCCGAAATTTTGTTGTAGTACCCCTTTAAGCGACCCAAATACAGCCCCAATTCTTCAGTTCTGTCATTGATCGAGCTAATAAACAATTCCTTACATGCAAACGAGCAGGGAAAATAATGGAAAATGTTCCCAGCTTTATATTTGGATATATATAAATTTTATTATGCTCACAATGGTATGGTCCCTTTGAATATATTATCTGAAATGGGCTCATACTTCCCAAGTACCATGTTGAGGCCGGACTTCATGGAGCAAATACGGTGAAATAACACTCAAACAAACTTTGAGGGACCTAAAAAAAAAGTTTGCTAAAGTGGGAGTTCACTTAATTGGATGCAGTGGACATAGTGCTGTTTTGCTGGGCAAGTTTACAAAATTTTCTTCAGCTGTTTGTTTTAGTGGTGTTTCACCGTATGCCGCAAACAATCAATGAACTTTACCCGACGGCGCGTTCGCTTTGTGCAAAGTCTAACAACTGCCGTTGCGATGCCACGTGCAGGGCAAACGTTGGTGCACCGAATTTGTCGCCTCTTTTTCTCGACAGAGTACTCTCCGTGCTTTGCGAGACTACGAGAAAATAAAATAAGACGCTCTTTCCCTCGACAGGAGCAGCTGATGAGCTTCAGCGGAAAGCCCGCCTCCCTGGACGTGAGCCCCCTGGCGCAGAACGTCAGCGATCTGGAAGCACTGGCCTCGACAGTGCGCAAGGACGTGAGTCATTCTCTCGCCTTCATTACTATGGTGCCTGGAAAGCTTCTCCGTCCACCCACTCACATCATGAAGTGTTGTCGCCTCCCACGATCCACACAAAAGCGGAGGTAGATGCGGTAGGCTGCTCTCTGGCTTGACTCTCCACAAAAGCTTCGGCGGCCATTAGTTGCGATGCGTTCGCTCCTAGTTTTTTGCCAGACCTTGTGGTTCTCCTTTGGGCCACTGCCTTTGGGAGTACCACGTTCGCGGTGAGACGCTCTACCACGAAGCGAGTTCGTACTCGCATGGCATGCTGCTCTTTGAGCGCAATCAGACACCAGTCACGTTGGTGACGGTGATAAACTCTGTTTATTAACAACGGAACAAATAAGAAAACAGCGGCTATCAGCTGGTGAACGCCGTTGGTGTGGAAATCGCCCACGGCCGAACAGTCGTTCACAAAGATACAAAGGACGAGGTAAATGCTCACCGGTGCGCCGGGCGGTTCCCCGTTGTCGCCGCCGCCGAATCCCAGGAAGAAGAGAGAGAAAGATCTCGCTGTTCGCTGGTTTTAAGATAACGGCGGGGCGAAGTGGCTAATCAAGAAGCGACACGTCGATCTCCTTTCTGCGGGGGTTCATTACGAAAATCGCCCCCAGGGGGGAAAGGAGGAAGCCACTCAGTGATAAGCAGTGCCACCTCTCGCTAGGTCAGCGCGGCCGCCACGGCGCGCCAAAACGCTGACGCGACAGAATGTTCAGGGATCACGATCCCCACAACCTTCTTCGACAAGCTGTCAGGATCGCGACGTCCGACAGCACGACATGATGGCTTCTGCAACGCCAGTTGCCACTCGGAGCCGCTTTTGATGCATTGCCAGTATGGGATGCCAAGCTCACCGGTCAGAGACGCGTTTCGGGTGCACAACGCCTGGAACACGCCTTTGACTGGTGTGTTTACTGCACTACACTCTCTGTGTGTTGCAAGTGGCTGTGATGTGGCCTCAGATTAAGTCGCAGAAGACAGTCTGTCATGCTGTTGGATGTCGCGATTGTGACGGTTGGTGGTAGAAATGCCGGCAAAAAAGGCGATTGGAAACAACGGTCCCCGCCGTCCCAGTGTCCCATTTCGGGTCTGCTTCGGTTTCCATCGACCGTCTGGCTGCTAAACGAGCTGCAGCGGAACAGGCATCTGCAGCTCATGCCGCTGCTCCGCCACCGCTGGGATCACGCCGGCGCGACAGACGTGCAACGTGATCGGGTGGAAATGGAGGAATCGGCAAACCGAGACGTCGTAAATCACGCCACGCGTAACGGGTGCTGTACCTCTGGGGAGGGCGCGCAACCACCGACGATTTCTGCTCTTTTTCGTGCAGGCTTCGAGCCTGGCGCTCTCGGCTACGGCGAACAACCACACGGCGTACAAGACCAGGCTGGAAGCCGACCGGGAAGAGCTCAACGTGGAGAAGACGGTCCAGGAGATGCGAGGTACCGTTTTGTGCGTTTTAATTTAAAGCTCGGCTGCTTCCGTCGAAGTAGTTGACGACGTGTCACGACGGCCGACGAACGAGGAAGCCAGCGTGGACGAGGGTAGAAAGGAAAGCGGCTGGTGAGATTTAAGGGTCAGCCAGGTGTCTTTTTAATCTTGACAACCGCTTCCTTCTTTCCCTCGTTGGATTTGTGTCTTCCTCACTAGACCCACTGAGTAAGCTACGCTTGGCGTATCGGCACTGTATTCCCCCGATTGTCTTGCGGGCATTGCCATTTTGTTGCCTGTGCAGAGCGGGTGCAATGGGCGGCCATTACGATTTGAAAATGCGGCTTTTCGCACTTTAGATACGGCGTATTTCCTGAAATTTCAGATAATGTGTGTCGTAAGTAGGGCTCGATGTTTTCGATGACGACTGAAACATTGTGAAAAACTGGGCAATTGTGTTGCATGTTAAACGTGTGGCATCTATGCTCTCTTTTTGTGCATTAGTTTTTGTGAGCTGGCTTAATGCGTGGCATGTGCACTCGATTCCTGGCGCTGACCCGGGTTTTCAAAAGGTGTGACAGGGTGTCCAGTTGACATCTGCCAGACGCAGAGTGGACGCCCTGCAGGGCTTTTCTTCCAAATAGCAGCTCTACTTACGCCGACGTGTTGTGACATGCTGGAAAAACGCCCACTTAATAAATCTTAATGGTCTGGGTGCGATTTTCACTAAGTGCAAACGCACTTTTACTGCCGATGGCCTCTTCCCCCCGCTCAAAACGAATCAGTGTCAAGCCTTACAGCCACACTTTGATCCAGGTTTTACTTTTGGGCTTCACGAAATGCAGAGCTCCTAGCCAAAGAATGTTTTGCACTAAAAATTGGAGGAAACACCAAAGAAACCCTAATTGGAGCTGTCCTTGGATGAGAGAATTCCAGTAAGCTTTGGAGAAAGGAGAGCCTTATGTACAGCTTTATTCTGTACTGACCCGGGACAGCCCCCTGAACTGACCCTCATTGCAGCTGCTTTCGTCAAGAACTGTGCCATGCCAGTTTTCTCCTTTCATCTTCTCATCGGTACTAGGATGTTTTACAAGTATTTGCATCACGCGTTTGTTTCGTTGAGGAGCGAGGAATTCGACGTCCATGTCTTATTTTTTTAACTTAAGCACCCATAAGTGCAGATTTTTTGCCTGACATCCAAAATTTACTATGAAAAACACTGAATCCAAGAAGAAAAATAAACCCAGAAAAAACAGCCCCAAGCTAAGAAAAATAAACCCCCAAAAGTGTGAAGCATAGCTCTTCTAGCTGCTCCATTCTGCCCCGTCTCTTTAGACATTCTGAGCAGCCTGACAGCCTTCTCCGAGGGCCTGGGCTCGACTTCTACCGCCAACGTGGAGCCGCTGCTCGACGAAGCCACCCGCATCGTGGAGCTTCTCAATGCCACCGAGTTCTTGAGGCCCTTCGCCGAAGCAGAGGAAGAGCTGGCGCAGGCCGGAGAAGGTGGGTGTTTCGTTCACTTCTCCGCCGCCGCGATGGATCGATCCATTGCTTTGGTTCTAATGGCACTAAGGTTGCCTCCGTCGGCCAACCGGACACGCGCTTCGAAAACCGCGCCGGCGATTTAAGATGGCTCCAAATCTACTGCAAAGATGTGGCACCTGCTATTTTTGTCGTCTTAGCATGTGGTAGACAATTGGCCGAGTTAAAAATTGGCTGTCTCTTTAGTAACCCTGTGCGAAGAGTGAATCTTGAGTTGGAAGCCATTTCGAAGCGAATGGCGATTTTGACCGAATATTTTTAAATCGAATATCGAATAGTTTCTCGAAGTCTTCCACTACCGTGTGCCATGCGTTTAAAGAAAACTCCAGGTCAACTCATAAAGGTTGTTCCTAACCTTCCACTTGTCCGCATCTAAGCTCGGTTAATTTTATTATAGCTATGTTTATTAACTATGTCATGTAAACGACAAAATTGTCACAGCTATCCTAATCGAGGGGTGTTATAAGTCGGCTTGCTATATGCAAATATTATTTTTCCAAGTTCCAATTTGGCAACAAAAAAGGCTTCTTATGAGTTGTGAATGCGAAAGTATGAATGTCGTTCTTGCACACGTCCTCGTGAAGTTGCCGCGCCTCGCTGACACCGGCCGTGCCGCAGTGGCACAGAATCAGCTGCAGGAATCGGCCGGCATGCTCCGGCAGCCGTGCCGCCACCCGAGCGCGCCAGCCGATTCCATTTATTAGTGCGCTGGAGATGCGGGCAGGCAGCGCCATGGATTGGTGCTAATTGAAACTGACGCGCGGCGGCCTCATTTATTGGCCGTTTTGTGTGGCGTTTTATGCGGCTTCAAAGCTGGGATGCCTCAAATCGTGGCTTCACGAATTTATCTGCCATTTCGCACGGCTGATGACATCGGCTCGCTCCATGGGACAGTTAATGCTTCCGCACTAAAAAAAAAAAACGTTCAGCCTTTCCACTTTAGTAAAGAAGGAAGAGCAGCGGAGCTGTAGCTTCTGTTCTCGGTGATGTCTTTCCAGGCGAGCAATCTGCTCTTCTATTCCAAGGGAATCTGAGCCGTTCGACGCGGTGGAACTTTGGGTGATAGCGGCTTCGCAGCAATTGCGAAACCATTCACGCTGTTGCGCACATCGCCGCTCGTTCCACTCCCACTTTTCTTCCTCCGAAAAAAAGGTTGCTGCCATCTACGAGCGACGGCGGCAAGCAGTTGTGTGGTTGCCGCCATCGCTCATAGATGGCAGCAGGTGTCCAGAGTTCGGTGTCATCATTTCTTTGCTGGTGGACACGATCCTGGGGAAACTAGCCCTTAACAGGTCCGCTGTAAAAGCGAGAATATCGCAGTTCATCTCGAAGCAGATATTGAATAGTGTATTGTTAATTACAACTATTAGAATATTTGTTCAATAGCAGTCTTTGGCATTTACCTAAGGCGTTGTAGCATTTAGAAGCCCCTTTTTTGCTCCCGTCCGTCTAAAACCAGTCTGTCTTGGACGTTATCGCCATACTAAATGGGTTATATATGTAAACTGGCACTTGAACTGCCGGGCGGCCACTAAGAGCGACTGACTTTGTGTCACTACTGGGTCCAGCACTCTCCTTTTGGCAGCCGAGTCCCTCGCTGCTCTTTTTTCACCAAGCTGCACCTGCCGTTGTCGCTCCTGCAGGATTTTGGTGATATACAAAGGCTGCAAGCAAAAGCTTTCATATTGCTTTTGGTCTGCTTTTCTTCTGTTGAGCATTTACCGAGAGAAGTCCTCAGTCCAAGAACAGATGGGCGACTGATCGCTCTTCTCCATCGAGGCTACATCCACGGCGCCAACACGAAGAAAGGGTGACCTTAATAATGCTATCTAGTATTTAAAGAGCAAAATAAAATTGCAATAAAATTTCAGACAGACAATAGGCCAGTGTAAACTGTGATGTCACGTATGCTGCTGCAACCTAGCCTTAATATTATCATTGCAGATTTGTTGAAGTGATGGCTTTTAGGGGCAAAGCTCCTTAGGGTCTAGCCTTGTCCGTCCGGTGTCCGTGCTCACATCGATCTTGCTGGTGCTCGTGCTCGTGAGCTCACGTGCTCACATGCTCGTGCAAAAAAAAAAAAAAAAATGAAAAAAAACAAAAAAAAAAAAAAAGTTTGCGCAGTGGACAGGATTCGAACCTGTGCTGGGAGACCCCAATGGATTTCTAGTCCATTGCCTTAACCACTCGGCCACGACTGCGGCACGAGTAGGGGGCTCTGAGATCTGGTAGTAGCTTAAGAGCTGGGGGTGTCATGGATGAAAGGTTGCATGTAGCCGCTCAACGTCTATACAGGAAAGGGCGCTGCGGTCAAATGCGTATATAATTGCGTTAAACTTTGCATGCATTGGCTCAACGTTAATAGACGAGAAGGCGCTGCGGTCAAATGCTCAAATGCGTATATAACCACGTTCCATACTACACATTCTCTTTCTGACATGGATGAAAAGGAACGAAATGCTCGGCATGCTGCGGCTCAGCATCTGCGCAGACAAGCACCACCAGAGCTTTACCCCAATCAACATCATTCACCACGTGGAGATGCAGTCAATTTTTTAGAGCGCAGCTCTTAGGGGCCCGTTCCCGGCTTGAGCGGCGTCGCCGTCGGCGTTGGCGTCGCCGTCGCCGTCGGCGTCGGCGTAACCAAGGTCATCCCAAGGTCACGTGACCCCCAAGGTCACGTGACCCCTCCCAAGGTCATCTCAAGGTCATGTGACCCCACGTGACCCCCTGAAGGTCACGTGACCCCTCGAGGTCACGTGACCCCTTCCAAGGTCATCTCAAGGTCACGTGACCCCAAGATGACCCCACGTGACCCTTTGAAGGTCACGTGACCCCCAAGTCACGTGACCCCTCTGAGGTCACGTGACCCCCGAGGTCACGTGGTCGCCTCCCCAAGGTCACGTGACCCCCAAGGTCACGTGACCCCTTCCAAGGTCATCTCAAGGTCACGTGACCCCTCTGAGGTCACGTGACCCCCCCGAGGTCACGTGACCCCTCCAGGTCACGTGGGGGTCACCTTTGGGGTCACGTGGCCTTGAGGTCACCCCCAGGTCACGCCTCCCCGAGGTCACGTGACCCCCTCCCCGAAGTCACGTGACGCCCCCCCCGGAGCATATTAAAGAATGAGGGGAGGAGGAGGAGAAGGGGGAGGGGTCTACCCTTTCTCAGTACCCTTCACTCCTCCTCCTCAAGAGCTGCGCTCCAATTCGGCGTTACAGGGATTTGTAAACGGCTTTCACTTTTTTTTACCCTCCTTTTAGCTCTTCCTTTTGTTTTTATAGAAGGATGAGTGGCCTTGGCCCTGGCTAATCCTCCTTGTAATAAGTCGCCGAGTGCTCGACATCCGTGCCTCTCTACTCTCTGCTGAAGGTGCCCACTGCGTGCCGTTGCAGGCCTGGAGCGTGCGCAGAACTTCTCGCTGCCGGCGGTGCAGAACGACGCAACCCTGGAGGACCTGCGGCAGACGATGGCGGAGGAGCTGGAGGGGCGCCTCTACGAGCTGGCCAACCACACCCAGAGGGTCGAGGACATGGTGCGGGAGGTGGCCCACCTGCAGAACACGGCTAACAGCTCCCCGTTCAGGGTGAGTGCATCTGCCATCCTGAGCCAGAGGCTCTGCTCCATGCTAACGTGCAGTGCACCATATTAAAAATCACGTTGCTCCGAGAGCAGTTGCCCTCCACAGACCTCTCTTTCTCATGTTGGCATTGATCATGGTAACAAGGTCCCTTGTAGTCGGCGCCCATGGTTCCCAACCTTCCGCTTGTCCACTTCTAAGCTCGGTTAATTTTGATATAACTATATTTATTAACTGGGGCATGTAAATGACATATTTGTCGCAGCTATCCTAATTGAGGGGCTTAATAAACCAGCTTGCTGTATGCAAATGTTTTTTTTTTCTATATCATATTTGACAAAAAACACGGAAATCGTAAGTTACTCCACTGTGTGAAGGTGCATGACCTGCGAAGCTGTTGAGCACACAAAACAGACCCGCCCTAAGGAGCTGGAGGAAACTAGACATGCACAACAGGACCACCCCTCCGGGAGACAGGAAGGAAAGGAAACTAGGCAGGCAAGAGCTGAGAACGACGACTAAGAGGGGGGATTCAATGGCCAAGTGGGCTACAGTGCACACCCAGCTTGACGCGCGTAGAGCGAAAGCTCGCGCTGCAGAAGCCAGGGTTCAAGCCCCACCCCTGCCCGTTTCGATCTGGATGAGCATCGTACCGGTGTGTGGTCGTGTATCACTACTGCGTGATGCACGTTAAAGACCCAGGCTAGCAGTCGTACTGTACTGGCAAAATTGCTCATCTACAGTGTAAACTAGTGTCGCCCCCCCCCTGGCAGAGCGACCTTACGCTGTATAAACACTAAACATCCAATTTGGCTTTTTGACTTTGACGACAAATAGAGGGCAGTGCGAGCGTAAACATGGCCGACGCTGGTCGCACAGTGGCAAATCTTCGAGAAACTTTTATTATCTACCTGGGAGTCTACTGATCTTGAAAATGGTGCCTATTGATAACTTATCTACTCAATAGACCTATTGCTAAATTACCCAAGCATCGAGGAGAATGCAGGGAATGGTGTTCCACGCGTTGCATGTGCTGGCGTCTGTAGCAATAACTGTTCTAAAGTAAAAGCCTAAACAAATGGCATCTTGCATGCACGTTTGTCAACGCTGAGGCATTCTGCTACAGATCTAGTGAAGAAAAACGTTTGGTATTACATTATTTTTCAAACGATAGTTTTCTCAAACAAAGTCAGTGTGTTTCTGATAAAAACGACTATAATTTATTTGACAATTCATGTATGCAGATGAAGCTTTGCACTGCATTCTGCCTCACAACTGCCAGTATATACTGTAAATTTAATTCATAATAAGCAAAAGGTTCAAAAGTTAACTCTTTTGGGTAGTGTCCCCCTTAATGTAACCAGTAATATAATGTGATTTTTGTTTTGTTTTGTATTTTGCAATTTTTTCTAGCTGCATTGTTACTTGTTGTGTAGTGCACTTTCAAACCTTCTTATCTATTTATTTATTCAACATACCCCTAAGGCTCTCCAAGGGAGGATATTATGTAGGGTACAATATAGAATATATTGTATTCACGTCTAACGGGACATTTTGTTTGCTTCTATGTTCACCCACTGTGCAATGCCTCGAATCCCGGAGAAAAGCTCACCGGAGAAAAGCTCACCGGAGATAAGCTCACCGGAGATAAGCTCACCGGAGAAAAGCTCATCGCAAAACCGGCGGATGCGGAGAAAAGCTCACCGGCCATTGAGCGTATGCGAAGAAAAGCTCACCGATTTTTTTTCTTCTTTTTATATGGAGGCTATTGGATCATGCGTAACATATATCAATTTATTATCATTAAAATTTGTCAGCTTTGTAAAAAAGAAAATGTCCTTTTTTTGTATTATTTGTTAAGCTTATTAGGTATATTGCTTCCAAATTAATAATTGCGGGCGAGTGTTTTCTGTGGCTTACTCTGTAGGCAACGAAAGCCCAACTCAAATTTGTATGAACTTGAAAAACAGAAAAAAGTTCGAAAACTTAATAATGTCTGCCTAAAACCTAAAAATCAAAACTGTAAATGCCAAAGATCCGAAAGTGCATGCGGACAACAACGCGGTGCTTGAAATTCTCTTTGAAGCTTTTGTTAATTTTTGAAAATAGGACAAAACAGTCAGCAGGATATAAAAACTTTTTTCTTTCACGGAGAAGCACGTTTTCTAGCCGTTCGTGCTGGTGTTTCTACACGTTGCCTTTGTGTGATAGTGCCTTTCTACGGCGAGGCACCAGTGACCTTCAGAGCTGCACACTGGCACCGTTGTTACTCGTGACCTATATAAGAAGTAGTCTTCTTTAAGGTGGCGAATAGGGCGAGTTGGTAAACGTTATACATGATAAAAACCGCTCAAACGACGACGACGGAGTGAAGACAACAAACACGACAGGACGAATCTGTTCTCGCAACTAAAGTTTTGTTAGTGAATTTAACAAAAAAAAAAACAAAAAAAAACAGCGTAGCCGATACTGATACATCAACAAACACCTACTTACCTATTAGGCACTACACAATATTTGAAACTGAAACGGTTCACCACACCGCTATTCATATTAGCTCACAAAGAACAAACATCTTTATTTGACAGAGCTACCGATGGCACCTTGCCAGTTGCCAATAAATTGTCTTTTTCACCGGTGTACGATGTTATGATTTTGTACTATGCGAATTATGTTAAATTACAACGTTTGATGCAGAATCCGCTAAGTTAAAGAAAAAATTGGTGAGCTTTTTTCCGCATCCGCTCAACAGCCGCGGTGAGCTTTTCTCCGCATCTGCCGGTTTTGCGGTGAGCTTTTCTCCGGTGAGCTTATCTCCGGTGAGCTTTTCTCCGGTGAGCTTTTCTCCGGTGAGCTTTTCTCCGCCGCCCCAATGCCTCACCTCTCTCTCGGATTCAGTCATTCTATAACGCCATTGCTCCACCCCACCTTGATATATCTGCAGCTGTTCAATGTACCGTCGCCATTTGGATAATCTTACATTTGTCTCTTAACTTTATGTGTGTTTAGGATTTTTTGTTTGTTTGCTGGTTTTGCTGTTTGTGTTGGTGCACCAAGGGGAAGACTGATCTGGTTGTTTTTGGGCACCCAAAATAGAGAATATTATTATTATTATAAAGTAACAAATATCTAAACATAACGGCAAAACAAGAAAAATGTACAAAAACAAGTTAAAAGGATTAGTAAGATAGGTAAGACAAGTGAAACACAATTGAGATAAATTGTATGTTATTGTCACTCTACAATGAGTTCATGGAATTTTGTTACCTCGTCTTTGGTGGCTCTGTGTGCTGGCGGATTATTCCAATTGAATATTCTTTGTGGCTTGGTTCAGGGGATCATTGCCCAAAGCGAGGAGCTCAAGTTGCAGTCCGAGGCACTTCAGAAGGAGGCCAGGGAACTCCTTCGGGCCTGCCAGGACTACTACCCGGACGCAGAAAACGCCTATGAGGTGAGCACCCATGCTACCTTACTGAAAGCGATGGCCTTTCACAAGGAGTGTTGGGAAATGCGCTCAGAATCTTACATAATATGCTTGCTAGTGGAGTAAACTTAAATCTTTCTTACTACAGGAAAAGAGGCTGTTATGGGGTGATCTCAAGGAAAAATTGTTTAGCTGCAAATATCCCTACTAGGTATAATTCTGTACAAAGCATACCAAAATGTAGCTAAAGGAATTCTCTTTTCAAAAACGAAAATGTCATTAAGATATTATGTAGCACAAAAAATGTAATGTCAAATTTTGTGTAACCAATGCAGAAGTTATTTTAATTTGATGTACCTTGCAAAGTATTAGGAGTAAAAAAAATTAAAACATATATTTTGTAGCTTACTTTTCTAGAAACAACTCCTGCGAATTTGAACAGTTTCCATGCAAAACCTCTTGTTTTGTGACGACCGTACCATTCCTTAAAGCCCCACCCAACTCGTTCCATGCTACTCCGTAGCCTGATGCCGAGGTCAGGACCGGGCCGCTTTTTCAGAGAAAACTCCACTCGTTTTCCTGCTGACAGCATAAAACCAATTGTACGTAAGGTTGACGCCCTGCAGGTGAAAAATAAAGCGTTTCGAACACACCCAGTGTGTCCACAGAAGCTCACGGAGGCAAGAAATGCCTTCAGCGAGCTAACACGAAACGTACCGACAGGCACCTGTGGATAATTCCTGCTGGTTCGACCCACTGCCACAATTGAAACTAAGATCCAATGAAAGTCATCTTCTGACTCACTGCTGCCACTTTTATCCAGAAAACTAATTGCATATGCACCGGAATCACGAGACAGGTGATGTTGCTGAGGGGCGTCGGCGTGCAGCGAAGACGCTGTGCCTGTACGATCACTCACGATCTTGGAACTTTAAAGTCACGCAAAATAACGCCCCCTCGCAGAAGAGAAAAAAAAAAATGAAACGGAAACTTAAAGCAGAGTTCCTTCTTAATATCCCAGATGGCATTGCATGTCTCAAAATGGCGCTGAACATCACCGCGAAGCGACGAGGTGCATTCAGTGTCACTACTGCCCCTGCCAGAATAGTGTGCCCGTCGGTTTCGTGAAGTATAATGCGGGCGAATATGGAATGCACCTTTGACGATGCAACGCACCTCCAGATTATGACCGCCCCGGCCCGTTTTGCCCCCAGGGCCTGCGTGAGAACTCTGCCCGTCTGCGAGACATGGTGGACCAACTGCAGACGTTCCTGGAGAAGCTGAGCCCTGCGACGGAGAAGGCCGTGCCCTACGTGCGGGAGGCGGAGATCCACTCGCACAAGCTCCAGCAGCAGGCCAGGGAGTGCCAGACGTGAGTCCCTTGCGTCGGGAGGGCACGGACAAAGGCGGGAGCACGGTGTAGGAAGGCTCTTTAGGTGTGGAGACTCCTCTCCTCGCCCCGTCGGAACGGCGAACACATCATCTCCCCTCCTTTCCTATGTTTTCTCCGCCTGCCCCTAGAGGGCGCCAAAACGTTCAGGCCATCCGGTCGCCGGCCCTCTGCCGAAACGTGGGCCAAGTCACCCATTGCTTCCGCCCCCTCTAATTGTTTCCAAATTTTTTTTTTTTTTTGCAATGGTGAAAAGAGCATAAAAGAAATGTAAAAAACCAAAGATCCGAACTTGGAAATGGCCAAACATTTGAATGAACACGCCGACTGCTCTCCAGCCTGGGGAAACGTGAACATTTTAGAAAGGGAAAACAATGACATGAAAATATTAGTAAAAGAGACGATCAGGATAAAGACGTCTGCCGAATGCATCAGTCACATGCTCGGTTGTTGTTCTTCTCCGAATTGAGGGCGACTAGTATGGGATTGTCTTGCATGCGGTAGACGCAGACACAACAGACTGCCCATCTGTTCAGGGTCGGATTCTGTCTGGCGTTCTCGTGGAATGCAGACACCTCCGTGGAAGGCAGACGCTTCTCTGGTTTCAGTCGAACGTGCAAAAGGGTTCGGATCGCATGAGAATGCAACAGGACTTCAAAGGAAAAAACCGAGATGCAAAGAAGCAGTCTCGAGAGAAGAAGGAAGAGTCCCGACTGTGCGACTCGTAATGTGGAAAAGAACTCCAAAAGCAACTATAGAGTATGTCATACATTAAGCAATGTTTGAACAGCATCTCTTTTTACAGCAATTTTTTTTTATTTTTTTTTAAGTTTGTGATTGTATTATTATTATACTTATATCAGAAGTGCCATTAATACAATCGGTTTGTTTTCCTTGACGAGTGTGGTGACTATAAACTTTTGTTGCAATCTGCTACATGCCAACGTAAGTGTACTAACAAAGTAAACCTTTCAAAGAAAGCTGCTTTCATTAAACTGCGTGCAAAATGTGTAACTTCGTGCCAGTTCGGTCAGCAGTTCAATTTAGCAGGACTCAAAGGCTGCCTTAATATGTAAAAGAATAATCACGTTAGCTGCCCCGCATGTTGAAAAAAAATTTTTTTTTTATTAGTCCAGTTGAATTAACAGTAATTTGCGAACCCAATATATATATTTTTTTAGAAAAGTCACGCGAACGGAGCTTAAAACAATTCAGTTTATTATCCGCTAACAAGGTTTGTGTTAAACATTCTTTATTTTTGTGCATTCTTTTTTTTTTCTTTCGGTCGCACTCAAGTTATCGTTTACCTGCGATGCATTCAGAGTTTATTCATTTTACAAACGCTTACCGACGTTAATGTAAGCTAGGCTAGAAATTATCTACAGCAGAGGGATATTTCTTTCTCACTCGTAGACCCCCGCGTCAGCTGGTATTAGGGAGTTACTCTTGTTTGTCCGCCTGCCATTTTTCGGGTTATGTAAACTTCAGTGTGCTGAGAGAGATGATAGTGGCCCCACCTACATACCACATCGTACGCGAACCCGTAGCCACCGAAAGCAAGCTGTACGCCGAGCAGGCAGCTAGCACAAGTAGCCCGGTACGCTGCCGGCCTGAAACTTACGGCGTCATCTAGGGGTGGCTCCGTGAAGTGAAGCGCGCAGGGTGTCATTATCTGGTCGCAGCGGAGAGCGGAGTCTCTACACCTAAAGAGCCTTCTTACACCGGGGGCGGGAGCTAGAGTGTTGCGACAGCAGTGAATGACCACTTCGTTACAGTGATACATTCAAACCCGTATATATAGAATTCAAAGGGAAGTGTAAAATATTTTGATATAATGACAATTGACCCGTAAGTGATGACGTCACAACATGGCGTCTGGGTCCAAACAAATCGTTGCTAGGGACGTTGCTATGGACCAATGCATGGAGACTCCAGATGAGGCTAAATGTTTGCTTACGAGTAAGTAAATAATTTTTTGTAAGCAACCTAACTTTTTGATATCTAATTATTAAGATGTTATTGTCGTCTCAGTGTCGTATTCCGACGATGAAAGCCATTTTGGGAGTATTACACTTCGCTTTGCTTTGGTAGCAGACGACACGGTTGCAGCGGGCGTCTATTGCGGCAAAAACAAGTGCATCGCTATGGCAGTAGAGGCCTCCGCATTGTGCGTTTTTTTCTGTGAAGAACCGAGTTTAGTTGAAAGGGGTGAAAATGCCGTTAAGTCCAACCATGTCATGCAAATCAGTTACGACGACGATCTTAAGTGCTTTACCGGCGTAGTGCAGGCCAGCATGAAAAACAGATCGTACGCCGTCGAGGTAAGTCGTTTATTATTATTATTATTAAGGTTGTCAGGTTATTAAAGAATCGCATGTCTATCGCAATTTCGCACTAGTTTGCTTTTTTTTTTCTTTTTTTGTATACATCAAATTTTGTGGATGTGATCTTTTGTTGAAGATCTCCATCGAACCCGCGATGCGAGTACAACCTGTAAAATGCATCGTAATTTTAATAACTGTAGACTAGTGGGCCCCTTTTTAGTGTTGTTAATTTCATTGTAGAAGGCTGATTTTTTAATTGTGCGCAATTAAAAAGACCCCTCTTGTAATCATTGATTTACGTTGAAACCGCGAAAATATATAGTTCAATGTAAAATACATTGTAGTTATAAGAACTTTAGACAACTTAGAAGACCCCTCTTAATTGTTTTCATCTATCGAATTGAGAAAATAACATATAAATACATTTTAAAAAATTAATTGGGATATAGCTATATGTCGCTGTCAAGCTTCAAAGAAGCATGCTCGTGAAGCTGAGTAAGATTTTGCAAACAGGAAATTCTAATGACAGGTACATAGAGCTGAACTAGGGAATTTTATAAAAAAATCTTTTTCTTCAGGTTGAAATGACGAACCCCAAGACTGTGGCCAGGGCCACCTGCAACTGCCCTCGAGGTTCCCTTCGATGCCATCACATGGCAGCTCTCCTCCTCTTTGCTCATAAAAATATTTCCTGCACAGATCGAGCTTGCACATGGACCATGAAGACGACTTCAAAGGACAGACAGGTTGGACCAGTCGAGACTCTGATTCCGAGTCCATGTACTTCCGCTTCACTGAATCGGCCCGTTAGTGAGGAGGACAAAGACTGGATTAGGAGTCGCCTGGATGCTCTTGGGGCCACAGTTGGCTACACATGGCTGTTGTCCAGAGAGCCAGACATGCCCATTCATGTCACTATTGAGGACCTAATATTTAGTGATGAATACACCCAGGCAGCCGACCGAACCGCCTATCTGGTTGAGAAAGCCGCAAAGTCACGTGAAGAGATCCAGCAGCTGGCAGAGTCTACAGCTGGACAACGCACAAATCCGCTGTGGCAAGTGGAGAGAAAGCTACGCCTGACCGCGAGTAACTTTGGAAAAGTCCTCAAGGCGTGTGAGAACGACAGCTTTCCTCCTTCACTCTTTCGTCACCTACTTGGCGAATACTCACTGGAAGGTGTAAAAGCTGTCCAATGGGGCATCATCCATGAACCAGATGCTATCAAGGCATTTAGCGAAGCCACCAGCCTGACGCCAACGCCAACAGGGCTCTGGCTGCACGAGTCGGGCCTGTTAGGTGCATCACCAGATGGTCTTGTTGGAGACGAGGCTGTTCTTGAAGTAAAATGCCCATGGAAATTTCGTGAGGGGTCGTTGCTATGCCACTTGAAGGACGCCAAGGACTACAGCCTACGTTATGATGGCAGCAGCGTGCTTGTGAACAAAGGCCATGACCACTACCACCAACTCCAAGCTCAGATGTATTTTGCGAAGCGAACTAAGGGGTACCTCACGATCTGGAACCCAAAAGGCAGTATCACTGTTGGCATTAAGAAGGATGCAGAGTGGGCAGCTAATCTCGACATTCTACTGCACTTTTATCATGACACTTTTATTCCACACTTATTCACGTACTAGCAATATGTAGATCATGATTAAAGTAATCATGATTCTTGTCTCACGGTTACTACAGTCATGATAGCTGACCAGCTTGCGTGTACTTTAATCAGTGTTGGGAAGTACTTTAAGTACATTGTACTTAAAAGTACTTTTTCAAGTAGGTTTAGGTAACTTGTACTTTACTTGAAGTACATTCTCTGAGCATGTAGTACTTTACTTAAAGTACATTGTATTTATAGTACTTTACTTCAAGTACTGGCCAGTGTACTTACTACTTTACTTAAAGTACATTGTATTTATAGTACTTTACTTCAAGTACATTGCAGCCAGTGTACTTACTACTTTACTTGAAGTACATCACGTCTCATTTACTTTGTACTTTACTTGAAATACTTTTTAGGTGTACTTTACCCAACACTGACTTTCATGCTCATCTTACGTATGTCACTGAACTCGAACACAAAGGCATTTACAGGTGCTGCTCTTCATCATCACACATTTGGTCATTTGTTTACTACTTCTCATGTTAGGAGCATCTTTTTGCCACGAATTGATACAAAACATGTTTACTAGTATTGCTACAGAGGGGAACTATGCACATGCTAGTGTATTTTTAGCTCCACATTCTCAACTCAGGCAGTCTAAACATGACATTGCATTTTCTCGCATTATTCTCGCATTTAACCACAAATATAAAAGCCATTGTTCATTTGTTTATGCCTACTATGTCATGCTCTGTACAGTTTGTTGTCTATAATTATTCATGCAAAATAAAAGAAACTGAAAGTGATCCAGTTCAATGTAACGTATCCTGTCTTTTCTACACGAGAGACATGGCTGCATGCATTTCGCACTACTACACATCAAGAGACATCATTCAATGAGTGAAGACGAAGGAAGACATGACCAGCCCAGCTGTTAATCATTACTGCAGCCACATATATTTAGTTTTTGTCTGAAGCATATGACTTCAGTATTTTTTTATACTAGCTGTGTCTTTCAAACAGTTACATCTCTGACCTGTCAAGCTTCCATTGTGAACTATTTAGTGTTCCTCAATAATCTCGCTCTGTATTTTATACTTTGTTTTTTTTTCTACAGAGCTCTCTCCATCAGTGAGCTGAATGCAATGTTAAATAGGTAGGGACTGGAGCAAGCAGTACTCACTGGCACATATTTATAGGAATTCATTTGGAAATATTTATTTACATATACCTCACAGATACAGGGGCTTCCAGTTCCACACTTAAATTCTCAAATATCTTTTAAAATAGCAGAAACCCCCAAGCAACCTTCGCTGAGAACAGAGAATTGAGCATTATTATAATTAAGAGACTTCTAAATCTTGTTAGCCACTATGTAAGCTAGTGAGGAAGCTTATAATCAAAGGCTTAAATGCATGGCTCAGTCATGTCTAAACTGCCTATACACCTTTCTTAGGGTAAAGACAGCCAAGAAACTTTTTTTTGGTCAAAAAATCCTTATGCATTCAGTATTTGAGTAAGGAAATTAGGGAAAGTATGGATGGCAACTGAAATTATACCAAGTTATCCGTGTTTCATTTATTGTAGAACATCCATGGCCTCTCGACTATTGTGTTTGAAATATAGTTTAATAATCAAAAGTTCATCCAAGAAAAGAAGTGCACATAACAACATGCAATGCAACATGCCATGCGAGTTCGGTTGGTGTCCTGAATTACTTTCCTTGTTTCTTAATAACGCAAACCTCTAAAGAGAAACACCTGCCTTTAGTAGGAATACAAGGGTGACTTCCACTTGTGATGACACACACATTTTTCACCAGTACGAGAATTGAACACATAACACAGGGGCCAAACTGGTGAAATGCTGCTGCACCCACAATATATTTACAAGCTGGGTTGCTAAAAAGGCATTTTTCGACATATAGAACAATAGGTGCATGAAAAACGTAAGCTAAGGTGAGGTTTCTGTGCGTTTGGCCTAGAACAGTCTAAACTCGTAATTCAGACCTTGATGATGAACAACATTTTGGTACATTGTAAAAAGAGTGGGCACTATGCAGATCCAAGGTTGAATCACCGGCAGGAAGAAAAACCAGCCAAACCTGGCAAATAAGTATACAAATGTCTGCTTCAACCAGATTACTTGTAATGAGTTTATAGTGGATGTGCACGCTTTACCTGGGAGTAGCTTACCAGTTAGGGGTGCAAAAATCTGCATAATTTTCTAATAAGGGGTTAAATATCGCCCTATTCGATTCAGCGTCTTAAGCATCTGAATCAAATGTTTTCTAAAGTTTCAAATATTTTTCTAATAATTTTCGAAGATTCAGTACCACTCTAAATGATTCATGCCACAAATTTTTCTTCACAGGCCTTTGCCACACACCTATACAGGATGATCGCGAGCAGTACCGGTCAATGTTCGTATGGGGTCATTCTACCTGTCTTCTACTGCGCGTATACTGTTAACTGCACACTTTTTCATGAAATTAATCTTGCATGCTTTGAATTATAAATCTTCAACTACTTCTATCCCAATGTGGCTTGTGGAAAGACGTGTAATTACAAGTTGTATAATTTTTTTCTTGCAATTGTTTCTGCTATCTGAGTTGTGAGCTCACATTCCGCATCTTGACCTTGTTCGTTTCTTCTGTTTTGGGTATGTACTTTGTATTGACTGACTCCGAGTGGCCTCTTGATGTGATTTATATGCTTCTTTTGCACTTTACATTCTGCCAAAATCCTGCTGTGGCAAGAAAACTCGTACAAACTGTTATAGTTTCTGCCTCTATCTAATCACACCTTTTAATTCTAGTAATTTGTATATAGCATTTTGTTCTTTTAATGCTTTCTAAAAAAGCATAATAATTTATAGTCTGCACCCAACTCTTCGGTAACTAATAGAAAATTATTCGATTCGCGCTCGATTTGATTTGGAAAATCATTATTCACACCCCTTTTACAAAAGCTACTTCCAGGCTAGTTCTTCGGCCTGTAAAACTGTTCGACTTCCTTCAGAAGTGGATTTTGGAAATTTGTTAGAGCAGCACAGACTTCCCAGACTTTTGAGGCGATGGGAAAAAATGTAACTGGAATGTATTCCAGTATCGTGTAGCCCTTAATGCGACCGATCGCCCTCTCAACGTGCACATGGGCCCTGGCAATTGATTTCGTCAGCAGGACCTGTTGTGGTGTGAATTGTGGCATTGAGAGGAACGGTGGTATGTTAAGGCTCACTCCAGGAGGGAGGAGGTCTCTGATCAGGAAGCCCTTGTCTGCGAGGACAAGGTCCCCTGGCACCAGTTGTTTTAGCACGCCACAGTCCTTCACGATATCTTTGTCCGTGTTGGATCCTGGGTAGAGTTTGCTGACATACGTCACAACCCCATTTGGCGCCACACCAACCAGGCCTTTCAGAGTAGTGCTGCGCTTGTAGGGGCTGTACAAGATGTTCTGGAGTTTCATCTCCTGTTGCATTGTAGAAAAAAATGAAAACAAAGTTATTGAGGATTTTTGAAAGACAAATGAGCAGATTAGCTCAGACTGTCCTGAAACACAATAGCACTCAAATTATATCTCTTGAAGTGGCACGAGTGGGTCATGTATACTTAACACCCTCCGCCACAAAGTGGGTAAGTAATTATACATTTTAAGGTAGATTATCTTACATTTATAAAATATAAAATTTCACTCAGTGCTCTTCGGAAAACCTGGGCTAAGAGGAAACACATAGGTTTGAGAACTTATATACCAGCTTCTTAAGAGGGAAGTGCGCTTGACTGCAGCAAAGACGTGTGTGATTTTTGTTATGTTTTGATGGAGATCTACCATGATCAAGAAAACCAGCAGATCGAGGCTCAGCCGAACTGCTGCTTTCCCACGGTGCTTCCGCGTGCATTGGGAGAAGCAGAAGTTCCAGGAGTTCATGTAGATATTTATGCACATGTTTTATAAAAGTTTTGAGTTTTTATATGGCATCAATTATTTACTTAGCTATTTCAAACTTGTCTCTCACAAGATTATCATTAATCATCGCACTTTGACGTTCTTCACAAGTTACATCACCACTTGGGCAAAGACAGCATCTGCTTTCATGCAGTCCTGTATGTGTTGGCAACATTTCTTGCCAGCTACATATAGGCTGTTACAAATTTGGGCTGAGGCACCCAATATTACAAGCACTCAAAACACATGTGTTGCGAAACAATTGCTAGAAATATAGGTCAGGCAGGAGAATGTGATATGTGTGAAACATTGAACGGTATGTGAGCTGTGTACGTTCAGGTCCTGTAGCAGCTGCAATTCTTTCTTGTGTTTTTTTTTTTTCTGACATTTTATATTTGACATTGTATTACTTCTGTAGTTTATAAAGTTAATGATTGCCAAAAAACAAATCGGAGGCAGCACCCTGAGGCCCGTGACCTAAAAATTCACTGCTAGGAAGATAGAGCAGAATGCTCTTCGATACTAAGGCAATGAAATGTATTTGTGTGATATGGCAGAATATAATACATATTTCCTTCATATGGCTAAGCTGAAAACTTCAGTTGTATTTAATACCTTTGGGACAGCAGCTTCAACCTCTGTGCAGTCGAGGATGATTCTGCAGTTGGTGAAGCTGGCAAAACATGACGGGAGACAGGCCTTGTTCACCGAAGGAATCTGGCCCATCAGCCCATCGCAAAGCACCTTGTGTAATATGTTGACCCATGTGAGCACCACATTTGAGACTGTGGCAGTGCTGCAGCTGAATCGAACAGCAAGGTCAAGGTGGGTGGTGTTCGAGCGCAGCTTGACGAGAGTCATGAATAGCTGGTCAGCCAGCTCAATGGACTGCACCTGCCATCCCGCATGGTAGCTTATGGTGAACCTCTGGCACAGCTCTAGCAAGAGATAAAACATATCTTTGTGTGGCAGCCCCGTGTAGAGAACGACCAGGTTGGTTTTCTCCTCAATTGAACTGAAGGTGAACCGTCTTTGGTGTTCTTTCCCGGAAGCCTCTTCCTCCTGTAATATAATTTAGTGAACCTAATATATATGATATATCATAGCAAAATATGTACTCAAATTACAGTATGTACGACTTGTAACCCCCCTCTGACCTGAATGGAACGAAAAATGTGTGCTATAACTGATGCTGTCAAATTGTAAGCTCGCTTCTCAGTTTATGTATACTTTAAATGCAGAGTTGCATGCTATAATAATATTCTGTGAATGTAGTAGTGCTGACAGTAAATTATGATCGCTGATGATTAGTTTAGTCTATTTTGTGCCCAATATACATGGGTTTCCCTTAAAATCTGCGGAGGAACCTTGACAAGTCATAATCAGCATACAAACCGGAGAAAAGAAAATATTTATCTTAATTTGGCAACTGACTCAAGTTTGAAGTGCATCAAAAGTTAAGATCAGAGCAAACCCTTCTTTGAAGTTTTTCCCAGTTAAGTCTCTTATTTCTAGTTCTCAATCATTGTTCGCTATACTATATAATCTGCCGTGTTGAAGCAGCTGGTGATATTTGAAGTAATACTAGTAAGATATATTGTGCAAAGGGGGCTGAATCAATCAACCCCACCCCTGTCACCCCCCCCTCCACCCCCTCCCCGCACAACTCCTGATGCCACTGTCTTGGATGTGAAAATATGTGCATGTAGGCATGCTAACTTAAACCTTCAGATGAAAAATCATGGTTATGATTCATATGTTAAAGAGGCATGTTTGATGTGACATCTTTTCAATTAAAGAACATATTAAAAGCACACATACTCTCTGCAGGAAGTAATTCTCCGCTTCTAGTACAGCTCTTGACGTGGTAGGTTTGTGTGCCTGCTGTGGTGTGTGGGGTTCTGTTCGCTTCCTGCAAATCACAATGTGTGCAAAGCATACACAAAGGTTATATGCTACATCAAACAATATTTGTTAAATATAAAGAGATAGAAAAAATTAATTGTGTGTTATTAACCTTATAATGAAATATAACGCATATTCAGGTCCTCACCTCCGTCCACATTGGGTTTCTGGAAATTGGAAACGAGTTTCCTTATTCCAAGGGAAAATGGTTGGCATTTTGCTTTTTTTTCCATCCTTGAAATGGCAACTGCAAATGCGTGCTTGTTGCCCCGGCTCGCTGTCTGCTCTCCTAAAAAAATAATAATAGTCAATCAACGTTTTATTGTACCCATGAACAACCTTGCAGTTGTTCCTCAATAAAATAATAATAATAATATATAGTTAAATAAAACACTCAATTAAAAGTATATATAAACAAAGGTGAACAAGGAGAACGCTATCCACCAGTCTTGTACTAAATATGCTAAATTCAAGAGCTAGTCCGTAAAGGGGAACATATGAAGAGCACAATGAAAAAACAACAGCAAAGGTAGATATATAAGCATAAACAAAATAACCGGATAGCGCATGGACACAGACATACTTCTTAACGCTGCTTTACCATAGCAATGTAAGACTACTGCAGGTTTCAGCTGGATTTTACTCTCACTACTACTTGCATGCAACTACTTTATCAATGTTATAGTAATAATATATAAATATAGCGCCATATTTTAAGACATTATGACCGAACAGAATACGGGTTTTACGTGCTCTCGGTTGGTTCGGTCCTTTTTTTTTACACCGAGGCGACTGTCCGCCAGTGCTACATGTACTCACCTTATGTTTTTTATCCAGTACTTTCGCGTTTTGGGGTCTTGCGGAAATCTAAAGAAACTACAAGAATCTTTCTCCACGCGATGGTTACAACCAGGTACGAAGCACCCTCCCATAGCGCGAGTCCTCAAACAATATTTGGGAAGTCAACCGATCGCCTGAAGTGCTTTTCTCACGGGTGCAAATGTGATCTTTGAGCAGACGATCATCTCGATCGACGCCAGGACTTTCGAAAAACCATATTTTGCATCTTATCCCACTATGAATTCTTGTAAGTGTCTGAAACTCATTATATTTCAAACAAATGCAATATCAGAATATCGTCTTTATTCACGCGATTCAAACGACTGCGCCGGCTTCGCCGGCCGGCGTGTGGCAGACGGCATACTTCTTGCATTCGTCGTCTGCTGCAGGCATCTTAAGGGGAGACACTGCCCAGAAAAAAAAATTTCTGCAAAAAGAGTTGATTTTGAAAAATTACATTTTTACATCCACCAACATCTAGAGAGTATTCCCAAAAAGTTTCATTAATTTTCACTATATAGTTAATTTTTTATAAATTATTTTCTGTCCACCAAAGCTATAGAAAAGGTAGGGTTTGGAGCACTTTGAACACATTTTTCTCCGTTCCACTTTTTGGTATAAATTCCATTTTAGTCAATCTATCGTTTGATAATGGCAAAACAGGGGAAGCTCATTCTTCCCTTTTCCTGACTGAAATTTAATAAGGAGTGCGGCTATGGAACTTTTTCGTCACTTTACGGATGTCTTTTGTAAAAAATGTTGACATTTTGTCGAAGGCACAGAAGACCAAAACGTTGACCAATTTTTCAGAAGAGAAAATTTATAGAAATAAATTACTTTTTAGAAAAAAATGTTCCATAGCCGCATCCTCTATGCATTCTGCTACATATCTAGCAAATAAAAATTTTTAATATCGCAACAGTTTTCTGACGATAGATTAACTAAACAACGTAGGCGTGTTGCTGATAGAAGCTACCCTTATTTCCTTCTCACTTAACCGACAGACCTGAAATTTTGTTATACACCCTCTAGCATGACCACCAGCCTACCCTGTAAATTTCATTAATTATAAGACAAGGGTTCAAAAGTTGACCCCCCTAGGGGGTGTGCCCCCTTAAGGACCGGAAGTTGCAGTCGTAAATATTTCAGAAAGTAGCGATTACCGGCACACTTCTGTCGAAACATATATGACATTCAAGCTTTGTATATATGTGATTTTTAGAAGTTTGAATCCTACTCCTGATTTTTGAACGCTCAAGTTTTCGCAGCGAAACCGAGCCACATGTATTTGTCCATAACAACGACCCTAGCAACGATTTGTTTGGACCCATGACGTCACACTTACGGAGTCAATTTGATATACGAAGACACATTAACTTAAGCTCCAGTTTCCGTGCATCTCTACTAATGCTGGCAAAAATATAGGAAGATACAATGTGTGATAGCAGTATACCGTAAAATTCCGAGAGATGCCCCACCCCCGAAAAATAGCCCTCCCCCTACTTTTGGCTTGATTTCCTATGTTTTATTAAACACCGTGAGATAGCCCAGTCTAGTACAAGTAGTGTTGGGATCAATGATGGCCTCAGCATAAATGCGGCTGGTTAGCTTTGGCGAGGTATAAGCGAACGTTGCTGACTGGGAAGTACAGTCATTTTTGCTTTGTTGTCCCTCCCACCATAAGAAAGCTTGGAAGGGACACAACCTAAATATAGCAATTTTTTCAAACTTTTCTCGATCGTACTCCGAAAGTTGGCCCACTCCTATATTTTCACCCGCTCTCAATGTTAGGTGGGCTATCTCGGAATTTACGGTAGTTATCTCATTTTATTTTCGGCATGTCCTAACCCCTTAAAGAAATGTGTTTAGAAGACATTTTTTAATAAAAAATGAGAAACATTATATTTGGGTTTTATTAACTTCAGATGCACGGTTTCAGCAAGTTTCATTTATAATCATGTAGGATTTATTTCCCCAAAAGTTTTTACCATGCCAGTGGCTTGCTGAGCAAGCAGGCCATGAAGTTTTACTTTTTCTAGCTGGGACTACCCTGTGCATGCTCAACAGAGCTAAAACATGTTAACCCTCGTTAGAAGTGGCATTTATTCTAGTCTTCACCTCGGGAAGCTTTCCACAATCGAAGAGTGTCAGCGTCCGAGGAAAACTGATACATCCAAACAGGAAAAATGTGGCAAACATGATTTTAGCGAGCTAATTGGTTGTCATCCAAAACAAGGCTTTCAGTTTACCCCGTCCAGTGACACTGTATTGCGTCATCTTCATCCGCGAGTTTTTGACAGCACCATTCACTTCAGGCCACTAAGTGTGCAACCTGCTTAGAACCTTTAATGCGAGCAACACAAATATTGGAGAATTTCTGTTCTGGTTGTAGTTGGCCAATTCATGGGCAGACATATCTGAATTGTATTTGGCCGAGGGTGTTTTGCTGTTATTACCAGACGTTCTGGTGGACGTCCAAATGCTTTTATGCGTGGCTCCGTGTGGGAGACGACGAGGGTACCTACTGAACAAGTACTGCTTTGCAGAATCCTGAACTCCACGCAGCAGACGTCTTCTTCGGCCCTGGCCTACGACGAGATTGCCAAGATCATTGACGAGGCTCAGAACATCTCGGAGGCGGCCCTTGCTACTTCGAACGAAGCCCACGACAATGTATGTTCTATTTGAATGTACTTGCATGTGCTCCTTCTCCAGAGCGCACTCCTTGTAGAACAGCTGAGACCTTTATTCTTTTACTTTCGTGTTCCAGAGGTAGGACTTTTTATGAGGCTTAACTTTGTGTAGTTCAGTATATGTGCGCTGTACTGTTCAACTATGAAAGCTATAAAATATATACCGTAATATCCCGAGTCAACGCCCCCCCCCCCCCCCCCCCCCCCCCCCACCGCCTGAAATTCTCAAAAATTGTGGGGTGGGCCATGACTCGGGTACCGAGCTCGAAAAGTTTCACAAAAGTTTAAAAATGTGATTTTTTTTGGTCTGTGTATAGCGAAGCTAGACAGGAGATTAACTGAACTCAAATCTCGGGTTGGTATCTTACTTGCGACTCATTTTACTGTCGAGCAAAATCCACTGCTTCACGGGTAGCTCGTTTCCGCCTCCTCCGAGCAAGCGCAATTCGAAGCCACGACCGCTGCAGCCTTCGGTCCAACGTGAACGGAAAAAAAAAAAAAGAAGAGAATCATTGAAAAAAAGAAAAAGAAAAGAAAAATCACAAGAAGCCATTGTGACCGAGCAAAGGTGACGAAAGCTGAAAGGAAAGCGGGTCCCGCTTCCTTTTCGACTTCGGAACCAAGCAAACCGGCAGCCTTTAACCGACGCCTAAAACAAACCCAGTACAAAAGCAAAAATAAGATAACAAAAGCGAAAACCATAAAAAGGCTCTCTCCGCGGGCGCGACCATTGCCGCGGAAAGCGCGCGCACGCACAAACTCAATGACCTTCCAGTTTGTGGGTGCGCGCGCGCGGCTCCAGGACAACTTTTTCATAAAGTGCAGTAGCCACCACGGGGCTGCACTTTGTGGCCCCACAAAGGCACTCACAGTGACTCTCTAAAATGTCGCCTTTATCGAAGAGCGTCATTTTTACTGCGTAGCTACAATTCTTAAACGACGCCTGTATATTCGCTACTAGAGTGAAGCTCTTCGCCTCAAAAGAAAGGACGTATCCTACAAGGTATTTTCCTTCGCCTTTTTCGAAGGCCGCATTCTTGTCTGTGAAAAAGCGGTGAATCTCCGACAGACGCAGGAAAGATAAAACAGCCATTGCTTTGACTAACAGACGTAAAGCAGACGATGTAAACTGCGTCAACCGCGCCAACCCGCTGAAGCCGTTAAAGGGTGAGGAGTCTCGCCGTACACGAAAAGAGGGAACTTGCGGACGGTAACCTCCCTCGTTCTCGGTTCTTAGCAAACAATCCTTGGCGCGTCAGCCATCTCGGCCGCGAGTCCTTTGGCTTCACTCCTTGATGTGTGTCTGCTAGTTGTTAGACAAGAACACATCTTACCTCTCAAGTTATTTCGTCTGCCCTCTCTGAAAGGTGAAGTCGAGCTCGCTCGTAAAGGTAAGACAGCTGTTGATTAGCAGACGACGTTGCAAAGGAGCAGACGACGTTTAGATAGTGGGTCGTGGCGACCCACTATTTTTTCATTCGAGCCAATCAGAGCTCGGCGTTCTGACGTTACTGCAACCCCTGCACAAGAAGCAGACGAACTTGCTCTCCGCATACTTCAAAGAGCAGTCGACAGGAGGCCCTGATAGTACCACGGGCCACGCAGAGATATGTTCGCACTAATGTAGATAGTTATAGTACAAGCATGGCGTCTATGTAACGCAGCATCGTGTTGGTAGTACTCAAGTGGTCTGGGGAATGCGAGATGTCCCAGGGGGCTGGAAAACCAATTGCTACACGGCATCTCGTTGTCTTTCCCGTGTAGATTATCTGGGGAGGCAGAACGGCTCCTCCCAGTGCAATGGACTTCTTCCAAAACCGACGCACCCCATTGCGGCGAAATACCACGCAGTGCACTCTGGGAACTAGTTGGCCACTCAGTTTCGGTTTCGACTGAGCAGCTCCATCTCATGCTATCACGCCGCGACCGAACGCGCTGCTTGCGTTTTCGATTATCTGACTTGTCACGAACGTACAATACACTCATTCTGGAGCGATACAAAACAAAGACCGGGGCAATTTCCTTGGTTCCCGAAACACCGGATATTGTGCGTGCGTATGTGAACGTAGTAAGTCGTGGCTTAGTCACCTCACCCCACGAGTGCATCTTTGAGCTAAATGTCAGTAATCCCGTCTAGTACCAGTGAGCTACAACTGAAATTTGTTCGTCTGGAGCCTTACACGCATTTTGTTTGCCAAACGTCCGCTTCTTGTTACTTCATTGGGCGAAAAGCAAGCCGCATCCTCACAGGATATCAAAGTTGAGGCCAGCGTTTACGCATGAACTTTTAAGGAAACGCAATAAATTCGACCTCACTACTGCACAAAAGTTACTATGATGTCTTCCTCATGACATCATGTATCTCCCACTCAAATTTTATGCTGATAGAAGATTAACTTTTCGCAAACGCTGAGATCGGCTAGCTACGACGGAGGCCCTAACAAGCGTTTCCTACTCCTCGCTAAGCCTTTTTGGACAAGCTTTTACTGACGTCCGAGATCTGTGCCGGGAACGGTGTGTCTGAAATTATCTCGGCATAGTCAGGCAGGAAGAAAGCAAACACATAACAAATATTATGGCCATTAGCAACCGTCAAATGCGCTTTGAATTCGTTCGAGCACTTGTCTGAAGAATGTCGCACCGTGCGCCGGACGGGCATGAACTCCAATGCGGACCGCATAGGGGTTCATGCCCGTCTGACGCACTTCCGGCGAACGGTGCGACATTCGTCACAGAAGTGCTCGACTTTTGCATTCTTAAAACGGTCTGTATGCGCGAATGTGCTTATATGATTGCAGGATAACTTTATGCGCATACGCGATGTTGAATATTAGTGAAATGCAAGCGGGTGGGGACTTCACTTCGTGCAGTGCTGCGGGTCAGTACAGATAAGAGGTAAGTAGTGTGTTCAAATTGAGCTTTTCAATGGCACCTCCGAGTTTTACCTCGCATACTCAGGCACATTAAGAAAAACAGTAGTTGCAAAAAGAAATATTTCGTCTATGGACGCACGAAGCAAACAAACTTCCTGATCAACAACACTAATGTAAAGGCGCGAGCTCGATGTATGCATACTTATTGTTTGCTACAGCTTGTTGGTTCGTACACAAGCAAGATCCCCGAGCACCCGAGCTTCGCAGCGTCGAGACTCCCAGCACTGGCTCGTCCACATACCTCGATTGGAGCGCTAACAGGAAGGCTCAAGTACAAAAATAAAACAAGCATGTGTTAAGACAAGCTATACGTCTCGGGCTTGTGCTAAAGCTTCGAGGTCTGGCCATTTAGGTTAGTTTAGAGACCACAAATGACGCTCTCGGGACCAGAAAACAATCTCTTGTCGACGTGTCGATCGAAACCGAAACCATGCCACCCTCCTCCCTGGCCAACTAGTTCCCAGAGTGCAACGCGCGCCGTGTTGCATGCAGGGCTTTATGGAAGTAGTCTATTGCGATCAGGACAGTAATCACTCTCTTGTTGTCACGTCCAACCAAGGAGATTTGTGGAGATCCTGTGGAGATCCAGTGGCTTACCAGGCTTAGCTTCGAGCCAGTTTGGTCCCAGTTAAGTACCATGTCTTTCGGAATCTAATTTTCGCGCACCACGTCTTCAACTCTTGCTAGAAACTCGCTCTTGATGTCTTCGAAATCAGTTGGAACTTTCCTGGCTGTCCGCGTTACTTTCCTACGGACGAGGTTCACTCTTCTTATCATGGATTTTGCCCATTTTGCCGCAGCAGAATGCCTGGAGAGCGCAGCTGTGAAAGGAAAATTTCCATAAAGTAATTTACTTTATACTAACATTGCAGTGAAAAATCAAATAAATTTTTTTGCCTTTTATGTCATCCACAAAACCTTAACATCTTTTATAAAAGACATCCACAAAGTCAAAAAACAATTCCATAGTTGCACTGCCCATAAAATTCCACTTAGGTAAAACAATAAGCGAGTCTTTCCTCTTGTCCCATTAACAAACAATAGTTTTCCTAAAATGAAATTTATGCCAAAATGTGGAACGGAGAAAAATGTGTTCAAAGTAAAAAATTTCTCTCCAGATGGTGGTGGATGTAAATATGACATTTTTCAAAAATCAACTTTTTTTGCAGAAAAAAAATTTTTTTTTTTTTGAGTAGTGTCCCCTCTTAACAATTCCCCAACCAGTGACAATGGTGGTCGTCTGGTTAATGATGCCTCCCTTCTATCGGAGCTTTTGAATGTAATCTTGCACGTCCTGATCCAGATTCCCCAATTTCACATTTGTTTTCCCATGCTGCATGCAGTAGGACTTCAAGGGATGACTTGCTATACTTGTTTTTACGTGAATCTGCATGCAAAAATACTCTAGAAGCCGGGCGAAGACATGATAACCAGTAACAAAGTCGGCTTGACACAACGGAAATAATAATTTAGCTAAACGTTTCACCTCCCTTGTGGGAGGCATCTTCAGTAATGCAAAGAGCAAATGAGAGTTGCTTGGAAAGTTTGGCTATTTAGGCACGAGGTATTTAGATTAAAAAGTTAAAAGGCGCGAACGAACAGGACGAAAAAAGAGACACATACGACACGGACAGGCGCATTCCAGGTATTTAGGTTCTTGCATGGCTTGGGGTGTCTCGTGAGGTGGGCAGCACCCACTGGACCAAGAACCATGACACATACCTAGCTGGTGAGGCTGTCGCTGCATTGCAAGGCAGCTGAGAGTGACGAATGCCTCATGCATTAACTTAACAGAAGCAACAGAATATGAGTTATTGAATTTCGACTTACATTTCCATGAGGCGGGGCTTTGTGCTGCGTCAGGCTGCAACACTGACTGATGGTGTCTCATGCACCCTTGCACAAGGACCACTCCAAATTAAAAAAAGGTCTCTGGCATGGAACAGAGATGTCAACAGCACACCAAGTCCACAATATTATAGGTCACCTGTGCCTCTTTCAAATCATGTCAGTAAAAACATCTTAACACAAGATAAATTATTGCTTTTAATTTACTCTCATAATCTTGGTAATTACCAAAGGAACAAAAATCTCACTTATCCTCATTACACGCACTCACTTGACTTTCAGAATGTAGAAACAAGCTTGGAACTGCTGGTGGCTTTCTGTCTCCTCCAGTCGTCAGAGCACCTCGTCTGGAACTGGGAGGGTTGGAAGTGGTCCTGCAGCGAATAACGTTTTGGTAGACGTCAAAGCTGTGTATTCAGCGGCTCAAGTCATAGTACAGTTATTCCGCTGATGAGAGGCTCATGCTTTCAAAATATGCGGTCTTACAAATCCATCATCGCACGACGCCACAGGCCTGAACCACTCGTCTTTCTGCGGTGAAGCGAAAGTACACAGGACGCTTCCACGGCAGTAGAGAAAAGATCACAAAATACGCGGTTTGGTCGCAGTGCACTTGTGTCCACCGTGTTCGCGTCACAATATTAACAATGAACAATACCTCGCCTCGCAGAGGTACGTCCAGTTGGGAGGTTTCCCCCCCGTGCCACGCTTGATTCTCAAAAGCCACAGTTTCCGTCTCCTCTGGGATTCCGGCAGCTTCAACAAGCTAATTCCCCTGGAAGCTCTGTTCCGGCACTTCAACGCACAAGAACTACCCATTTTTCAGACAAGACCGCAACTCCCGCGGCTACACAAACTTTTTTTTACGTCATTTAAACGCACATGTCCGCGTGTTCGGTCCTCTTCGATTTGGTTGGCAGGGTTTCGAGTGCACATTCATTTATTCTACCATTAAAGAATGCTATGACGAAAAGCTCACATGCACCAAGTTTTCAGTCACCAGGCACTTAACTTTTCTAACTCTAGCGACGCTAAAATGAATTTACCGAACCCTGCTTTACCTGTAACGCTCACGACCACCGCTAGGGGAGGTTTTGCGGCTTCTGATTGGTGACGAGTGGCCTGCCAATCAACTTTCCGGCCAATAGCGCTCCCCGATTTTCACCCCATTGATACCAATGAATGGCCAAACTCCTAATATATGGCTCTGGTTTCACAGAGTGTACATGATTGTACACAGTGTGTCTTCAGGGGTACAAACCACATTTGAAGAGTAGATAAATTTGCTAAGTCCCGTACACAAATGTGTACACCATGTCTGGAGGGGATATTTTGGTTTTTGTTTCGTGGCTTAAAGAAGAAAAAAAATGTTTTTCTCTCTTCCATGTCTCCAGACCGCTAATGGCTGCCGCGAGCCACCGTGCATATTTTTTACGCAGCGAATCTACAATGGACCGGTTGAAATACATAGAGCGCCAGCAGCAGGGGATTGTGGGAACCCTTCGCACAGATCACACACTTTCTCGTTGCGTCTCTGTGACTGCGCGTGATTCATGGCAGTTTCACACACCCCAACCCCACAATTAGTGGTACCGTGAGACCACGTGAGCAAACGAAATGCTGACGACGTTTTTTCTCGTTAAACCCGATCTGTAACCTCACGGCATGACTCGTGAGCATTTCTGGTCCTGACGCCAGCTCTAGGCGCACGTTAGTCTTGTGCAGGTTAGCTTTCTGCTCTTTGCATCGTTCAATCAGGTAGGCCCCACTAAGCGACAGACTCGCACTGGTATCAATCAGTGCTGCCACAGCTATTCCGAGCACTGTAACTGCCATACGAGGCTCAATTAACTCAGGGTCAGGATGGATTAGACATACCAATTGAAGTTTTGCCAGGTTGTCCATGGTCTCTTTTTTTGTGATCACATCTCTTTTTGTGTCAACATCTCTCTTCTTGTGATCAGCATTATGTTTGCATCTTTCCAAGCTTGCGGTACCTTTGAGGTTCTTAGGCATCCCGAGATCTCTGCCAGCTTTTTTAGTACAATAGCAGTAATTAATTACCAACCACACTTGAAGCATACAGCTGATCAGCTAAAAAGTGGACCGGACAGTTGTACATTTGGTATAGCTTGCCAATGAGAAAAAATAAATAGCTTGAGCAACTATAAATAGCTGGTATTGCTGGACCAGTCCTTTTAGTGTTGAGTTTACCTCGCCTGTTTGTACCCACATTTCAGCATCAACTCACTTCCACCTTTAGGAAATACCAGGGGGTAGGACGTTCATCCCGAACAAGTTCCCACCTTGAACAGAACGTCTGTAATTGGGCTTCAAGGCGGGACAATGATCACTGAAAGCATTGCATGCCAACGCTTGCAATCCGAAGTCAAGTAAAAAGGAGGCTATTTCTTTGCATTTTTCATTTTTTTACTTTTGGGGTTTAGATTTTAGGAACTGCAGGAAATCCCACTGCAGATCATTGGACTCCTGCACAATTGCAAACTGACGCTGCCTTTCCCTGTGTGTCCTTCCTCTTGCTTCACGAAGCTCTTGCCTCTGTGCCCTTGTTCCTCAAGGACCAACATGAGAAGGTCCACCTGCTTGCAGGAGGACTTTTTTTTTTGGGTGGTTTCTCTTGCGGTTTTTCAGGAAGATCCACCGTCTCATTCACATCCTGTAATTCCTCAGGGGAGTTGTCTTCAAGTTCCAGATAATAGCCATGTGCTTATCAGAAGGGCCCATGATACATGCATAACTTAAAAGGGTCATGCAGCGGTATTGGGTTTGAATGTTTCTCACCTTGCACCTAAATATTGTACCTAGCACGACCCAAGCATACTCGAACGCGATGCCATGAATCCAGAACTTGTGTTGTCGCGTTTTAATTGTAATGTAAACAGCATACTACTGTTTTCAGTCTCCGGTTCGAAAAGCTTGATGATTCGGACGTACCCTTTGCTTGTGATGACAATTGGAGACGACTCAACTTCAGCTCGTGACAGTGAAAGCCTCGGCGAGCATTCGGGCAGTGACTCGTTTTTAATCAAAGAATGATGAAAATAGTCAAACTTTAACAATGTGTTGAGCTCAGCACATTGTTAAAACTAAAACAGGATAGAAGAAACAGAACGTGCATGAATGGCGCAGACTAACGAGTCTAATTTCTTTCTCCTCTTTCTCCCCCACACCATATTTTGAAAAATTATTGTGGCTAGAAAACCCCATTATTTGGTGCCTTGCTTTTTTCTGCTTCCGATCTCAGTGGTGTTCGCAATAGCCGCCATAGACATATGAACCTGATGGTGAGCCAGTCTCCGCTGCATTTACCTAGGAGCTGTGTTTTGTTCCAACATGCTGTGGTACCTTCTTTAGTAGCTCTACTTTTTGTTTCAAAGCTGTTGATGGCACGCTGACGCACGTTTTGTGTTGTTCTGAAACCATATGTAAAGCCTCGATGGTTTTGCGTGTCGTCCTATCTTAAGATCTGGCCAAAATAAAGTGGCTTTAGCGGAGCTTCGCAGCTGCATTTTGTAGAATGCCCGGCTAGGTTGCCTGGTGCTTGCAGTTGACCGCATGCCTGTTTGTGTTCTCCGAGTCGTTCGTTTACACATCTTCCGGTCTGCCCGATGTAGGATTTGCCGCACGTCAGTGCTATCTTGTGTATCACCCCTTCAGCACATTCAACAAATTTGCGTTTGTGTTTCACTTGACACAATGTCTTGCCCTTCGTTTCGTCCTCCAGTTTATTTGCTTCTTTGCATAATCCTTTGAGCTTGAAAGGGGCAGATAATGCCACCCTAACTTCAAAATTTTCGGCGATCTTTATTTAATGTCAGAAATTGTGTATGTACGGCAGTACCACCAGTGGCCTTTTGTCCACAATCTGCTCCATGGTTTTGCTTTTTCTGTGAGATTGGAAATGTATTTTTCTGCGTCGGCGACCAGTGAGGGTTCTGGGTAACCGCTTGCACTTAGTCTGCGTGTCTGGCTCCCGAGGTTTTTTAAGACTCCGTGGTGACATGATATTTTTTGTATAGCTTGCCAGATGCGTCCTGATCCAACACTTTTCTTGACTAACTTGGTGTGTCCGGAGTCATACAGCAGTACTCCTTTCTCACCTCTTGTTTTTGTACACCCAGCACATCTGTGTGTTCTCGAAAGTCGTGTTCATGTCCAAGCATTGTTGGCTACCTCCCTCAAGTAATTCAGAGGTGAATTCAAGTCCTTTGTGCGCCTCTCGGAACTTCTTTATGATCGTAAATATATAATTATGACAGTGCGAACTCTGTTTTAACTATATGTTAACTATGCACCGCCGACTAGCCCACGTCCAAATATTACTTCTCCATGATCTTTGAGCATGATGTGTCTGTCATTTGGTGTATTGGGAAACAAACCAAAAAATAGACAACATATCGGAAGCACCTGCTGACTCCATTCTCCTGGAAAAACTGCTGTAACTCCGTTTCCTTTTACTATAAACAGGTCACATAAAGCTGGTGCTATGCAGGACCCTATGCAGATCCCTTCTTTTTGAGTGTATACATTATCTTTCAACGTGACATTTAGAGAACTTAAATAGGTCTGTAAGAGACTTAGCAAATCCCTAATGCTGATTCCGCACTCGTTTTGAAAACTTGAAGCCGAAAGCGTCGAAGCTCTTTTCCACTGCCTGTGTTGCTTTTTCCTGTGGAATGTTGTAAAACATGTCTTTCGTTTCTACCGAAAAAGCTGTGATGGGCTGGTGTTTTTTCCAAAATTCAATTACTTCATCGGAATTATGGACCTAGATTGGATCTTCAACTTGAAGTGGTACATGTTCCTGTATTTCCCTTGCTGTTACATGTGGCCAGGTTCCTTTGTCTTCCACTTTGACTTGTAATGGTCTGCCTTCCTTATGGGTTTTTACCACAATGAAAGGTGTCAGAAAAGGATTCTAGCTGCCTTTAACTTTAGCAATCTTAGTGAGGCCGATTGTTTCACAGTGTCGTGCCACTTGTTCTCTTGCGTTTTGCGATTTATTTTGCGATGGTATGTAAAGTCTTTACTACATCTAACTTGCAGAGTGCCCTTCTCATCGAGCCTACAAGGAGCTGACCGCTGGGATTTGTAAACGAATCTTAGCAAATGCTAAATTTCAGACAGCCTTTTTGACTAAATTATGTTATCTGCATAGCCACTTGTAATGTTATGCTTCGCCTGCTTGTGATCATTTCCCAGTTTGTATCCCACTTTATGAAGTGGGATGAAGATTAAGGAAAACAATAGATTATATTTTCTATTGGCAAGAGCTCACTTCGATAATTAAAAATATAAAGATTCACACAGATGTGCAAGGTACAGTTTGGTGACCATTTGTCTACATACCTCCTTGTTAGTTTTGTTTTGGTAATTATTACCGAAGATAGAAGACCCCTGTATTACACACAGTGTGGCGGCCTCACCATTGACCCCACCGTCAAATACAGTTGTGAAATGTTTAATTTCCTACTTAGCAGAATTCACCAGGCTGAAGGATGCCGCTTTCCATTGCCCTTCGAAGGGATGATAATGATAATGATAATATTTATTTGCACTCAGAAAGAGATGCCGGTGAGAGCAGAAAGACCGAGGTTCCATGCCAGAAGCCTGCAGCACCAAAAGGAGAAAAAAAAAAATAAAGGAAAAGAAGGACGACTGGGAAATCCCTATTGTGAGTCGTGGCCGACACCGCGGAAGCCCCAAAACTAGTCAGCGGCGCAGGCGCCCCACTGCACCCTACAGTCAGTGGTCACGTAGGGCGCTCTGCAACACCAACCTGCTCGATGGTCCGCAGCCTCCGCCACAACCCACCCCAGGGCAAACCGGGATGCTACATTACACTTTCGGTTCATTCAGCACGCAGGTGTCTGGCGATGGCACTGCAGAACGTCCTACATTCATCCTTATTGTGGGGATGACCGCTTCCAGACATAGCTGTCATGGGCCCCACCAGTCATGCTGGAGTCAATGTAGCTTATGCGTGACTTTGGATCACACACCTGCAGAAGGCAGCACCGCAAGTTTTCTATATCATTCACATAGAATTCTAACACACTGATGTAATTATTATAGATTCAGCAATCCAAGGCAAAGCCTTTTCCATATTGCACATGCAGAAGGGAGGAATACCTTTTTCTATCAGTGCAAGCATTGTTGGTCCAAGTTAATATTGTGCTTTTCGTTCTAAATGACCTGTGTCTTCACCTGCGTATTTCTGTCTCGCATTTCATTTGCTCTACTGTAAATGACTATTTTTGTGGGCTCGATATTGAACATTGAGCATTGATTTTATTCCCGCCTTGAACGATGGGGGGATGCCAAGGAAAAAAGCTGTTTGCACAGCTTGAGGGCTGCAAAGTCAAGAAATTAAATAACAAATAATAAGATGTACACTATGAAAACTTTTATATAATGTTAGATGTACTAGAATTTTGTACACACAAGACAAAAATAATTAGGCGCAGATTTTTACAATGTTGGGTATGTCGCTTTTATTTAGTGAAGTGATGTGGAATCTCATTGATGCGATATGATTCAACAATTCAGGAAGTATTTGCTTGATTCTCTGATGTCCAAAATTAGTTCTTGATTGAGGAATTCGCCAAGGATGAATGAGACGGGTATGGTACAATGAGATGTATGGACGAAAGTCAGACAGTGTGAAGAATGTTAATGCTTACCACAAGTTGCAGCTTGGTATGTGAATATTAAATGCTGAAAGTAGATATCCGATACATCAGTTATAGAATATTTTTCAAAAAGAGGTAGCGATGGAGACATCCCAGAGACATTCGCAACAGCTCGAATAGCTTTCTTTCGTAAAACACTAAGTGTGTTTAAATTCGTCAAACCAGTAGATCTCCAGACAAGATGGTGGTTGTACAATAAATGTGCGTACAAAAGGGACCTTTAAAGTTGAAGTTTAACACTGGTGGGTAAAATATTCCCATATTTAGTTAGCACACTTGCTCTCTTGAAACTTTATTACGAATGTGTTGCACATGATCATTCCAGGACATATAAGAAAGAAACACTCCCAAAGTTTTAACATTATCTGTGTAAGGATTAACACCAGGGCCATAATTCAAAGCAAGGTGTAAGTCAAGCCGACTACCTCAATAAAGTTGAAATATTACGGCCTTACTTTTGTCTGTATTTAGGCAAGAGACTTATTTTCGCATCACAACTTAAACTTGCACAGAACATTGTTTGTCTTAGAAATAACAGTTTCAGAATTTGTGCCGGAAATTATCATAGCCGTATCATCTATATAAATAATGAATTTGACTTCGGTGCCAATAGTAACTATGTCATTAATATAAAAAGAAATAAAAGAGGTCCTAGAATGCTGCCTTGTGGCACTTCACAAGAAATTTCAACTAAAGATGACTTATGACTAGGGTTTCATGTTTTCGGAGTTTATTTTTTGTCAAATTTGGAGGGTGTTTTTCAAAGTTAATTTTTTGCCGAAAATTAAGAGTTTATCGGAGTTTATTTTTGTTTGATTCCCAATTCTCCGAAATTCGGAATTTGATTTCGCTGTGTTTCTTATTGAAAATAAATAAATAATATGTGGGTGTAAACGTCTCGTCCCGGCTCAGCTTGGCTACCGAGAGCTGGGACCGCATTGAACCCATATCGCGTCTTGCTCACGCCATGAGGTCCCCCTCGAGGGGCGAGACCAGAATCCAGGGCGGACTGCACCGGCCGTCCCGGGCCCAGCATTGGGCAACGCTGCATCCTGTTCACGCTTTAGCTGAGGTGTCACAACATAGACAGCAACGTTTCGCTAATGGGGGCCCTGTCTCCTAGAAAGGTCACGGCGCAGCTCTCTGGAATATGCTGTATTCAAGTCATCACGGCATTCGTGCAGTTAGACTGCGTCATGTGCCACTGTATCTTCCTCATGCTCATCGCACTGTGGATGTTCATCAAGTAAGTGTCCAAGCGGATAAGACTGCTGACTGGGCGAGTTGGTAGTTCATGCTGATTAACGTTACAGCGCACCAAGCGGTCTGTGGTTCGATGGAACGCCTGGTACGGGGACCTACAGCATAGGAGACACACCGCAATATCATTTGATTTTGAAGCTCTATGTGCCGGTGATGATGCCAAGACCAACTTCCTTTGACGTTCCTGCAGCTCGTTTCGAATTGGTATACAACAATCCGCCAGAAACGTGCCTTGAGGAAGTGAAACAGACTTTGGCAAGTTCAGTCCGGTTTACTGATATTGAGCCCAGCATCACAGAAGCCAAGGGTAGTCCGCCAGCTTTCCGGCAAAGCGACATGAATGAAACAAAGAACAGGTCCCCTCTGCTCACCCCTCTTTCCGACAACGTTAAGATCGACGACTAGTCACACCCACGTCCCCGACCATATCTCCACACACGTCCTCAACACAGCGTTGGCACGACGAAACACGTGAGAAGCAGATGACAGTGCGAATGAAGCTCGCCCAACACCAGGGGCTGTGGTCTCCCCACTACCTGAGCCCGAGTCATGCCTTCAAACCTTTCCTGGGCCCTCCGGGCTTCTTCGCCGCTCCCCCGGTACCTACGTTGGGGCCCTGCACGGTCTCGGGTCCCCCCAATTAGTTGTGCCGACACTTGAGCCTAGGCTCATTGCGGAATCACGGGGACGACGAGGACAGTTCCGCCGAGGACAAGAAGTAGTGCGAAGGTTGTCTGTTTTCCTTTCATGATCGGACATGTCTTATGCAAGGCCGAACACTGGAGCAGGACCAGTCCTCGATGGACCTTGCACACTGCGGTGATATTCGTGAGTGCTTGTCCGACTGTTTGTGTGTGAGATTGCGACAGTGAGTGGGGATTGACTTTCGGACGGAGAGCAGTTGATCTCGTCGTCTGTGTTGGAAGTGGTGCATCCTCCGAGACGAAAGAAGTTAGTGTCAAAATCTGGACGTGTAAGGCGATCGTACAGGGTTCTTCCAAAGGAAAGGATGCAGGATGCCCTGATTAACTACTTCAGTCGTTTTGGCGGAGCAGTGGACACCATGGTGATTTGCAACGAAGCTTGAACACACGCTTCCCCCCACACTAGCTCACGCGGCCGCGTGAGGTAGTGTAGTAAATGATGTAATAGAGAAGTTTCAAATGTCCCTCTTCCCCACTTCATGCAATCTCTATGGTCCACAGCTTTCACTCTTACAAAAACACAACCTCTCCTTCCTCTAAAGCTTAAATATTATGACCCAAACTGGAAACATAAACAGTGACTTTTGTAGTGACCCGAAAGTGCAATGACCTGTTTTGTGCTGACCGAAATTTGAAACAGAAGTGTGTTGGCATATTCCCAAGACCATTGACTCTACGCGCTGATCAAACCATTGATTGTAATATACTTTTATGTATGTCTGTGTGTTTGGGAGGGGAGGATTGGCACGTCGAAATTGTTAGTTTATCGGATAACTCCAAATTGACCAAAATTTTACCGGCGGATGTTTTCAGAGTTTTTCGGTATTATCTGAAAACACTGAACCCTACTTATGATTATTTACGGAAACATATTGTTGCCGGAACTGCAAAGACCTTAACAAGGAAAACGAAACTCCTCGAAAGCCATATGAATACAATTTGTCTAAAAGAATGTCGTGATTGATACAGTGAAGGCTTTGCTAAAGTCTAAAAATTTTAGACACCAACAGTTGCTAACTTTTTTTGTAATCTGTCAAGTATAGTCTCCTGGTGTAAAAGTGCGGTCTTGGTTGATCTAAGTTTTCTAAATCCAAACTAACATTGTGTTAAAAGATCATGTCTTGCTGAAAATTTATAATTCTGGAGTACATAATCTTTTCTAAGCCTTTTGAAAAAACAAGAAGTATAGATATATGGTGATCGTTCCCCAAACTGTTTCCATCTCCTGATTTGAACAATGCAGCGACTTTAGCGATTTGCATTTTATGGGAAATATGCCCAGATGAAAGAGCAAACTTCTTAGTGAGCGCGTTGGTAATGATGTAGGTTTAGAAAGAGTTATATAGGTAAAAACAGGGGACGGGACAACACATCTTTCAACTTTCAACAAACAAATGAATTTATTGCCGTACGCTTCGCCTTCGGAGCTCCACTATAGGAGAGGGAAAGTTAAAAGGAGGTTAAAAGTTGAAAGATGTGTTGTCCCGTCCCCTGTTTTTACGTATATAACTCTTTCTAAACCTACATGAAAGAGCAAGATTATGAAGATCTGTTACAAAAAACAAAATGAGGTCAGGAACAAATTTTATTGGTTTAATATTATGACTATCAACATCGGTACTAAAATTGTTTCGTAAATTTAATATGGTTGAGTATACTTCACGTTCGTCGGGAGGATGAAAAAAGATAGATTTGCGAATTCTTGGTATGTTTTTAGCTGCACCACTACAATAAGTTCCCGTGCCAGTGCGAACAAAGTATTTATTAAGCTCATCTGATAATGCAGAGCCACACTTTTCTCTACCATAATAATAAGCTTTCCTATATATTTTAGGCGTCTTGCCTGAAAGAGCAGGAAGTTTCTTCCAAAGCAAGTCGGAGTGCTTCATGAATTCAGTCAAACTGTTGCATGTAGTAGACGCGCTTTCCACGTCTTAAATCCGCATTTAGGCGGTTCCTGAAGGATTTGAATTCCGCTATCTTATCAAGGTTCCTTGTTTTTGAAAATGCAATGTATAGGCTACTTTTCATACGCATCGATTTCAGATGATCCTCAGTCACCCAAGGCTTACAGGCTCGTTTGTTGGTTCTCAATGTTTTTAAATGGAAAGATTATGTATACAGATTTATGACAATTTTAATGAATATATCGTAAGCTTCATTAACATCAGTTTTTCTTGTATGTTACTACAGTCTGCGCTTTTGATATGTCTCCTAAAAGTCTCCTAGATGTCAAGCCGTAAGATTTTCTAGCTTTGTTTTTGCGTATTGCACATATTTCGAGTCGTGCGCGGCCGAAAATAATTTTGCTATAACCAATATCGCATCGGATCTTGTGGTTTCAGTTTCATTTTAAAGGTGGAACTTCCATTGAAATAAAGCATATAACCCACCAAAATTCGTATTTACTTCGCTATATCCGGTACTTCGCTATATTAGTGTTTGTAATAATGAAGTTTGACTTCATTGGGTCCCGTGCGAAAATTAAATCGTTTCTAGTACTTGTTGAACAAGCTTATTCTGTGCTGAAGTATCCTAAAATATATATCTGAGTTCAACAAGATAGCTTATGCGTGTCATTGTGTGTCAAGGCCTTGAGAAGTCAACAAGCTATAGAATACTCTTTGCATAGACTCATGAAGAGATGGTCTTGTCTACTAGAAACACTACAATCAGAAACATGTTGGCAGACAAACACAAGAACTTTAATGTGCACTTCCTCTTTTCACTCACTGAAGACACAAAAAATGCTCTGTACAAAGTTGCTCGCAAGTTTACCTATTGCACGGATTTTCAGAGAAAAATGCTTGTTTTAACTTGCATTATATTGCTTTCGCGACAAAACTATACGGCCATACTCATATTAGAAGGATATGATCCAACAAACTCCAGTGCAAACGCATACAAGTCCGTTTTTCACGCACCACAGCGGGTATGATGCGGCAACGACCTCGATAAAGACCACTTTTGTCAAGCTTCGAGATCCTGACTCGAAGAGTTTTTTTGTATTTATTTTGCTCCTTTTAAACAGAATAAGTGGTCGCTCAATGAACATGTGCTTTTATTATCAACTTGACAGATCAAAGTACGAGCAATAATTTGACAACGTTTTGACTAGATAAACAAGGTGCAAGCATGGGACAAGGTCGTATAGTTAAAAAAAAAAAAAAAAGAAGACAGAGGAAGATGTTTACTCTGACACGGTAACCCTGGAGCCGGGGAAAAGAAGGAAAGTAGGAGGGACACAAAACCCCGAAGCATATAAAGAGGACAGAAAAAGGAGAACTGTAAACGACCCAAATTTTAAACATTTCGTGACCTGAATAATTTTGCGAAAAATGGGTCCCACGAATATATTTTCTTATGGTAACAAGTGCACAGCACTCCACCCTGATTCTCAAGATTTCGTGCCCGCGAAATATTGACGTAAACCACACTTTGCCGAATTTACGAAAGATAGAGCCCGCAAAAATAAAGTTGTTTACAGCATGTATTCTTTATGTAGAACCCCTCTCACTGTCTGGCTAGACATTGTCTTTTCTAGTCAATGTGAACGAGTGAACAGCATAAAAACACTGTGACGTATCGCAGAGGAATCATTAGTTTCTACTGAATTGATTGCCAAATGCGACTACACAGTTCATAAAAAGAGAGGACAGCAAGAGATGAACACCACCACTTAAGAACATTCAGAGCGTAGTTGTGCTTTCGGCACCAGTAGGTTGCCTTGGTGACGGTCTACGTGTCTCGCGGGCCCAGCATTACGACCAGAGTCCCATCTACGCACCCAACGAAGCCACCAAGCATGCAGCCGACTCGGCCGAAGCGCTCCTTGGTGGTGGCCTTGCTTTCCGCATGGAAGTTGATCCAACAGCTGCCGAGGCACTCGACGATGTTAGCCGCAACAGCTCTGACCGCCCGGCTCACAGTCGTCCGGGTGACTGAAGGGTGGTTGTCAGTCGCCACCGTGCTTCGGGACCAGGGCACGCAAAGGACTTGCTGTTCAACAGTCATCGTGGACGCGATTGTCCGTCGCCTCCCTAGTCTGGGCGCCGAGCGAAGCTCGTCGCATAGCCAACGCACAACGGCCTTCGATAACTGCATCTGTCGCCAAACGTCCTCATAGGGGAGTTCAAAAGCTTTCCGGTTGTCCCAGTAGGGACGTCGACGGTGGCGGTAGATAAGATTGACCGCAGTGTACGGCATCGCTATGTTTAAAAAGTTTAACTTTGCCTCGGTCCAAAGCGAAGATCTCGGGCTCAGACCACGGCTCTCGCAAAGTTCTGAAACGTCGCACTGTTGTCAATGATAGCTTCAACAAACAAAGTTTCTAATTGCTTTTTTTTTTACACAAAGTTTGGATGGATTTGGCGTGTCAGCAGGCCGCCTTGGGACAATCCTCAAAGCATTAATTGTAGCGTGGCATAGGGGTGTAGGGACAAACGGGCGCTGCATTGTCGGCGCAACCGTTCAATCAACACGCTGCACGCGCACCTCAATGAACTTTGCTACATTTGACAAAGTTTGCCGATTTCGAAGAAATGAGGAAGATCTAATGATTGGCATTTCGCTTGGCGCAACGTCATCGTCGCAAGATTCCAATTAGCGCATTCTGCAAACTTCGAGCTCAACTTTGCGTTCGACGAGTTTGGCGACCCTACCCTGGGGGAGCTTGCTGGAAGTGGGGTGGAAAATGTCATTCCAATCCTTTTGAATATGCAACATCCTCTCTCCTGCACAAAGGAGTCACGAAGGTTTTATTCGCTCGGACAGTTCAAAAGGGGTAGAGGAGCTGCACGGGGCGTTGAAGCGTAACATCGTAGGTGCATCAAACACAAATTCACGTCTCGGCCCCGCTAAACTTCTTCGATCCTTCCCATTCTCCACATGAACGGGGATTTCTTGTCCTCACATACGAGAACAGGGTCCCCGTTCCACAGGTTGTTTGTACGTGTCTTGGTCGACCGGTGCGCAGAGCGGAGTTGGAGGAGGTATCCTTTTTGCCACCTCCTCCAGAACTGATCTGTGTCTCTTGTAGAACTTCTCTTCCTGTCTGTTTCTGCCCGTGCAGCTAATATCTGGGGACTTGCCCTCTTCTAGAACTTGGCATGTTTTCCACACTGGCTGATGGAAGCGCTGTCAGTTGCAATCCCGACATGAAGGGTACAGGCTTTAAAGCCTCTGTCTCGTGTGGAGTGTCGTGAGCCGGAGCCAAGTGTCTAGAGTTCACGATGGCTTCGACCTCTTGTAGAATAGTTGGCATTTCTTCAAAGCCAAACTTTTTTTTTTTTTTTTTTTTTCAAGTATAACTTGTAAGCTGCACTTCACTGTCTTTTCTATTCTTTCCCAGAAGATGCCAACGACACTTCTCCCTCTGCAATAAACTTCCACTTGAAGCAATGTTGTGTGCAGTGGCCCTGGAAACGTAGATCTTTCTGCACGTTCCTTATGCCACGCAAGTCCTTTGAAGTCCTTTAGAATGTGAGGGCATTGTTTATGTACACAACGCTTGGCAGTCCCTGACGACCAGTGAAACGCATACCTCGGCGAAGTCACTCACGAACTCGCTCACTCACACTCACTCACGCTCACCGCGTCATGGTGAAGGGCTGTGAATGACTTCGTGAACTCGGACCAAGTCGTGATGTGAAGGGGATGTGACTTCGTGAATACGGAAGGAGTCGTGATGTGAACAGGCGTGACTCCGTGAACGCGAAAGAACCCGTGATGTGAAGGGGATGTGACTTCGTGAACGCGGAAGGAGTCGTGATGTGAACAGGCGTGACTCCGTGAACGCGAAAGAAGCCGTGATGTGAAGTGGATGTGACTTCGTGAACGCGGAACGAGTCGTGATGCGAAGGGGAGTGACTTCATGAACTCGGAAGGAGCCGTGATGTGACGGGGAGTGATTTCGTGAACTCTGACGTACCCGTGATGCAGTGGTGAAGGATTTCGTGACTCTGGTGTATACGTGATGTGATGGTGAATGAGTTCGTGAACTGAATTTGTGATGTGATGGGGACTGAGTTCGTGAACTAGGAGTCAGGACTCAGGAGATGTTGGTATGGATTTGCTTGCGTGTGCGTACTCTTCGCGACTGATAGCCAACTTGACATTTGGTAGTGTCTGCAGCATGTTGGTGCCCTTAAACGCACAAGCATGCTGTGGTGGTTAGTATAGAGTGCAGACGGAGCAGAAACTTGGAAGGAACTTCTGTTAGAGGCCAGAACGAGATTCGTAGGGGCGGTCTGGTAACGTTTGGGGGAAGCAACTGCAGGGGGCGTTTGCTTTGGAGGACTTTGAGAGAGGGTCTGGCATTTTGCGTGTGCGACTGTGCGCGGCTTAAGCGCGAAATCGGAAATGGGGAGGGGACTGTGTATTGCAGACGAAGCGGCACCAGCGCTTCCCAGATGGGGATTGGGGGGGAGGGGGGGGGGATGTTTGGACCGGCACAGACTCAGCGGCGGCTCCAACGAGTTTGGCGGGCCTCCGCTCCTCTGCCCCGATACTGCGGGCGTGCGTACCCGCGTCGCGTAGTACACGTGCAGCTTGGCGAACGTTAGGGGGCTTTGTCTGTGCGCGGCAGACGTTTGAGCCTCCTGCATGGCCGTGGGGTTCCCTTTGCGCGGCGCGGCTTGGCGGCTCCTCCTTTCGGTGTGTGTGTGTCGGTGTGTGTCATTGTGTGTGGGAGGGCCGGAGAAGGTGTCGTTTTGCCACTGTGCTATTCTGCCACGGGAGGGTTTCTCTTCGCGTTGATTGCATCTGCGTGCGTCCGTGCGCCCATGTTTTTGTCTTTTGCAAGTGCGTGCGTGCGCGCACCCCTCAAGGAAACACAAATAAAACCGCCTTCCCGGAGCTTTTACGCGAGTACTGGTGTGACCCTAACTGGACTATACAATGTTTGTTTTCTCGCTCTCGCTTAATAATGCTTACGAATATTCTGATGCTGGTAATATGCGGCATACGCTCGTTTTTATTCGTCCACACGAAAAAGTGTGCGCCGGATTTGATCTGTTTCGGCCGCTTCCGGATTTTTTCAAACGCTATTTAGCATCTAAGATCTCGGGAAGGCTTGACGCTATTCTAGAAAAATCACGGAAGTTTACGGGCTTTATTCATATGCGAGAGAATTATGATAATTTTAAAAATGTGAGGAAGCAGCCGATTGGCATCACGGTTCGTCGCCCACGTTTCCTAAAAAGCGCGCGGATGTGTCCGTTGCAATAACAGGCGGAGAGGATTTTACGTGCTCTCAGGCGTTTAGGTGGGGGCTTCGCTTGGCTGTTGCCGATAATAGTTTTCATCACAGCCGTGCATATGCCTGAGTTCTTGAATTCCAGGAATACGAACAGAGTTCTTCGATCTCCGTTGAACGTGAATATTGACTAAAGAGGTTTTTGTTTCTGTTTATTTGAGCAAAAGTCAGCTACTGGCACGATACTTGTGTGTAAAAGCCGGACCCCATCAGAAAATATGCGACGAACACGTGGCGAAACTCAATCCACTAAGCAGCCTAGCCTTACTCCGTGAACAGCGCTTCGAACGCGAAGGCGGGGTACGAGTGTTCAAAGATTCTTGATAAAATGACATAAATCTTTTCCAAGGGGGGAGACGATAGACCGTCCCCATTTCTGAATTTATCTCTTTTTTTATGCTAGCTAGTTTTGCATACGAACCATATCGGCCACATTTTGCTGGAGTGATTTTTATTTGAAATCGAGACCACTCTTCTTACATAAGCGCTTAGACATTCGTCTCCTCGTTATTTTCGTGAGCAAGTGACTCATTCAAAGGTATGCTGAGTTTTTTCAACAGCGTCGGAGCGATACGAATGGCTCTCACTTCGATCGGAAGTGAGAGCCCATCACACAGGACCACAAGCAAACCGCGATTACGTTGTCATCACCGTCATCTTTCTGTTGCAAGCAGGCTACCAATGAAAAACAAGGTGCGCGGTCGAGGTCAAAGTCAAATTCGAAGTAAGTGTTTATACGACGTGCAAGTAGGGGTACCAAAACGTGTCTTCCGCGCTTGCGAACGTTATCGTGACCCATTGAAAATAAGTAAATACGAAGAATGGCACAACAATCAGCGGGAAACATAAAGGGGGCGCACAGAACGCGCGAAGACGAGACAGAAAAGCGCGCGCCGTCATTGGTCAAAACGAGGTGTAAATAGCGGTACGTCAGAGCGTCTGAGGGGTAAACAAACACACGAGGTGTGCAAAAAGCTGAATAAGCCTGTTATTTTTAAAACATGGAAAACTATTGAACCGGGCTTGCCGCGTTCCTTTAAACTTTTTTCATGCACATTGCCGTGCTGTTCTGGGGCACGTATCGTCGGTTCACTCAAAGAGCTTTTACTTTCCCACGCTCTTTAGAGCCTGACATTTCACCTTTTTGTCAGATGAGCTGGCGATGTCCAGTTTTTCTGACAGGCTGTGTTCCCCGTCTAGAAGTGTGGACGAGCTGTTTACCCGTCCTCCCATCTTGCATTTCCCACCAGACCTTGTTTCAAAATGACCCTTCTTTTGTAACAAAAACAAGATTAAGAACCTGCCTCTATTCATCTCAAAGACTATGTTTGATGTTCGCTGAAGGCGTCCTCACTGGCTCTGTCTGCTTGAAGAAATCACCGGTTACCAAGGGGAGCTGAAGGAGCGAAGACGACCTCTTCCCTTCGAGATTAGTTAGCTTTCTTCTCCTTGCCAACGTCGTCTTTAATTTCACTAGAAAAACGATAAACGGTAGGGAGTTCTTGTAGACGGTTTTTGTGCTCGGTAACGATACCCAATAACGATACTATGCATGCACAAAGACGACAAAGGAGTATCGGGTATCCTTACAGGAATTATGGGAACAATACACAAAACTCCCTAGTTTCTTAGACGTGTAAACAGGAAGTATAAGCACTTACTTAATTCGTCCCCAACACGCTCGTTTGTGATTGGTGCTTTTGTGTTTCAAGCTTGGGGCAAGCTTTTGTGTTTCAAGCTTGAGGTAACCTGTAGGTACAAAGTTTGACCTTGCCAGGTGTAAGGAAAAGTTCGCTGTTCGGGTTTTTCCTTTTAAGTCCTTTGTCGACTCGTTGTGACCTGTTCTTCTTTGTTACGAGTTACGTGTGGAGTCTGTCGGTTTTGGTTTTAAGGAGCCTTTTGGTGTTTGTTTTAAGGAGCATCTCTGTTACGCCCGACGCGCCACCACCGCGCCGTGACGTAACAGAGATGAGTTCATGTATAGGCAAATAGGTCGCCGAAATTATGTTCTGGCTATACACGAACCAACGAACTCATCTCTGTTACGTCACGGCGCGGTGTTCGCGCGTCGGGCGTACTTCCGGTCTGGGGCTGAAGGCGGAAGTCCCTATGTGAGACGTGTATTCTAGCGTTGTATTAAAAAAAACCTGACAAAAACTTGCCTTCTCGTCAAAACGCCGCGACTGGGGCTGCACCAAAAGAGTCGAGAAAGGTTTGAAGATCAGTTTTCATGTGCTCGGTTCGTCCGAGAACGTGGATATGTGCCGTGAAAATGGAAAACCAGTCGCCGTCGGACCACGATTGCTTGGGCGGGAGGCAGTTTGGGTTAAATTCACGGATATTTGTTGTCATCAGATTTATTTGTTTTGTTCCGTCATGAAAGCGGGAATACCGCCAAGTTGTTGGGACCGCCTGCATGCGGACGTTCAGTGCGTCTTCAAGATCGAACGGCCGCCTGATCGCTCGAACTGTCGTCTGCTCTTTCAAACGCTTCTGCTCGTCGTCTGCTCTTTTAGACGACACCGGCCGTGGACCAAATGTTGGCCCGGTACTTGCGATAAGAAGTGAGTGCAGGCCTCAAAATGCTTAAGTTTGAAAATTTGTAAGCAGGCTCGATGTAAACAGTGGATACAGGGAGATGTTGATCGTTGTTACCAGTGACAATCAACGACTTGGTCCGATTCTGCTTGCGATTTTCAGTATCGATGTTGAACATCTCAGCTACGGTTCGCGCTGTTGTAACCCGAGCGACGTCATGACTTAAAATTGCGACCGAAATTTCATCATGCGAATCAGGCTTTAGCGTACCCTCTGCGGCGTCCACGCGGAATGAATCGCTGCATGTCACATTATCCACGCGAAGTTTTGTGGTGTAGCGAGCCTCAGTAATTTCGCTGAGGCTGCTCAAGTAGTCAGGCAATGCCCAGGAAGACGTAGAATCAACAATTCCAACGCAGAAAAGTGCACGGGGACTCACACCACCGCCGACAACAACGCAATTCAATGGTTTGTTTATCGGCGACGCGGCGAGCTTCTTGCCCACACCCCATCGCGCATGCGCGGCGCCGGTGGCGTCGGCTAGGAGCGCTCCAGTTTGTTTGTAAACATGAGTTGGTGTATAAAATACAGTGGAAAAATGATGTGAAATGAGGTGCCACTGAGCACCGCGTTTTACATGCTCACGTCACGTCATGTGAGTATAACGTTAGAAAATTCATTTTTAAGTCTAGATACTTTAGACCTTGTCATTCGCAGTTTTCTCCGTAGGTAGCAGCCGCCTGCATTACTGGTGTTCTCGCGGAAAGTGGCGCACTAGCTCCCAATCAATCGCACAGCGTGCCATTCTGACTGAAAGCAATGCCAAGGGGTGAAACTGGAAGACCCGGTCCTCTAATAAAACGCTTCGTAGAGATTCCCGCTTCAAGAACTTGCGTCCCATCAAGCTTCCGAGTCTATTATATTCGCGAACACCGCCCCGTCGGACTTTAGCAAATGATTGAATCTTTGTCCAACAGATGTTTAGTCGAACTGTGGTAAAGTTTGAAGGTGGGCCAGTCGGTGCTGACACGTGTGACGTCACTGCTTCTCGCGCATACGCAGCACGGCTCGCGAGAAGCCACGCGAAACTTCTCAACCTCGGCCAGTGTAAACTACGCTACAAAATAAACTCCGAAAAACACGCTCCGATTCTATTAAAAAATGAACTCCGAAAACACAGTACGCTACCTATAATACGAGTCTATGCGCAGCCAAACCCCGGCGTAAAACAACGAGCGTGAGGCGCGCGAGCGTGAGGCGCGCGTGCCTTGGTTCAAAGCTGAGAAAAGTGGAGTCGACCGCCATCATTAGTTACCTCGACTGCATTTCGCTCAAAGTACAGGGTGTCACAAATGAAAATTTACGCGGTCTTTTTTACCGCAAAAATAAACTAGGCGTCGCCGAACGCTCATTCTCCGCCCAAAGGTAGAGCTAGAGGTCACAATCAGATGCCAAAGTTTCAGCCCAATGCAATAACCGAGTCAAAAGTTATAAGTGATTTTCTGAAATTTTCAATGGGAAAATGGCGGCCGACGGCGTTTTCAAACACATGGGGCTGTATGGCACCAGAAACCGAAAACGGGCGAAAATGGGCTCCATTTTCCCATTGAACTTTTCAGAAAATCACTTTTAACTTTTGATTGAGTTATCGGATCGGGCTGAAACTTCGGCATCTGGTTGTGACCTCTAGCTCTACCTTTGGGCGGAGAATGAGCGATCGGCGATGCCTAGTTTATTTTTACGGTGAAAAAGACCGTGTAAATTTTCTTTTGTGACACCCTGTGGGTTGAGCGACACGAACACGCTCAGAAGTAAACATATTGCTTTTAAGGTGAATGATCCAATGAGTGGTTTAATTAATGATGAGGTGTACCCTGACCAACGGGTTCGAATAAAACACAGATTTCATTGCTTCGGCAAGCTGCAGGTCGCCTCTTTAAGAGGTTTTTCAGGGGAGGCACTTACTTTTTTTTATTTATTTGTTTAACTGACATACCCTCAGGGCCATCAGCATTACAGAGGTGAGCGGGAGTTAGAAGAAAACAGAACAAAGCTGTACATTTTGGAGCTTAGCCTGAGCTGTATAGATTATTTGCGGCAATTTTAAACATATAGTAAGTGGCAATTGTGGCAACAGATGTGGGAAGATAGTTCCAGTCCACTGAAATTTTCGGGAATGGATGACTCTTGTTTTGGAATGTCTACTTTATATATATATATGATGAAATCCGTGACAAAATATTAGACGGGTGATTCAGCGGTTGGTTGTGAAGTATTGCGTTATCATGGTATCTCTTATGAAAGTGGCATTAACGCGCTATTTTACGACGTAAAGTGAGGTAGGCAACGATAGGCTGGTTTCCATGGATCATAATTATTAAGATAAAATACACAGAACAATTTTGTACTGATCGAACGACGGTTTAGCGAGCGAAACCTGGCCCACGACGTTTCATTGAATGCCACTTTAGCGAATGGCGGCGTTCATTTGACCGAATAGATAAAATGGAGGCCGCCGCTGTCCTGTTTTCGAGCTTGCCGAACCTTTGGCGATTGACGCTCGAACTTGAGTTCATATCCCTTGCTATCGTTCCGAACAGACCGCCTGGCGCGGTCTGTTTGGATGCCCAGTTCGCCGCCCCTACAAATGCCTAAACGTCGACTCGCGTATGTGATCTCTATTCGCTAAAATATAATTCGCTAAAACGTCTTCGTTCATATAATATGAACTCGTATTAATGTTTGTAAGATGCTTCACAAAAATCGTGCACGCAGGTTCGTGTCTGTCTCTCCTTTTTGCCCCCTCGGCGAGTGGTCGTGGGCAAAAATATAAGCGCCTTCTTTTTTTTTTTTTTTTGTGGAAAAAATTGTGTGCAACGAAAGTTTAAAAAAAAATAAGACAGACCAGAAGGTTTTGAGGTGGGGTCGCCTCCACAATCACAATGCCGACAACCAGGCGAAGTCTAGGGAGCCTTCATGTGCGCTTTGCTAGGATGATGCCACCCTTTGTAATACCGCTCGCCCACAAACCAGCAGTCATTTTGGTTCTGGGCATTCGTGGGGCTTATAACTCTCCCGGAAACAAGCACCTTATCTCACAAGTTCGAAGCAGGGAAGTCAAGAAGCCGCTCGCTCTCCACAGCATGCGCACACGATGAAGAAAGCGCGAAACAAAACGAAAATAAAAGAAACGGGACAACAAAACTAAAAGCCAGAGGGAACAAGCTAAACCAAGAAAATGACAAGTGCAGGGTGCGTTGCCCGGCACAGCCCAATACCACCCCCCCCCCCCCCCCCCACACACACACACACACAGACACACACTGACACACACATCTGGAGCCGTCAGCGCCGCTGCGAAAGAACTTCGACGATGGCTGAGAGCCGGAGGCAGTGGCGGTGGCCGCGGCTGCAGGGGCCGACGCCGCTTTCCGTGACCTCGGTGACTCGGTGAATGGCTGTGACTCGGTGAATGACTGTGACTCGGTGAAGGGCCATGAAGTCGAACCGGTCGAACGACTTCATGAACGGGATCAGTTCACGGACGTGAGGGGAACGACTTGCTGAACTCGATGAGCTCGTGATGGGACGGTGAGCGACTTCGTGAATTCAGAGTTGGCGGTGATGGGATGGGGAATGCTTCATGAACTCTGTCGGATTCGTGATGTGACTGTGAGCGACTTTGTGAATTCAGAGTTGGTGGTGATGGGATGGGGAATGCTTCATGAACTCTATAGGATTCGTGATGTGACGGTGAAGTACTTCGTGAACTTGACGGATTCGTGAAGTGACGGTGAATGACTTTGTGAGTTCAGAGATCGCGGTGACGTGATGGGGATGAGTTTGTTGTCCGGTTGAACTCCGTGATGTGAATGGCCGTGACTTTTGGACGTCGGTGTACTTTGTGATGTGAAGGGCCGTGAATATTAGACATCGGTGTACTCTGTGATGTGAAGGGCTGTGACTTTTGGACGTAGGTGTACTTTGTGATGTGAAAGGCCGTGACTTTTAGACGTCGGTGTACTCTGTGATATGAAAGGCTGTGACTTTTGGACGTCAATGTACTTTGTGATGTGAAGGGCTGTGACTTTTGGATGTTGCTGTAATTAGTGATGTGATGGTGAGTGAGTGGGTTCGGAAATGCCGACCTATGGTGAAACGTTGGAACGCCATAATGAAGGCCTGGGTTGGACGCCTAACAGATTGTAATGATGCATCAATTGCTATAGCACCCCACCTCCCATCTTTTTCCTAGTAGAGAATTTGCGATCACATTGATACACTGTAAAATTAGGTCAGAAGAAATCAGTCAAGAAATATTAGAACGAAGCCAGGTCTCAGTTAGCACAATAATAGACGCATCAGTTATTGTTACGTTACCCCGCAGGGGGCAGCTGTGAAAGCAGGTGTTTGGAGAGTGGCGTCTCCACGGACCCCGAGCCATGCGGGTTCACCCGCCCACGTCTGGCTGTGCGTGGCTTTCCCGTGTCCGGGGAAAAGGGCATCCTGGTGGTTGAGTCGAACCCGGGGTAGGTTTGGACCCTTCGGGGCCCCCCGGGTGAGGCAATACACCACTTCGGCCCCCGCTTCCCGTAGACGGGTGTCCTGGCTTGGCCCGACCAGGATGATTCAGTCAGTCGCCACTTCTACTATCCCCTCCCTTCTTTTACCTTTGTCTTCTCCTTCTTTTCACTCTTCTCATTTTCTCTTCTTTCGTTTTTTCATTTCCTTTGGCGGCAAGGGCTAACCTTGGGTGGCGACAGACTCCTCGTCCAAAACCACACTTGGTTATAGTACCTGGGCAGTGCTAATAGTCTAACGGTTCCAGCAAAGCCCTTTTTGTTATGGTCCGTTAACTATTCCCTTGTTGGGCTCCGTGGTGGGCGGCACACCACAGGTTCTGAACACTTTCCGCCTCTTATGGCTCCCTCTCTCTCTAAACCCGGTTCCAGGCAGGCATCCAAACGGCCCTGTCCGGAACAAGTCATCGCCAAAGCACCAGAAACAGAACACTTTGTTAAGTTTTTTGTAGTTCACTCTGAAGACAATCAACGCCCTGCCGCCAAGCTGTCTCCGTTCATTGTTGCCAAGGTTCTTGAGCATTTGATCGGACACTCCTACCAAGCAAAAAAGTTGCATTCTGGGGACCTCCTGGTTGAGGTCACCACACAAGAGCAAAGTGTGGCCATTCAGAAGATGAAGAGCATCGTGGAGACCTCAGTCACGGTAACACCGCACAGGACTTTGAACACTGTGCGTGGTGTCATCTCCGAAGAGGACCTGCTAGATGTAAGTGAGGATGAGATCCTTGAAGGCCTACGAAACTCGGGTGTCATTGCAGTAAAGCGGATTATAATTCGCCGCGAAGGTCAGGAGATTCCCTCAAAACATCTTATTCTTTCTTTTGAACGGCACTGTCTCCCAGCAACAGTAAAGGCAGGCTATCTGAACTGCCGTGTCCGTCCTTATGTGCCGAACCCCCAAAGGTGTTTCAGGTGCCAAAGGTTCGGGCATGGGTCCAGGAGCTGCCGTGGAAGAGAGATCTGCGCCAAGTGTGGCAGCAACGAACATGTCGCAGACGTCTGTGAAAGCACTGTGTGCTGCTCCAACTGCAAAAACACCCATGCAGCGTACTCCCGTGCCTGTCCCCTGTGGAAGCAGGAAAAGGAGATACTGAGTTTAAAGGCTAAAGAGAACATTACATACCTTGAGGCCAAGAAACGCTGGTCATTCCTTGCACAAGGCTCGTATGCCGACGTGGCGCGCCGGGGTCCTGCGCCGCGTATGGAGTCGAGGGCAACCCAGGTCTTGCTCGAAGACCTGGCTGCCGCCCTCAGGACCCCAAAGCCTACCCAGGGGCAGCAGGCTCCCTCTCTTCGCGGAGAGGGTTCGCAGGCTGCTCCCACATCCCAAGACAGGCCAGCGCCTGCTGTGCCTGTACAGTCTGCACGGTCTCCTACCAGGGAGAAAAAGCGAGGCCCTCGGCCTCACTCCCTGGAGAGACCGCCTGCAACCAAGGAGCTGCATGGCCCTCATGCAGCTTCTGTAGCACAGAAGGAGGTGGAGAAGATGGACGGGGTTGAATCCCTCCCCAGTACATCTGCCACCCTCCCGTCAGGTTCTGGTCGTGGCCGCAGGTTAAGATCTCGCAACTCCGACCCTCCCAAGTCGGCAGGCAAGCCTGCTTGCGGAGCTCAGGAGAGCGGTGCTCCTGCCCTATCCACCTCCCCATCTACCCCTGAGTCTGACCAGGCGGAGATGGAGTGGCAGAATCCGAAAACCAAGCAAAAAACTAAAAAACCTGTGATACAGTCATGTCTCGTTAATATGGACGCCTCCGTTCCCCAGAAAAATCGTCCATAATAACGAATCAAGGTCAAAAACACAAACATTAGGTAATAATTGTTAAAAAAAAAGCATTGTTTATTTCGCAAAGAACGAGGAGATATGAGTTTGCACTGACGCTTTCGATCCCACTTTAGTGTCCAAAAAGCGCAACACTTCGGCCACTTGAAGTGCACGTTCTCCGTCCCCCTTCTGCTCAAGGTAGGCGATTGCTGTCTCCAAGCCACGGCGAGCTTCACATCGAGTAACGGTTGGTCTCTCTTCTTCATCGTCTGTTTCTGTCGGCGCAAAGTTTTCGACAAGTTGATGGCCCTGTTGAGCGGATTCACCGACAAGCTCCATGATCTGCTCGTCGCTCATAGGCTCCCAGCTGTTAGTCTCTTCGTCTATATCCAAGAATGCCGATGCCTCTTCATCTGGGTTTTTCTCCCCGAGTTGTCGAAGAGCTTCACGAAGGGCCGCGAGCGGAAGTTCATCTATCGGATCCTCCACCTCCATAGCAGAGCTGTTAACAAGAATACCTGCGTGACGCCAGCAGTTCACAATGGTTTGAGGCCTTACCGCGTCCCACGCCCTCTTCAGCTTTTGAAGGCACCACCTGAAGTCAACAGTTTGCGGTTCGTTGTCTTCCGCGCAAGCGATGTAGTGCCGCACAAGTTCACCTCTGTAGTGTGCCTTAACCGCGCGAATAATTCCTGCGTCCAAGGGCTGTATTTTGGCAGTCATGTTGGGTGGAAAGAACTTCAAGGTAAGGTTTTCATAGTCCGCACGAACAGAATGGCATGATGCGTTATCAACAAAACAGCCCTCGTCTTCTCAGCCTTCAAGAAGCGGTCGAATTTCGCCAAGAAGATTTCATATATCTTTCCTGTCATCCATGCTTGCTTGTTACAATTGTAGGAGCAATACATGTTCGGGTCAAATGTCTTTCCAAAACATCGTGGTCGCTCCGCTTTTGCCACGACAATGGGCTTCCACTTGTGGGTGCCGCTTGCGTTGCACAAAAATCCCACCGTGATTCTCTCTGCTTCGCTTGTTTCCAGCCACAGGTTCGGATGCCAGAGTCGAAGATGGGCCCAACTTGTAAAAAAAGCCAGTCTCGTCGAAGTTGTAAATATCATCTGGAGAATACTGAGCAAGAAATTCCGCAAGCTGTTTCCGAGCACTGGCAACGGCGGCTGTATCCACGCTTCCACTCTCTCCATGAATACGGTGGCTTGAAATTCCATGCCTTCTCTTAAACCTGCTGAGCCAACCCCTTGAGTAGTTCAGGTCATGAATGTCAGCATAAAGACGTGAAGATTGCAGACATTAAAATAAAACCACTGAAGAGAGAACAGTTATTTTAACGTAGATGCGTAATTGCACAAGAACGAGCAACTAGAAAAATCATTAGAAGAAACAACATTTTTGGGGAGGAATGCGTAACACTTTGAGAAAACATTTTCAAACTCGGCGCTTAAAAAGATACGCTCAGAACTGACTTACCCATCGTTGTGCCGAACTCCTTCGCCTTTTCTTGCAGCATCTCGTCGCTGACGGCGGCCCCTCTGGAGCGCATTTCCGTAAACCAGATGTTGACGGCCTCCTCCAACTTCTCAAACTTTGGGGGTCGCTGCCGGCAGGAACTGGAGCTGGCTGTGGGAACGCTCATCCATTTCTTTGATTCTTTTAGAATTGCGTGCACTGTTGATTTTCCGAGATCAACGCCAAGGTTTTTTCCACTCCACTCTTTCACGTCCTGAACAGACGCTGAAGGCGTTTCAATTTTGAATTTGCATATCTCCTTTTTCAGCTGAGCAGAAAGCTCTGTCCGTTTACGCTTAACACCTGTCATCGTCTCCACCTCCGAAATGACCGGAGAAGCGTCCAGCCTTGCCTCTTGCCTCTTATGCACAACGAATGTGATTCATCACGTATGCCAACCCGGAAGGAGATGGCATACGTTTAAGCTTGAAAGACAAGAAACAAAAAAAAAAAAAAAAAAAAAAGACCACCTTCAGGCGCGCAGCTCTTATCTCAAGGGCGGAGGACAATAGTGAATTCCGGGTACAAACTGTGACCTCTACGATTCACTAACCTTTTCTTCTGTCGGGTATGTGGACTCGCCTTCAAAGTAACCAGGCGGGGAACAAAAAGGCAATGGTGAATTCCGAGTAGTACACACTGGGGTCACTAATATTTTTTTTTCGTGGACACGTGTCCATATTAACGAGACAAAAATGCCTGTATTTTCCCGTTTCGTCCCCAAAATAGCCGTCCATAGTCCGGACTGCGGGTTTCTCTATTAACGGGACAGAATTGCATGGCGGGAGACCGGTCGCCGAAAATTTCGTCCATATTGCGGGGTGTCCCGATTAATGGGGTCCATATTAACGAGACATGACTGTACCTTTGAAGGGATGATTTTTATTTTTTTTACTGTTCATCCATGTGCTCATAATTTCATATCTTAATAATGGTTTCAGTGCTAATGCAGTGGAACTGTCGAGGGCTACTACATAACTTGGATGATGTGGAGTTTTTGCTGGAGGAACACAAGCCACGTGTGCTTTGCTTACAGGAGACTCATTTAAATCCCAGCCATACCAACTTCCTCAGACGGTACCAGGTATTCCGAAAGGATCGTCCGTGCTGTCAGTTCTTCTGGAGGAGTTGCGGTGGTTCTCCCGAGAGAAGTGCCCTGCGTACAGGTCTCACTGTCTACCTCACTAGAAGCAGTGGCTGTACGGTTCATGCTTCACAAAGCTCTGACAGTGTGCTCTTTGTATCTACCACCATCCTTTACTTTGAAATCCTCAGATTTTAATTCGTTTTTAGACCAGCTTCCTGAGCCATTCCTTTTGATGGGTGATTTTAATTGTCACAACCCTCTATGGGGGAGTACACGTCGTGACATCCGAGGAAAAATTATTGAGTCTGTGTTATTCTCTCGAACACTTTGTCTTTTTAACACTGGTGAGCCTACCTTTTTTAGCTGTCAACACCTTTCTTCATCATGCATTGATCTCTCCATTGGGACTGCCACACTTTTCCCTAACTTCTCATGGCATGTGCATCCTAACCCATATGGTAGCGACCATTTCCCCATTATTTTAAAGTGCACTGCTCCTTCATGCTCTCTTATGACACGTTCACCACGCTGGAAAGTAGACCAGGCAGACTGGGCCATGTTTGAAAGTGCATCTGAGATCAACCCTGAAACTTTAGTTGGCTTGGATGTAAATGATGCCTGCAAATGCCTTACTGCCTCTATAATTGAGGCAGCTCATAAAGCTATTCCGCAGTCTTCTACACGCCTTCCTGCTAAGCCAAAACCTTGGTGGACTAAGGAGTGCAGTGAGACTCGAAAAAAAACAAAATTGTTCATGGGATGTGCTACGCCGGTACCCGACCCCTCCAAATGTTTTAGCCTTCAAACAGGCTCGGGCGAAGGCTCGATATGTCCGTCGTCAATCAAAAAAGACGACATGGAAGAAATACACCTCCTCCGTTAATAGTCACACCAGTGTAAAAGTTGTCTGGGAAAAAGTGCACAAGATTAATGGGGATTATCGAGCCTTCTCCATACCGCTTTTTGTTCTGCCAGGTGGTGTACTGCCTAGTCTTGAGCAGCAGGCCAATATTCTAGGGGAGCACTTCGCATCAGTATCAGGTTCATCGCATTACTCGGCTGCATTTTTAAAGCATACAAGTGTTATAGAGAAAAAGAGAATAAATTGCTCTGGAGGACTACGAGAACCCTATAATAGACCTTTTACTTTTCGAGAGTTACAGGCAGCATTAAATAAAAGTAAAAATACGTCCCCGGGACCAGATCGAATTCACTACTGTATGCTCAAGCATTTGCATTCCAATACCCTGCAGGTTCTTTTAAGCTTTTTTAACCAGATCTGGAGAGAAGGGGTCTTCCCAGATTCTTGGAAAAGAGCTGAAGTTATCCCGCTCCTCAAGCAAGGAAATGATCCTTCATTACCCTCAAGTTACCGGCCCATAGCCCTCACAAGTTCCTTAGGGAAAACCTTTGAACGAATGGTAAACTCAAGATTGGTCCATTTTTTAGAGGAAAATAACCTCCTCGACAAGTTTCAGTGCGGTTTCCGTGCCCACAGATCAACGGTGGACCACCTCGTACGACTTGAGAAAACTATTCGTGAGGCTTTTGTTAATAGACAGCATTGTGTTTCTGTCTTCTTTGATATAGAGAAGGCTTATGACACAACATGGAGGTATGGAATTTTGAACGATCTTGTCTCGTACGGAATTCGTGGCCGAATGCTCTCACTCATCAAAAGTTTATATGATCCCTTCCTGGAGACTGCTTTACTCTTTCATACAGAGTTAGGCAACACTTGAAGTGGGGATTTAATTACTCGCACTAAAGAATTTTGTAGAGTAAGTACAACCCCATTTGGAAGTGTTGCCTAAACTCAGTATTAAACAGTTAAGCACACTTTCCAGGAAGGGTTCACACGAACTCTGCTCAAGTATAGTGTTATGTGCTGAGTGTAAAATCACCCAGTAAAAAGTAACGTAAATGCCTGCTAACAGAATTAGGGGAAGGGAAGTGTACAATTGGCTCCTTGTTAGTCAAACGTTTGCTGAAACAAAAAAAACTCTACTGGCAAGTGGCATTTTTAGCCTGTTGAAGTGCGACCACTGTACTTTTATTTTTGCAGCTGTTGTATCAAATTTCAATACCTCCCTTGATTTCTCTGTAATGTGGAATAGTACTTCTGTCCTTATTATGGGAGCTGCTACATACAACTTGAGACAACTCAAGCACTTTGCAATGAACAGTAGCCCTAAAATCTAAAAGCAGCTATGTATATGTTCACAAGGGGAGGGTTGCATTGGAAATGTGGAAGTGCAGCTGAAAAAGGACATAAAAGAGGGAGCATGAGCCTGTTCGGAGGCCATAGGTTTTCATGAAAAGTCAGCATAGAAAGGATAAAAAAAGTAGAATAGAGCTCAATAAGCCAACACTTTAATGTTAGGACATGGGAAAAAAAGGCAAAAATGGCACACATATTCCCTCTGGTGAACAAGTTTCTTACTTTGTGATGAGATCCAAAGCCAAGGCAGACTTTATATCGTACTTCAAATCAATGAAGTGCCCAATCCGTCCGTCACCTCAAATAAGTGGTTCTCCAACACCGCAGTTATGGCCTTTGAGTCCTCTTTGTCAATTCGCATCACCGGATAGGTCAATCTGTCGTGTCGGTCCTCCTGTGAAGAATGAATGCTTAAATGTAGACTCAGCAGTATGAGAAGGGAGGAAGCAACTCACTAAGTGTAGAAGGGTATGCACTTGGGCTAGTTGGTGATCCATATTTCCGAGGGAAAAAGCGCTAAAAACAATGAACAAGTAGAAGTGTTGTTGGTTTCTGTTACTTTTCCATTGTTTTTAGTCTTTTACCCTCGGATATATAGCTCGCTAAGTGCCCTTAGTTAATAGGAGTGCATTCATTTGTAAGACAAGAGACCATTTGCGAAAATCCCAGGAGCCATTCACAGGATACGTTCCAATAGTTGTCTGGTACTTGTTTTCTTGCCGATTAAACGAGAGTCCGAATCGAACACTTAGGCAGCACTCACTGCTGGCTCACTCAGCCGCAACTACCCACGACTGTTTGTATCCCCTCTGATATGAACATCTAAGAGAAAAATGAACCACATCTCTCTTTTTTTCCTTTGTATGCAGTGGCAGCCATAAGGGGTTGCATTTATTTATGGCAGGGAATCCCCAAGTTTGCATACCCTATTAGTGGCATCGGAAGAAGAGGGCAAGGCAAGGGGGGCAATTGCCTCGCCCTGCCGCTTCTCTCTGACTGACATTTTAAACTATTATAGCAGACAATATGGGAGACAGGGACGGGGTTTAGCTCCCTAGCACATCACCCCTCCACCTTCCAAGCAATACAAACTCAGCTGGCTCCTGCCCATAGCGATGAAAGTCATAGCTCTATATAGACTAGCCTTAGGGGTAGGATGAATGGAAGTTCTTAACTTGAAACTTGAGATCATGTCCGGTTTTCAGTTTTGAAGGCGTGAGGTCGCATCCATGGATAAGGACATAGGGGGGCTCCGAATGCGGCCGAAGCGCCACCGGCTTTCACACCCGAACTCCGACCAGGCAGCGTTAGCTTTATATGAACGGCGGGTGCTACGGCCGGGGACGCCCCGGGCACGTGACGGTTAGTCTCCCCTCTGGCTAGGTCAACGAAGGCCACCGCGTTTGTTGACCTAGCCGCGAACCCCCTCTCAGCAAGGCCCCCCGGACAGCCCGACGCGCACCACGTATGGCTACCTTGGGCCCGACTTCCTTCGTTCACCTAGACACCGGCGCGGCTGCGCCATCGCCCCCAACCCCATCCCGGTGTCCGGCCGACTATCCGCCGACCCTCTTGGTCCACACCGACATACGAAGGGACCAAGCACCCCGCTGGGCCAGGAGTGACAGGCACGAGGAGATCGGGGGGTATGATATTGCCCCCGATCCGCTTAAGGCAGGCCATGGCAGCTAGGGCCACCTCCTCAGCCGTCCGGGAATAGCCCATCGGAAACGCCTTTGAAAACTTCTCCTTCTGCTCTTCGGGAGAGCCAGCCAGGCGGCCTCACCGTCTTCGCCTCCTCGGAATCTGAGGCTCTCCGCCGGAGAGAGCGAGTTGTGATCTTTGGCGACAAGATCCCTGACATTGAACGACAAGGGCAGGATCGGGCAGCCCCCCTCCTGATGTTTCCCCGCCGTCTGCACCAGCCGGAGCAACGGGTCCCAAACGAATGGGGCCCGCGGCGGCGGCTTAGGGCTCCTCTCGACCGCGAGACTCCGACAGTCTCGCTATGACGTCGAGTCTGCTGTACCCACTCGGCCGGGAAGTCTGGTATGTCAACGGTGGGACCGTTGATACATTTAAACAAGTCGAAGGTCCCGACCACCTCAAGTTGATCTCCCTTCCACGTCACTGCCAGACCCCGCTGCGTGGCCACTGCCGACAAGGTCGCGCGAAGACCTTCCTTGGCCTCCCCAATGTCTGGCAGCGTCACGGACCCGCGTTTGCCAGCAAAGAAGTCGTCAACCGAGATATCGGCCAGGACTGGGTCTGGTAGATCCGGAAAGACACGACGCACTCTGTGAGTGCCAAAGGCACGAGTTATAGTGGTGGACAAGGCCATAGGGTTAATGAGGCTCGGGTCGGCAACCCAAGCCGCTCTGGCCTCCAGCAGGTCCCTGATGAGCGGGTCCTGCTCTGCCTCAAGTGCCTCGACACGCTTAGCAAACAGATCATCTTCCCATGATCCTTGCAGGTCTATGATGCCAGTCAGATTGTTGGTGCAAAGGGGAGTCAGTGGAAAGCGCCGAGTGCTAATACGCGTGGACTCTACCAGACGGTGCCGGACAGCCCACATGACAGTAGCAAACGGGTCATCGTCAAGCCTGGCCGCATCTCGGCCCTCCACTGTTCTAAGTTCGACGGCATTCCCCTTTCCACGGAGAATGAGGCCATGCTGCCTTTTGAGAAGAGATTTGAAAGAGAACATGGGAGTTCTTAAAAACTTATTCAATGTCCTCTCTCTGAGACTCAACCACGAACGGATAACAACAAAGCAGCCTCACGAGCAACAACTGTTCTGAACCGTAATTCGCGTAGATGTACGACGCTACCTCAAGTGCGTCCAGGATTTCTCTGGAACGTCCTTCTCCGACCCTTCTCCCACAGATCAGATGTCTTCGATATCGGAGGCCCCCAATTTTTAGATTGGGGCCTCCGACATCGGAGACATTCGGGGGATATCGGGGGGCATTCGTCCAATTGGTATACAATATGTTAGGAACGTTCTTAATATTTAATTAGTTTGAGCAACCTATTGTATTTCAATGCTGACTACCGTATATCATAGTTTATTTCACAACTTTAGAAGTTAGCAAATGCAGGTAACCTCTAAGTTTGGGGACACCATTGATTAAATATTGTAATTACAGCTCTACATGAAGCTAATTTACTATAAAGTACCATTAAACCTTAATAATATAAAAAAAAACTGTACCTACTGAAATTCACAAACTCAAAAAAAAAAAAAAGAAGCAAAATAAATATAACAGTAGCCCAACCAAGAACATACAGCTTCGATTGGTCAGTGTTAAAAAAATTGAAAAAAGTGCCACATTCCAAAACAAAGCACGCATCGTGGCGAGCCCAAGCTGTGCCATAACTGAAACTACTAGATAGCTAGTGAGCTGCTCACATGCACCACTCCATCATGCATGTGCACAATAGATGTGGGCTCTGAATTTCTGATTTGCATGTGGCATGGACTGGTTGCACCACTCTGAAGGCAGCTGTGGGCACGCGCATTATGTGCCAGAGCGCATCCTTCAGTATGTCCAGTAATGCTGAGGTGACGTTTGCCCAATAAGTTGAGTTTCTACATGGCTTCATCTGTTGAAAACTGCTCTGCCAGCATTTTGTGATGCTTTGTGTGTGTTCATCAAATTGAAGATTATATATTTATGTCAGAACCGCTGGAGCCTCCTGCTAAACAGGCGTGTTAGTTTTATGAAGGCAACAAGGGCGGCAGTGGCTCCCCGCCCCTGTCTACTCCCCCATCGGAAAGCAAAGAAAGTTCTGTTGAGAGCTGGGGTCTTAAGAGATCGGCAGAAGTTCCATACCATAATTCCTCGACAAGACAAGTTGCGAAGTCCTTCAAGATCATGAGGGTTTTGATTAGCTCCATGGCAGGAGCTGCAAGAACAGCAGTTTCCCTTGTTTAGTGAGCAAAAATTATCTCCAGCAGTCACACTGTAATCAATAAATTGTTCATATGCAGTAAGGTTCAAGGTTCAAGGTGTTTAATGGCACAACTTCCACACAGCCGAGTGCCTGAGGCAGCCAAAAGGCAGAAGCCCATACAACCAAGTGCTGGCTGCTTCCTCTCTTTCTCCCCAGCTGGAACAAGTTTCTGCACTCTTGGCATTCCTAACTAAGGAGACAATCAGGTCTTTATATGACTTTGATATGGAAACTTGTCATCAGTGTAACATGGCGTGCAAAACGATGACACTTGAAGAGGAGCAGCCAGACGCTGAATCCTTGTATCCCTCACCATGGTCGCTGAGCAGGTGGCACCATGGTTACAACTGATCCTCGGCCACAGCAGTAACGGTATGACCTAGGACGGTACCCTAGACTAAAGGGTGTTCTGCTGCGGTTCGGATCCAGCTGTGCGGGAAATTGGCACCTTAGAGATTTCTTTTTCTAGGACAGGGTTTATGCATGTTGAAGCATGGCATCAGAAGTTGAGTTGTATCAAGAGCGTTGAGAGTAAGTGCTCGGAGAGCTTGTCCAGTTAACTTCTTGTCCCAGCATCTCAGCATGACTGTAATCTGCTTCAACATTAAAAATAAGTCTGTAGGTAAGTAGCTAAACATTCGGATGGTTACTAATCTGCTGCACCTCTTCTTTTTGTGGAGTGCATGACGACACTCAGCTTAAAAAGAGCTACTAGAATATGAAGATGCCATCAGTACAACGAGAATATGGTGAATGTAGGCATAACGGAATGGAAGTCCTTGTTACACCTGGTCCACAGATCACGGAAAGTTCGTCGGAGTGCTTTTCACTCTGAATGGCATGCACACGAACTCGCAAACCGAAAGGCATTGTTAGGCTCCTTTTGAATTACCAATGGCTTGTCTGGTATTGGTGCTAGGACTTACCAGATCGACCTTGGAAAATATGGCAAGCTATTGTTGAGCAGTGTAATGAAGGTGCTGATGCAAAAGAACTGTGTTTTTCTGTTTTGTAGCAGCTGTATATGGCAGAACTACATCGTACAGCGCATGAATTATGTGCAAAATTAGCTTTTTTAAGTTGATGAGTATAATCAGTGCGTAGAACGCACACATTCATACATGGATATGTTAGCAAAAATAAAAACTAATGTCTCGTTGCAAGGACTCACACAAAAAGCGGAATTTGTTGAGAACCACATGTAAACTGGTAAAATCACTGCAGTACACTAACAACAACAAAAAAGCTATTTTTATGTTGGCACACCACGCTTCCTCCGCATTAAATTGTGCATACGACCGCTGCTGGAAATTCTGAGGAAAGCAGTCTGAGTAGCCACAGTCGGCAGCGACCCCAGACATGCTCAATGGGGTGCGAACCGGACCTGGATTGGCCTCGACATCATTGTCGTCGCACCCGTTTCGCACCCAGGCGGAGCCTGGGGCGCTCAGCACGTACTGGGCCGTGGCGGGCAGCTGGGCGAAGAGGCCAATAACAGCTGTACGTGTTGAAGTCTTGGAGAAAACACAGACGGCAAGCGTCGACGAGTGGCTTAACCCTTTACTGCACAACTTTTTATTTTTTCACAATTTTATTCCAGCAGAAGTAGAATACCACAGTTATCACAATACTATCACTAAAAGAAATTTCGAAGTTTCGGAAAAATTTATATCGAAAAAAGATAGGTATGTTGCATATTTGCAACAAGATGGAAATAACGAAATATTTATAGCCGAATGCTAAAAATTTGTGAACCAGAGCCAAACTTGTATTTACAGACATCAGTGAGAGATGTGGCCTCATTTGCTTGTGTGATACAAAAGAAAGCAGTTATTCTTGCTTGTTGAGCACAGGTGAGTGCCACACTTAGAGCAGTAGCTCATACAAATGCCCTTGCATCCAGGAAACTTGCAACGCTGTCGCTTCTGACTCCAAAGCACCCAGTGGCCAACCTGAGCATAGAAGTATGAACAGTGAGGTTTGTAACACAGATTAATTCGCCAGTGATAATACCTGATCAATCCTGACATCTTGAGGTGGACACGGTGCTGAAGGACCTCTTGTCTTCTTCAGCTGGATGCCTTGCTCCACGGACTCATTGCTGGGCCTTCCCCTTTTCTTCAGTTGATTTTTTCCTGCTTTGCAGAGTGACGTGGCGAGGTCCACCTTGAACTCTGCTAATGGCATGAGCTTTCGTGTTGGTTGATCGGAAGTAGTCTCGGCACTCCTCCTGTACAGCAGCCAGGCATTTACAGCCGTCAAGTCGAGAATATGAAGAAAAATACGAAAGTACCATTTCTTCGATCGGAGATGGGCGCGGTAGAGGGAGATCAGAGAGTCTAAGAGATCCACTCCTCCCATGTGCTTGTTATAAGCGCCTATCACCGACGGACACGGTATGTCGCGCCTCTCCTTTTCTTTTTGGCTCCACCTTGGCGCAGTTAGGACAGGCTCTGCCCCAACAAAGGTGGACAGCATGGTGACGGCTCTGTTGTCTTGCCACCTTGTACACGACAGCTGAATGCCATCCAGGGTCGCTACCTTCTCTTCAAAGCTTCCCCTTCCTTTCTGTTTCATTTCCTTGTCAGATGGCATGCTGATACCCGTTACTCGGTTGATCCAAACTGTACCAATGCAGTGCACGGTTTCTTTTTCCAGGTACACCTGAAGGGTTGGACAGTTGAAGTAGTTATCGAAATACACTTTGTGGTGGACTCCTCTTGGGATTAACCTGCACAATCGAACAACAATGTTCCCGCTTGCTCCACAGTCAGGCTCTCCTGCACGTCTTGGGGCAGAGTTTTCTTGTCCCGTGTACAGTTCTAGCTTGTACGAGAAGCCACTTACTCCTGAGAGAACAAATACTTTGTACCCCCATTTTTTTGGTTTCTGGGGACAGTACTGTTTCAGTGCACTTGCGCCTTTGAAAGGTATAATCTGTTCATCCACAGACAAGTGCTCTTCAAGCGGTATCAGCGACAACTGTTCATTTACAGCATCGACGAGCGGTCGTATCTTTGCAAGCCGGTCTCTATCAGGATCATCTCTTGGGCCGAGAGAGCTGTTGTCCACAAAGTGAAGGTTGTGCTTCAACTGTTCGAAGCGTGTCACCGTGAGGTGGTCAGCTACTTGGCTTACTCTGGTAGCTTCACTCCAGTACCACCTAGTGTTCTTCAGCTGAATTATAGACATCCACATGCAGGTGCCTAGAAAAACTTCAATCTCCTCGGCACTGGTGCAGAGGGGCTTACTGGCATCCTTCTGGACTGAGTACAAATTGCTCTCATTTGCAATAAGCGAAATAAGAGCGCCTGGAAAGATGAACTTGAAGTATTGGAAAGGTGTTTCCAACTCTGAAACTTCCTGCGGAAGCTCATTTTGTCCAGTGAACTTCACTGTTTCAGGATCCCGCATCAGGCTTGCATTCTTCCAGATAATTCTTCTCTTAGATTGAGTTGATGACTGATCAGCTGGTTGGCTTGCGGGAGCTTCCTCTTCGTCAGAGCTTGTACTCGCCTCGCTTGAACTGGCACTACATTTTGCAGGGGGTTGGACATCTGGGGTACAAAAAATAACAGCGTCTCGTACAACTCATACAATGAGCAGTAAAATAAATAATTTGGAGAGAAATTCTACATTGTATAGGGGACTATCTTCCCTGGCGGTTCTAAGTGTGCTCTTTGAAAGCGTGAAAACAACCCTACAACTTTGCAATTGTGTGTAGTTACACCTGACGAAGGATGGTCTCTTCCGAAAATCTCTGTCAATAAAGCCTACACTGCTTCTAATTTTATTCTCTACGTGAAAAAAAGTTGGATTTCCAGAAAAAAACATTAACTTACAATCAGAGTCATCGTCACTGCCGGAGAGCTCGCTGTCCTCACTGTCGGAAGGAATTCCACGGCTGTAAAACCGTTTGGGGTCCATTGTGTCTGCTCTACGAAGAAAAAACACCGTCGTGCACGTTGTTGCATCTGTGCAACATAGCTATTTTTTGCTTCCAAAGACAAACTTCGTCGATAATCTTAAGGTTTTTAGTATTTACATAATCAGCAGGACATTAAGTTGAGTCGCAAATTTTTTGTTTTGCATTACACTGTATAGAACGTGATATGCAGTAGTCAAGGCTTACCTGTGTCACTTGTTGAGCGTCCACGTGGTGGCTGTCACGCTTTTTAGAGAGCAGTTTCGCCGCCTGAGTACAGATGGCAGCACTGGACGGCTCGCCTCGCGGATGTATGTTGCAGAAATGCAACAACGTGCGGAACTAGCACTGAATGCATTTTGTAGATGTTTTTATTGTCGTTTATCGCTATGTTGCGAATATGCAACAAGGTGCAGTAAAGGGTTAAGGCTAGGTACTTCTAGCAGAGTGTGTTGGATAGACTGCAGCTCACGCAGGAAGAACTGTGTCTGTCCCTCGTCTATTTTCAGTGTTTTTATTCTCACTGTGTGAACTGTGGCCTAAGGCTGCAGCGTCACGTGGCGAGAGTAGCAAGGGGGCGTTGCCACTCGCAAGCTTGTGGATGTCTGTCAAAGGGCAGCGGGTAAAGATGTATTTAGGAAGTTGTTTGAGCTTGCCTGTCCATAGTCTCAATGCTCTCTTTAAAGCGGCGTAGGACTGACGGGATCATGCAAGCCTTCTTTTTCGGGCTCTTAGAAGGCCACCTCTCCTGAGACTCCACCTCACAAGCCTGAGCCTCGCGGCTCATCGCTTCGGGACAGGGGCCCGTTCGTCTGCAGCTCCGCAGGGTGCGCACTGGAACCCGATACCCGAGCAAGCTGCCTTTAATTTTCACCACTCCAGGCTTCTTGCGCATCTCGATGAACTCTGTTGACTTTGCGCTTGAGAGCGGCCTTTTCTTCGTTCACCTCACTACATCGCACAGTTCTTCAGATTCTGGAATTGTTGAATTAAGGTGCATTTGGTTATATGCACTTCGATCAACCAGTTACTTATAAAAAGAGGAATGCTAGGGGGGAGAATTTTCGGCATACCTGGCACGTTGACAGTCTGCGCGTGGTAGTAGCCCCCCTTGGTTGTTATGTTGCCGCTCCAGAAGACATTGTACAAAAAGTCTGGGTTGAAATCCCCGCACGTAACGGGGCGGAAGTCTTATATTTATTCTAGGGACAACCGCTGTCGTCACGGTCTATCTTATATCCCACCAACGCAAATAATTCGCACATCACTAATCCAAGCTCTATGTATAAATGGTACCAAAGCTTCCATGGAAGCTCATAAGGCGCGAATATGGCGGCTCATTGGGTGCAGCGCCATTTGTGAGGTGTGCGGCATTGCCGCTAGTCATGCTGGCCTGCGACGTACGGGAAGTGACGCCTTATTAAAAACAAACAGAAAATGACGCAATTTCCTCTTGACTGCAACATCACGATTGCTCTTCGCTAGTGACACAAAATTTAAATGCCTTTCGCCAGTGACACGAAATTGAAATGCTTTTTTTATGTGTTCTACATGCCTGCGCAACTACTGTCCTTCATAACTTGCTTCATACAAAGTAAAGTGAATGGTACTTAAGCAGGCACATAGAATACGGAAGAAAAACAATTAGACACGTTGGCATTGCTACTTGTAGTGCATTAGACATTGGAATCTATCACTTCCATATAATCTCTTTAGCAAAAGAACCACTTTTTTCATCAGTTCTGGGAACCACCAATAAGTTAATATATTTTTGAAATTATCCAGTGTGTTACAGCACGTCAATGAATGGATGCTTATTATTCAAAGTGTCGGAGGGTTAGGCGAGTGGCCAAGAGAAGGCGCCACCGCTTGGGAGACGGGGGGTGCCCGGAAAAAACAATAAACGCAAACTCGCCGGACAGTACTGACTCCCTGCCAACCGGTACATGGTGGCATTTTCGTAGTTCTTGCCTTCGTCCTCAGTCAGCTTCAAAGAACAAAGAACGTCCTCCCCTTCGCGGCCCATGGCGTAAACGTGTTTACTTGCGTTTCTTGAGAGCGGAGACGCAACTCGGTGATTATCCTGTAGCGTTGCCATCTCGTGAACCACGTCTTCCACGTGTGCGGCTGGTGAAAGTCGAACTTTTCCAGCAGTTGTGTTCAAATCGGGTTGAAGTAGCTGCTTCCCGCTTGAACCGCTGCTTTTTGATCCGTCATGTTGGACCGGCGTTGTTGCGCAGTTAAGCGTGTCCGCTGCTCCCACTGCTGCTTCGGTTGTGCGTGCCGTGCCCGCTACTGTTGCTCTTATCGCTGACAAACTAAACCACTGAGAGACCTACTTCGTCATGATGCAGTCTGGTACTGGGGAGAGGCTCAGCAGCAAGCCTTCCAGCAGACCAAGGCAGCTCTCATCACAAACTCGGCATTGGCAATGTACAACCAAAGAGACCACTTGACACTCTTGGTCGATGCCTCATCCTATGGATTGGGTGCTGCGCTCCTCCAGGAGTCCCAAGGCGAGCGATGACCAGTTATGCATCCAAGGCACTAACGGAAACTGAGCAACGCTATGCCCAGATTGAGAAGGAGGCACTAGCCATCATGTGGGCTAGTGGCCATTTCCGCACATACTTCCTAGGGCTCCAATTTCATATTGACACTGACCACAAGCCCCTTGTGCCACTTCTCACCACGAAGCGTCTAGATGAACTCAGACCTCTTCTGCAACGTTTCCGCATGCGACTACTGGAGTATGGCTTAACGATCTCCCACATCCCGGTAAAGAAGATCCACCCGGCAGATGTGCTGTAACGCAAGCCACTTACTGGAGCAGGAGAAAAGGAAGCTGCCGACCTGGAGGAAGCCGTTCTGGAGTATGAAGTTCTCACAGTGGATCTGTTACCTGCGTCAACAACACACTCTCACGGATCAAAGATGAGATCGGGAAGGATCCTGTCACGTCTGGAGTTCTGCTCTACGGGCTGGCCGAGCATGAGAGCTCTACCACCAGAACTGCGGCGATACTGCGAAATAGCAGGTGAACTCCAGGCTGCATTACTGTTTATTGGTCTGGGGGACAACTACAGCAAGTAATATTAAGCAATTATTTACATTGCAAAAACGCGCAGTTAGGTAAATTGATAATTTACCTTGGACTGAATCGACTTCCCCTAGCTTTATTAAACATGGAATATTAACGTCAGACAATCTTTTTTGCCTAAAGGTTGCAATTTTAGTTCATACTCAAATAAACACGAATCCCGCAATATTTTACGAAACATATTTATTTAAGCAAACAAATTACAATTTGAGACACCAGCAGTTTTCAAAACCTAAAATAAGAACTAATTACGGTACACAAAAAACATCCTACCAGATACCCGATCTTCTTAACAGAAATTATTGTGTATTCGAATTAGCCCAGACAATAGCGTCCGTGTTTCTTTTCAAAAAATACCTTACGGTATACTTCAATGTGCCTAGTGTGTATTCCTATTATAGTTCACATCAAAATAGATTGTACATTTTTGAGTGTCATATTTTTATCTTCTCAGATATTGTTTTATTTTTTATTTATGCTGTTTTTGATTCATTTCCTGTGCCCTGCTGCTGAGTGCTGTAACGGGGGTTGGGGACCTAGTCAGGTGATTCGTTTTCGCCTTTTGTCCCAACCTCCCTGACCTGACTGTCCCAACCTCTCTCGCCACGGTGCGAGCTTGAAACGGGCATCGTCCCATTAAGCCCATTTCCATGCTTTAAGCAGTAATATCGTCCAGTTATTTTAATGAATATTTGTCCCGGGTTTCAGCACCAATATTCTAAATATTCCACCGACAGTGTCTTATTCTCTGTATGTGGATGATGTGCAAATTTCAGTTTCTTCTTGCAACCTGTATAGTTGCGAACGTCAACTGCAACTGACAATCAACAGAATAAGCAAGTGGGCAGCCGAAAATGGGTTTCGTTTCCCCCCGACAAAACCCCGCAGGGGGCACCTGTGAAAGCAGGTGTTTGGAGAGTGGCGTCTCCACGGACCCCGAGCCATGCGGGTTCGCCCGCCCACGTCTGACTGTGCGTGGCTTACCCGTGTCTGGGGAAAAGGGCATCCTGGTGGTTGAGTTGAGCCCGGGGTAGGTTTGGACCCTTCGGGGCCCCCCGGGCGAGGCAATACACCACTTCGGCCCCCGCTTCTCATAGACGGGAGTCCTGGTAAGGCCCGGCCAGGATGATTCAGTCTAGTCGCCACTCCTTCTACTATCCCCTCCCTTCTTTCACCCTTGTCTCCTCCTTCTTTTCACTCTTCTCATTTCTCTTCTTTCCTTTTCAACTTCTTTGGCGGCAAGGGCTAACCTTGGGTGGTGACAGATACTCTCGTTCAGATCCACACTTGGTTATAGTTTCTGGGTAGCGCTAATAGAGTAATGCTTCCAGCAAAGCCATATTTGTTATGGGGTATTACCTATTCCCTCGTTGGGCTCCGTGGTGGGCGGCGCGCCACAGATTCCGAACACTCCTTGCCCTCTTATGGCGCCCCTCTCTTCCAAACCCCGTTCGGGGCAAGCCGTTAAAAGGCGCTGCCCTGAACACAAGACTATTGAAAAAGAACCAGAGGTAGAAAACTTCACGAAGTTTTTCGTTGTTCATTCCCTCGATGAACAGAAACCTGTGTCAAAGCTTTCACCATTTGTAGTAGCCAAAGTACTTGAACACCTTGTAGGGTTTTCCTACAAGGCTAAAAAACTCCACTCAGGAGACCTCCTAGTTGAGATAAATAACAAAAAGCAAAGTGAAGCGCTTCTCAAGCTGAACACCATACTTGATGTGAAAGTGTCGGTGAGCCCTCACCGCACACTGAACACCATCCGTGGAGTCCTCTCTGAGGACGACTTCCTTCACACTAGTGAGGAAGAACTCCTCGAGGGACTCCAAGGTGCCGGCGTTGTCGCAGTAAAACGGATTCTGTTCAAAAAAGATGGTGTAGAAATTCCCTCAAAACACGTCATCCTTACATTTGAGAGGCATACACTACCACAAACAATCAAGGCTGGATACCTGAACTGCCACATCCGCCCTTTTGTCCCCAACCCCCAGCGGTGTTTCCGTTGCCAGCGTTTTGGTCACGGAACACGCAGCTGTCGAGGGAAGGCGACTTGTGCAAAGTGTGGCAGTCAGGATCACATCTCTGACAATTGCGAGAATGTGGCCCACTGCGTTAATTGCGATGGACCACACCCTACCTACTATCGTGGCTGTCCCACATGGAAGCAAGAAAAGGAAATCATTGCCATTAAAGCCAAAGAAAATATCAGCTATAGCGAAGCAAAGAAAAGGTATTCCTTCATGTCGAAGGGATCATACGCCGACGTGGCACGGAGGGGTCTTGTGCCACGCTCGGAGTCGAGGGCTACCCAGGTCTCACCTGAGGTTCTGGAGGCAGTCCTCAGGGCCCCAACCCCCCAGCTAGGGCAGCAGTGCCCCCCTCTTCATGGAGGGAGTGCACATGCTGCTTCGCTGGTTCTAGACAGGCCGGCAAATGCCGCACCTGTCCGCACATCGCGGTCCTCTGCCGGGGAGAGGGGGCGAAACTCCCGCCCGACCTCCTCAGAGAGGACCTCCTCTTCGAAAGAGCGGCACAACCCTCATGCCGCTCCCCCAGTACCCAAGGGGCCGGAGGAGGCAGAGTTGAAAGACACTCTGCCCAGCACCTCCGGTGCCTCTTCGGCTGGTCGTGGCCGGGGCAAGCCACCCCGTGCAACGAGCCAGCCAAAGCCTTCAGGCAAAGGCTCGCCTCCAGAAATAGGGGCAATGGATGATACCGCTGAGTCACCCACTCTTGCATCCGACGAGGGTGACATGGAGTGGCAGACTTTGAAGTCTAAAGGGAAAAAACCAGTGGTCCCTCCCAAATAACCATTAATTTCATACTCTCAATTTCTTCATTTCCTCTCTCTTTTTAATTTTACACTTCACCTTTTTAGATAAATGAAGAATTTGCATTTTATGCAGTGGAACTGTCGTGGTCTTTTACCCAATATTGATGACGTTAACTATTTTATGGATGATCTTCGGCCTATTGCCCTCTCTTTACAAGAAACTCATCTTCAAACACATCATACACAGATTTTACGACGTTATCAAGTGTTCCGCAAAGATCGTCTGAGTTCCAGTTCTGGTGGCGTAGCAGTGGTCGTGCAGAGCGGGGTTGCCTGCTCGGAGGTCCCTCTCTGCACACCGCTCGAAGCTGTAGCGGTACGCCTTCTTTTAGATCGCCTCATTACAATTGTGTCCATTTATTTGCCACCAAACGTTCCATTGCAACTTCACGAACTTCAGGGTCTTGTAGGACAGCTTCCTCAACCCTTCTTAATTTTAGGAGATTTTAATGCCCATCACCCCATGTGGGGCAGTACTCGCCTCGATTCTCGAGGCCGAGTAATTGAGCGGTTTTTATTATCATCTAACTTGTGTATTTTTAACGGGAGAGAGCCTACTTTTTTTAGTTCTGCTCACAACTCATTTACATCTATTGACCTTTCTATTACTTCACCTTCATTACTTCCATGCTTTTCATGGAAGGTTTTTAATAATCCCTTTGGGAGCGATCACTTCCCGATTGTTTTAGAGAGTACTGTCTCTCTTCCGACTCTGTTAACACGAATGCCCCGATGGAAACTAGATAAGGCAGATTGGTCCATTTTTCAATTAGAGGCACTGATTGATTCTTCTATAATCTCAAACATGAATCCAGATGAAGCAACGCTGTATGTCACAGAGGTTATAATACATGCTGCCACACGGAGTATCCCTCAAACGTCTGGTCGTCTTCCTAAGAGATGCAAGCCATGGTGGAATGATGACTGTAAAACAACACGGAAGTCCCAGAACAAAGCTTGGTGCATCTTTCGTAGATATCCAACTTCTAGCAACTTACTTGAGTTTAAGAAAACGAGAGCTAAAGCTCGCTGGACAAGACGCCAGGCGAAGGGAAGCTCCTGGAGAAAGTATTTGACGTCCTTGAGTAGTTTTGTATCTACAAAAGAAGCGTGGGATCGGCTTAGAAAGGTTAGGGGCGACTACTTACCTTTCAGAACTCCTCTCTTCCCTGCATCATCTTCAACATCTCTGAAAGATCAAGCGAATGTTCTTGGGAAACATTTTCAGGATGTTTCTAGTTTACGCAACTGCAGTGAAGCCTTTAAAAAGTTCAGTTCGACAGCAGAGAAACAACCAATCATTTTGTCTGGTGCTCGTGACGCTCCGTACAACAGGCCTTTTACACTCTCTGAGCTCAAAGTGGCTCTTAGTGTAAAGAAACAGTCTGCTCCTGGACCAGATAATGTTCATTATGAGATGTTAAGGCACCTGTCACCTGATTCTCTAGGCAGTTTGTTGACCTTTTATAACTCATTGTGGCATCGCTCTGCATTCCCCGAGGTTTGGAAAAGAGCCCATGTAATCGCTCTTCTGAAGCCTGGCAAAGATGCTTCTCAACCAACTAGCTACCGACCCATTGCTCTCACAAGTTGCTTGGGAAAAACCTACGAAAGAATGATTAACCGACGTCTCATTCATTTCTTGGAGAGTGAGAATGTGCTTGACATTAATCAGTGTGGTTTTAGAGCTGGACGTTCCACCCTGGACCACTTAGTCCGCCTTGAAACCTCTATTCGTGAGGCGTTTGTACACCGCCAGGTCTGTCTCTCTGTGTTTTTTTATCTGCAAAAGGCGTACGATACAACGTGGCGCTATGGGATCCTGCGGGATCTTTATGCTTACGGTGTTCGGGGTCGCATGTTGCGATGCATACAAAGCTTCTTAATGGGACGTACTTTCCAAGTCCGTCTGAAAACACACCTTATCAGATGTGTTTTCTCAAGAAAGTGGTGTCCCTCAGGGAGGGGTGCTTAGTGTCACACTTTTTGCAGTTAAAATCAATAGCCTGGCTCAGGTGATACCACCGACAGTATCTTATTCTTTGTATGTGGATGATGTGCAAATTTCAGTTTCTTCTTGCAATCTGCATAGTTGTGAACGTCAACTGCAACTGACAATCAACAGGATGAGCAAGTGGGCAGCCGAAAATGGGTTCCGCTTCTCCCCCGACAAAACCGTATGTGTTCCTTTTTCGCTGCGTCGAGGGTTGTCACCGGATCCTACCTTGCATCTGAATAACGTTACCATTACTGTTAAGGAGGCGCACAAGTTTCTAGGCGTGATATTCGACAAGAAGCTCACATTCGTACCCCATTTGAAAGAACTAAAACGAAAATGCCTACGATCTTCCAATATTCTTAAAGTGCTGTCGCACACAACTTGGGGGTCTGACAGACGATGTCTGCTGCGAATTTATAACTCTCTAGTGCGGTCCCGGTTGGATTATGGTGCACCGGTATATGCGTCGGCACGACCATCTGCTTTGAAGATGTTAGACCCAATCCATCATCTTGGCCTGCGTCTAGCCACAGGTGCTTTTCGCACGTCGCCCGTGCCGAGTCTGTATGCTGAAACACATCAGATGTCCCTTGAGCGACGCAGACAATATCTTAGTCTCTGCTATGCCTACAAAGTTTATAGTGATCCACACCACCCTGCATTCTCTGCTCTGCAGACCTCTGCATCATTGCGCCTTTTTGAGAATAAGCCCAGTATTGTTCGGCCCTTGAGCCTTCGGGCTGAGAGCATGGCAAGGTCGCTGCACCTTTGTTTTGATGAGCCTCCTTTGTTGAGACAGGCCTATAGGGTTGCTCCTTGGGATTTGGTGCCAATCTCTTGTGATTGGTCACTTTCGAAGTACAGCAAAAAGGTTGTTCCTCGTCTTGTTCTCTTGCGGGAGTTCGCAGAGCTAGAGCAGAAATATAGTGACTATCTCCACTTTTACACTGATGGCTCGAAAACATTGAATTGCGTAGGCTGTGCAGTTTATTCTCTCGCTTTCAGTGAAGTGAGGCAACTCAACCCTCTAGCAACTATCTTTACTGCTGAACTGTATGGTATCCTGATGGCTATTGAATATATTCTAGAAAATAACATTAACAAAGCAGTTCTGTTTGTTGATTCCCAAAGTGTTCTCTTAGCTATTTCATCTTTAGCAGACAGCAAGAACGCTCTTGTGCAACAGGTTCGTTTTCAGATAAACAAAGCTTTCCATCTAGGACAATTTATAAACTTCTGCTGGGTGCCCAGTCATGTGGGCATTCCCGGTAACGAGAATGCAGACCATCTTGCACTTTCTGCAATAAATTACACGGAAACGTCTTTTGGCCTGCCGCACCAAGACCTCAAGCCAGCCTTAAACAAGTCAATTATTAAGTTATGGCAACAGGATTGGGACACACAGATAGATAACAAACTTCACATTATTAAGCCCAACTTAGAAGTGTGGGAGAGTTCCTCCCATAAGGACCGCCGTTCGGAAGTTCTTTTATGCCGCTTGAGAATTGGTCATTCTCGATTGACTCACCTGCACTTGCTCTGCGGTGAAGATGTAAAGCTCTGTGAAAAGTGTGGGAAAATGTTAACTGTCCTTCACATCCTGTGGAATTGTAGATTTTTCGATCATCAACGTCGAAGATTTTTTCCAGAACTTTTCAGAAACCACCTTCCATTTCATCCTTATTTTTTGCTTGGTGATAGACCTTTGGTACCATTTGCTCGCGTTTTAAGTTTCCTACATGCAATTGGCCTTTTGCACTTGATATAGATAAGTAAAGTTAGATGTAAATGCAAGGCTCCTTAAATTAATTTTCTTGGCGCAATATGGCCGTAGTCGCTCTTGCGCCATTAAACCCCAATCATCATCATCCCCCCGACAAAACCGTATGAGTTCCGTTTTCGCTGCGTCGAGGGTTGTCACCAGACTTGTGCACGTTACTGAAAAATAGTAAGGAATTACAGTTACAATTACTCAAGGCTAAATTGTAATTTATTACAATTACAATTACCCTTCCATAAAAGTAAGTGACCGTTACCCCAAAAAGTAATCCGTTACTTTCGTGGCGTTACTTTCAAGAATATTGCCTTCAATTAAGAAACAAAAGGAAGAGGGTTATTCAAGTTTTTATTGTTGCAACCTGTCCCATTTGCGGACAGGCGGCGGCGGAGTATCGGGTATCGTTAATGGAGTGATCGGACCGATCGACTAAAATTCTCGATTCTCAAAATCGCAAAGCTGTAGAAGTCATCATACATCTAGCCAAAACTAGAATAAGAATTGATTTATGCCCATCTTACTATACCGGCATATATTGCCAGGCAATAGCAAAACATCGTTGTAACAGTAAGGTGATAATTAAATAGTAAATAAGGTTTGGCTCGATATTCTCCTTCCTTTGGTTCTGAACAGGTTGAGCCTCGGTTGAGACGTTGGTGAATAAATAAAAGTTTCCAGTAAATGAATATAGTAATCGAAAAAAAGGAAACTCATAACAACAATTAATTAGAACGTCGGTTAAAACAAGGAAATGTAAACGCACGTTTGTCGTGTGTACCTTTTTTGGTGCCGTTTAAAAACGCACGGAGCACGAATCGACTGCATTTTACTCCGGTGTTCTCCAGATAGACGTCCGCTGATGCCACGGGCAGCGAAGGGCATAGAACGAAGTAAGCCGCGCTATGGCCCCACTCTTGAGTTTCACTCTCTCCCCAAGCCCAGAATATCAAGTCTACGTCAGCCACCATTATGTTTTATTTGTAAGAATATCTGCTTGAGATAAGATGCGTCCTGCTGGGGGAAAAACGGGAAGAAGAAGAAAGGAAGACTATTACCATTTTGGAAAGTGCTCACAAAAAGCTGACTCACAAAAGGGGTGACTGAGATGCAGATAACCTGGCTGGAATTCACAAATGAAGTGGGCCAACTCTAGAAGTTGGACTACAAAAAATTAAGTAGCTTTTAAAACAGGGTAAGGTGAAAGAAACAGAAGAAAAAATACATCCTGTTTTCGAGAAGATAAGTGTGCAGCAACGAACGAGGATGCTTGTGGCAATAGCACTTTCACATATCACGTCTCTTTTTAGTGAATTTTAGGGTATACGGAGCATTGTCTGGTGTTGTAACATAATGAATATGGTCGTAGTCACTCAAAACCGAGAAGGACATTGTTAATTCTTGTCTGTGCACTTACCGCCTCGAGCTTTTCAAAAAGGCATACACCCACTTGGTGTCCTCTTCCCGCCTTCGATAGCAAAGAAAAAACAAAGGGTCTAAAAAAAGCGGATATAACTTGACCCCACTCCCCCCCCCCCCCTTTTTTTTTGTGTAAAAATGTTTTTTATTTCTTTTTTTTTTACATTGTTGTTAGGGTCTAAACAAATATAAATTTAGGGGCTTGGTGTTGAAAACAAAAATGGTTTTGCGGAACTGAAGGGTGCCAAGCCTCGCTTTGCGCGTGAGAGTGTCACTGAGCTCGACTTTACCAAAATAAAAACAACCCTTCCTTTAGAAAAAAAAAGTGGGGGGGGGGATCTTCAATAAAAAAGTAACGGATTAAAAGAAATCCGTTACGTAAAAAATGTAAGGGAATTACTTTAAAATTACATCAGAAAATATGTAATTATTCCGTTACTAAATTACTGATAAATGTAAGGGATTACAAGTAATTTCGTTACTTGTAACGGATTACGTACAAGTCTGGTTGTCACCGGATACTACCTTGCATCTGAATAACCTTACCATCGCTGTAAAGGAGGCGCATAAGTTTCTAGGCGTGATATTCGACAAAAAGCTAACATTCGTACCTCACTTGAAAGAACTAAAACAAAAATGCCTACTATCTTCCAATATTCTTAAGGTGCTGTCACACACTACTCGGGGGCCTGACAGACAATGTCTGCTGCGAATTTATAACTCTAGTGCGGTCCCGGTTGGATTACGGTGCACCGGTATATGCGTCGGCACGACCATCTGCTTTGAGGATGTTAGACCCAATCCATCACTTGGGGCTGCGTCTAGCCACAGGTGCTTTTCGCACGTCGCCCGTGCTGACTCTGTATGCTTAAACGCATCAGATGTCGCTTGAGCGACGCAAACAATATCTTAGTCTGTGTTATGCCTACAAAGTTTATAGGGATCCGTACCAACCTTCATTCTCCGCTCTGCGGACCTCTGCATCACTGCGCCTTTTTGAGAATAAGCCTAGTATTGTTTGGCCCTTGAGCCTTCGGACTGAGAGCATGGCAAGGTCGCTGCACCTTTCTTTTGATGAGCCTCCCTTGTTGAGACAGGCCTATAGGGTTGGACCTTGGGACTTGGTGCCAATCTCTTACGATTGGTCCCTTTCAAGGTACAGCAAAAAGGTTGTTCCTCCTTTTGTTCTCTTGCGGGAGTTCGCAGAGCTAGGGCAGAAATATAGTGACTATCTCCACTTTTACACTGATGGCTCGAAAACGTCGACTTGCGTAGGGTGTGCAGTTTGTTCTCTCGCTTACAGTTAAGTTAGGCAACTCAACCCTCTAGCAACTATTTTTACCGCCGAATTGTATGGTATCCTGATTACTGTTGAATATATTCCAGAAAATAACATTAACAAAGCAGTTCTGTTTACTTCCAAAGTGTTCTCTTAGCTATTTCATCTTTAGCAGACAGTAAGAATGCTCTTGTGCAGTAGGTTTGTTTTCAGATAAACAAAGCTTTCCATCTAGGAAGAGTTATAAAATTCTGCTGGGTGCCCAGTCATGTGGGCATTCCTGGTAACGAGAATGCAGACCACCTTGCACTTTCTGCAAAAAACTACACGGAAACGTCTCTTGGCCTGCCACACCAAGACCTCAAGCCAGCCTTAGAGGGCAACTCCGCCCGAAACTCAAAATGAAATAAATTACTGGTATCGCTGTAGTGACACAAAATACAACACCAGCCAAAATATTACGTCCGTGGGACGCCGCATTCTCAACTAATGCCGATAATAAAAATGAGACTCACCGCGAGCCGCTGCTCCTTAGCGGGCGGCCAGCGGGTTGCTGATTGTAAAGCAACATTGGGCCGTAACATCAGTATCGTTCTCTTTTTTTCCTCTGATCCGGGCGTTGCGCGGAGTGGGCTTCTTTGAGCCGCTACCAGCGCTACTTCGGCTTGTGATTGGCGTGTTTAGCCGTTGCTTTTATCTGGAGCCCGTGTAGCTCCGCTATAGCCTTTTGTTTATTTGCTTGTGAGGACTGCAAGACTCGTTTTAGTGAGCAACTCGGTGCGTCCCAGACTGCCCAGCTGTTCCTCGAAAGATGCCGAGTACAACTTGAAGCTCTGTCGGCTGCTCAAACAACCCGCTGCACAACCCGGAGGTGCTTTTTCACAAGTTTCCAACGGACCGGAAATTGGAGAAGGTGTGGGTGAACGCTGTTCGGCGAGTGGACTTTGGATTTCGGCTTTTACGCGCCCGAGGAAAAAGAACAAAAACACACACACAAAAAAAAACAGACGTGTGCAGCCCAGCGCACGTCTGTTCGGGCGCCGCGGCCCGCGCCGGAGAGCCTCGGAGCTTTGTGTCTCGGACTGACCCGCAGCGCGATAGCGAGAGGGTTCCCAGTACTTTACGTCACTGGCAGCACGGCGCAGAGCAACGCCGCTCCATCCACGGAGCCCCGATGACAATTCCCCGCAGGGGGCACCTGTGAAAGCAGGTGTTTGGAGAGTGGCGTCTCCACGGACCCCGAGCCATGCGGGTTCGCCCGCCCACGTCTGGCTGTGCGTGGCTTTCCCGTGTCCGGGGAAAAGGGCATCCTGGTGGTTGAGCCGAGCCCGGGGTAGGGTTGGACCCTTCGGGGCCCCCCGGGTGAGGCAATACACCACTTCGGCCCCTGCTTCTCGTAGACGGGAGTCCTGGTAAGGCCCGGCCAGGATGATTCAGCCTAGTCGCCTTTTCTTCTACTATCCCCTCCGATCTTTCACTCCCACCTTTACTTATACTTCTCTCTCTTTTCTCTCCATTCCCCTTTCACCTTCTTGGCGGCAAGGGCCAACCTTGAGTGGAGAAGGACGCTAGTCTAGACCCATTCTTGGGTATAACATCTGGGTAGGTGCTACTTGAGTAACGTGCACAGCAAAGCCATTTTTGTTATGTGCCGTTACCCTGTCCCATGTTGGGCTCCATGGTGGGTGGCACACCGGAGATGTCGAAGATCTCCCATTTTTATGTGGGTTCCAAAGCAAAACTTCCTTCTGATCGATCTCTGAAATGAGTTCGCACCGAAGCCACCGTTCCTCTAAAGACTACAGATAACACTCAAGCCTTCTCAAAGTTTCTAGTAATACACTGCGAATACGAACTACCACTTGGAAAGCTGTCCCCATTCCTTGTGGCAAAAACCTTGGAATCATGTGTTGGAAAATCTTTCAAAGCAAAGAAGCTTCGCTCTGGAGACCTCCTTGTCGAGGTTGAAACTGAGCAACAAAGTAAAGCGCTCCTTGGACTTACTAGTATAGCTGATCGCAAAGTCACAGTAACGCCACACCGATCTCTCAACACCATTCGGGGCGTGATCTCCGAAGATGATCTGTTGGAAAGTACTGAAGATGAAATCCTTGAAGGACTAAGCAATCAGGGTGTGATTGCAGTGAGGCGTATTACCTTTCGTCGAGAAGACCAAGAGAAGCCTTCGAAGCACCTTGTGCTTACATTTAACTCCACGACCCTCCCCCAGACGGTCAAGGCTGGCTATCTCAACTGCAAGGTTCGACCGTTTATACCCAATCCGAGACGTTGCTTTAGCTGCCAGCGTTTCGGACATGGGGCAGCCACTTGCAGGGGACGGACAACCTGCGGAAAATGTTCAAGCAATGATCACCCTTCTGACAGCTGTGCAAGTGATTTTTCCAAATGCGTGAACTGTTCAGGTGCTCACCCTGCATACTCCCGTTCATGCCCAAAGTTTAAAGAAGAAAAAGAAATACTAACACTGAAAACCAAAGAAAATCTGACCTACTTTGAAGCACGAAAACGCCTCTCATTCCTACAGAGAGGCACCTACGCCGCTGCGGTCAGCAAGGGGGCTGCACCGACAACGGCTTCCGTGGGGACACAGGTCTGCCTTTTAGACCTTTCTGCCCCGCGCAAACCTCAAGCCCCCAAAATCTCACCTGGAATCCCTCAAGAACAGAGGGATTCAACTCAAACCGCATCCTCAAAGGCGACGGCCCCGCGCCGTATGCCCGCACGTCCTCGTGAGAAAACTGTGACGACAGAGTCACAGTGCCTTGAGGGGCGCGCTTCATGTTCCTCGCATCGCGAGGTTGAGGCAATGGATGTCTCCAGCAGTCCGCCGGAGCCTCCACCTGCTTCGAAGGTTGGTAAAATCTCGTCAAAAGTTGAGGACCCAAAGAAAAAGACCAAAGCGACAGGTCCAGAAGCTGGCACGTAGCAAGTGCTTAGTCGTGGACGCTGTTTCAACACCCAAAAATTTTCATTAACACTTCATACACCTCACAGCATCACTGTTCTTTGTCGCTCACCTGCATTACCTCACTCACTCTTAGGGATCAGTTGGGACAGAGGAATAATGGCGACTCCCTCGCCAGTGGCGTTAGCCCAAAGTCTCGACCCCCTTGGAGGTCAGAGGGGGCAGCTCCACAAGGATCAGCCAGAGGACTATTGGCGACTCCCTCGCCTGGGGCACTACCTCTATTTGTCTTTCCCCGAAGGCTTGGTCGGAACTGCCCTCCTGTTGACATCCACACCCATTCATGTCCTCTTTCGTTTTTTATTAAATTAGTTTTTAGATTTTTCCTTAGAACCCTAGTTTGTGAGTGGTGCATTACAGCTTTAGCTGCTTATGCACTAAGGCTACGAACTCGAGGTCCCGAGTTTCAAACTTGTAACCGACAATGAGTCTTATTCAATGGAACTGCCGAGGTCTCCTACATAATTATGACGATGTTTGCTCCCTTTTGGAGGAATATCGTCCACTGGCAGTGTGTCTCCAGGAAACTCACTTGAAGGGAAGTCAGTCAGGAGTCTTTAGGCACTTTCATTTTTTCCGCAAGGATAGAGATCACTCGTCTTACTCTTCTGGCGGCGTGGCCATAGTAGTGCAAAAATCAGCTGCATGTGTTGAGATTTCCGTGCAGACCGCCTTGGAAGCAGTAGCTGTTCGCATTCTGTCAGACCGCCTGATAACCCTTTGTTCACTTTACATTCCTCCAAACTTTCATTTAAGGTGTGAAGATCTTGAGTCACTCATCGCGCAACTCCCCCATCCATTCATTATTCTTGGCGATTTTAATGCACACAATCCTTTATGGGGCAGTACTAGACGCGATACTCGTGGAGCAATTGTCGAACGGTTTATTTTATCTACAAATTTGTGTCTGTTTAACGAAAAGAAACCTACATATTTTAGTGCACCCACAAACTCATTTACATCAATTGACCTCTCTATAAGTGAACCTATTTTATTTTCACTCTTTTCGTGGCAGGTTACAGATAATCCTTTAGGTAGTGACCACATGCCGATTGTTTTAAGACGAAATAACCCAGGTGTGACCCTCCCCAGCCGAACTCCCCGCTGGAAATTTGAGAAGGCAAACTGGTCACAATTCAGTGAATTCTCACTGCTGGCATGCACATCTCTTGACAAGCTTTCAATTGATGAAGTGAACGAATACTTAACGAATTGTATCCTTCAGGCAGCCATAATGGCAATCCCCATGACCTCGGGACGCCTCCCACGCCGTCCCAAGCCTTGGTGGAACGAAGAATGCTCAGAATCACGAAAAAAAGAAAACAAGGCATGGAGCATATTTCGACGGTATCCGACATCAAGCAATCATCTTCACTTTAAGCAAATGAAGGCCCGTGCACGGTACATTCGCCGGCAATCAAAAAGAACAAGTTTCCAAGGGTATGCGACATCAATAAATAACCACACATCCCCGAAAGAGGTCTGGGACCGAATTAACAAAATCAATGGATGCTATACTGCTTTCACCATCCCCCTGTTATCCTGCAACGGAACGTGTCCAGAAAGTCTAGAGGAACATCATTTCTTCGGCTAAAACAACAGAAAGAAGCCAGGACCATAAAGGCACCTGGCTGTGCACGGGAGCCGTACAATAGATTCTTCACCCTTATTGAACTAAAGATGGTCCTTCATAACGTCAAACCCTCGGCAACTGGTCCTGACGGTATCCACTACTTCATGTTGAATCATCTCCACCCGTCTACACTTGATTTGGTTTTATACCTTTTCAACAGAATATGGGAGGAGGGACGTTTTCCATCAGCTTGGAGAACGGCTACAATTATCCCTCTACTTAAACCTGGAAAAAACTCGGATGCTGCTACTAGTTACAGGCCAATCGCATTGACGAGCTGCTTGTGTAAAACCCTTGAAAAAATGATTAATAGACGACTGATGCAGCACTTGGAAAAACATTGCATCCTGGATAAATACCAGTGCGGTTTCCGCTCATTCCGCTCAACGCAGGATCAGTTGGTTCGATTGGAGACAACTGTTCGAGAGGCCTTTGTCAATAGACAGTACTGCCTCTCTGTGTTCTTCGATCTCGAGAAAGCATGCGATACTGCCTGGCGGCATGGAATTTTGAGGGACTTGATTGACATTGGTATCCAGGGCCGCATGTTCTTTGCCATTGAAAGCTATTTAGGTAGACGCACCTTCCGAGTAAGGCTGGGGTCTGTACACTCACGATGGTTCGTACAGGAAAACGGTATTCCACAGGGCGGTGTCCTAAGTGCTACTCTGTTTGCTATAAAAATCAATTCTATCGCGCGTGTCATACCACCATCGGTCCACTATTCGCTATATGTAGATGACCTCCAGATCGCTGTTTCCTCATGTAACCTTGCAATCTGTGAACGGCGTGTTCAACTGACTATTAATAATGTGACAAGGTGGGCTGACAATAACGGATTTAAGTTCTCCACGGAGAAGACTGCTTGTGTTTGTTTTTCACGAAAACGTGGTGTGATGCCGACGCCTTCGTTGACCATATACAGTGCACCAGTTCAGATAAAAACTGAGTATAAGTTTCTAGGGCTTATATTCGACTCCAAGCTCTCTTTCAGCCAGCATATCAAAACTCTAAAACAAAAATGCCATAAATCCCTTAATATTTTAAGAGTTCTCTCCCACATGACTTGGGGCTCCGATCGACTGTGCCTTCTAAGAATCTATAGGTCGATTGTGCGGTCACGCCTAGATTATGGATGTTTGGTGTATGGATCAGCGAGTGCATCAACACTGAAAATGTTGGATCCAATCCATCATGCAGGGATCAGACTTGCCACTGGTGCATTTCGTACATCCCCTGTGCTGAGCCTCTATGCCGAAGCTAAGGAAATGTCTCTAGAGAAAAGGCGAGATGTCCTAGGTCTAATGTATTCCCTTAGGATACGGTCGGTAGTACAACATCCGTGTCGGGAACTAGTCGAGGGAACACGTTTTGAACGAACCTTCCAAAGCAAGCCCGCTGTTAAGCCTCCCTTTTCTTTGCGGAACAAGACTGCGGCCGCATCAGCTAACCTTCAGACAAACCCACCTGTTGCTCAGCTTTTGGGAACAGTGGCACCGTGGGAACATGGTCTGCTCATCACAGACTTGTCACTTACTGAGTACACTAAGAAAAATACCCCACCAGAAGTTTTAAAACAGGAATTCTTTGAGCTACAAAATACATATAAAGACTACACCAGCTTTTATACTGACGGCACAAAAACCGATTCCTGTGTCGGATGTTCCGTGATTGGACCATCACTTAAATGTGTGCGGAGGATTAATTCCAGTGCAACTATCTTGACTGCCGAGTTATACGGTTTACTATTGGCCACAGACTATATTATCAAAAATAGGCATACATACTCTGTAGTTTACACTGATTCACTAAGTGCTCTGAGAGCACTCAGATCCCTTGAGATAGCGAAAAACCCTATAATAACTCAGCTACAACATAAAGTGGTTGCTGCGGCTAGGGACAACAAATTGCAGATAGTCTTTTGCTGGGTGCCTAGTCACGTGGGTATTCCCGGCAATGAAGCTGCTGATCGTGCCGCTTCCACATGTGCTACAAGGAAGGTTGATCTTCACGGCATACCCTACCAAGACTACAAAGCGACTGTAAAGAAAAGTATCAAGTGTAAATGGCAAGAGGAATGGTCCCGCGAAACCAACAACAAACTTCATGTTGTGAAGCCGATGCTACAGGAGTGGGCGAGTGCCCGTCATAGGGACCGTTTTTTCGAGGTAATCCTTTGTCGGCTAAGAATTGGCCACACACATCTAACACATGGGTATCTGCTTCGTCGAGAGGATCCACCTGCATGCGAACACTGCTCAAAACCATTAACAGTAGTTCATATCCTTCTTGAGTGCCCCGCATATCACAGATACCGCCAATTCTACTTTGCCCAGTTTTATTCAGCACAGATGCCTTTACACCTTGCTCTTTTGCTTGGAGATGAACCTTTTATAAATCATACAAATGTTTTTAAATTCCTAGAAAGCACTGGACTTTTACATCGACTTTAAACTTGCTTTGCAATTTTAAATTTTTCATCCACATTATTTATATACAGATTCATGCACATCCTTTTATTCTATCACTGGCCACTAGAGCCCTCTTTCCTCTCTAGAAACCATTTATGAAATAGTCACGGACTTTGGCGCTCTATAGCCTTAGATGCTTTTGCGCCAATAAAACTCAATCAATCAATCAATCAACCCCGATGACAATTTAGGCCTAGCGACGAGTACGGAAGACCGCACACACGGCGACAGCCGGCGAGTACGGCACCGAACGAGTTCACTCGTTTTCCAGTCGATAGCCTTTGGGTGTACGCACTAACTCTTGCTACATATGCTGGATAACTACACTATACAGGATTAAAACAAAATCAGCTTACCTCCTATCTTTAGACGGCTAGCGCAACAGGGGTAGGTGCCGCTCGGCCTGCGTACTCGTTGAACGAGAACGATCCTGACGTCACATTCACATAGTGGCTGACTTCCAGTGTTGCCGGAGCCTCGAGCGGCTAGTTTCGGTTTTGTTGGCCTCGCCTCAAACAAAACTTTGAGGTTTCAATATCTTTAAAACTACCCACAGTAACATGAAAAAAATTACACCTTGTAATTAAGGGACGCTGACTGGACTAAAAACAGTCATAATCCCAAAATGGAAAGTATGGACCGGGGTTACCCTTTAAACAAGTCAATTATTAAGTTATGGCAGCTGGATTGGGACACACAGATCGATAACTAACTCCACATTATTAAGCCCAACTTAGAAGTAAGGGAGAGTTCCTCCCATAAGGACCGCCGTTCGGAAGTCCTTTTGTGCCGCTTGAGAATTGGTCATTCTCGATTGACACACCTGCACTTGCTCTACGGTGAAGATGTCAAGCTCTGTGAAAAGTGTGAGAAAGTGTTAACTGCCCTTCACATCCTTTGGAATTGTAGATTTCTTGATCATCAACGCCGAAGATAGTTTCCTTAACTTTTCAGAAACCACCTTCCATTTCATCCTTATTTTTTGCTTGGTGATAGACCTTTGGTACCATTTGCTCGCGTTTTAAGTTTCCTACATGCAATTTGCTTTTTGCACCTGATATAGGTAGACAAGTAAGTTTAGATGTAACTGCATGCTAGGCTTTTTAAGTTAACTTTCTTGGCGCAATATGACCACAGTCGCTCTTGCGCCATTGAACCCCAATCATCATCACGCGGTTGGTACATACTTGGATAAAAACAACTTGAGGAAGAAGTTTTCACTAGAGCTCGTTGATAGTCAGCCGTCTCATCTCATCTCCTGTTTTCTTTCTATGTTTTTTTCTTAAGTTCAGGCTGTTTTAGTCCATGCTTTCATTTTTCTATTTTTGGTTGAGAGGCAAGGTGTCTCCGGCGCTGTGTTTTTTCTTTTTCACAACGACCAACTAGCTCAGTTCTCGACTCGCTGTAAGCACCTCTCGCCGTAAGCAGAACCGCAGAGTGCCACAGGAAACTAAGCGTCTGCGGCGTTCGTACGAGAGCGTAGGACGAAACCTACATCATTGCCCTGCTATGCTTCACTAGCTGACCTGCTGCCAGCGTTGCTCACCCGCTGTCGGGCTGCTAACTCGGCTGGTACAACATTTTTAATATTGGTTTTAATCGGGAATGCGACGTTGGTTCCACGTGATATTTTGGGTATGACCTTATTTTGATCTCCTAAAGCGATATCGGCCCCTTTTATAGAATCTATGTTTTGGGGGAGTTGCCCTTTTAAAGTAGTTGGTCAGGGACTGGAGCAAAGCCTATTTTTCGGGCAAGAAAACGGCGTGCCTGAGCACTGCTACCAGGACTGGTACTGACGCTCTGAATATCTTAAAAGCTGTCATCCTGGACACCAGACAGTACACCAAAAAGGGAAAATTTCAGATTGTGATAGAGCTTCATCATCGTTAGCAATACTGCGTCCGCGTTACTGATGCTGAAGTCCTTCCTCTTGTTCGACATGCGAGACTCCACATACAGGTCGCAAATGTTGTAGAATAACTTAAAATGGCACACAGGTTAGTGATACAAGGGCCGGTTTGTTTTTAACCCGTACAATCCCGAGCACTTGTTCTTTCTCAAGCTGTAGGGTATCAGCTTGGCTTCCAATGTCTTTCTTCGAGCTGTGAAGTTCAGCCTTGAAGAGCTGAAACACTAAAAACAACTCTGGTGTCAACAAGAATTATGTTGACGTGACTCTCATACTGGGCACGCAATGTTTACTCTCTCCCCTTTACAAAAATTGTTATACCTTTCTATAGAAAAGTTTCCAAAAAAGTCAATAGAGGATATAGAATGTCAACAGCTTGTCTCTTGCTATTAAATGTCAACAGCTTCTCTACAGAAAAGCATCAGAGAAAGTCTGTTGACATCCTATTGAAAATTGACCCACTTTTTTATTGAAAGTCAGCAGACTTTCTGTGATGCTTTTCTATTGAAAATCTCTTGAAAAGTCAGGGTTGAATATTAAATGTCAACAGCTTTTCAAAAGAAAAGCGTAAAAAGTCGGTTGGCTTTTTATTGAATATTGGCCCACTTATTAATTGAAACTCAACAGACATTCTGTGATGCTTTTTGTTGAAAAGCTGTTGACATTTAATATTCCCTGTTGACTTTTTTTACAGCATTTCAAAAGAAAAGTACAGTGCTCAACGAAACGAAATGGGCCAGCGGAACGCGTGGCTCCAGAACTTGCTGCGCCATCTACCGATAAAAGACGGGCTGCCTGGTGACGCGAGTCGCACATGCGCAAAACTGATACGAGCGCTCAGCGGCTGTTCGCACACAGGCGCGCAACCCCCGATAATCTGCGCAGGCCATGATTTTGCGGAGTGACCACGTTTATTTTTCCTCAGAGACACTGTCGTGATGATGTGCATGAGTTTATCTTGCTTCAAATATATAAAAAAGAAAAGATAAAGCTTCATTTTTTATTCCATAAAAGATTGATGAGCCAGCGCGTCCGGCCTTTTGCAGCTATAATATATTAATGTAGATAGTTTTATTTTTTCGTGGTTTTATTCAATTTTAGCGAGCGTCTGACAGTCATTAAAAAGCGTGTGCTGTGTCAACATAGTTTATTTGACATGTTACACAATGCTGCGCCTACCAGAAAAAAAATAATATAAGTAACGTGCTTGTTTTATTATCAGCACCTTACTCTAATATTTGCAGAACTCTCCATTGGCTTCACGAATAGCATTCATGCGACGCGGAAGGGATTCATAAAGATTCACCACCAACTCTGGACATTGCCGCAGCCTGTCCCATTCTTCCTTCACAGCATCCCATAGCTGGTCAGTCGTGACGGAGTGAAGTCCTCGCCGCGATAGCTGGATCTTCATGTTTCCCCAGATGTTCTCGATGGGGTTCATGTCAGCCCCTTTTGGGGGCCATGGCATAACCGCCACTCCGCGTTCCTCTAGAAGGTCACGCACACGATTTGACTGATGAACAGGACAAAGGTCATGTTGAAAAAAAAAGCATCCGTCAGGGAAAGGTCCCTCAAGAACGTAAGGAATGAGCTCGTGCTCAATGACGTCGCAATACGTTTCGGAGTTAAGCCTCTGGATTCTTACAAGTGGACCAAGTCCTTCCGCTGACAATGCCCCCCAGACGTTAACGGTTTGTCGCCCACTCCTGCCCACACGCTGCAAGTAAGGGGCATCATACCTGAAACATCAAAATCACAAATTATAAGATCCGGCTTGTTAAAAATTGTCGTGTTGCTCAAAAGTAACATACCGTGCACCTCGCGGTCTCCAAACTTGTTTTCCTTGGTGCCAGTCAGTTGAGAAAGAGGACTCGTCGCTGAAAACAACGGTTTTCCAGTCTTGAATCGTCCATGATGTCTTTTCCATGGCAAACCGCAGGCGGATATCTTTTTGTCGAGGAGTTAAAATTGGCTTCTTGCACGCAGCATAGCTCCTAATACCCGCTTCTGCAAGACGGCGTCGCACAAGTTGGTCACTGACATTCAGACCAAGTTCGCCTCGAATGTCACGGGCCGTAATAAAAGGCTGGTCGACTGCAGCCGCGACGATCCATCGATCTTCCTCATCGGTAGTGGACCTTGGGCGGACGTCGTGAGGAGCGTCATGGATGCGGCCGTTGTCGTCCCGAAACGCCGTGAAAATTCGGGCCACTGCGGTTCGGGTCCTTCCTGTCATCCGGGCGACTTCTCGTTGGGGCATTCCCGCGCGGCATAGGGCCACAATTCGCCAGCGTTCGTGAATTGGCACTCGCGACGGCATCTTCACGAATGGATACTGATGGCAGTGAACCGACAATTTATAGAAAAATAAATGTGAAGTGAAATGGCACTGTGCTTTTTATTAAAAGAAAAAAATATTGCCCTTTTGTTCCTTTTCTTTCATATTTGAGACAAGATAAAAGTATGCACAGGGCGTCAAACAGATCGCGATAAAACCACGCGGCGATTAAATAATAAAAAAAGGTATCACTCTGCAGAGATTACCCATCGGGAGTTGTGCACAGCGTGGGAACAGCCGATGAGCGCTCGTATCAGCTTTGCACACCTCCGACTCGCGTCACCAGGCAGCCCGTCTTTTATCGGTAGATGGCGCAGCAAGTTCTGGAGGCCACGCGTTCCGCTGGCCCATTTCGTTTCGTTGAGCACTGTACCATCAGATGTTTTTTGGCTCAATGGAAAAGTGACACGGAAGATATGAGATGGCAACTATTTTTCATTAGCTTTTCAGTTTACTTTAGTGAATATTGTACCACGTTTCTTGGTTACTCGAGGCTATTCATATTGCACGTTTGCCTTTGACATTATGCCATTCATTAACCCTCTTCTGCTGCCTTTCCATTGCATTTGTAGTCCCTACAAAAAACTGACTACCAGGCACTTTTGATCACATTGTATAATTAAAAAAAAATTTGAGATGGTTGTGATACGTCATTTGTGTACTTATAACTATTCCTGATGATTGAAATCGTGCCATTGGATTTCACTCAAGTTTATTAGTTCCAATACTACAAGTCTATTCTTTCGAGTCCTTTGACAGCATGTTGTTGTTTTTTTTTTTACTTCGCATCATCCACCTTGCAATGGCTGTAGACGTAGGCTGGGGAAGGAAAACGTTTTTGCTACAATCAGCCAGAATCAATACTTTTGTTGAGGAACCAAGGAATACGAAGGCAATTACGCTAGACAAATCGGTCGGTGCGACCTTTTCCTTTACTATTCGTTTTTCAGACTGATAAAAATTACAAAATGCATGAGCTCCCGCCGCTTCTCTTCTTCCTCATCGCCCGGTTGCAACATCCTCCCCGAGCCTGAAGTTGACTTGGACGAATTTCCAGCAAATAAAGTTTCTGCGCGGGTCTCTTTATGAGCGTACCGTTTTACTGTTTCACGAGACAGGCACGAACAATTCTGTCAGTTCCGGGGTACGTCTCTATGATTCTCCCCAGTTCCCAGAACAGCTTGGATGCTCGGTTATTTTCCACTATGACTACGTCGTCCACTTTCAGGGAGCAAGTATTGGTGACGGGATATTGATGAGCTGACCGCAACTCCAACAGGTACTCAGACCGCCAGCGTTTCCAAAAATGTTCCATGATTATTTTTCGATACTGGAACTGGCGAGCTGTTTCCTTCTGTGTCACGCATCCTGGGCGGTCGTTAGACAAGCTTGTTTCTGGTAGAACTGTCAAACTTTGCCCTATTAAGAAATGTGCTGGCGTGATGACTGAGGGGTCTCCTACTCCCGAGTAGAGATATGTCAGTGGTCTTAAGTTTACCATTGCTTCCACCTCAGCAAGGACAGTCGTCAGTGCTTCGAAGCATAGGCTGCTTCTGCCCAACACTTTCTTAAGTGCTGCCTTGACAGATCGAACGAGCCTCTCCCACCACCCGCCCCACCATGGAGCGGCCTCCACAATGAACTTCCAGTTGATTCTGTGTTCTGCAACGTATGATTTGAAAACTTCTTGCTCCAGTGCACCCAATGCCTTCTGGATGTCTTTTGATGCTTTCTTGAAGGCTAGTGCATTATCAGAATATATGTCCAGTGGTATGCCTCTTCTTGCTATAAAACGCCGGAATGCAAGCAAGAAAGCTTCAGCAGTGAGGCCCGTTGAGAGCTCGAGGTGAACTGCTCGCGTGGAGGCGCATGTGAAAAGTACGATGTACGCTTTGCTGCAGCTACCGTCGTTTCTTTTTGCGTACAGCGGCCCTGCGAAGTCGACTCCGGTTACCTCGAACGGCTTTGCCTTCTTGATTCGATCTGTCGGTAGCGGAGCTTGCTCAACAGCAGTTGGCCTCGCATTCAACCGTGAACATACGAGGCAACTTTTTATTACCTTCTTGGTCAGCTGCCTAGCACGTATTATCCAGTACCTCTCTCGTAGGTAACACATTGTGCTTGTTACTTCCCCGTGCATAACCTTACAATGAGCGTGCATCACAATTAGCTTGACAAAGTCATGGTCGTTCGGTAACAGGACTGGATGTTTCACATTGAGACTTTCCGTCAACCTCTGCAGTCGTCCTCCGACCCGCAGGATTTTGTTTTCGCCAAAGAGAGGATGATACTCTGCGAGTCTTACATTAACCTCTGTCGTATTTTTCTCGCGGAGCATAATATCCGTCTGAAACCTTTCGTTTTGTATCTGCCTGATCCAATACTGCTCTGCTTTGTCCAACTCTGCCGCAATTAATCCACCTCGTATTTTGTCATTTCTCTTCTGTGCGTTGTTAGCGAACCTGATGACCCAGGCAGTGATCCTCAGAACCTTCTGGTAATTCTCGTAACTTCCGGTGTCGAACAATGATGGAACTTCTTGGCCTTTCTCCAACAGCACATGTGTCTCTTCTTTTACTTCGAGTTGAGGCGTGTCTTCCAAGAACACTGAAGATTCAGGACATTCTGAAGGTTCTTGACTCAGCCAACTCGGCCCTTTCCACCAAAGAGAGTTAGCACGAAGCTCCTGAACGCCTAGTCCTCTGGTCAAGAGATCCGCCGGATTCTCTTGACCGGGGCAGTGCCTCCAGTGGTCCGGGGATGTCATGACGCGTATCTCTGCCACCCTGTTTTTTACAAATGGCTTCCAATTTTCAGGGACTCCTCTCACCCAACTGAGGGCAACCGTTGAGTCAGTCCACATAATGTAATCAAGTTCCACGTCATAATATGACTGTTTTATGTATCGTAGGAGTCTGGCTCCAATATTTGCCCCCATCAGCTTCAACCTAGGCAGTGATAAAGGTTTTATCGGTGCCACTCTTGTCTTCGCAACAACTAACATGGTAGCTGTTTTTCCTTGGTCATCGGCTGTTCTAAAGTACGCACAAGATCCGTAGGCTTTCGTGCTTGCATCTACGAAGACGTGTAGCTGTACCTTGTTGGCTCCTGCCTGGATGCCTCGCTTGACATGTCTTGGTATACTTAACGAGTGCAGTTGAACAAGGTCCGCCGTCCGAGCGTGCCATTCAGTGATCAAATCAGCGGGGAGTTCTTCATCCCAGCTGATTCCCAATGTCCACAGCTTCTGAAATAGCAGCTTAGCTGTTAGGACGAAGGGCGCGATCAATCCAAGAGGATCGAATACTCTTGAGGCTGCCTTGAGGATGAACCGTTTAGTGTCCACATTTGCTGAGAGGAATTCAAGCAAAGCTTCAACTTTGTAAATAAAGCAGTCCCCTTCGTGATCCCACATCATTCCAAGTACCTTGGAGATTGGTGAAGGTGAGAGGCTTTTTTCTTCGGTCATAAATTTTGGCTCCTCCTTGTTGAACTGCTCCTGCAGTTGCTCATTGTTTGCAGTCCATTTCCGGAGTGTCATTCCTGCCTGTCTCATGACGTTCCTGGAAGTGTGGTAGAGCCTCACGGCATCCTCAATATCGTCGGCTCCGAGCAGTAGATCATCAACGTAGAAAGATGTCCTGAGTTTCTCTGCTAATTGTGGGTCTTCTTCGCAGACCAACTTCAAGTGATGTTGTATTGTAGCTGTGAGCATGAATGGACTAGACGTGGATCCGAAAGGAACCCGAGTCATCCTCCACTCTTGAATTTCTTCCTTGTTGAAAGGGAAACTTGGCTCCTCAGCAAACCAAAGAAATCTACAAGCATCACGATCATCTTCACGGGTGGCAATTTGTAAAAACGCTTTCTTAATGTCGGTGGTCGTTGCAACTGAGTACCATCTAAACCGAAGCAGGACCTGCAGAAGCTCGGGGTTCAAGTTGGGTCCTGTTACTAGGCACTCATTCAACGACCTGCACCCTTTGGCATGAGAAGATGCGTCGAAGACGATCCTTAACTTTGTTGTTGTTGCATCTTCACGTATTACTTCTTTATGCGGCATGTAATACATGACCTGCGCGCTGTCGCTTTCGTTTCTGCTCTTTATCACTTCTGCATGCCCATCACGCAAATACTGTCTCATTGCATGATCATACCGCTTGAGTAATCCCTCCCTTCGTGAGATTCTTCTCAACAAGCTCCCTAGACGTAAAATGGCAACTTCCCGGTTGTTTGCCAGCATATCAAAAGTGTCTTCTTTCCACGGCAGAGCCACTTCGTATAGTCCGTTTTTCTTAATGATGTTTTGCTCAAAATGTGTAATGGTGTCTGCATCAGTGTCTCCGAGCTCACTGTCGGCAACTCCCATTCTGTCTAACTCCCAGACGGGCTGTAGCGCCTCTTCCACTTGGGTTTCCTTTGTCTTCGCTTGTAGGACACATATCATCAGACTTGAATCCCACTGGAGCCTTCCCACGTCTTGAAGGACCTTGCAGCGTCCAGCCCATCTTTGTGTTGATCGCTACCAATCCGTCCACATCTGCGCACCTGATCACGTTTCCTGTGCAGAACTTCCACAACTGGTCGGATCCAATCAACAGACTTTTTTCAGGAACTGTTTTTACACCTGGGAAAATTACGTCGTCTGCCAAATTCTTACTGCTTTCTCGCAGAAATCGCACAAACGGGATGTCCGTTGTTGGCGTAGATACGTCCTGGCAAATGACCGGGATGGAAATTGCTTCAAAGGTTATTTCTGTATTGTCAAATTGACTTTTGAGCTTTACCTCCACAACGGGACTGCGCTCTATAACCTTCGAAGCATTACTGGCGAAAGTGTTGAGTGCTATCTTTGTTCTCCGCAGGACTTTCAGCCCTAGGCGTTGCGCTACCTCTTCTTTTATAAATGTGCGCTGACTGCCACCGTCGATTATTCCCTTGACATAGCAGCTGCCAGCGTTGGTCACTAAAAATGCCTTGAACGTCTGGAGATATATGCCGTCACTAAACTTCTTTTCTGAGCGCGCGCCCGCGCTGGATGCAGACACGCAAATCGTATCGTTACCTTGGGGCGAACGTTCCTTCATCCGCCTAACAAACTCAGGATCGCACATTGTGGTTGCATGTCTGGCTCTGCAAACTGCGCAACTGAGGTTTTTTCTGCAATCTCGTGCTCGGTGACCTTTCAATGTGCATCGGAAACATCTGCAGTCTTTTGATAACATACTTAATTTTTCCTCTCTCTGTTTGCTGCAATCAAAAGATGGCGTGGTGTGCTTCTTTGAATGGCAGAAAAAACACTGAGAATGTGTAGCATTTGTTGCGTTATGAAAAGCTGATGCTGATGCAAACGACTTTACCTTTGTCTCGTGTTTACCTCGAGCATCCTCAAGGCTACTTCTTTCTCGGCTTTCTACTTCCACACGCAGGAAGCGAAGCATTCCATTCAATTCGGTCACTGACTCCGACGTAGTATCCGCTGACCTTGAAGTTCCAGCCGCCGATCCGTCTCCTTGGTCTTGAGCCGCTGCGTTGGTGAAAGCGGTGTTGTTGACTTGCCGGTGATACTCCACTGTAACCTCGTAAGGCAACGCCCTGACAAGAATGTCACAGAGCATGGCTGAAAAACTTGACGTGGGAACATTCAAAGAGTTTAGACACCGAACGTTGAGTTGTGTGGTGTCATACAGGTTTCTCAACCCTCTCACGTCATTAGCTGAAGCAACGTGCGGTAGATTTCTGAGGGCATTCAGATGCTGCCGCTCTATTCTCCTCTTCTCTCCAAACCTCTGTTGCAAGATGGTGATCGCTTCGGCATAGCATATTTCTGTTGTTGGTAGCCCGGCAATCGCCGCAGCAGCATCTCCCGTTAGACACCGACGAAGGTAGTGGAACTTATCTGTGGTTGTTAAAGTTGCATTGGTATGGATGGCTCCACCAAACTGCTTCCAGAATGTGAGCCAGTTGCTTTGCTCTCCATCGAAGGTAGATAGCTCCAGCTTCGGAAGCTTTGGTCCACGTCTCGCTGCGTTGTCTTGAATGCCGGTTTGGTTTCCGGTGCTCGCCGCCGTAGCTATTATTCTCTGCGATTGTAGGGACTCAATCTTGGTCTCGAACTCGCTGATCACCATGACGGCTTCGTCTTGGTATTCTGCAGTGGCGGTGCACTCACTTTCCAGTTCTTGGATTGGAATTAGCGGCTCTATCTCACCGTCAAGTAGTCGGAGCTCTGCATTGCTGGTAGTGAGTCTGTCCTTGATCGAACGCACTCTTGCTAGGTCGGGGCTGGGATCCTGGAGAATCCGATTGCCGTCGTTCATTATCCTAGTGTTCTGTGCCCGCCGAGCCGACCGCCTAGCCTTCAGCCTCTCCATTGACTATTCGTATTTACGAGGCCGTACGGTCGCCTGCCAAGGTTCCGTCGCTGTTCTTTTCCCAGTGGTCTGCTCCCGCCAAGGAACTGCTGAATTCCGTTGCAGCTGCAGGATAGAAATTCCCTGCGGCGTGTAGCTTGGGCCCTTGTGATGCGGGACACTCCCGGGTTTCGGCACCATATGTTGAGGAACCAAGGAATACGAAGGCAATTACGCTAGACAAATCGGTCGGTGCGACCTTTTTCTTTACTGTTCGTTTTTCAGACTGATAAAAATTACAAAATGCATGAGCTCCCGCCGCTTCTCTTCTTCCTCATCGCCCGGTTGCAACAACTTTTTTCTAAGTGTGACATGACACCTATATATTACACTTATTAAAGCAGCAGCTAAGTAACTAAAAATATATTTATGCAGCAAAGCTGGTATTATCAATAAATGATTGATTAGATTATACTAAAAAAATATATAATTAGAGAACTAGGAAAATAGTAAAGAGATAACTGTTTTTTAGAAATAAATGACAAATTTTAGACCATTTGGGGCAGAAAAAGTTAACAGTATTTATTTATTTATTTTGACCGGCCAACAAAGAGTGGGTCACTCAAAGCGTAAGTATAAGAGCTTTAGGTATCAGCAAAGTATAAGAACGAAACAAAATAAACTACACAAGTTTCTGGACTTACTTATGATGGCATTCTTTTCCTTGTCGATGCATTGCTTCGCGGGGATGTCTTTTCGAGCAGTGTGCAAGCCTTTTCATGTAGAGACTTTGTTCGCCTCTCCTCCACGGTGAAAACAATGCGCACCAAGTGCCGGGCAAACTTGTGTGGTTGGAATTCATAGTTTTTGTTGATTGTGGCCAGCAGTGTTGCAGTAACAGCTTTATGCGTGTTACCCACCAGAAAGAAATTGATTTGTGTGTGTGGATACTAAGGCCGCGCGATGCTTCTCTTCACGCTTGGTCGTTTCTGTACCACATCGCTCACTTGTATTTGTGGACCGAGGCACAGAAATGAACAAAAATTTTAAGCAAACTGCAAGAGTCCATACATTCGTGAAATAGCTTATTAGTGAAGTTGAAAGTACCGGTCGTGGTGATAATTTTCTCGTCGTAAAATTCTGCACGAGTTCGGCCGTCTCCACGCCACCAACAGTAGTAAGTTCGGTCGGCATCGAAATCGTTTACACTTTCGGGTTGGAAGTCCTTTATGGAAGAATTCAGCAGTTTTCTTAAAGCCATCCAGGACATACTTGACTCAGACGATATACATGATCAGCTCGGGTGCGGCAATAGAAACAGGACAGCGAATATGACAAACAAAATCATGAATGTACACAAAGTGAGGAAATGGGAATCCGGGTGACTCGGATCTCGGGAAAGAGGCGCGCATTATAATCTAGTAGTGGAGTAACTCGGTAACTCGCCCTTCCTGGTTACTACAGTAAACATAAATATGTATTTCAGGTATAATTTTTTATTCTGATATATTTGAACTGATAAATAAACATGAAATATGTTCCAACGCCTACAACGCTTTTGGCAATAAAGCACACATCCAGCCGTGACGCACCTGCGCACCGCGGGTGGCGCTAGCGCGCTGGGACAACTCTCCGGAGTTACGTTAATGACGAGTTGTGCCTGAAGCCACCGCACAAGTACTATGCACAAGTGCATGTGTTGATGTTTGTGCTGGACTTGCAATCATGTTATTTTTATGTCTACACATGCGGTGAGCACGATTCCACTGTGTTCGTTCCCAGGAACGACAAGTTTTTGAGCAATGCGATTCCCTCTCTAGAACGGTTTTATTTCAGCTGGTACTGCTAGTCCTTGCACAAAAGTACCAGCTCTAAGCATGTCAGTACAAGTGATGTAAAAGACAGAACAATAAAGTACTGCATTCAATTCACTGCAGACAATATGACTCGCGACAACGTTCCATGTGTTTTTTTGCATACTTGCCGGTCTTTTTAGGAAGTGGTGGTTTAGAACTACGCTGAAATGTAAAGTCCAGTACACAAAATATAATCTTGCAATCAGAATGTTTAGTTTTCTGCTAAAGTGTGTTATTTTTATTTGCTGTTGTTTTATTCTCATTGGCATAAACAATGCTACTTATAAAATGTGCTCCGATTTGACACTTTCATTATAGAATAGAACCACAAGGGCATGGAAAATACACTCGTTGCTATCAATCATCTTTGCATCTCGTAAAAAAGGTGTTAGCCATCTTTTACGGCAGGACATCACATATCATACAGAAACACTTAAATCAATCTCTGGCGCAGAATTCGGTTGCGGATAAGAAGCCTACGCTGGTACCCAGGAAGAGCCAACCCCACGAGAGAAATTGGAGCTCTGTACCTAGCCTCGCCATGCGTCTGAATGTACCTACATTTGCTGCCATTTATTCCTTTGGCTTGATAATGGCAGGTTGCAAATTTGCCAGCGTACAGCACATGTTGAAGCGTCATCCATCGGGGGATCAGAGTAATGGGCACCGTTGTCCCGAGTATATTAATTCGCTGTATCATTCGCTCAACGTGAATTCGGACCTGGGCAAAGTAGTGTGTCGCACACTTCTGGCTCACTGAACTGCCCATGCACCGATACAAAAGGTGGCATCACGAGCACGGCATCAGTGTCTGCCAGACTTTCCCTGATACCCGGAAAACATTTGTCAGCCAGTATTACGTCCCCGGGCTGCACAATGTTTCAGAACCTAGAGTCCACCGTAAAATGGATGTCGGAGCATCGGCCTCCGTACGCCATTGAACGGAAACAAATAGCCCCATTAGGGGTATAGCAACCAGAAACTTAAGAGTGTAGCCACTCACGTAGCTCGAGTACAGCACGCGCTGCTGGCCTACACTATTCGGCGTCTCTGTTCTCACTTCGTTGGAATCAATATTCATTTTGAATTTAAGGGGAGGCACGGCCTAGGAATCGCGATTTTTTCAAAAAAGTCACATTTTTGGAAAATAGGCTGACCAGCTTTTACAACTCATAAAGAATGCTGTCCAAAAATTTTATTCCTGTAAGTAAAGTATTTATTCCGAAATAAATTATTTTCAACGTGCTGGCGGCCGCACGTGCGCGCCGACGACGCGGCCGATTATGAAAATGTGCCATTTTCAAAGCGCGCTCCCTCCGCGTTTCTTAGGACCAGCATGGACAGGCCCCCCTCGTTGGAATGAGCGTCTTGCCCTCTTTCGTTCTGTTCGTAGCATTGTTCGCGATATCGCGCTCACAGACCGTAAAACCCCGTAGAAAACATAGCTGTGCACGCTCTTATTGGTCAAGCTGGCGAAACAAGAGCTCTGATTCGCTAGGACGAGCCACGTCACGTGGCTCGTCCTAGCGAATCAGGAAGCTCTGTTGGAAATGGGCATACAGCCAGGGAGCTACCAAGCGTCATACGGAGTAAGGGCCACCAAGATGAAGGTTGCGAAGGCCCAAGTGAAAGCGCTCGAGTCTTCCAAGATGTCCCACAAAAAAAGGAAGATGGAAGCTGTGGCCAAGGCACAGAGGGACCGTGCAGAGGAAGGAGTGACATATGCCCCTGGAGCATTTTAGATGAAATGGCAAGCCCCATCTAAACTAAAACACTGTTCGAACTTTCAAACCCGTTTTTCTCAGCTTCATGTTTTTACCATTTTTTCACAGCTCTAAAACTATCGTTCGATGAGTTAAGCGCCCCCAAGTCTAATGTATGGCATTTTTGGCATGAAATTTACTGGAGAACTCGGCTATGCGCTTACTTTTTGCAAATTGTTATTTCTTCACACAAAAATGTTGACATTTGTGAAACAAGAAAAAAATTAAAAAATCATACCATTATTGAAAGTAAAATTTTACATGAAATATGGCCTTAAAAATTATTTCAAGCCTACTACCGATTAGTTTAGTCATTCAGCGTTATATCCCAATGAAGAAATTGTGCCTTTTTATTCATATTTTGAAACGATAGTTTTTTTCCTTTGGCACGGCTACATGTACCTTTTTTTCAACGAATAAGGCTGTAACTTGTCAAAAAATAAACCTTTTTGGGTTGAAAGTTGGTGTAGCCTCCTAAGTTTTGATGTTTAACATACCCTAAAAATTTCATTGACCTGGCACAAATACTTAAAAAGTAGACCCTCCAAGGGAGTGCCTCCCCTTAAGGTAGTGGGCTTCAATACACTCTGGCAACATAGCCCGCATAATGCTAAATGGAGGCCGAAAACTCCACCTCGCTGTCGCAGCAGTCAGCGTTGTTAGCACAGCTCGAAAGTGGCGCGATGCCGTTGTTCTGTCAACACTAAAAGTACACCAAGTGCAGTGTAGCTCAACCCGAGTTTCAGCTTCATTAGAAAGAAGAGCAGCCGGTTCCCCAGCGTCAAACACAGCTCCGCTCGGGGACAAGGGGCAGCATGCTCAAAAACAAAGCAAATGCACTCATGCTTAAATTTCAAATGCCTTGTAACGAATCCTCTGAATGTTGGATGCCTTCATGACCTCCGAAGAAACTTGTCCTCTCAGCTGGACCTGAATATTTGAAGATACCCCTGGCCGGTGCTGTGTCCTAAAGTCGCAAACTTCGCGATGTGTGATTTGTGTGCAACCATCTCCACCTTCGAGGAAGCACGTGTAGGCTGCAAAGCCTCGACTGTAAGTACCGAGATCATCGGTCTGGATGTCCTTAAAGAGCATTTCCTATTTTGCGAATATAGAGAGGCCAGCCATGAAACGTGCATTGTTTTGGTGCTGAAAGACAGGTGCTCTAAGGGAGCTAAGGCTCTATGTGTGCACTGCGGCGTGTGTTACAATCACCGTACTAATTTTGATCTGCCACAGAATTAGTCTTTCCGCTATTGGCAGTGAGTGGCTGTAACTAGCATCCCGGATTCCCTGACCCCAACTGCGACGGCGCAGGTCAGTCGGCACATATTTTTTTATTATCCGACTAGCTCGGCTTTTGATATGCAGATTTAGTGAATGACATATCACCTGGTTTTCTGATGCTTTCCCGAGTTTCTGTTTCAAAATACCACCTCCCAACAAAAATTAAAAAGAAAAATTGGGTTCGATTTTTGGTCTGGTTATGCAAAACTAAGAGATTGATTCCTCTACGACTTTTTGAAGAGCTGGTTATCTTAGCTCGCGTCTCCAGTTTAGCATTGTCCTGACTTCGATGTATTCTGGTTTGTGTCAGATACCTTACTTGAACCGCAATAAACTCACTTACTTCGTTATTATTGGCGAATCTCACTTCGAGTGATCCATTCGACGGAGAGTGCAGTAGCACTTCCCATGATCATAAAAATCATTAAAGCAAAAGCGAAAGAAGTGTCAAAAGCACGAGCCAGGTTTTTTTTTTTAAATGCACGGTGTTCTTTACCTTCCGATTGGCTCATAATCGAGTATATTTTTTATTATTTTTCTACCTTTCGGGGTCTGCATAAAATCAATGCCGGCTCAGACTCAAGTAAATAGCGTACCGAAACAAAATCGATTTCATAGTACGGCTGTAACCGTAACAAAGCTGCCAGTTTTTCGGTTTGAGTTCCTACTTTTTAGCTTCTGTTGCATTTTGCTGCAATCAAAAGATGGCTGGGAACAAGTCAAAATAACAACCAACTCACCACTGAACACTTCTTCTGAAGTTCTACAGCTTTACGCAGCAGCTCCAATTCCCGTTGTGGGCTTGCACTGCAATCTGAATCATGCTTAGAAAACACTGGGCTGGTTCCACCTGTAGATGGTAATCCTGAAGATCCTGCAGTTGAGGCAGCTGAGCATGTTGATCGCTCCCACCACCTGCAAACAAGTATGCACAATCAAATTGCAGCTCAAACACCACCACCACCGCCACCGCCACCACCGGCAAAAGCGCCACCCGCGAGGGCAGCTCAAAAACCACCACCACCACCCCAAGCGCCACCCGCGAGGGCAGCTCAAACACCACCACCACCACCCATATCCTCTGATGACGAAGACGCGGAGTATCTGGTACTCGATAGTTATAGCGCCTCGTCGTCGTCTGCGTCTCCACCACCCGTTTCGTCGCCTACCCATCCCGCAGCTAGAAAGAAAAGGGACTCGGTATTGGACGACGCCTCTGACCGCGCAATGTTGTTTACAAACGAAGAATACGGAATGATGGAGTCACCGGCATCGAGCGCTATATCCCCGCAGGGGGCACCTGTGAAAGCAGGTGTTTGGAGAGTGGCGTCTCCACGGACCCCGAGCCATGCGGGTTCGCCTGCCCACGTCTGACTGTGCGTGGCTTTCCCGTGTCTGGGGAAAAGGGCATCCTGGTGGTTGAGCCAAGCCCGGGGTAGGTTTGGACCCTTCGGGGCCCCCCGGGCGAGGCAATACACCACTTCGGCCCCCGCTTCTCATAGACGGGAGTCCTGGTAAGGCCCGGCCAGGATGATTCAGTCTAGTCGCCACTTCTACTATCCCCTCTCTACTTTCACCCTTGTCTGCTCCTCCTTTTCACTCTTCTCATTCCTCTTCTTTCCTTTTTCAACTCCTTTGGCGGCAAGGGCTAACCTTGGGTGGTGACAGATACTCTCGTCCAGATCCACACTTGGTTATAGTTTCTGGGTAGCGCTAATAGAGTAATGCTTCCAGCAAAGCCATATTTGTTATGGGGTGTTACCTATTCCCTCGTTGGGCTCCGTGGTGGGCGGCGCGCCACAGATTCCGAACACTCCTTGCCCTCTTATGGCGCCCCTCTCTTCCAAACCCCGTTCGGGGCAAGCCGTTAAAAGGCGCTGCCCTGAACACAAGACTATTGAAAAAGAACCAGAGGTAGAAAACTTCACGAAGTTTTTCGTTGTTCATTCCCTCGATGAACAGAAACCTGTGTCAAAGCTTTCACCATTTGTAGTAGCCAAAGTACTTGAACACCTTGTAGGGTTTTCCTACAAGGCTAAAAAACTCCACTCAGGAGACCTCCTAGTTGAGATAAATAACAAAAAGCAAAGTGAAGCGCTTCTCAAGCTGAACACCATACTTGATGTGAAAGTGTCGGTGAGCCCTCACCGCACACTGAACACCATCCGTGGAGTCCTCTCTGAGGACGACTTCCTTCACACTAGTGAGGAAGAACTCCTCGAGGGACTCCAAGGTGCCGGCGTTGTCGCAGTAAAACGGATTATGTTCAAAAAAGATGGTGTAGAAATTCCCTCAAAACACGTCATCCTTACATTTGAGAGGCATACACTACCACAAACAATCAAGGCTGGATACCTGAACTGCCACATCCGCCCTTTTGTCCCCAACCCCCAGCGGTGTTTCCGTTGCCAGCGTTTTGGTCACGGAACACGCAGCTGTCGAGGGAAGGCGACTTGTGCAAAGTGTGGCAGTCAGGATCACATCTCTGACAATTGCGAGAATGTGGCCCACTGCGTTAATTGCGATGGACCACACCCTACCTACTATCGTGGCTGTCCCACATGGAAGCAAGAAAAGGAAATCATTGCCATTAAAGCCAAAGAAAATATCAGCTATAGCGAAGCAAAGAAAAGGTATTCCTTCATGTCGAAGGGATCATACGCCGACGTGGCACGGAGGGGTCTTGTGCCACGCTCGGAGTCGAGGGCTACCCAGGTCTCACCTGAGGTTCTGGAGGCAGTCCTCAGGGCCCCAACCCCCCAGCTAGGGCAGCAGTGCCCCCCTCTTCATGGAGGGAGTGCACATGCTGCTTCGCTGGTTCTAGACAGGCCGGCAAATGCCGCACCTGTCCGCACATCGCGGTCCTCTGCCGGGGACCGCGCGGGGGTCGTGAAGCTTACGTGAACAGACAGTTGTGCGTGTCAGTGTTTTTTGATATGGAGAAGGCATATGACACAGCATGGCGCCATGGAATCCTCCGTGATTTGCATGAAGTTGGGATACGAGGTAGGATGCTTGCTACCATCAATAGCTACCTTTCTAATCGAACCTTTTTGGTGAAGCTAGGAGCATCTTTCTCTAAAGAATTCGTCCAGGAGACTGGGGTCCCTCAAGGGGGAGTCCTCAGCGTCACTCTCTTTTTGGTAAAGATGAACTCAATAGCCCGTTCCCTACCTTCCTCTGTGCAATACTCACTCTATGTTGATGACCTTCAAATCTCTGTTTCATCGTGCAATCTTTCTATTTGTGAACGGAGGCTTCAAGTTGCCATCAACAATCTCCTAAAGTGGGCGGATGAAAACGGCTTTAGTTTCTCTCCGGAAAAGACGGTAACTGTCTGTTACTCCCGTATACGGGGAGTCCCTGCGGTTCCTTCTCTATATATGCGACAGACCCCTATCCCGGTGAAAGTAGATCACAAGTTTCTGGGCCTCACTTTCGACCGTAAGCTTTCGTTTGTGCCTCATATAAAAAGTCTGAAGTTAAAATGCCAGAAATCACTGAACCTCCTTAAAGTCTTGTCCCACAAAACATGGGGCTCTGACCGTCTATGTCTTTTGCGAATCTATCGCTCGGTAATCCGCTCACGCCTGGACTATGGCAGCTTTGTGTACGGATCTGCTAGGCCATCAGCTCTTAAGGCACTTGATCCCATCCATCATCAGGGACTTCGCTTGGCAATAGGTGCCTTCAGAACGTCGCCCGTGCTCAGTCTCTACGCTGAGGGAAATGAGATGTCCCTTGACAGACGCCGATTCTTCTTAGGATTTATGTATTCATTGAGAATACGATCAGTCGCTCAGCATCCAGCCCGGGAGGCAGTGGAGGGCACGAAATATCAAAGGACATTCGAAAACAAGCCTAGCATTATCCCTCCATTCGCGATGAGAAATAGGAATGTGGCAGAGTCAGTTGGGATAGACAGTAAGCTTTCAGTTGCCGCAGTTCCAAAAACGGTGGCACCATGGGATTTCAGCTGCATACGTTGCGATTTGTCACTAACAAAGTTTAATAAAAAGGATACCCCATCCGAGGTCATGCGACAAGAATTTTACGAACTCCAGAAGCAGCATGATTCTCATTCACAATATTACACAGACGGCACAAAAACGGAATCATTTGTTGGCTGTGCCATGATCGGCCCATCAGTAAGAAGTGCTCGTAGGCTAAATTCGTTCGCGACAGTTTTCACTGCTGAACTGTGCGGCCTTCTGCTTGCAATAGATCACATCATCCAAACACGTAACTCCCGGTCAGTTGTATATACAGATTCGTTGAGTGCGTTACGGGCTCTGATTTCACTTGAAACCCCAAAGAATGCACTCATTGTTTTATTACAAAGCAAAATAGTAGCAGCTACCAGGAAGGGATGTGATGTTCTATTCTGCTGGGTGCCGAGCCATGTCGGAATCCCAGGGAATGAAGAGGTAGATTGTGCTGCGGGCACTTGTGGCACTCGTACTGTGGACATTAGTGGTATCCCATTTAGAGATTACTGTGCCCTAGTCAAATGTCATCTTAAAGCTCAATGGCAAACAGAATGGAGCCTACAGGTGTCCAACAAGCTGCACATGGTTAAGCCTTTTCTTGGTGAATGGGAGAGTGCTAGGCACAGAGACAGGTTCTATGAGGTAGTCCTCTGTCGCCTACGCATTGGGCACACGCGGCTGACGCATGGACACCTTTTGCGTGGGGAGGACCCTCCGGAATGTGAGCATTGCCAACAACCTTTGAGTGTCTTGCATATTCTTCTCGAATGCCCTGCGCATGATGATAAACGCCGCCATTACTTCTCCCAGCTCTACAAAGAGCATATTCCTCTACACCTTTGTGTGCTGCTTGGAAATGAGCCACTACTCCCACCCACCCAGGTTTTTAAGTTTTTAAAAAGTATTGATATTTTACACAAATTGTAGCATTATATATAATATAAGGTCCTAGTCCTATTTTATACATTTTTGAAATTACCAGCTACTAAAGCTCTTTTTTCTTCAAAACCCTCTTCTGCAATAGTATCACTTCTTGGCGCATCATAGCCTTAGTTGCTTTTGCGCCACAAAACCCCAATCTACTACTACTATCGAGCGCTATAGAAACCCCCAGGTATTCCGGCGTGACGCCGTTTCACGTTCCGCAATACAATTTTGAACTGGCCGAAAGTAACGCGGACAAGGTGGAAGCCATCAGGCGACAGTTTAGAGAAATCTTGGGCCCTATGACGATCGAGACCTTAAACCATTACACGGTAGATCAGGGTTTTGCCTACAAACTCGAACGCGCCTTTGAGGAACTCGGCGCGGTGCGCCAATGCGAATTCCTCTACAAGGCGCTCGTGGCAGTTAAGCGCATGACCAGGGTGGACGTGGCCTTTCGCAACGTGATCGAGTTTATAAATTTTGTGCTGCGCCGAGACGACTACAGGGTCATGAACGTCGTGTTGAAAAACAACAAAATCGACGTCGAGTGCTACGAACGGGTCGACATCGTGGAGAAGCAAATCTGCAAGCGGCAGTGGCGAGTCGAATTTAAAGAAAAGTATGGACGAGAACCGAGCCTGGCCGAGGAACTGTCCAGAAATCGCGACTTGAACGCTCGAGCGTTGTGTGATGCGGTGATGGATTACGAGGGAGGGCCCTCGATACTACAATTATAAAAATGATGGAATCGGACTCGCAGAAAAAAATATTGAGGAAATTCATCGAGGACTTTGTGATTGGTGAAGACATTTGGGAACGCACTGCCGTCGTTTATAAACCATATCAACACCTGTACACGGGCGACGTGTTGCGATACTTGCGGATTCAAACGGCCATCCGAATGATCATGGACGACGAGCAAAAAAAACCTACGAGAGCCCTATGAGACGCTCTGTTTGAAAACATATCCACGTTCGTTCGTTTCGAGAGAATGAGAATAAGCGTCGACGGACCGGCGCCCGCCGGACAAAGAAGACGGGTGAGGGATTTTATTCCCTGACAAAAGTCCCGGACATTAGTAGTCTACCGACAGACGTGCGATTGGAAATTGAAAAGTCCTTTACTCCTAATCCGAAATTGAAGACTCAGCTAAATAACCTTCTTCTGAGAAAGGCGATCGTACAATACTGTAAGCAGCGTCAGTACGACATATCGCAGTACCCGACAAACGTTCTGGCCAAACGCTACAAGTTTAGAGAGGTACCCCGCGACGTCCGCGAACACTTTGAAAAGGGAGTCGCCACCCACAACTCTGTCACCAAGCACCCGCTTTCGACAACGTTTCGCGAAAACGCCATCGCCGTCAAGGTCTCTTCTTACGTGAACAAACTCAAGAACAAAGAGCGTCTTCCGACGCGCGTTCCAGAAAATGTCGAGGCTCTGTTGAGAGGCATGGCTTTTAACGAGTAAATAAAAATGGTCAAATGTTCCAAGTGCGGTTTCTCGAAACGAACCGCCAGAACAAAGTGTTCGAGATGCAACAGGAACGGTCGTAGACTCGATACGAGAAAGCCGTATCGCCTCGAACATTTCACCAAGGAAGATCAAAGGCGCATTCTCGGCTCCATGCGGGTTAAACGAGGACAGAGTCCAACCTACCTGAAACTTTTATTGGGGAAACTAATTCAGGCCTTTGCTCGCAAACACCGACTGCCGGCGTCATGTCCGATCAATCGAGCCAGGCACGCGCTGATAACTCACGCGATCCTCGACAAGATTCGACCATCGAGTCAAAGAACGAGGAGGAGTCGTAGCAAGAGCGTCGCGCGGCGGAGGACTAGGAGCAGGAGCGGAAGCGTCGCGCGGCGGAGGAGTGGGAGTAGGAGCGTTCTCTCCTCGGGTCGAAGAAGAGGAAGGAAGAGGAGTCGCAGCGTCGGCAACAGGAGGAGCCGTAGCATTTCCATCAACCGAGGCCGACTCGGTCGCAGCGTCAGTGTCGGTAGGCGAACAATGTCCAGAAACGCCAGCAGCGACTCCAAGTACATGTATCCCGTGTAATAAAAAAATGTATCAAGTGCGCGTGGATTATTCTTTCGACCAACTCCCGCCGAGCCTGCTCAGGTTTCTCACGAGCGCTCACGAGGGGTTGCGGTCGGACAAGAACCGTCTCATAAAGCGTGCCAACGACGTGATCAGAGACTTTCAGGTCTTTAAGATGCACAAGCGCAGCGCCCCAATTTTCGTCAATCAATTTCCAGTTCACGTGTTGAATGACATGCACTCGATAGTGCCCGTGCGTAACAAGAAGGGCGACGTCATGTGCGGAAGGGAGTACGCCGAAACGGCCAAGGCTATTCGATCTAACTCGTTCTATCCCGTGTTTAAAGCGAGAAGCGACGGCGCAGCCCTGTTGGAAACCAAAGTCGGTAGGACCACCGGAGATAATCATTCGCCCTACGTTTCGGGAGTCTTGGTGAACGTAAACATTGACAAGATATCTAGCAAGTTTCACGACGTGGTCACCAGCCGCTCGATCAAGGTGGGGCAGTGGATCGACGTGATTCGCGACCCACCGCCGTCCTTTCTGGAAACCATAGTCGTGGCCTACGAGATGGTCGAGCTAGGCGAGTTGTATAGGACAATAAACGGCGACTTTACAAACTTGCCCACGCACGACACGTATTATTCCGACAACATCGTGCACCGAGAGTCTGGTGCAAAGTTTCGTCCAAACGCGCGCGACAACGTGCGAAAGGAATTCAAGTATCGCGTTTCCAATCGCCCCAACTACAGGATCGTGGACGACTGGGAAAAGAGACCGCTGGGTCCGTCCACGGATAGCTTCTTCCATTCGACCGGCGGAGGCCGCTACAAATCGACTCTGCGTACCAGACGGACGGTGTACGAGACAAATAATAATAATAATAATGAGCCCAAGTTTCACGGAAATTCGGACGACGACTACGCTGAGCGCAACGTGGATAGCGACGACGACGCTGAAGACGGTGACGACGGTGACGACGACGTCAGTGACGAGATCAGGCGCTACAAGTACAAGAGATACTACACCGAAAGCGATCACATTATGCGACCTTTGCGCAACGTCTAGTACGTGTCTTTTTTGAAATAAACAAACAATCATTCGAGAGGCTTTATTTTTCTACATACACAAAACGTACGTATATATACGCGCGCCTGCCGAAGCGCGTCGACAAACGTAGAACATGACCGGAGTAGCATCCAGCGTGTCCAAAGTGTTTCGCGAGGCCACCAAGTTTGATCAATCGCGAACCTTCGACTGGAGCAGAGTAGTGGCCAACGTTTATTCGGAAGACTCAAATGAGGAAGAGTTTGAACGAGAGAGGGTCGTCCTGTTCTCCGAAATTTGTAAACTTTCTCATGTGTCCGCGAACGCTCTGACCGTTTTGGACCTTGTCGACTATCCGACCTTGGAGGACGCACAATTGTTGTACATTGTTTGTACGTATACGCACCTCAAGACCATACTCCTGAGGAACGCCCCCCTATTGTCAAACTCTGCTCTACAATACTTGGCGACCTACGCTCAATCTCTCGAACATCTTCAAATCAGCAACAACGGTGGCCGTATCAGGAACGAGGGATGGATTCATCTGGCTCCTTTGCGTCGACTCAAGAGTTTGTGTCTGACTGGAATAAGAAACGCCAGTCGAGCTGTCCTTCGAGTGATATTGCAGAACAACGAATCTATATACGCTATCTTGGTGATAACGACGGAACTCTTCGCCTCTAAAGATAACGTGACGCACTTTGTCTTTTGCGCTTCGAATCAGTTGAGTCAGGAAATGTACGATTTTGTTTTTTGTAGCGAAACGTTATCTCCGTTTTCAGATAGCGAGTGAGGGTATATATATATATATATGTACTCGCACGTACTACGCTTACAGCAAAGCTAACCCTACCCTCTCCCCCGACGTCACGACACGACACGACTACTACCCTATAACCCAAAGCGACAATGGCTCGACTAGACAGGTCCCCATCTCTCCCGCTGGCCGACACCTGCGTACAAGTGTTCGCTCAGTCCAGAGTGTCAAACGTGGTGGATTGGAAAACAGTGGTGCTTAGTATATACCACGAAGAAGAGGGCTACGCTTGGGACAACGTGGAAGGGCAAATTCACTGTGCGTATACCGAAATTTCAATATTAAGAAGCTTTCCTACGCACATCACATTCTTGAAGTTGGTGCACTATCCAATGCTGCGAGACCGCCACGTCAGTGATTTGGTTCGTTTCTACCCGAACATCAAGACTTTGCTCCTACGTCACGCACCCGGCTTGACCAACGACTCTGTAAAGTGCTTAGCGGACGGTCTACCTAATTTGACTCACTTGCAGATGGGATCGTGCTATCACCTAGACGACGAAGCCTTGATGTATCTCGCAGAAAAGAGGATCATCGACGTTGGCATACGGAGCCTCTGCATGACCGGACTCGGATTTATACGCCGAGAAACGCTTCACCAATTTCTCAACGTGCCTCGAAGACTGACTACTCACCGCCAGAGACGTCCCCAACAAGGACGTCTACCTTGGTGAATACACTTTGTGTATTTCTAGCACAATGTCTCCGTCACTAAGAAACATTGCGCCAACCGACCTAGACGTTATCGAAGGTGTGGACGGTGTTGTGGGTGACATCGAGTACCAAGACCTCGACAGTGACGACGGTGACGGTGACGACGGCTACAGTGACGACTACGACAGTGACGCCGACGAATATCTCGAATCGGACGACGACAGAATGCTGGGTCCGATCGTCCTAAACACCTTCAACTACGACGAAGGATAAGACTCAATGGGCGAAGAAGACGACTGAGTTATGCTTGAAAATAAATATTTCGCGTGCTTATATTTTTGAGTCACGAATCGTTCTTTTGCATGCACACTACACTAGTGCCAGTACAAATAGTTTATTTAATGAATTCGATACATTCCACTCACTGCAGATTTACAAAGGCAACACACAAATTGCTCTCTCGAATTGTAAATCATTGGAAATAGACAATTTAAACATAAGGCGGCGTGGGCACAGGGCAAAGTAACTATACACACCGGACAGTTCATGCAGACGACGCAAATCGTCGTGGACGGATCGGACCGCTTCATGGAGATGCTCGTCTTGTCGATGCGCGTGGGATACGGACGTCCTACGCTCAGCGCCGAAAAAGAATCGCTGTTTTCGAGAAAGGACTTTAGCTTGTTCGGAGAGGAAAGATCAAACTTGGAAGTGGCCAATGCTGTTATAAAGTCTAGGCTGTATTTGTTTGAGACAAACTCAATGTCCTTGGTATATTCTAGCAACCAAAATAAATCGCTATTTCTATACACGTCGGACACCTCCTTGATGTAGGTTACGCTCGCGCACAATCGAAGATGGGGGCAGCGAGGGTTGTACTTGGCGTGTTTCTCGACTGGGTCGTCGTAGTCGGCTTCCCACGAAAGCAACCGAAGTCCGCAACAAAAGCATTCCACGGTCCGATCGGTCAGGTAATAAAATCCCGCAGATGCCATGTAATCCACGTCAAAGACGTCTTCTTCTTTTGGCCGAGCGTCGAAGGAGGCGAACCTCGCAGTGTAAGTCTGAAACTCGGGCCTAAAGGCAAGCGCTCGTTCGGTCACCACCGCCGAGACGTCTGGACTCAGCGTGCGTAGCGGTGCGTCACAGTCGGATTCGTGCAGTCCTTGGGGAAGTGTTTCGTCCGAGGCCACGATAGTAGAGAGTTGAGTCTTTTGCTGGCACATCGAGCAGCTGAGAATCCGCTTCTCTGGATCGTAGGCGAGTCCTGCCATGGCAAAGTCCTTGGGTGGGGGGGTACTGTTGCGCAAAGGCCACGTCGCAAAAGTTTTAAAGTCGGACATCACCTTGGCCACAGTCGGGTCGTGGTCGAACGAACAGTCTCCAGTAGAAAGACATGTTCTTAGCAAAGTAGACTCTAGAAATAAAGTCGATTTTGAGTCTACAGGCCTTGCAATGTTTGAATAATATGGTGCAGTCGAAACACGACACGCAGTGTCCGCACGGCAAGTAGGCAATGTTAGCCGGAGCCTTCATGCATACGATGCACCTCTTAGTTGATTCGTCTCGTGACTTTATAGCGGAATAGTGCGTATCACTGATCGCGCTATCTATCACAAAGTTACCCCACCTACCGATAGCCTTGTGATCGAACGAAGGAAGGGCGTTCACTGGCTCAAACAGAGTGTGACTGCCCAACGGAGTCGCCTTGCTGCTCCGAATGGCACTCACCATCGCCGATACGTTCAAGGGATGCGTCAGGTTGGCCGTGTACAGAGTACTCATAGTCCTGTTGCGGAACTTTGGGTCCTTGACGAGATCGTCGATCTCGGGAAAGTGAGACGCCCAGTACATCTCGCTCCTGTAAAACTTTTCGACTGCATCGTGCACGTAGTAATAGGTCTTGTTCACTCGTAGAAACACGCAATTGGGGGACCTGCGGGCGTGTAGCAGCCACGGATCGTCTTCTTCGCAGTCGAGGATCGAAAATACTTGCACCCCGCAGTAGAAACAAACGAATATGCGGGTCACTATCTGTTCGCGGGAGAGGTAGCCCTGCTCGTCGTCGTGCGAGCAGAAAAAGCCGGCCTTGGCGAACGCAGGGCCTCGAACATCGTGAAAGGTCTTGGCTCGAATCTTCTCGTCGACGTATCTCTTGTAGACCGGGTGAGAGTAGCTCGGCAAGACGGACACGACCTTTGCTACGTTCAGCCGCGGGTCCCTGTACTGCTCGAGAAACTTGCACGGCATTCGGCGGTGAAGGTCCATCGGGTGAAACGTGAGCGTCTCCCAGTCCTGTTCGGCGACTTGAAATTTGCAGTGCCGACAGTAGATGTGTTTCCGGTCAGCGCAATATTCTAGGCCGGCATAGGCAAAGTCTCGAGGCGTGGCTCTGGTGCGAAGTCGCCATTCGGCGAACGTCTTGAAGCGACGCACGACTTCCTTGCTTATGGGATCCGTAACGAGGTGCGCCATAGCGACGATAATGAGAGGAGCCCTCTACTCGGTGCGCAATATATATTCTCTCCATATCTAGGTTGACCTCGACTGGGAGCGGAGTCGACCTCCCATAGGCGGTAGCAATTTTGTTTATTATAAAAATGTCTGTCGCAGAAAATTTTTTAGACCTGTTGAAAAAGGGACGATGTCAACACTCGGTGAATCACGAAGACGCCACCGATATTTTATTACCCGTATTCCGGCAGCGGGGAAATCAAAACGTGTCTTACAGGAGAGATGGCGATAAATACGTGCCCACGCTCCTGAACGACACGTCGACCTTACTCGGCTACTCGTCCAAGAAACTCATGCAGCACATTACCAAGGCGCGCACGACGCTCCTGACCAACGGAGATGTGGAACCGGTTGCAGATATGCTCTTTCGCGTTTTCGAGCTCGGTAGTAACATACTGATGACGGTCGACATGGATCAGATGGCCATCCAAACGCTCCTGAATGACAATACAGTATTTCACTGCGTAATGGGAATCGAATACGTACGAAACAGTCTCAACATACTCAGGAAAACCTCTTCCTCGTCGACCACTCAGCGCGTCATCAGGGATCTGAAGCCGTACGTGGACGCGTACGCTACTGCCATTCTGCGCCTGCTACTCCTCTACATCGAAGAGATCTTTTCCCATGCGCGCGAGGCGACTCGCGGTATGGCGGTGGGCGCAAGGACGGCAGCCAAGATTACGGCGGTCATGCTAGTATCCCTGTGCAACTACGCGGCGGTGCGCGTAAAGTGCAACCCCATCTTTCAGTTTGAGAGCGCCATGGGCCACAACTGGCTCGACGTGGCCAACGGTCTCAGCCTCGTGCACAGGATCACGCAGCCACACACCGTCAACGAAAACATTGTCGGGGCCATTCGCGTAAAGTTTTCGCAAAACAAGCCACAGGACGTCATCAACCTCCTGGTCGAAGAGAGCAACAGGTTGTACACGAGTAACGTCGAGAACGGAGTGTACCGCTGCGACACCGACTACATGACGCTCCGGACCGTCATGCCGGCCGAGCGGGTCACGGACGACGTCAACATCATCGATCCGGCCATCTCTACGACGCTGCGTGACCACAACGAGCTCATCATGAAGAGTTCCGACACGATCCCCGTGCCGCGGACCAACCACTACGTGCTAGCCCTGCAGAAGGAGAAGGCGCCGGCCACCGAGGTGTCGGTCCTTAACATCGCCTCCATCATAGAACAGTGCATGAGCAACGGGCGCGTGGACTCTCGCTTCGTCGAAGTGCACAAACAGTCGGACCAGGGCACGCAGGAGCTCAACAAATTTTACAGCCAGGCCTGTTGCGTCTCGCCCCGTAACCTCGGTCTGTTTCTACAGTGCCTAAACTTTGAGATGATGGACTCGGACATGTTTGGGGCCACCTTACAGTGCCTCAAGATGACCAAGGGCATACCCACTCCGCGCCAGGAAGAAATTGCCACCTACTCAAACACGGCGCTATTTCGGATGGCCACCAACCTGTTTTATCACACGCGTTTCTGCAGGAGCTACCGCGGCGAAAACACCTACCTGTACGACTCGCGCTTCTTTAACGACTTTCTACTCTGGGTCCAGTCGCCCAACTATCTGGAACACCACATCTCGCCTAGCGTGTCGTCGTCCATCATCTCGTGGTGCACGTCCATGTCTACTGCCATGCACACTACGCGCGACGCCAACGGAGCGAAGTGCGCCATGGCGGCCATATCCACGTGCGAGGTGGACCAACGCGTACTAGCCGACTTTTTGAACATGTTCATCAAGCTCTTTATCGAGGACGAGACCGAGATTAGCGTCATCAACAAGAAATTTCTCGAGAAGGAACTACTCAAGGCTTTTGCCTCCGTGTCTAATTGCTACAACCTGTTTAGGGGGCAGTTTGTTTCGGCGACGGCCTTGCGCCTCTTCCTAGCCCGTTGTAGGTGGTCCGTGGCCGACGACGTGGAAGTCATCGTTCCGGTCGAAACAAAGTTTCTCAACAGACTGATATGCGACAGCGACGACCTGTTGTCCAACTCGATGCGAGACAAGCTCCGTAAAACCATGGAAGACGTCTCCACGATGATGGCGCCGCTACTCTCCAATCCATCCACGTCCACGCCTCGCAGCAAGGACGACGACAGCAACGTGCCCATATGCATTTGAAATAAAAAACCGCCAACGCCCCCATATACATTAACAAAAAGGTTCGGTGACTGATTTGAACGATCGAGGGAGTAAAATGTTGAAACAGGTCACGTTCGTCGATATCTTTTCGCAACAAAAAATGAGGACCCTGCGAGACTATCTCCATTGCGAACTGGACCTTTCGGTATCGATACCCTATAAAATCTGGATCGCTATCGCAAATATCTTTATTCAAAACAACGTCCCATCGGTCGTAGAGGGAGCAGAGTGTTGTCAGAAAGACAGCTCGTCGTCCCACTATCTACTCGTCTTTTCATACAGGGACAAGGACGCCAACCGAGTGGTGGTGGACTGCATAAACTTCATCAACGTGCTGCGCGATCTCAAGGTGCACGACGTGATATGCACCAAGCACTACGTCTACCTCTACGTCCGTCACTCGTCGGCGCATCACAACGTGCATGCAATTCTACCCTTTCTCCACCACGTTCTGCAAAGCTATGTAAACGACAAGACGACCACTTTGCCACTCGATTACACTTTCGATCCCCTGGAAGAACAAGAATCCTTCTTCGACGTGATTCCAGTCACGTACCACGGCACCTACGAGGTGACCACCTCTCTACCGGCGCTCGTGGCCAAAATCCAACCCAAGGAAGACGGACAGTATGTGTCAGATCGCCTTTATTGCGAGAAGCATTGGATGTGTCTACACAATCTGGTCGTCTCGAGGCTCGTCGACTGTTTCTACTACATCACTATACAGAAATTGCAGATATTAAAAGATGTTACAAAGTCAAACATTACGTCCACCAACGACTATGGCATTTACAAAGTGTCGTATTACAAGAAGTGACTCGCTTTCGCTTGTGTTTGTCTGCTTTGCCTAAAATAAACGCTTACGCTAGCTTGCACGCTGCTATACATCTGTGTCTCTATGTGTGTGCGTCTGTGTGTGTGTGTGTCCACACAAACGTTCTTTTATTCACAACATGTCGTTGTAAATGGCGTCGAAACTAGGAAATCGGAGGTTGCTCAGTCGCCGCTTGTTCTTCTTATAGGCCCGTCTGATGAGGCTAGTGGTGAACGTGCGAGACCAGTCGCTGCTCTGTCTAAAGATGCAGAAGACGCGTCGTAGATCCATCGTCTTGATGCAGGGACACAGACAGCGGGTCTCGTACCACTTGTAGACGGCAGCAAGGGCTTCCACGTCCGACCAATTGTCGTAGTCGTCATCAAACTCCATAGCACCCATCATGTAGAGCGCCGAAAGCGCCTTGATGGCGCTGGAAACCGCAAGGTGTTCGCCGCTAGATTCGATAACGTAAGCTCGTATGTCCACCGCAGATTCCAACGCGTCGCTGGCCTTTAGGGCCCTTATGACGCTCGCAACGTCGGCGAGACTCACGCGGCACGCCTTGTTCTGCCCCATGGTCGTGATCGGTCGCGTGACGAAAGCGTTTGTTGTCGCGTCCCTCTCTACCACGCGGTCTTCGTACACAAACTCTACGGGCTTTACGTACCACGCTAGCCGGTCCTGCTGCGTGGTGTAGAGCGTGGTGTACTGAAGCAGCTTCAGGTATTTCGTGACAATCTCCTCTACTTTCTGCCGACGCTCGTTCGCCTTAGGCCAGTCCTTGGACATTGCGGCCGCTCGCCTCCGCGTAGTGGACCCTTCCATAGGTGCCGCGGCATCGACCGCCGCCAGTAAAATGTCAAAGAAGCTAGTCTCCTTCGTTGCGGCGTTCATCATTGCGCGAAACAGGTCCACCTTCTTGCCGTCCACCTTTTTAGATGAGCTTATCATAAACGGGAGCATCTCGTAGCCGCCGTACAGCAAGATTGGCACCACAAACGACAGCGGGTGAAGATCGGAACTACTGACGCGTACAGCGCGAGTAAAGAGATCGTCCTTGATGTGGTAGTAACCCGCCTGACGACTGGGAAGAGACCTTTCCAGCAGAGACACGGCGTGTTGCACGCCGCCAAACTCGAACCTGTGTTCGTCCTGTCGCTTCTTACTCTCGCTGTACTGGCGGGCCGAATACACGTAGACGTCTCGCGAGGGTATCTTTTCCACGACCGCAGCTACCCCGAGGAGAATGTCCGAATCGTCGGTGACAACGACGGACACGTCCCAGCGCTCGTCGTTTGGCGGCGGACACATTAAAGAGTCCACGACCTTGACGTCGCCTTCCCCCACGTAGAACGGCGGCAGGATCGTAAAGGACGAGAGTTGGTACGCTGCAGCCGACTCGTTCGAGTAGCCGTCAATCACCTCTTTGGCGTAGAGTGAGTTCTCGAGAAGCGTGGCATACTCCCTGACGTGCTGCATCACGTCCGAGGCCGCGGTCAATCGGCAGATTGTGGCCATGGCGTCTTTGCCTTACCGTGCCAAGTTTTTGAGCCTTCCGTTCAGGACAGACTGCAGTCTCGAATTTTCGATGGTCCGAACTCGCTTGGTGTCCTCGCCAGACGAGTTTTTGATGACGTTGGCCAGCTCTCTACTGCGACGCTTGTACTGCTCGGGCCACTTTACCGTCGGCGACATTCCGTCAAACACCACCACCACGTCAACTTCCACACGCCTGTTTAGGGACAGCCCCTTGACGACCCTCTTGACCGTCCTAGATATGCAATGAAACACCGTCGTGAAGAAGGCGTCGTATCGGATGCAGCGTTCGCCCGGTCTCGCCTCGTACTCCTTGTCCCAGTCCAAATCTCGAAGAACAAACGCGTCGTCTTCGCTATAGTCTTCGACGTAATCGCCAACCAGAACGTAGTGTTTGATAATCTCGAGGTTCAAGGCTTCCCACGCTCGCTCTCGTTCCTCTCGGTCGGCGATCGCTCGTGCGGCATCGATCTTGTCCGCAAACGTCTTGAGATGGTGGTCCGTCAGCGAGTGCTTGCAGTGGTGTAGAAAAATGTTACCGTCGACGACGACTTGAATGCGCGCCGACTCTCCGATCACGAACGAGGACGTCACGCTCTCATAGTCGAAGTGACGCGCAGACGGCGTAGGCGAAAAATACGTCCGCAAAACGAGGTTCGTGGCCGTCTCGACGTTACTGCCGGGGTCGTCCAAGAGCTGTAACTGAGACTCGAGTAACGGTGCCAGTTCCTCCTCGACGGCGCGGTTGCAAACTGCGTTGAGTGTATTCCAAAGATTTCGGATACCCATGGTGTCAATACGTTTATTGTGTGTGTAGAAGGGCGACGCTTAAGTACTCTCATCACACAAGGTCACGCCAAATAATGGAGGTTGTGTTTTTTTTAATTGGACGAGAAAGTGATACAGTATGCGTAATCCCTCTACCTGGGTGAAGGGCATCGGGTGACCTCCACTCGAGTGGGTAAAGTAACGCCCGCTCCCCTTGTTTAGATAGAGGAAGGGCTCTTGTAAAATGAACTTGAGGGGACAGAAGCGCTTGTTTGTTTCGGGATCGAGATGAGTGGAGAGCACAATCGAGTTGTCAAAGCCGGGTAGCTCGAGGGTGCTGCCTGTGGGTACGTGCGTGTATGCCGTTTTGCTCGGCACAAAGCTGACGATCGGCTCGTTGGTTATGTTGTTGATCAGAGACGGAATCGCGGCAAGACCCCTGTTTATTCTCTCTTCCCAGTCGCTGTGTTGGAAGAGGACGTTGTCCACGGTGCGCAGCACGTCTAGTAGCCGAATCTTTTTCGTTGCCGTCATGGCGTTGGCAATCACGCTCGGAATTCCTATCGTCTCGCACAGTCGGGGTAGTATGGTCTTGACGGTCGACTCGACGCTCTCGACAATTTTCTCCACCACGTCCTCTTGCAGGCCGGAAGCCTTGAGGCAACCCACGCCGCCACTCGCGATGCCGCCGCCGCGCTTCTTTCTCACGGTTCCGTCCAGGTAGACCATGACGGACGACGTCTTGACGTTGTTGATGTCGTTGACCACGTCGGAGATGGTGGGTTGCCGCACGCCCAGAAGGACCTCCCTCTTCTTTAGCGAACGGAGCTCGGCCGTGGCCACGCCGCGCGGAACGTAGAGGCACGAGTCGTAGGCAAACTTGTACGCGTTGCGGATGGCGGCGGCCGTAAACAGGTAGTCTCCGTTGTAGGCAGAACTAAATAACTCCAGGTTGTACATGGCGCGCACGCCCAGGGCTACGGGCTCTTCGCCGACGCCACCCGTTCCGCCAAAGGGCAGATTCGTGACTGTGCTTGCCAGCATTGTTATTGCGTCTGCATTCAACCAGCCCGCCTGATAGGTCTGACTCGAAAAGATTGTCTTCTCGTCGCTCCAGTCGCCTTCCACGTAATCGTTGTACGCCGGAACGTTTTTGAGAAACACGTAGGACCAGAACATGGGGTAGCGTTCCACGAGCTTATGGTGATTCCTAACCAAATACGTGACGTGATCGTACGGATCAATCACCGATTTGTACTGGTCGTATAGGACGCGCCCGACAAAAGCCAAGTCTGCGCTCTCGTTGGTGTAGGCCGCCCTGCGTGGAATGAGGATCTCGATGGGCAGTACGGATCTCTGGTCCGAGACGCAGACGCGGACGTTATCGACGCTAAGGATCCAGGGAAAGGATCTGCCCAAAACCTCGTAAACGTGTTTTCTAAAGAGACGTTCGCTACCGGCTCGATGGTCGCTCGCGGAAGTCACCGCGTTCCGGAGAGTGAGACTGTCGTAAATGTCGGATCGCTTGTTCTTGTCGGTGTTTTTCCAGAAATATGCCAGCATCATGTCGTAGACTATGGTCGCATTAGATGCTACGTTTCTTTGGTCGGGTGTCGTCAGTGGGACGGTGTCTAGTCTGTGGTTCGTACTAGTACTACTACTAGTAGTAGCAGTAGTAGTACTAGTAGTTGCAGTAGTAGTAATAGTGGTCATGGGAGCCGTAGTTGTATGCACAGTCGTATTGAAAGGGGGAGTTGCGGCCGTGGTGGTGCTGTGGGGATTGTTGTAATTGTCGATTCGCGAAGAAGGCAGGAATGCACTCCTAAACATGTCCATTTTTATTTATAGAACGTTCTCGTACAAGTCGTCCGAAAAGTCGCTGTCGTTATTAATGCTGTTTACGAGCTTGTCCCGTTTACTCAATTCCTTTTTCGGTTTCCGTTTTCTTCTTTGGGCAAACAGGACGCGGCAGATTGTGAGCGAAAGAACCAGAACGCTAAATGCTAGCAGTATCATAGCCCACAGAAAATAGACTCCGTTCATTTCCGAAGCCTTGAGTATAGTAATTTTAAAGGTCATCTCTTCTTCAAACAAAAAAGTATATGGATTGCGATAAGGAATACGTGTCTTGCGTCAACGACGGAGACTGCTCGACTCTATGCACGGGGCAGGCAATATGCGGCAATTACGGAAAAGGAATCAGACGATGCGTACGCAGAGAACATTACGAAACGTACAAGCGGCGCTCGCACGACGATAACATGATTGTCGTGTTTGCAATGAACAGAAATTTGGGTTATTTAGAACCGCGAAACGTACCGGTGGACATGGTAAAGTACGCGCCCGACGCGAGAAGAAGCCCCCACGACGTCGCGTCCAACCGAAGATTGGCGTCGGAAAGCGACGAGCGAGACTCGGTGTGGCTACATATTTACGGACCGACGACGGCGGACGTGACTCCTTACGAGTACAGAGCCAGGCTTCCGAGGCGCCTGCTCAACGGGTTGTTAAAGTGCTCGCTCAACTTTCCAAACTTTGACGTCAAATAAAGACGCCCTTGTTGTATAGCATTCGAAACAGGTCCATGGAAGTGTAGACGACGCGCTGACCGCCATTCCAGACGACGTCGTAGATTTTCTCCTCGCAGCCGAGAGCTCGCATAAGGCGATGCTGCTCGTGCGTAGGGACGTACGCGTCGGCTGTCTTGTCCCGCTTCGAGTGCACGACTTCCAGTTCGCCCGGCGAAAGTAGGACGGTCGTTCCGCGGTTGTCCGGACTGTAATCGTCACTCATCAGGTATAAACTATTATTTAGAGAGTTCCACCGCATACCCACGTTATCCCAAAAAACGCACTGGTTTTCTTTCGAATATATGTACACAAATACGGGTAGTCCTTTGAATTTCCTCTTCAGTATATTATACGCGGCAGGCAGAGAAGCCAGCAGCCCTACGACATACTCCATAATTGGTTTTTAATTTATATAAAAACATGCCGGTGCGAACGCTTTGCGATGTGGAAGACAAGCGCGTCTCCGGGTTTGACAAAATACTCGACTACATAACGTGCAACGTTGACGGAAGATTTGGCGCTTCGGCTCTCTTTAGCACCGAATGTCTCCAGTTTCTGATTAACGTGCCCATCGCCACGAAATTCGACGGAGACAAGCCCCTCAGTGCCAAGGAGCTCGCGGACTTTATGACGCTAAAAAAGTCCAAACTAGAGGTCTACGAAAACGTCGTCAAGAAGTGCGGACTGGACTCGGTGTATCACTGCGAAACGGAATCGGGCGAAGGCATTCTCCGCATCGCGCTCATGAACGACAACTCGTCGCACAGACTCAAACGCATCGCCGCCAAGATCAACGGAGAAGTCGGCGGCATGGGGCGTGTCGTGTCGCTTCACACGCGAAAGGACACGCAGCCGCTCGCCAAAGTCGAGGCGCTCGTACACATCGCGCAAAAGGCGTGCGCCGAGCATCCCGACCTCAAGTACGTATCCTACATGCAGCAGATTGTGGTGACGGTAGAGCTCAAAGACGTTGCCGTCAAGTACGTCCCTTTCCCAGAACTCTGTCACGTGGTGAAAAAGAACACCGACTATATAAAGGAGCACATTAGCGTGTTTGAGCACTTCCCCTTCCTAAAGGCGGCTGTCATTCCGCCAGATCACCTCCTGACTCAGGGCGTGCGCGGAGTCCACGTGGTGCGTGTATGTCTTTTAATGGAATCAGGACTCGTCGACAAAATATCTGCCGTGGTGGAAAAAATCTAAATAATGTGCGACCTTCGGTCGATCCAACTGACCGATGTCGGCGGTCGAGAATACGTCTGGAAGGTGGAAAAGTGCGCGGACGTAGTTTTGAAGACTGTCGACGACGATTCCCAAGAAGATAGCACCGTGACCATGTGCAAGGAGGTGGTCGAGATACGGCTGGGGCGCGACGAGGAACCTATAGAGTTCACCGAGCCCAGGACGGTCAAGGTCGTCTTCCCCATACCACTCAAGGGATCTTCGGTCGTCGGCGCTCACGACAGCACCTACGTCCTCTTGGCCGTTAAGTCGGCCTCCTCCACCGGAAACCCTCTGTGGTGGACTCGCTACGCCTGTCACCAAACATCGCTCTACGTTCCGGATCCCATTGCCCGATCGAGCAACGGTAGAGGACGTTACGCGGCACGAGCTCATTTCATTTTGAGAATAATAAACACGATAATATTTTTACAATAGTATCAAGCTCAGCCTTTCCCACCTGTGAAGCGTCGCCGGCGGCCTGACGTGTCGATACTATTCAAGCGAGCCCATGGTACCCGGACGATTGGTTTTTGTGGGAATAAAGACACAGTTTCTGGTTTGCGAGTGTTTTTTTTATTTTACTAGTGAATCACCGCACGGTCGTAGTTTCACACACTCTCGATATAATATTTCGGAGTGTCGGCGTGTCTCACGACTAGTTTCCGCAGGGTCGTTCACGTACGCTCCCGGTTGAGCTGGGTTCCGAGCTCGGCCACGAAAAAAAAAAGGCAGTGTCCACCACTTCCAAAAATCCCCCTGTAGTCCTGTTCGTACTTTGGAATCGTGGACGGGAACGGCGGGGCCAACACGTCGCAGTATTGGCTTCATTCGACGTGGTGGGTTCCTACGTTACCCCCCGCCTTAGGTAACGCTTCCATAAGTCTGCTGTTCGGAAAGCTAGAGACGAATGCACCTTTTCCCAGAGCGTTGACATTAAGATGTGCTAAGGTCAATATAAGACTTAGTATGAAGCAAAAATTGCGCTGCGTAGGTGTTTGCCCCTTTCGAAGAGCGTTCTACCGCGCCTATTGTTACGCGTTGGAAACGACTTTATGCATTTTTAATTTTAAAGCGAATGTTTTACCTCCCGCCTTAGGTAACGCCTCCAGAAGTCTGTTGTTCGGAGAGCTAGAGACGAATGCACCTGGTCCCAGAGCGTTGACATTAAGATGTGCTAAGGTCGATATAAGACTTAGTATGAAGCAAAAATTGCGCTGCGCAGGTGTTTGCCCCTTTCGAAGAGCGTTCTACCGCGCCTATTGTTACGCGTTGGAAACGACTTTATGCATTTTTAATTTTAAAGCGAATGTTTTACCTCTCGCCTTAGGTAACGCCTCCAGAAGTCTGTTGTTCGGAGAGCTAGAGACGAATGCACCTGGTCCCAGAGCGTTGACATTGAGATGTGCTAAGGTCGATATAAGACTTAGTATGAAGCAAAAATTGCGCTGCGCAGGTGTTTGCCCCTTTCGAAGAGCGTTCTACCGCGCCTATTTTTACGCGTTGGAAACGACTTTATGCATTTTTATTTTTAAAGCGAATGTTTTACCCCCGCCTTAGGTAACGCCTCCAGAAGTCTGTTGTTCGGAAAGGTAGAGACGAATGCACCTGGTCCCAGAGCGTTGACATTGAGATGTGCTAAGGTCGATATAAGACTTAGTATAAAGCAAAAATTGCGCTGCGCAGGTGTTTGCCCATTTCGAAAAGCGTTTTACCGCGCCTATTGTTACGCGTTGGGAACAACTTTACTGCCTTCCGAAAAGACGAACGAATGCGCCCGTTTCCACCCGGGCGATTGGTTTTTTGTGGGAATAAAGACACAGTTTCTGGTTTGCGAGTGTTTTCTTTTTATTTTCCTAGTAAATCACCGCACGGTCGTAGTTGCGCACCCTCTCGATATAATATTTTGGAGTGTCGGCGTGTCTCACGACTAGTTTCCTCAGGGTCGTCCATGGACGCTCCCGGTTGAGCTGGCTTCTCAACTCGGCCACGAAAACGTCAGTGTCCACCACTTCCGAAAACCCCCTGTAGTCCAGTTCGTACATGGGGATCGTGGACGGGGGCGGCGGGGCCAACACGTCGCAGTCTTCGCTCCACTCGACGTGGTGGTTTCCCACGTAGCTGGTGATGACGCTGTGTAAAAAACAGAGTATTCTCCGCAGCCCGACAGCATCCGTCCGTTTCGACGGCACGATCCGCACAAATATCAAGAGATAGTACTTTGTCACCGCCAACTCAAAGACATTCAGATAAGGGCACGCATTTATGATATTAATCACGTCGACTATGCGTTGATCCACCGGGTCGACGGTTGGGTTCGCGAAGGCGACCACAAAGTTCTTGATAAAACAGTTGTCATTGCCGGAGACAATGTGCCCGCACTCTATAAAATATTGGAGGACGTGCTTCGTGGCGGCGCCGAGATGTTTTGGCACATCCACGTAGGGTTTAAAAAAATCGTCATACGAGAACATCTTCTGAAGATTCTCGTAGTTGGAGGCCCACTGGTCGGCGGTGGAAATTTTCTTCAGGATGGACATGGTGCTACTCTCGGGCTGGCTCGAAGCGATGTGGGGGGAGAGGGTAGGGTTAACTTTGCTGTAAGTACAAGCAGTCGCGTCGGAGAAGCCCACGTGTTATCAGCCGACGAATGAGAGCCGCTCACGTAATATCACACCATGCGTGGACGGTGTAGGGGGGGAAGCGAGGGTAGGTGAGTAGAGTATTTCGCGATTCTATTTTTTTTCGTAGACGGCGGTAGTCTTCTGTCAAGGTTATCTCGGCTCTATGTAAAAGTCATATCGGTCCCAACCGAGGTATGTGACGTAACAATAGTACTTGTTCGTGTCGACGCCGTTGCAAATGACGGCGTTTCTCATATTCATCCACTTGCGCTCGCCACACGAAGATGATAATTTTTCAAAATCCTGTTGCTTGTAGACGCCCTTGTACTTTAGACCCTCCACGTACTTTATCGTCTTTGTTACGCGGTCTTCTTTGGACACGTCGTAATAATCGTACCAAATTTTGTAAAATCCCGATTTGGAATTGAGGTAGCCGTTGAGTACGCAGTCGATCAGGCCCAGAGTCTTTGTAAACTTGTGACGACCGCCGTACAGTCTCTTTTTATATTCCAGTTGTAGAAAAATCTGCCGTCGGCTGTACATCATGTCGGATATTACGACGTCTCTACAGGCGTTCACAAAGTTTACGACCATTGTCATCTTGTAGCGCGTGTCGTCGTCCACGGTGGTCGTGGCCTTGAACGTAAACACCAGGACGATGTCTTTGGCGTCTACCTGTTCGCAGGGCGGATCTTGGACGTGGTGATTTTCCGCAAAGTACCGGGACACGTAGACCAGGATCGTGGGGTCTATGGAGCGGCACACGTCCAAACCGACGTCGATGTAGTCTCCGAATGCAGAAGGCGACGGCTCTGTGTCCGCCTGCCCCAAGTCTAATCGCTCGAGAACCGGTAGTTCCATTTCTTATTTACTATTATGTATCAAAGACGGGCCCTCTCTGTATACGAGAAAGGCGAGAAAAACGACAGCAAAAAACAGAAGTATTGATAAGATCCCAACGACTGTCAAACCATTCTCAACGTCGGATAGTCGATCGTGCAAGTCTCGGTTATATAAGTAAATGCTCTGAAGCGTGACCCTGTAGACGTTGTTGGTTTCATTAGTCATTTTTATTATTCGCATACTCGCTCGAAAACAGAACGGCAAAGGCGCACAGGCAAAAGATGGGCGTCACCCAACAGACGGCCGGATAAGAGTCTGTGATTGGGTAGACGAGTTTTTCCGCTTCGTGCGGCACAAATAGCGAAGCGTCCAGTACTTGAGGCACGTGCCTGGCGAATAGTAGGTTCGTTTCCTCGACGAGTCGATTGTCGATCTCGAAGGCATAGACGAACCTGTCTCCCCCTCCTCTTCGGTCGTCGTTGAGGCGAATGCTAACTTCCCGGTCGGTCAGCGGTGGATCAAACACCCGGTCTTCGTCAATAAAGAGAGACTTGCGGAAAGACTGCACGGCCGCCCTCTTGTCCGACGGGACGTAGACCGCTTCTCTGGTGTCGGAGGCAAATAATTAAACTTTATTATTTTAAATGTCTTCGTCGTATTCTTCTTGTGCCGTTCCTTTAAGTAAATAGGGGTTGACTGGGAAGGTGGGCTTGGGTTGCATCGATTGCACCACGTCTCGACCGACTTGGTCGTTTTCAAAGACTCTTTTAGCCTCTACCGACGTGTCGGAGTAGACGGCGCCATCTGCATAGACTGTAGAAATGGAGGGTTTGTTGCCGAGATTGGATAGGTTAATACTGTTGCCGTCTTCGGACGATGGAAAGTTCTTAACGCTGTCTACTTCGCTGGTCAGAGGAGTTTCCGTGGTGGACGATAAGGGTGGGTCCGGAGTTTTAAATTCTTCAATCGAAGTTGTCGAAATGCTGGGTGGTGGAATAAAGTCTTGTTCCAAGAGAGTCTCTGACATGTTGGATTGTTTGGGTGGCTCTACGGGCCTTTGCTGTTGTCTAGGCGGAGGACGAGGCTTCTTTGCCGGCAGGTACGTATCTTCGTTTTCTTCTCGTACAGACGATATGGGCGTGGGCGGATTAATAAAGTTTTGCCTCAACAGAGCGGGCGTGGGTGACAGGTCCATGTTGTACATGTGATTGAAGGCGCATAGACAGTAGCGCAAATTCGGAAAGGACTTTTTGAGTAGGTCGACGCAAAATTTGCGAGAGAGTTCGGACTCGCCGTACATGACTGGAACGCTCATGCCAGGTACGCTAATGTTGTTGGAGAGAAGATAGAGGGACTGGAGACTTTGACTCTGGATGTTGTTGAGAATATACTCTGCGGTGGTCGAGGGGTTGCTGTAGATGGACAGGGATCGCAGGCGCGTGGCGGTTTTGCATATTTGATTTATGATTTGAATGTATCTGTTGTCGCAGAATCTGGTTTCACAGTAGACGGTGAGTTCTTGTAGTCGCTCGCCGCCCTTGAGGTGTTTGGTGCATATGCGCGTAAACATGTCTATGGGACACCGCACGTGAAAGGTTTGCAAGTGAGGTAGGAGCGGCGTGTCGCGCTTGAAGATGCACGAGTCGAGATACTTGCAGAGTGGCCCCCCTTCTACGACGGATATCTTGACCTTGAAAAGATTGACGAAGGGCCAGCGGTCTCGCGTGATGATAACTATGTTCGAGTCTTCTTCTACGTCGCCGCCAGCGCTATATTCGCGGTGCAACTCGTACGGCGGTATGTCTACGAAGGACGCCGAGGTCCAGGAATTTGCGTCGAGTTCTGGAGTTAGCCAGTATAGGTCATCGGGGTGAGTGAGGCCAATGTGGGTCGTGTGGTCCGAAATGAGTTTGATTAGGGCGCAGGGCTTTTGAGTACGCGAGTCTAGAATCCTCACGATGTTGTTCCACTCGAAGGCCACGGGCGAGGTGTTTTCGTGTAGCATCGCGTACCAGCTTTCGCTTTGCAGGCTGCCGCAGCGGAGATACTCGAGCGAGGTAAACTTTTGGCTGTATTCGTGTTTTCCAAAGAAGGCGGGCACTGTAAAGTAGCCCATGTCTAGCACGCGGATGCTAGAGGCGCACGTGTCTAGGTAGTTTATGTACACGGGATCGGTGTGGCTACCCGAGATGGCGGGTATGGGGAAGTGGAGCCCCTCGACGTGCGCCTCGTTGCACTTGACGACGGCCCAGTTGAAGACTCGGTCGTTGGGTACGTCGAGTACAAAGGTGGCTGCCGAGCCAAAATAGGCTTCCGAAGGACATTCCGAGTTGTACTTTACGTACGAGACGGGCGCGTTTACGTTTCGTATCTCGACTGTGCTCGGGGCCTTGAGATGGCCCACGCGGATGCAGAGTGTGTTGGAGTCGACGGATCCGTCGCCCACCCACGAGGAGAGGCGAAAGGCCTCGGTCATGGCTCTGCGGACGTAGACGGGTTGGAGCACGCTTTTGGTGATTTTGGCGTCGTCGACCCTGGGCTTGCACTTGTCTACAATTTCGAGGGATGCGAGTCCGTTGTTGCGCGAGGAATTTTTGGTGAGGAGATGGTAGACTAGGTTTTCCAGAAAGTAGTAGAGGACGTTGGACGCGTGGCAGAATGTTCTGTTTTCGTACTCGTTGTTGTCGAGCGTGAGTTGGGCGTGGACGATGCAGTTTCTCAAGACGGGAACGAGCACGTAGAAGAAAAATTGAAAGAGGTCCGTCTTGTAAGTGGTGGACAGTGAAAAGGCCAGGTCGACGCATCTAAAATCGAAGACTACGTCGCCGTCGGGGAGATTTTTTACGAGGCTCTGCTCGAAGGCGTCTTCGAAACCGACAAAGGCGGCCGAGTTTCTGAGCTCGCGGAGGTCACTGTAAATTCGCGAGACAAACTCTCCGTCGACGGCTACGACGGGCGGTTTCTGCTCCCATCGGTCGATGTAGGGCGACAGGATGACGTCGGGTGCCAACATTCGGCGCATCGAGTCTTCGAGGTCGGATTTGAGGAGGCCCGAGGTATCGACCACCCTACACTCGATGTGACGCTTGTCGTACTCTTCGGTTACGAACCAGCTCGGGTAGCCAATGAGCCGCCCGTGCTTGTAGACGTAACCGTCGGCCGTTATGTTACACAGAGAATGGTGCATGTTTGAATATTGCATCCACATTATTTTCTTTATAAACGAGTTTTCTGAGCTTGTTTGGGTCGCTGGCGAGTATTCTGAGTTTGACGTACGCGAGCCCGTCTAGAATCTCGAGCAGTTGCTCGTCCGTCAGTATCTGGGCGTTTTTCTTGGCGTTTTTGCGCTCGCAAAGGTGTCTGTAGGATCGACAGGTTTCCAACAACCTCCGCCTATTTTTGTAATGAACGTAATATAAACTGCAAAGGAATCCGACGCTGCACGCCAGATAGACGACGCTCCAGCTTATGCCACCACCGCTCTCGGCATTGTTTTTGGTTGGAATATATTGGTGCTTCGAACCCACCCTCTTTATACCGTCCATCGCATATTTTATCTATGGAGAGAATCAGGAGAGTAGTGGGTAACATTCGAAAGGCCTATTTACAGACTCTGGAGCCGGATGCCAACAGTAGTCTGCCCTCCCTAGAGGCGTTATTGAAAACGTACGAGTATGCCACTGACGACGGCTGTCTATTTTACGACGTTTCGGTGGCGGCACCCCTAGACCCCGTCGTGCACTCTACTCTGGTGTCAACCGATCGCGACCCACCCGACGCGATGGAACAGATTGCGAGCCTGCGCTACTACACTCGCAAAATGTTTAGGATCGTGCTGCACCACACGCTCGTGTTGATATCGTACTGCGACGAGGACATGCGCGTGCCCCCCAAATACGACGAGTACGTGGACGACGCTTGCGGCGTGGATTTTTTCACCGCCATGCTTTGCACCGTGATGTTTTCCTTTGCCCAAGTGGGAATCGGACTGGGCGACGTGGTGGCGCAAAACATCACCTCTCCACTCACCCAAGACTATCTAGACTCTTCGCACAATCGAGAAAAGGCCTGTAAAGATCTGATGCGCAACGTGAAGGACGGGGACCTCAAGCCCCACGAGCGCGAAGGAGACTGTGAAAACGCGATCCAGGTGTTTAGGCAGAGGGCGGCCGGTCGGTCGCGCCTGCAAGTGGACGCCCTCGATCAGGGCAAGCAGATTGTGTACACCCTGTTTAACGGCAAGAGGGTCAAGAACGGCGACTTTAATCCGGTCTACTTTCGTCTCGCGAACGAGGTCGCCGTCGACTTTAGCGGATGCGATGTGGTGGTTGAAAAGTTGTTGGACTGCGCCCTTTTGACGGAAGACGAGCAGTTGGTCTTTGTCATTCCGCAAGAGTACTTTACCAACAACCTGTGCCCTCAGTTTACCCGGTGGGTCTTGAAGAACCTAGACTATATCGATCCACTGGATCACATGTCTTCGCTGTTGGTATTGTGTCGAACAAACAGGCACATCTATTCTCACCTGTACAAGAGTCTAAAGAACGTGTTGGATGCCGATTCGAACAAGGATAACGTTTTATTGGCCTACATTCGTTTGTACATCAACATGCTGACGCGAGACCCAAACAAAATTGCTTCTCTGAATCGATCGTACATTGGCAAGTCGAGAGATCGCCTCTCGGCGGCCTGTTTCGAGAACCCCAAAAAGGTGCTCGTCAAGTCGGCGCTGTGCGAAGAACGCAAGAGGGGCTGGACTTCAACCAACTTTGCATTTGGTCTCGACATTTCGCACGTGGGCGTCTTGCAAAACACCAGCAAGGTCGTCGTCGTGGAGGAAGAAGAGGACGACTTTGAATTTTACGACCCAAAATCTCCGTGACGATATTCGTCCCACCCCTCCTTGCCCATCTACAATCTGGTGTATTCCAGATTCAGAACGTGCTCGCGTACGGGAAATTCCAACACGAGTTCTATGAACCAAAAGTGTTTGTACAACAGCTTTTGTTTGTACAACAGGTGTTTGCTGTAAAGGAGTTCGTCCGTTTTGCAGCGGCAGTCGTCTGAATCGCAGTAGCCGAGGATCAAGTGTAGTTCGAAAACGGATGCCGTTTCCTGGCACTCGGCGTACTCGTTGAGGTTATATAGATAACATCGGTCTTGTTCATCGTCTTGCTGCTCTGGGCGGTGCCGTTTACAGGGACAATTTCGAGAAAAGTAGACCCGTTTGTACTCTACGTGTCGAGCCGCGAGAGACTTCATGACCTCGACGAGCTCTTTGATCGGTTTCTGCAGGGGATAATAGGGGTCATCGGCTCCGTCTACCTTGAGATTGTCGAGACAGTAAGTGTAATTGACGTTGGCCATCTTTTGCTTGTGCCGCCAGTAGAAATCGTGAACGACTCGAAAGTATAGCTTGGCGTATTCGGCCTCGTTTCTGACAAAATCGTCGAGCGATACGTGCGCAGCGTACTCTTTGACGGACTGGCTAAAGTCCATCTCGGCGCAGTTTAAGCGACGGCTCGTGTCGGCGAGAACTCCGTCCGCTTGCTCGGCTACGTCTCGAATTTCAAAGGCGTCCAGGTCTTGGAGGAGAGACACCACGTTTTCCAAGTCTCGGAAGCTCTTGCGGGGGTTGGCTCGGCACAGGTCCTTGAAGGCCTCGACCAGACGATGTCCCTTGATCCACGACTTTACCTCGCATAGGATTTCGAAACACCGATTCGCGTAATCAAACATGTGATTTAATTCTCTCCTCTGTCGATTGATGTCGTACACGTGCCTATATTGGTCCCAAATGTCGAGGGTGCCGTCGTACAGGAATTGGAGCATTAGATTGGTAATCTTGTCTTTGATGCCAACGGTCACGTCGACGACGTCGCCCTTGATCGCGTAGCCCAGCGCCTCGATGAATCTGCACCTGATCTGAAGATCCAGACACTCGTCGTCGCCTTCGTCGTCGTACTTACGCTGACGGTACACGCGGTTCCAGTCGGCTAGCAGTTGCTTGGCAAAGGGACTGCAGTGTGCGAGATCGGACACGCACGGCGTGACGCACCTGGACGGCGCTTGAACGGCCACGTATTCGAGTACTTTGATCAGGGCGTTTCTCATGTTGTAAAAGGTGTTTGTGGCGAGGCGCGTGTTTGTCGCCATCATGGTCTGTGTCGGCGAAAAGACGTGATATACCGCAGGTACGACGACGAGCAACAAGTGTTTGAGGTTCATGTCCTGTGCGTTGAAGACGAGTTCGGCAGCCTCGACGAAAACTAAACTAAACTCTGTCCGGGTGCTGGCTCTCTTGAGAATAAACTTTGAAATTCCCATTTGTTCGTTGTACGTCCACCAATCCAAGAGGAGTCGTTTCGTCCTGCCGAGGACGTCTGCCAAGGCCACTATGGACTCTTCTTCCACCTTCATGACCGAGTTGATGGCGAGAATGGCTCCTTACGCTTTCGAGAATCGCAACGCCCAAGACTTGGCGTACAAGATTGCACAAAGCCTCGGCAAGAACAGCTCCGAAGTCGCCGACGCGATACTGCACGTCAACGGACTGGTCGTCAGCGATTCCCCCTTTGCAAGACTGCTTGCCCGCAACGTGGCCGGAAACCTGTTTACTCTACGACGAGATGCAAAGTCCCCTTCCGCGATGCAGTCGGAGACGACCGGTAGGATGTACGGGAAGCGCAAGGCCGTTACGGAAATGAGTGGCGACGAAATAATGCGAATATATCGAAAGCGGTACAAATAAAATGTAATTGATTCTGGTTTGTGGTGTCGCTGGTTTTTCTTTTGTTTGGTGGTAATTCACGACACCGCTGCCAAGCAGCAATCCTCCTAGCGTCCCGATTGTAAGCATGTAAAACACTTCGTTGTTGGGCTTGTCACTATGCTCTGCCGGAGCTGGTGATGAATGAGAAGGAGGCGGCGGTGGGTTTTCGGTCCCGACAACGGTGCCGGGTGAGTCTCTCTCAGGTCTCCTGCCGTAGTCGACCGTTTCGTCCACTTGGGACGCCACGAAATCGGTAGATACCTTGGTGGCGTAAATAATGAGTTTGTTTGGCAATACGAGTTGTCCCGGGAAGCTGATTTGTTGTTGTTGTTGTTGTTGGGGGGGCGCCGGAGCCGCACGCCCTTGCGTCGGTGCCGATGGTCGCCTGTCCCAGAGGGATTCCATAGAGTCGGGTAATGCCACCCTCTCGTAGGGTAGACGAGCGTCCAAGTGTTGGCTCTGCCCGTTGTGCGTGTGTATGGGGAGTTGAAAGTGGTACGTTTCCACCATGTCGGCGATGCCCGACCCGCCGGCACCCAGATGACTAAGGTATTTTTTGACCACCCGCGCGTCTCCGTCGTATACGGCCAAGTTTATTCCGTTATCGATCGAAGATGCCACGCCGAGTGCCTTGCGGAGTCCGTCGACTAGTACCATGATTTCGTTTAGTTTTCGCGAATTGTTCATGATGCGCATGTAGTGGAAATCGTCTTTGGTCTGCGTCTCGATGTTGTCGGCGGTGCCTTGTAAAAAGTGTGTGAGAATCACCCTGCGCATCACGTACGGTGCCAGGTTTTTCAGCCAGAGCTCCGCGACGCGCCTCGTCACGGCAAAGCGCCTGTCCGTGTCGGGGAGCGGGTCCGTGACCACAAAATGGTAGAGTTAGCGAAAGAGAGCCGACGAGCTGTACTCCATGTGCATCAGGTCGCTCTCGGCGCTGCCGCCCGTGATGAAAAAAGGCAGGGCGTGCGGAAACAGTTGGGCCACCACCGGCGGCACCGACGTGGACGATTCTTCGGGCCGGCCCGTCTGCGAGTTTAGCAGGCGGGGCAGATTGGTGTTGGACACTACCATTCCGGCGCGCATGAGGGCGTACGCCTTGCACACGTAGCGAAGAGCGACAAAGTCCAAGAGACATTCGGCTACGTCGTCCGAAAGAGACTTTGTCTCGTGCAGGTGATAGTGCGATCGGCCCAAAACGTTCTTGTCCACCGCGTGAGTCGCCGAGGAGTGTTGATCACCGTTCCGTACAGCGTGTGCGACGGGTACCGCTCGGCCAGTCTGGTCTTGAGAGCCGGAACGTAAAAGACTCCTTCTCGCTCGGCCAGGAGCATGATGGCCGCCGACGCGTCCCACACCGAGGACCTGCTCGAAGTGAATGGGTTGAGGGTCTTCGCAAATATCTTTGTATTTGCAAAGTACGGGGACCTGAGGATCGTCTTGCACACGCTAAAGATTTCGTCGTGATTGGGGATCAGAGTCAGGGCCTTGTCGTAGCCTACCCTAAACTCGCGAGCCCAATCGTAGGGCAGGTCGCCGAGGTGCGGCTCTATTTCGTCGGTAAAGAGCATGCGGGCCAATACTTGATCGAAGGGCACGGCATGCGAGGGGACCCATCCGTTATCGATGACGGAGCGCGTGCCAACTCGAAATAGGAGCATTCCTTGGTTCGGGTCCAGTTCCATCGTGAGACGCCACTTGGCGGTCAGGTTCTCCACGCAGTCGCTCTCGGCGTGGATGATTCGACGGGTTTCTCCGGGAATGTGAAAGAAGGTGGGTACCGCGTACAAGACGCGAAAGAAGGGAATCGTGTGCACGTCGTGAGGATCGCCGTTCGTGTTGAAAAAGGGGTAGAGTAGACTCTTGTTGGGTACGTGGGGTCTAAAGGCGATCGGGTTGTCGGCGTACGAGTCTCGATCGTAACTACCCCAGTAGTTTGTCGTGAAGGAACCCCTGAGGACGACCTCAACAACGTGTTCGACGGGACTCGGGGCCTCGGCCGTGTACGCGCCGGGTTGGTGATATGCGTGACGCAGAGTTCCGTTTGCCCACGAATGTTGATTGTTATTTGCGGCGAGCGGCGGCGACCCTGCACCAGCACCACCACCACCACCACCTCCTCCTGGTACGACTGCTGCCATTATATTTTTATTATAGATACGTCTAGGTTAGTGAAAAATTATTGCACGGGCCGAGGCGGAGGTGGAACGCTGTATAGAGATTCCGCACTACGCGGAACGTCGTACACCGATGGCGAAGGGGGCGGTAGCGTTTCGTATTCGTTGCCTATCTGTGGTCTCGGTGGAAGCGGTCGGTTGGCGATTCTCGGCTCTGAAATGTCTCTTCTTCTATCGTCGAACGCCTGTATTTGTCGCTGTACGTATCTGTTCAATACGTACTCGTTGTAACCGTAGCCTATTAACGATGTGACCACGAGCTGCAGGCCTAGAACGCTCACTGTCAGAGCCATCAGGTGTCCCATACCCCAATTGGATACGTGGTCGTGAATGTCTTTTGCCGTCTTTATTCTATCGAGCAAGCTTTGAAAAAAGGACTCGTCGGCGCAGATCGGGACGCCGTCCTTGCTTTGTCGCAGAGTTTCCAATATGTCTCGATTCAACCTATGGGCCTCTCGCAGCGACGCAAAGAACACGTACTCTTTCGAATAACGGTCTGGATCGTTATCTGCGTCTTTGGATACTTGCGAGTCTAGTATGTGTTTCTGTTCCCGCGTGAGATTTACGTATGACGTCAATACGTCCTGGAACGTGGGCATTTTTTGTTTTAGATAAAAAAACATGTCCGTTTATGCCACGTTCACTCTGCTGTGCGAAAACGGAAGGGAAGACGACAAACTAGTCAAGGAATGTAGACGCTACCCAGAAGAATACGCGAGACCGCTGCTCGGAAACGACACTTTTTATGTCGAAGACGATAGAAAGTTGTTCCACGGACACATGTACTACACGCCGCCTCCCAGTGCCGAACGGAGGGCCGCGTCGGCCATACGGGGCAACGTGGACCACTTGCTGCACGTCTTGGCCAAGCACGTGGATGCCGCGGACGTTTTGCGCTACGCTTATAATGCCGCCGCGAACGTGTTGGATCACTGTAGATTCGAACTGAGGAGAGAAGAAGAGGAGCAATTGACGGAGTGTAAGAACCTTTTGGAGGCTCGACTGGCAGCGATGGGAGACGAAAGAGGTCGAGACGACAGGTATCTCAAGACTATATTTCACCTGTGAGCCGTAAAGTAATACACGCCTAGTCCGGCAGCCACGCCGACGGCCGTCGAGCTCAACGTAATCGCGGTCATTGCGCCGGACTCCTCGGGCCGAGAAGTAGACAGAGTGTCGCTACGAGTGAAGCTTTTCTCCATAAAGTCGATGCCGTGAGCCTCGGAAAGTTTGGCGAGAGACGTCTCGTAGGTGGTCAACGATCGTAACGCGAGACTTAGCGTGTCGTCGTAGTCGCCAACCTGTTCCTGTTCGAAGACGTCGCACAAGATTAAATAGTTTCGAAGGGTCGTCGCCTGCGTGGAAATTTTTTCGCCGTGTTCGTGAAGAAACTCGTCGGTCGGTAGGCGTTCGTTGGCGAAGGTCGTCATGATTTCAGCCATGGGCCAGAGGTTCCCGTGGCGAAACCAGGTGATTATGCAGACCTTTTCGAGTATCTCGCGGGCGGCCGTCTTGAAGGTTTCGTACACTTCGATAAAGAATCTGAAGACGATCGAGGTCAGTTGAATTTCGAGTCTATTAAAGTTTCTATTTACGTCGTACTTGTAACGGTTTATGTCGTCAGACGGCTCCGTTGCGGTGGCGGGCGGTCGGAAATCGTAAAATTCCTCCAAGATGTCTTTCCTCACAATCTTGGCGTTCGAGCGCAAGTGCGTCTCGAACCTTGTGATTCCCGGTAGAGTCAGGGCGTATTCGGCCGCCAACCACATGGAAAGTAGGGCCCCGTTGAGCCCCTTTTTGCGAAATACTATCTCTTCCGAACACATGTCGTAGTCCAAATCTTTAACGTGGACTCGCCAGTACGGAAAGACGGCGGCGTTGACTTTGCTCCAATTGTTCTTGACGTAAGAATAAAACGAAACTAAATCCATCCTCTATTGTTTTGTACTCGTAACGAGGTGCACGCTCACGCCCGCAAAGAGACCCGTTGCGGCCGACGGAATCACGAGTTTTAATAAGGGGTCGATTTTACGGGTGGAGTCGTCGGTCGTAACGGGTCTGTCAGTGGGCGGTGGCAGCTCCTCATCGGTCGTCGTCGCGAATTTACTACTTCGAAAGTGTTTGGGTAGAAACGTGATCTGCCGCTCCATGGCCATCTCGGCGAGGTCCACCCTGTAATTTGACAGCGTGTCCGAATTGTATATGGACCCGCGTTCCTCTTCCGTGGCTTCCACGTCCAACTTTTCGGTTAAAATTTTATAGTTTGACGTACTCAGATGCGAATGCAGCTCTTCGCCGTACATTAGCATGAGTTGGTCGGTGGACAGGTCGCGACCGGCGCACGCCGCCAACACTTCGGTGAGGAACCAGAGCGCGTCCTTGTGTTCGCTGTACCAGACGCGCACGCACAGGTCTTCCAGTTTGGCCAACTCGATCGTCTTTAGACGGTTCTCGTACACGTCGACAAATTTTCGGACCGTGCTGGACGTGATCGGCGCTGCATTCGTAACTCTAAATCTATCCGCAAAGTACTGGTCGACTTGCCGTTCGTAGCGCCATTTGTTCTTGCCATCGTTTTCTTTGGTCAGTGCGGTGTCGTCGTCGTAAAACGAGTCAAAGATTTCGGGATCCCTTCGACTGTAGGACGGCCATACCGTCTCCACAAACTTGGTTCGTCCCGGCAAAGTCAGGGCATACTCGGCGACGATCCACATGCGAACTTTGGAATTTAGCATATAGAAAAGTTGTTGTCTACTCAGACCTATGAATTCGTACATCTGTATATTCTTGACGTGTTGGTGCCAAAATCGAAAAGTGCGAAGGGCAACTTTGGTCCAATTTTCCTTTACGTAATCGTAAAACCGTTCGTAGTCTTCTTTCAACGCGTCTCTAGACATTTTTGTATTGATCAACGCGTGATCAAATACGTCCCGACTCCAAGTACCAATCCGATCGCTGTCGAAGGAACGAGGATCGCTACTAGACTACCGACTGAAGGTAGCGGCGTGGCCGATCGGATTCGATTGTTCATCTCTATCAAATCTTGGCGGTAGCTCGCCTCGTCGTTGGTAGACGGTTGCTGTTGCGAATCAAAGGCCTTTTGCAAGAGCCGGACTTGCTCGGGGCCGGCATGAGAATGCAGTTTCTCTCCGTGCAACGATAAGAGCGTCCCGACCGGAATCTTTTGTTTCGCAAATAAGCTCAACGTCTCGGCCGCAACCCACACGCCGTCCTTGTCCAGGGCCCACGCTCGCAAACAAAATCCTTTAAGCTCGAGCGGATCTTGGATTGTGGACAGCGTCTCGTACAGGTTGACGAGCTTGCGGAACGAGGACGAGGTGGGCGTCATTTTCAACTTTGCAAAGTTTCGCTTTATGTGGTCGGCGTACGTCTCGTGCGCGTGGCGACCGGCAGTGGATTCGCGAACGTTTTGAGATGCAAATTCTCTAAAGTCGACTAGGCCCGGGGTAAAGTCAACGGCTACGTCGCCGACCTTTTCGAGGAAAGCTCGACGACCGGGCATGGTGAGGGCGTACTCTGCAAAGAGCCAGGCGAGTAGAGCCTGAGCATCCGAACCGACGACGCGGTTCTTGGCCAGTATCCGCGACCACGCGGCGTCTGCGTCCGCGTTTTTGACTTTGGCGAGCCAATACGCGTAGCACATCCAATCCGCATCGGGCCAATTTTCTTTGATCGCATTGTACAAATAGACGTAGGCGTCCATTTTATTATTTATTGAGCATGACGTACCCAGCGTAGGCGAGTGCCGTCAACGACACGCAGTACGGCGAACACAACATTAGGACGACCTTGGTGTCGCCGGCCTTCTTTATCTCCTCGTCTTCGTAGTGAGAAAGAGGAGGTGATGTCTCGTCTTCCTCCTGATTCCTCGGCGCTTCGGAGTATATGTTTCGATTGTAATTTTCGTGCGCGTAGCGCATTCGTCTTTCGTACTCGGCGTCCGAGAGCACGACGAACGAAGCCGATCGATTCAGATCCACCCTCAATGTGGCGTTTAAATTTAACAAATCAATCTTGTAACGCTCCACGTCTCGCTGATTCAACAGGCGAAGCGTGTCTCTATCGGCGACGGCCGGTGCCACGTCTATCTGCTCGGCGACCTCGCGCACAGTGTACTCGCTGATCTGGTGCCAGATACCGTCGAGGTGGCCACCGACCAACAAATCGTCTGCCCTGACGTCATTAGAAACGCAAGTCAACAAGACCTCTACCAGTGCCCACTGGACGTTCATCTTGCGTTTTCAAAAGGACATGACCACGCCCTGAACGTCGTAGGGAATCAAGCGCAACAACTTTTCGTACGCATTCTTTAAATAAAGTTTTGCCTTTGGCGTACAATGGACCCCCATTTTTCTCAGTCCGGCTTCGCGGACGTATTCGTATCGGTGATCTTGTCCTGCACTGGAGCTGCGGGCACGCGGAGGAAATCGGTCAACTCGCCTTCGCGTGTAGATAACCTGAGCGTAAACCTAGTGTCGAGACTGAACCAGTGTGCGAGCGACGCTTTAAAGTCTTTGAAAGGTGGAAAGGTCAAAATGTACTCTACTAGCAGCCACGTCAGGTAGCGTCGTCGCGTCGCTGGTTCCATCTCGGTGGCGGATATTTCGCTCAAACGCGAGTACAGAGCTTCCAAAGAAACACCTTCGACAATCATTCGTACGTATTTTATTAAGACCATAGATACCATCGGCCTTTCTTGCACGGCACGTAGTTTTCGCAATGTCCAGAGAGTGGTGCAATAAACTCGTGCGTAAACTCGTGGTCCGTGTTGACGCACACTTGTCGAGAGAGTCTTCGCAGGTCTCTTCGGTACGCGAGAATGTCCTTCTCCAACTTGTCTCGCTGCACGTTGTCCGGGTCGAAAGACGCACTCAACTGGTCTCGAATGTTGCGCAGCATGTCGTTCCGGATCTCGCCTCGAATCCAGTCGAGATGCCCGTCAACGATGTCGTAGACACCGACGCCCACCTTTATGCAATAGAGAAGAATCTCGACGAGAATCCACTCGGTGGCCTTGGGCTTTCTCCAAAAGTGCAACACCAGCTCGCGCGTGTCTGCGTCCGACAGTCCGTGCAATCTTTCGTACAATTCCATGAGGTTCGAGGCGATTGTCGGAGTAAAATATATGCCCAGCTTCTCCATGGCAATCTCCACTTCTCTAACGTAGGTGTCATATTCGTCCGAAGAGGGAGGTATCGGCGCAGTCATAAAGTTTTTCAACACTCCTGCGTCGAACTTGTCCCTTCCACCAGTCCACAGGTTGTATCTCGTTTGAAATTCTTCTAACGACGGTAGAGTATTGGCGTATTCAATCACGCACCATTCGAGTATAGTCTTGTCAGACAGTCCCCGCTTGTCCAGTGGAAGAGTAGCGACTCGTACTGGAGCCTGGTCGGCCGAAACGGAATCGCTGTTGACCGAAGCAGCTGGTGTAGGAGCAGTCTCGCACGTGCACGATTCTAGTATAGGCTTGTCGGACGGTCCCCGCTTGTCCGATGGAACAGTAGCGACTCGTGTTGGAGCCTGGTCGGTCGAAACGGGATCGCTGTTGACCGAAGCAGCTGGTGTAGGAGCAATAGTAGCGTCGCGAATCGTGCAATACCAGTAAGCGTAGCCCTGTCGGCTAGCCGTGTATCTGTGTTCGCGCAGATACGTGTGCAAACTGAGGATGTGCATTTTCATAGACGACCGTTCAAAAACGAGTTTAGCTCGAGCAAAGATTTCTTCGTGTCTTTGAAGGTGGACGACTCGTCTTCGCAGACCTGGACCCAATGCGGTAAATCGCTCCAAACGTCGGGTCTAAAATACCTACTGTCGAGCAATAGGACGGCCCCCCAGTCGTTCACGTGACGTACGCAGCGTCCCACGGACTGGTTAACCGCTCGCATCGCCTGCGTTTTATACCATTCGTCCCCGTCTCCGCCCCTGCTGCGGTTAAACTCGACCTTGACCTTTACGTCCGGACTGTGATACGACGGATAGGGTAACCCCACGGATACGACGAGTCGAGCCAGCGAATCGGAGAAGTCGACGCCTTCGCTCATTTTGCCTCTGTGCACGACTAGAAACAGGGCCACCGTGCCGGGCTCTCCGTCAATCAACGCAGTCTTGTACCTATCGAACAAGAGGTCCGAGTTTTCAGAATCTTCCAGAAACAGATGCCCGCCGACCAGCTTGACCAACTTGGCCCATAGAGGCACTTTGCGCCACACGTCTCGACAGGTCTGAAGTAGCTTGTAAGAAGGGAAGAAGCACAGGACGCCAGCCTTTGTTTCGCCGACATTTTTCTTCAGGATCTTGGTCGACTCGTAGACGACGGAACCTACGGCCTTGAGTAGCTCTTCGTTCTGGCATGCGCTGTAATTCATGTAAAACTCTTTGTCACCCTTGAGCGAATGCGAGATCCTACGGACAAAGACGTGACGCTTGGACACGACGTGTTCCTTGGCGGACACCTTGTGAGTAAAGAAGACGCCCAATTCCTTTTCGTACGACGACATCGGACTGAGAGTCCCCGAGGCCAGGACGATAGAGTGCGTGCACGACGACACAGACTTCATGGCGTAACTCGAGTCCATGCAGGTCATCCTGAGTTCTGGCGACTCGCGACCCTGGACGACAAACATTGCAAAGCCTTGGGCACCAAATATCTCGGGGTAGTAAAACTGAGTGACGATGCGGTCAATCAACGTGGTGTTTAACCGGTCGGACAAAGGATGTCGAGACGTTAAGGGACTCACGACTTCACCCAGGCTCACGTTGTCCGTCTTGAGGTAGCGTCTCGTCTTGGCCAGGAGATCATCGCCGCGAACAATCGCATATCCAACGTCGTTCATCATGGCCAGGAGCCCCTCGAAGAATTCGCGAAGCTCGACGTAGCGAGAAAATCGTCGTGCGTACGTCTGAAGCTGCGATCTGGACACTTGTAGGGACATGGCGTCTCTACAAAACGTTTCAATGTTGTGCGCCTCGTCGAGGATCAGAATCGCGCCGCTGAGATTGATGTTGAGCGTGCTACGGACGAAGGGATCGATCAAGTAGTTGTAGGGAGCCAGCACTATTTTCGACCTGGCTACGTAGTACTGTTCGGTGACGTAGTAGGGGCAGATATCTTTTGCAGCACAACTCTCCACCAAGTCCTCGATGTCCCTAACGTCGGGCAAACGCGTCTCTGGTCCATGCTGCTCTTTCCAATTGCGGTAGAATCGGCACGTTGACGAGGCCCTGTGTTGACTGCAGAGTTGGGGCACGTTACCGCTGTGGACTTCCCGTTCCAAGAGGCAGACTCGGTCCTTGCCGACGAGACGAGAAATGTGCGCGGCGTCTCCGATGAACGCCTTGGCCACCGCTACCATTTGGTCGAGCTGTTGGTGCGTTCTAGAGCAGAGGTAGATTTTGCCGCTGGGTCGTGTCGTTATCCATTCGCGAACGGCTCCGAGCATGGCCATCGTCTTGCCCGATCCGGTAGGAGCTTCTATCATGACGTTGGCTTTTTCTCCGAATCCGCGCAACATTGTTTCAAAGACGTCCACTTGTACGGGGTAAGGTATCCGCTCGCCCGGTAGTACGAGCCGGTAGCGGGGCGCCTCTTCCATACCCGCCAACGTTCGTTTTTGAAACGATTATACCGATCGTTCGTCTCGTCTTCACTCCCTCCTCTCCCTCCTCTTTTTCATCATCGCCATCGTTCCATTCGTCTAACACTATCCATTCTTCTTCTTCTTCTTCTTCTTCGACCTTGGTCATATCTACGTCGTTACTCATGCTTACGCGAGGAGATTGAGACGAAAACTCAACGTGCACGGTTTTTTTTTTATTTTTATTGCCCAAACAAAGGATACCTACACAACCAGTCAAGGTAATCGCAAACTCTAAAGTACCTCGGATCTACGCTCTCGTACAGGCTCATAAAATCTCGATGCACTCTGGCGTTTTTCACGGTGCGTGGCTCGACGACGCTGCAAACGACTCGATCGGGAGGCATGTCAAGCAGGTAACTCAACTTGCGAACGCAGACCACAAAGAAGGTGAGAGAGTCGGTCAGAGTCAGACACAGAATCTTGCTGGCCTCTTCGTAGCGAAAGGCGGTCGCGTTCGCGTACACTCGACCGCTTTCGTACGTGTAGTCGCAGATCACCGAACCGAGGGCGCTTGCGTCGTCGCGGTAGAGGCGAAAGTCGATGTATCGACAGGCCGTCTTGAGGTACCAGACTTCCGTCCGAACCAGTCTCATGTAGACGTACAGGTTGAGTCTGTATCTGTTTTTCGTGCGGCTATGGAATCGATGCAGCGCTGCGCCTACCGTCATGAAGGGGCGGCCGACAAGAAGGATCGTCGCCGCGTGCATAGTCTCCAAGGCGTAGAGAAAGTCGACAAAGACGCTGGAGTCGCCGGGATTTCGAAGTCCGGTCGCGATGGTGTTTGCCAGGTTGTCGTAGTATACGCGTAACATGATTGTAACGTCGATTTCAAATAAAAAACTGAAGTTTCCCGCTTATATCGTTAGAGGAGATGGATGGTGAGAATATGGCGCGCATAAAAAACGCCTCAAACAACGTGACCCGGCAAAAGAGGACGGTAGCCAAGAATAAGAAGCAGCAGCAATTGGAGAGTCGACAGCCAACGACTGCCGTGGACGACGTTCTCTGTAAGAACGAATTGCGTCGATTGGCCAAGGAGATGGAGATCGATCGCATATCAGAGAACGTGTACGGTAACATGCAATTCGAGGTCGATAGATTCGTCACCGAGGTCGTCGGAAAGGCCGTCGTCTACGCCCAGATGCAACACCGCAAGACGCTTTTTGTAGATGACGTGACCCGAGCTCTTTCCGAATACAACATCAAAGTTTACGGCTGACGTCCAGGACTAATACAAAACACCTAACAATGTCTAATAAGAATAACGTTATACTCAAGAAGCCTCCTTCTCAGTTTGAAGAACGACTCGAAAAGTCGATGGACGACTATTTGCGAGTGCACATTAATGAATTGTACGATAGAGCCGGGGCGCACACGGGGTACAGGACCGACAGAGAGATAATGAAAGCCGCGTACGATTACATCGTGGCCAAGTATCGCAACGTTATACTTGGTCTATTTAACGACGTGACCCGAATGAACGACGTGATTAACGAATACACCGCGTTTCTTCTTCACTTTAAGAGGTCCGCCGAGCTCAAGGCCGAACACGAGAAGGTGGCCGTGCCAGCCTTAAAACACGTCATCGTCAGAATGTACAGAGATCAGAACAATCTACTCGGCAAGTTCCTGGCCACGGTGTACACGCGAGACAGACTTAAAGATGCCGGCGTCGAGGTGGTCATGAAGACCGAGGAAAAAAAGCTGTACGACGCCGACCTTCACGACGTAGACAGCCTGATCGAGACCTTTTACGACAACGGTCTGGACTATGTCGGCGTCGAGTCTTTAATTTCCAGCTACAACTCGAAGCTGAGGGGTGTCGGTACCAAGAGACGACTTTCGGACGACGCTAGACCGTCTCTTCGGGATAGCACGAACGAGTCGCCGTCGACTCCTCCTCCTCCTCCCCCTCCTCCTAAGGAAAGGACGACCATGGCGAAGGAGTCGAGCGTCCCCGCAGGGGGCACCTGTGAAAGCAGGTGTTTGGAGAGTGGCGTCTCCACGGACCCCGAGCCATGCGGGTTCGCCCGCCCACGTATGGCTGTGCGTGGCTTTCCCGTGTCTGGGGAAAAGGGCATCCTGGTGGTTGAGCCGAGCCCGGGGTAGGTTTGGACCCTCCGGGGCCCCCCGGGCAAGGCAATACACCGCTTCGGCCCCGCTTCTCATAGACGGGAGTCCTGGTAAGGCCCGGCCAGGATGATTCAGCCTAGTCGCCACTTCTACTATGCCCTCCCTTCTTTTACCTTTGTCTTCTCCTTCTTTTCACTCTTCTCATTTTCTCTTCTTTCCTTTTTTCATTTCCTTTGGCGGCAAGGGCTAACCTTGGGTGGCGACAGACTCCTTGTCCAGAACCACACTTGGGTATAGTACCTGGGCAGTGCTAGTAGCGTAACGTCTCCAGCAAAGCCCTGTTTGTTATGGTGCGTTACCTATTCCCGTGTTGGGCTCCGTGGTGGGCGGCACACCACAGGTTCTGAAGACTCTCCGCCTCTTATGGCTCCCCCCTCCTCCAAACCAAACACGGCGCGTGCCCCTAAAAGGGGTTGCTCCGTACTTACTTTCGAAAAAGCATCCGAACCGCCAAAGTTTCCAAGATTTTTTGTCATTCAAGCTCTAGATGAAGAAAAGCCACTGGCTAAGCTCTCGCTTTTTCTAGTTTCAAAATGTCTTGATGCCATTATTGGCAAAGCTTTCAAGGCGAAAAAGCTTTCTGGTAACCTTCTTGTCGAGGTTGAAACAGAAGTTCAAAGCAGGACGCTTCTAAAACAGACATGTCTAGGCGAACACCAGATAAAAGTAAGCCCACATCGGACACTGAATAGTGTTCGAGGTGTTATCTCTGAGCCTGATCTGATAGATTGCACTGAGGATGAAATTCTGGCTGGACTCCAGAAACAGGCAGTGGTGGCCGTCAAGCGGATCACCATCCGTAAAGACGGGCAGGAGCAGCCAACCAAGCATTTGATCCTGACTTTTGAACTGCATACGCTTCCTACGACTGTTAAAGCTGGTTACCTACACTGCAAAGTCCGGCCTTTTATCCCCAACCCACAAAGGTGTTTCCGGTGTCAGCGCTTCGGGCATGGCTCGCGAAACTGTCGGGGCCGTGAAACTTGTGCAAAGTGTGGCAGCAACGACCATGTTGCTGACATTTGTGAGAATACTCTCAACTGTGTTAACTGCCAAGGCAACCATGCTGCTTATGCTAGAACATGCCCACAGTGGAAGCGGAAAAAAGAAATCCTAACCTTTAAAGCACAAAAGAATATTACCTACCAAGAGGCAAAACAACGGTATTCCTTTTTAGCAAAAGGAACGTTTGCGCAGGCGGTGCAAAGGGGACAAGCACCGCGAACAGAATCGAAGGCCACTCAGGTCTCTCCTGAGGTCCTGGCAGTGGCTCTTCAGTCCCCAACCCCCCAGCAGTGGCAGCAGCTTCCCCTGGTTTCTGGAGGAAGCGCACCAGCTGCCTCTCGACCACGGGACAGGCAGGGAGCCCCTCTAGCTGTCTCCACTCCAAGGTGTCCCCCCAGGGAGAAGGAGCGAGAGTCTCGCCCCAACTCACGGGAGGGGGCCTCGTCTAAGGAGCGGCATCACGCCGCTCCTTCAACAGCTGAGGGGCGGGGACGGATGGAGTTGGGCGACGTTCAGCCCAGCACCTCCACTGCTGCCCCTTTGAGTGAGGGCGGTCGTGGCCGGGGAGTCCGGCCCCGTACCTCGACTTTGCCCAAACCTACACAACAAGCCTCGTCTCAAGAGGTGGAGGCGAGGGACGAGGCCACCGAGCCTTCCGCTCTTTCGTCCGATCAGGACGATATGGAATGGGAGATTTCTAAAACAAAGAAAAAAACGAAAAAACCAGTAATATCTCCAAAGTAGTTTCCTCTGGGAACGTCATCCCAAGACCAGAGTAGTTGATTGTATTTTTATACTTGCATCTCTTTTACATAATAATGCCTCCACTTGTTCTACAATGGAACTGTCGAGGTCTTCTTGCAAACTATGATGATATTACTGATATACTAGAGGAACACAGTCCCATTGCCCTCTGTTTGCAAGAGACTCACCTAAAAGAGAGTCACACAAATGTCCTCAGGCATTTCCAAGTGTTTCGGAAAGATCGGCAGCATTCAAGCCATCCATCTGGAGGTTCTGCTGTCGTTTTGCAACGCTCTGTACCATGTTTGGAAGTACCCTTAAACACTGAACTAGAGGCCGTTGCTACCCGTATACTGACTAACCGATTGATTACTATTTGTTCAGTATATATACCTCCAAACTACCAGCTTAAGTATGAGGAACTTGAATTACTTTGTGATCAGCTTCCTTCTCCTTTTGTGCTTGTGGGTGATTTTAATGCTCATAATCCTCTCTGGGGAAGTGGACGAAAAGATACACGAGGAGCACTTATTGAACGTTTTTTACTGTCATCAGGATTATGTTTGCTCAACTCGAAAGAATCTACACATTTTTCATCAGGAACACGTACATTCACATCAATTGATCTTTCAATTGTGCATCCCACATTATTTCCTTTTCTAACATGGAAAGTCATTCCTAATCCATATGGCAGTGATCATTTTCCAATTATTTTAGATTTTCACAATCGCCCTATTACAGTCCCAACTCGGACACCTAGGTGGAAGATTGACAAAGCCAATTGGACACTTTTCAAACAATCCTCTGTTTTAGCTATTACATCTCTCCATCAACTTTCTATTGAAGAGGCAGTAGACCATATTACAAAGCACATATTGGAAGCTGCTATGATAGCAATACCCATGACATCCACTCACCTTCCCAAACGACCGAAGCCATGGTGGAATGAAGATTGCCAAAAGGCTAAAAAGAAACAAAACAAAGCATGGGGCATTTTTAGGCGGTACCCTACACCGAGCAACCTTGTTACTTTCAAGAAAATGAAGGCTTCTGCGCGATTTGTTCGCAGGCTGTCTAAAAGACATTGTTGGATGAAGTATTCGTCATCTATAAATAGTCAGGCGACACCAAAGGAGGTATGGGATCGAGTCCACAAAATAAATGGGTCTTACCATGCTTTTTCCATCCCTCTTTTGACAAAAAATGGAATATGCCCTGAAAGCCTCGAAGAACAGGCAGACATTCTTGGCGAACACTTCGAGTTCATTTCCAGCTCAAAGAACTACACGCCTACTTTCCTTCGACACAAAGTACAGGTAGAAAAAAGGTCAGTAAATAGTTCGAGTGGCTATCAAGACCCATATAATGCTCCACTTACGTTGCATGAACTTGAAATGGTTCTTCATTCCTCTAAGCAGACTGCACCTGGCCCAGATGGAATTCATTACATTATGCTACAACATCTTCATCCTTCAACTGTTCAACTCATTTTATATCTTTTCAATAGAATTTGGTCTGAAGGCCACTTTCCAACTTCTTGGAAGGTGGCCTTTGTAGTACCCTTGCTTAAACCAGGAAAGGATCCTTCTAGTGCTTCTAGTTATAGGCCTATTGCATTGACTAGCTGTCTATCAAAAACTCAGGAACGAATAATTAACAGAAGGCTTATGCATTATCTTGAAACTCACAAAATTCTAGACAGGTATCAATGCGGCTTTCGGTCGGCACGATCCACAGTGGACCGCCTGGTTCGCTTTGAGACAGCCGTGAGAGAGGCATTTGTGAACAAACAGCACTGCCTTTCTGTGTTCTTTGATCTGGAGAAGGCTTATGATACTGCCTGGCGATTTGGAATCCTGCAAGACCTCATCAACATCGGTATTTGCGGGAGCATGTTCGGCATCATTAAAAGCTATTTAGAGTGCCGCTCATTTCGTGTGAAACTTGGAACAACTTTCTCTCGGGATTTTGTACAGGAAAATGGTGTGCCCCAGGGTGGTGTACTAAGTGTCACTCTTTTCATTATAAAAAACTCCATTGCCCGAGTAATACCTCCTTCAGTTCAATACTCTATTTATGTTGATGACATCCAAGTTTCAGTATCATCATGTAACCGCTCCATATGTGAAAGGAGAGTTCAACTGGCAATCAACAAATTGACGAACTGGGCTGATACCAACGGTTTCAGGTTTTCCACAGAAAAAACTGTGTGTGTATGCTTTTCTCGCCAGCGAGGAATTTTTCAAGATCCTTCATTAACCATTTATGGACTGCCTATAGCTGTGAAGAGTGAACATAAGTTTTTAGGTCTTCTATTTGATTCAAAATTATCTTTTGTTTCTCACATTAAGCAGTTGAAGTTGAAATGCACAAAAACACTTAATATCCTAAAAGTATTGTCTCATCAATCTTGGGGTTCTGATAGACTGTGCCTTTTACGCATTTATCGTTCAGTGGTTCGCTCCCGTCTAGATTATGGCAGCTTTGTGTATGGCTCAGCTAAAGCATCAGTATTGAAGATGTTAGACCCTATTCATAATCAGGGGCTACGGCTGTCTATCGGAGCATTCCGCACATCCCCGGTTCCCAGCCTTTATGCGGAGGCCAATGAGGTCTCTCTTGAGAAAAGACGCTTTGCTCTAGGATTTATGTATTCACTCCGAGTAAGGTCTGTTCCTCTCCATCCTGCTCATGATTCTGTGGTAAAAATTAGGTTTCAAAGGACTTTCCAAAATAAGCCAAGTTTTGTTCCTCCTTTTGCCTTGAGAAATACTACAGCAGCAGAACTCTTTGGTCTGGAGCCCAAACCCTGCGTGACACAGCACAGAAACACTGTAGCTCCTTGGGATTACTCCCTCGTCCATTGTGACTTTACACTGACAAAACACAGCAAGAAAGACACTCCGGACGAAGTGCTGAGGCAAGAGTTCTTCGAACTACAGAGCCACTATCAGCACTACACAAGCTTTTATACAGATGGTACTAAAACTGAATCGTTTGTAGGCTGTGCAATGGTTGGACCATCTGTTTCCAAGGTAAAAAGACTGAACCCCTTTCCCCGCAGGGGGCACCTGTGAAAGCAGGTGTTTGGAGAGTGGCGTCTCCACGGACCCCGAGCCATGCGGGTTCGCCCGCCCACGTCTGGCTGTGCGTGGCTTTCCCGTGTCCGGGGAAAAGGGCATCCTGGTGGTTGAGTCGAACCCGGGGTAGGTTTGGACCCTTCGGGGCCCCCCGGGTGAGGCAATACACCACTTCGGCCCCCGCTTCCCGTAGACGGGTGTCCTGGCTTGGCCCGACCAGGATGATTCAGTCAGTCGCCACTTCTACTATCCCCTCCCTTCTTTTCCCTTTGTCTTCTCCTTCTTTTCACTCTTCTCATTTCTCTTCTTTCCTTTTTCAACTCCTTTGGCGGCAAGGGCTAACCTTGGGTGGCGACAGACCCCTTGTCCAAAACCACACTTGGTTATAGTACCTGGGCAGTGCTAATAGTCTAACGGTTCCAGCAAAGCCCTTTTTGTTATGGTCCGTTAACTATTCCCTCGTTGGGCTCCGTGGTGGGCGGCACACCACAGGTTCTGAACACTCTTTGCCCTCCTATGGCGCCCCCCTTTTCCAAACCTCGTTCAGGGCAAGCCTTTAAAAGGCGTTGTCTTGAACCCAAGACCATCGACAAAGATTCTGAAGGAGAAACATTTTCGAAGTTTTTTGTTGTTCATTCACTTGATGAACAAAAACCTGTTGCAAAGCTGTCACCTTTTGTTGTTGCGAAGGTACTAGAAAACATTGTCGGATTTTCCTACAAAGCTAAAAAGCAGCACTCCGGAGACCTCCTAGTGGAGGTAACCAACAAAAAACAGAGTGAAGCGATCCTTAAACTGACTAGTTTTCTTGATGTTAAAGTGTCGGTTAGCCCTCACCGCACGCTCAACACCATCCGTGGGGTCCTCTCCGAGGACGACTTCTTACACACTAGTGAGGAAGAACTTCTTGAGGGACTCCAAGGTGTTGGCGTTGTTGCCGTTAAGCGCATCATATTCCGTAAAAATGGTGAGGAAATTCCTTCGAAACACGTAATCCTTACTTTTAAAAGAAACGCACTGCCAGAAACCATCAAGGCAGGATAACTTAACTGCCGCATCCGCCCTTATGTCCCCAACCCCCAGCGGTGCTTCCGTTGCCAGCGTTATGGCCACGGATCACGCAGCTGTCGAGGGAAGGAGACGTGTGCAAAGTGCAGCAGCCACGACCATCTAACCGACAACTGTGAAGCGGCAGCTTTCTGTGCCAACTGCAAGGGTCCTCACCCTGCGTACTCTCGTTCTTGCCCCTCCTGGCGACAGGAAAAGGAAATCCTCACCTTAAGAGCAAAAGAAAACTTATCTTATCCGGAAGCAAACCAAAGGTTCTCCTTTCTTTCGAAAGGCACATACTCCGACGCGGTGCGCAGGGGCCCTCCGCCGCGAACGGAATCGAAGGCCACCCAGGTCTCGGCTGAAGCCCTGGCAGTGGCCTTTCGGGCCCCCACCCCCCCGCAGGGGCAGCAGCTTCCCCCACGTTCTGGAGAGAGCACATCAGCAGCCCCAAGTCTCAGGACAGGCAGGCAATGCCAATGCCCGTCCTGACCGCGACGCCTTCCTCCGGTGGAAAGGAGCGACACTCTCGTTCCAACTCACTGGAGAGGGCCTCCTCCAAAGAGCGGCACAACTCTCGTGCTGCTCTCCCTGTACTCAAGGGGCCGGAGCAGGCAGAGTTGAAAGATACTCTGCCCAGCACCTCCGCTGCCTCTTCGGCTGGTCGCGGCCGGGGCCTGGCTCCCCGTGATCCAAGCCGGAAGAAAACGCTGGCCAACACCAGCGACACGCCTCAAGAGGCAGACTTGTCCATGGAGTTGGACGACTCGGCTGCTCCTGCTTCTGACCCGGATAGCATGGAGTGGCAGACGCAGACCCGTGCAGGGAAGAACAAAAAACCGGTTACTGCGCCGAAGTAATCCAAGTGGTCTCCCTCCCGAGTTTTAATCTTTTTACTACCGAGTTTTATTGATTTACACTTTCCTATATAAACAAATTTTATAAATGTCAAAAGTGAATTTTATGCAATGGAATTGTCGCGGCCTTTTAAGAAATATTGATGATATAAATCATTTCATGGATGAGCTTCGGCCGACAGCTCTTGCTCTCCAGGAAACTCATCTTCATGATCGCTCTCCTCATATTTTAAGACGTCACCGAGTGTTTAGAAAAGACCGTCTTAGTGATACTCCCTCTGGTGGCGTGGCAGTGGTTGTACAAGGTGGGGTCGCCTGCTCTGAGGTCCCGCTCTGCACACCACTTGAAGCCGTGGCAGTGCGCCTTCTTTTAGACCGCCTCATAACTGTAGTATCACTTTATTTACCACCTAACACTCCATTACATCTTAGTGAATTGCAGGGTCTTGTGGGTCAGCTCCCACAACCCTTTATGATTCTAGGCGATTTTAATGCCCATCATCCCCTATGGGGTAGTATTCGTCAGGACTCTCGTGGAGGTGTAGTTGAACGTTTTTTATTGGCATCTAGACTATGCCTTCTTAATGGGAGAGAGCCAACATTTTTTAGTGCAGCTCACACCACATTTACATCCATAGATCTGTCGATTTCATCCCCCTCATTGTTTCCTTGCTTTACATGGAATGTTCTCAACAACCCTTTTGGCAGTGATCACTTTCCGATTGTTTTAGAGAGTGTTGTTCAGTTGCCCTCTCTTTTAAAACGTATCCCTAGGTGGAAGTTAGATAAAGCTGACTGGTCACTTTTTGGGTTACATTCCACCTTGGACCCTTCTCTGCTTTCTTCTATGTCACCGGAAGATGCTACACTGTATATTACTGAGCAGATACTAAATGCTGCTGAGGTGTCTATTCCACGAACCTCTGGTAATGTGCCAAAAAAATGCAAACCATGGTGGAACAAGGAGTGTGCCACAACCTTAGCGGATCAAAACAGGGCTTGGGGCAAACTTCGCAGATACCCCACATCAGGTAATCTCGCAGAGTTCAGGCAGCGGAAAGCTAAAGCCCGTTGGACCAGGAAGCAGTCAAAATGGAAATCCTGGATGAAGTATGTCTCTTCTATAAATAGTTTTGTGCCAGCCAAGGAGGTTTGGGATAGATACAGGAAAATAAATGGAGACTATAGGTGCTTTGCAATTCCTACTTTTGATGCCCCTTCTTCATCTTTAGATGACATCGCCAACATCCTTGGTGAACATTTTTATAACACATCCAGCTCGGCAAACTACAGTGATTCGTTCAGTAGATTTAAATCTCGTGCAGAGCGGCAAAATATCTCCATGTCTGGAGGAGACTCTGAGCCTTATAACCAGCCTTTTACGCAGTATGAGCTTGAAATGGCACTTGACATAACGAGGGTTTCTGCTCCAGGGCCCGACGCAGTTCATTATGAAATGCTTCGTCGCCTTTCTCCTGAGTCCCTGAAAAGTCTTCTCTTGTTTTTCAATTTATTGTGGGAAAAAGCCTGCTTTCCCCATGCCTGGAAGCATGCTCATGTCATCCCGCTCCTAAAGCCGCAGAAAGACCCTTCACTACCATCAAGTTACCGTCCCATTGCTCTGACGAGCTGTGTTGGGAAAACATTTGAAAGGCTTATAAATAGACGGTTAGTATACATATTAGAAAGGCAAAAGGTCCTTGACAAAAATCAGTGCGGGTTTCGCCGAGGTCGATCTACTCTCGATAATTTGGTTCGCCTGGAAACCATTATACGCGAGGCATTTGTGAACAAGCAGCAGTGTGTTGCAGTGTTTTTTGACTTAGACAAGGCGTATGATACCACATGGAGATATGGTATCCTGAAAGACTTGTATGATTGCAATATCCGTGGTAGGATGTTGCAATGCATTAACAACTTTCTAACAAACAGAACCTTTCAAGTCCGGCTTGGGAGCACCCTCTCTAAACCTTTTGTTCAAGAAAACGGAGTCCCACAGGGAGGCATTTTGAGCGTCACTTTGTTTGTACTGAAAATGAATTCTCTCACACGAATGCTACCTCGGTCTATTTCCTACTCTCTTTATGCTGACGATGTACAGATCTCCTCATCTTCTTGCAATCTTTCTAGTTGTGAGCGGCAGTTACAACTGGCTATAAACAAACTTTGTAAGTGGGCAGACGAAAATGGTTTCAAGTTCTCTGTTGCAAAGACAGTCTGTGTGCCTTTTTCCCTACGTCGTGGGCTCTCCTTAGACCCAGTTTTGAAACTAAACGGTACTCTAATTCCTGTTAGGAAGGAGCACAAGTTTCTTGGTGTCATATTTGACAAAAAACTTACCTTCATTCCCCACCTGAAATTTCTGAAAGAAATTTGCCTTCGTTCCACAAACCTTCTGAAAGTTTTGGCTCATAAATCATGGGGGTCGGACCGAAAATGTCTGTTGCATTTGTACACCGCGCTTGTGCGATCTCGTCTTGATTATGGCGCCGTGGTGTACGGATCGGCTCGCCCATCTGCTCTCAAGATGTTGGATCCTGTACATCATCTTGGCTTGCGTTTGGCAACGGGTGCTTTTCGGACATCGCCTGTACTTAGTTTGTATGCGGAATCAAATGAGATGTCGCTGTGCAAAAGACGTCAATACCTCAGCCTAACCTACGCGTCTAGGATCCTAGCAAACCCTGATCACCCAACGTATCATTCCATACAAAGGTCTCAATTCTACCGTCTCTTTGAAAATAAGCCAAGCATCGTCAAACCGTTAAGTTTTCGTGTAGAGCAATTTTGTTCCTCACTTCAACTTCGTCTGGACGAACTTAACCTAATTCAAAACACAGTCTGCGTGGCGCCCTGGAATGTGGTACGTGTTTTTTGTGACTGGACTCTCACTAAGTTTAATAAGAATAGCATATCAGCTCTTGTTATTCAGCAGGAATTCCTGGACCTGGAAGAGAAATATAAAGATTATGCTCACTTCTACACAGACGGTGCCAAGACTTCATCGTTTGTCGGGTGTGCCGTGCATTCAGGTCGTTTTGTAAAAGTTACACGTCTAGAGGAATTTGCGAGTATATTTACTGCTGAAATCTATGCTGTGTCTTTTGCATTGGATTATATTCTGAAGACTAAGACTAGACGGGCCGTAATATTTGTGGACTCTCAAAGTGCGATTACTGCAGTTTGCTCTCTAAAAGCCACTAAGAATATGCTTGTGGAACAGGTGCGAAGTAAACTTAATGGAGCTTTACGTAAAGGTAACATTATAAAATTCTGCTGGGTTCCGAGTCATGTGGGAATAAAGGGTAATGAGGAGGCAGACAGGCTCGCTGCATCTACAGGTAACTGCTCTCGATATCAAGCTAGTTTTCCCTATCAGGATATCGAGTCATTAATTAAGTCGTCACTTTTTCGTCTATGGCAGGCAGAGTGGGCCATGGAGTCTAATAACAAGCTCCATGTAAGCAAACCAGTCCTTGGGTCTTGGGAGAGCTCCTCACTTAAGAACCGCTTTCACAAAGTTGTATTGTGCCGGCTTCGAATCGGGCACTCCTTCCTTACACACAGATATCTTCTTTATGGGGAGGATCCACCAGTTTGTGAGCACTGTGGAGACAATCTTACTATACTTCATATTTTGTGGATCTGCCCGGAATTCGACACCGAACGTCGCGCTCATTTTCCTGAGTTTTTTAGATTTTGTATTCCATTTCATCCCGCTCTTTTGCTGGGAAAGCACCCTCTCATTCCTCTTGATCGAGTTTTATCATATATTACTAGTACTGGCCTTATACACCAGATCTAGTCCCAGTTGTTTTCAGGATCATCTTTTTGTAATGAGGTAACCATAGGAGTTTCATTAGTTAATTTAGTCTGGCGCAGTATGGCCTCCGTTGCTGTTGCGCCAAAAAACCCGCAGACAACAACAACAACAACTGAACCCCTTTGCCACAATTTTAACGGCAGAGTTGCATGGTCTACTTCTTGCTGTTGAACATATCGTTGAGAAGAGGCTACGTCGCTCCGTAGTATACTCAGACTCTTTAAGCTCATTGAAAGCCCTTGTTTCCCTGAATATCCCCACAAACCCGTTGGTTTCACACCTGCAGAGTAAAATAATCTGTGCGATCAAAAACAAATGTGATACTGTGTTCTGCTGGGTGCCAAGTCATGTTGGCATCCCGGGTAATGAGGAGGCAGATCAAGCTGCGCACTCTGCGGCCACACAAATTGTGCACCTTAAAGAAATTCCCCACAAGGATTATCACAAGGTGGTTAAACATTGCATACTACAGAGATGGCAACATGAGTGGGATACTGAGATAAACAATAAGTTGCATATGGTGAAACAACTCTTGAAGGAATGGGAGAGTGCTCGGCACCGTGAACGATTCTACGAGGTGATACTGTGCCGTCTAAGGATTGGCCATACACGGCTCACGCATGGGCATCTTTTGCGGGGTGAAGATGCCCCACAGTGCGAACATTGCCATTGTCCTTTGACTATACTTCATATTTTAATTGAATGCAATGCGTATGGCCTAGAACGCCGTAACCACTTTTCAGAGCTTTACAAAGAGCATACTCCCCTACATCTGATGATTTTACTTGGCGATCAACCCCTCATACCACACTCTTGTGTTTTTAACTTTCTCAAAGCAATCGGCTTTCTACACCGACTGTGATTTTACTGTTTCGAACTCATGTCCATTCCTTTTACACTTATACATAGGTCATGTCCATTGTTTTATCCTATCATCTGCTACTAAAGCTCTTTCTTCTCCTTAACCCTCTCCCGACAATAGTTTATGTACTTGGCGCAGTATAGCCTTAGATGCTTTTGCGCCACTAAAACCCAATCAATCAATCAATAAGGAGTCGAGCGTCGCCCAAACATCAGCTCAGACTGCGGCGGAGGCGGCCAATAGACGGCGGTCGGACGACGCGATACCGTCTCATCGGGATTCGGCTCCTCCTAGGGAAACGACGCCCAAAGAGAAGGAGTCGGGCGTCGCCCAAACGTCCCCTCAGACTGCGGCGGAGGCGGCCAAGAGACGACGGTCGGACGACGCGATACCGTCTCTTCGAGATTCGGCTCTTCCTAAAGAAACGACGCGCAACGAAAAAGTGTCGGACGTCGCCAAGACGCCGTATCAGACTGTTGCAGCGGAAGACGAAGGAAGCGGTTGGCTGTACGTCGTCGGTGGAGTTGCCGTCCTGGCCACAGCGGGAGTCGTGACTTACGCGGCAATGACCTATTATAGAAATAAACGCGCTAAAGGCGAAAACGTGTTTCTGTAGCTGAAATAAAAAAATGACCACCGACAATCTCTTGTTCAAACCTTTGAGAGCCATTCCCATAGGGTTTGAGGCAAGGTTGGAAAGTAGAGTCGACGACTACTTTAAATATTTTTACTACGCGCTGTACTCTAACGCTGGTGTCGAAACTACCCGTTACAAAGACTACGGCGACACGGCCAATCGCGTGTTTGATTACATTGTGGCGAACCACGCTAACGACATTCGAACGGCGTTGTACGATCCGAAGCGAGCCATAGACTTGGTCTTTTCCTACACACTCTATCTCAAGAGCATTCAGTCCAAGGTCAATTCGCTGGCCAGCGAGAAATACAAGCCCGGGTTTCTGCGCAACGTAGTCATCCCGGCCCTCAAACACTTGATCTACAGAATGTATAAGGACCCAAACAACGTCCTGGGCGAATTCATGTACACAGTCAGGACCAGGGACGTGATAAAGCAGTACCCCGAGGCGTTGGGCGTGGAATTTGCTGGCGACGACATGCTTAGTAATTTGTACGACTTGGACGTGTACGACCTAGATGCCGTGGACAAGTACTTGTACGGCATTAGCGGCGGAATGTACTACGACGTTAAAACCAATACGTTTAAAAAGTACAACTCTGTGCTCGAGCGATACCAGTCCCAGATCTGGCAGGATTCCGTTCTAAAGTTTAAGCGACTCTTCGAAGAGTGGTGCAAGAAAGTCACGCGGCACTCTTCGTGGTCTAGCCAGCATCCAGCGTTCGATCCACTGCTCCGGGCCGTTTTCGATGCCGCGGGCACGCCGCAGTGGGACGCGGCGCTCGTTCGCTGGGTCGCCGCCGAGGAAGGTCAGACTCTTCGCATTTACGCCGAGTTGAAAGCCAAGGTTGAATATGCCCAGACCTTTATCGACGAAAAGTTTTCTCCGGAACTCTTGAAAGCCGTTGGCGAAATCGCAAAGATTGACAACGTCAAGCGGTTCGTCTTTCTCTCCGCACCTACTATGTCGCCGACCGAGTTGCAGGCCATACTAGACGCGTTTGAAAAGATTTTGAAGAACTACACGGAGCACAAACATAGGGACGCGCTCGTCTGGGCGGTGACCCATCCGGCCGCGCACAAAGTCCGCGAAGAGGAAGAGACGAGGGACTTGTTTAACAAGATTAAATCTGACGAGTATTTGCAGGACGGTAGCGCCATCATAACGTCACTATTGGCACATTACGCCAAGTTTCGGAGCCTAGAGGATCTCCTGAGAGAATTTGCTAGGGACCTCGATGCCGTTCGCAAGGACGCCGTCTTGAGAAAGCGCTGGCTGGAGAACGACGAGGAGGACATTAGGAAGGCCTTGATCGACGTCGACTGGAAGGTGCTCTACGAAAAATTTGAGCGATTGAAACCGCACCTGAACGAGTTACGACGACTACTCCTCGCTGGCGTGGGCGATAGCGGCGACGTCGATGAAAAAATGGAAAAATTGGGACCTTACTATCCTTTAATCGCGAGGCACGGCAAATGTATGTTTGACGAGGCCGACGCCGCGTCTCTGTTTGCTCACGCCACCTCCAAAGGTTTGTACGAGTGGAAAGTGCGTCTCAAGTCAAAGTTTCCCAAAGACGATTTCGATAGACTCTATCGGCTCGTACAGGAACGCCACAGAGACTACGAAAACATGAGAAAGTTTCTCGGTGACAGCGGCCTGCTTAGTGCCCCTCCGCTCGTGAAACTGCCTTCGAGCGTACCAAACCTAAAGACTTGGAACGACGCGATCCTGGCCACCATGAACGCTGCGCCCGAACTATGGATCGAAAAGATAATTAGCCAGTCGAAGTGTAACTTGCAGACGCTGCGCAAAAATGTTTCCGAACTCAAATCCCTAATGACTACGGAGCGCGAACGTAGAGATAAGATCCGCGAGTGGGGAATGAGCGGACCCATCGATAGATACCCGCAGACGCACGAAAAGGACCCAGTCGCCTTTGGCGAGTACGAGGGTTTCGACAAGGATTTGTTGGACAAAATCAAAGCCCCGTACGACATTGTAGCGACGGTGGAGTTTGATCGCATTCGAAAGGCGCACGAGAATTTCGAGCGGCACTCGGAGATTGTGAGGCGAGCTCGGTCGGCGGTCGCTACACTGATAGAGGCGAACAAGGAGTACGTGAAACACGTCGCGACGTGGGGCAAGCACCGCGCTTCCTTTTTTCCGTCCACCGAGGCGTCGCGCGAAAGCGTAAACAATCTCTTTTCGACGAGATCGGCAAATGGCGAAAACTATTGGGAGCTGCATCGAGACCTCGGGGTCGCGCAAATCACCGAGCTGTTGCACGCGGCGCGAACGGCGTACTGGAAGACCAAGCAGTTTAGTCTGGAAGCTCGAGTGAGGGTCTACCTGCGCAATCTCGTCGGCACCTTGCGCGTTTCGCAAAGCGCCGTCTCTTCCAAACTGTCTAGATTCAAGGTGTCGAGTCTGCTGAAGATGGTCGATGCGGAAGACGACGACGACTGGAAAATCGAATTTATCCGCTGGACCGTGGCGAACGAGGACGCCGACGTCGCTCGCAAACTCGTCGCAAAATCTTACGACGCCATGTGGAGGCTCTTGCGCGAAAGAGTGACGGTCGAGTTTTTCGAGGTTTTTCGCGAGGCCAAATACGCGGAAAAGTGCGTGGACCGCCGATTTCTACGGCTAGAGGACACAGTTCTGGAAACTTTTAGGGAGCGTCTCTTTCTCGATTTCGCCGACGAGACGGACCTGAGACCAGAGCTAGAGGCGTGGCTGGCGTGCCACGCCGCCTACGCGCAGATGGTCGACGCGGTCCGCAAAGAGTTTCCCGACCTGACCCGAGTCGAAAATCTCAAAGTGCACGGATCGGAAGAGGTACGTAAGGCGATCGAACGTGCCGGTCGGAATTACGCCAAGTGGCTAAACACGGAAATGATCTCGCCAAAGGACACGCTGGCCACCGTGACCGAGAAAGTCGCCAAGATTAGAGAGTTGGTGGAAAACGAAAAGCGCTACAGAGAGTCTCTGCGTGACTGGGGCATGGACTCTCCGGACGGAGAGTACGTTCGTCAGTACGAGGACGGCGTTACCGGAGAAGACGATTACCTCGCCAGGATAATACGCGAAGGCGCCATCGACGTTGTGGCCACCTTTCCCTGGGACAGGATCGCAAACGCCCACGCAAAGAGAGCGGCCTACGTTCGGCGAAAGGCCGAAATATACGAGGCTCTGGGCCAAGAAACGGACTTGATGGACTGCTTTCGACACGTCGAAAGGCTAACGCGGGACCTGAAGCTTTCTCCCTGGCCGCAGCGAGGCGATAACGCGAGAGTGCTCGATTTTCTAAAGCGAATCGAATAGACGACAATGTCGCAAAAAGACCTGATTAAGCGCCATCACGCCGACCTGACTCGAAGCTTCGTTTCCGAGCTATTGAACATGTGTAGGGACGCCAAAAACTACCTGGCAATGTACAAAGTCTTTGAAAAGTACAAGATATTCGGAATAGTGAAGCAGCTCAAACTGTGGGACATTACAGATGCACCTGACGTGCCAAAGACTGTATTTGACACGGAGACCGTCTCGTATCCAAAGTGGCTGGAGGGAGTCTTCGACTCTCGGGTAGACTGGGAAAAGGCGAGTCGGTCTCTCGTCGCGGCGTACGAAGATCGCAAAAAGACGCTAGACATTTCGTCGGCTCTGGATGCCGAACGTTTGATCACGGAACCTCGCGCCGAGGCGTACGAGGCGGCTGCCAATTCCGACTTTGTCGCCGTCAGGCGAGCGTACAGGGAGGGCTTGCACCGCACCTTGCCTGCCGCGACGTGGGAATCTTGTCGGAAAGAAATTGTTCGTCTGAAGGACAAGGTACAACCCAAGCGCGCGTCTCTGGCTCGGGAATACGTAGCAATCTACGAGTCCATCCTCGCGCACCGTCGCGCCGAAGACGAATCGCCCGCAAAGTTAGTGACCAGAATCTACTCGGACGAATCGCTGGGCAATTCAATGTCGGACCTAAAGGAAGACGACGCAGATGCGGTAGAGTATCGGCACTTGCACCTGGAAAGGGATTTGAAGTTGTATTCGAAATTATTGGCGGAATTGGACGCGACGAGGGAAGCGTTGCGATCCGCGAAAGCAGACACTGACATCGACACCTGTCCTAACCTAAACGCGGAGCCCGTCGTTGGCACAGTGTTTAGCGTCTTGTCGACGCTGCGTTCGGCCCGCGCCGTCAAGAGTAAGGTGGACGCATGGAACGAGTCTCTGCGAATAAAATCTTTATTGATTGAAAAGAGAAGCAAGCCGTTTACTCGAGACTTGTTCGTCTTCCTATCTTCTTCTTTGTCGGCACGATCCGCCGCGGCCCGGTGGCCGAACTCGGACGCTCCGTTGGCTGCATCTTCGAGGTCGGGATTCGACGATTGGTACTCAAACTGGGTCCTGCCCAGATACGTGTGCGACGAGAGCGATGGCGAGGCGTACGCGACCGAGATGCAATTTTTGAAGGATCGCAGGGCGATCATCGAGAGGGAGATTGTCGCGCCCATACGTGGAATCGGGACGCCGTTCGAGGAAAATGTGTTGCGAGCTCGGATTGCGCGGACCAAAAAGTATATTTTCCTCACGGACGTATTGGGCCGACGCACCTCTACGGACGACCTCGACGTGCAACAGAGTACGCGCGACTTTACCGAGATGGCCCGATTCGTAGCGACAATGGTGCGAGAAACCAAGGAGGTGACTCATGCGATAGAGTCGCACCTGACGCCTTACGCGGAGAGCGCGAGAAGAACCGATCCGCTGGCCAGGGCGTACGCCGACTCGGATGACGGGACGACGGGGGTGTTGGAAGCGATAGCTTCTCCCGACGCGCTCGCGACTATGGACGCGGACGCGCTCCGGCACACGGGCGACTATGTAAAGGTTCTCTTTGAGAAGGAAGCCAGGATGCGAGTCTTTGAAAACGTGCGGGACGCCTTGTACGTGCGCGATTGGAAACCAGTCGCCCTGCAATACGGTGCCCAGAAACAAACTCTAGATTTTTTGGCTCTACGAGAGAAGGACCTGGTCGAATGGATCGACGTCTACCTAAAGAAACACGCGTCTTTGCAGAGTGGTGATAGGATCGAGTTTCTAGACTCTTTATTCGAGACGTTATGGATCGACCTATCTAGACTCGAAGGGATAGTGAAGGCGAACGAGCGCGTGATAGGGGTGGCCAAGTCCGACCGAGAAATTGCCGACGCGGTGGACGAGTTAAAGAAGAACGGCTTGACAAAATTTGACGAGGACTTAAAAGAGTACGAACGCCTGCGCAACCGGGCGCAAAACAACACGCTCGTTTCCTTCAAAGACGCGCAACAGTTGTTGGATTGGTTGAGGGAGGTCGGACGAGTCTTGCGTTTTCTAAAGAGCGAACGACAGAGGATATGCGTTCGACTTCCATCTCGCGTTATCGACTACATTTCGCGACACCCGGACTTTGAATTGGGCGAAATCCAGTCGGGAGTCGCCAACGCTCGCGAATATAAAGTGTTTCTGGCCTTTTACGATGCTTGTGTCAAAAATTCCCTCGCGTCTCTTGTCCAAAGCCTAGACTTGAACACCACTGGGGAGTTGAACGAGGCCGTGGCGTCTTACGAACGAGCCTCTAAGCACTACCGTATCTACGACGCAGAGTACGAGACGCACGTGGAGTCTAGGCGAGAGATCCTAGCCGTGGTGCCCCAAACTAGCGCGCGAGTCAGATCCCTCGAAGCGGACCAAGAGTTTTTGCGAGCCTCCAAGGACGTCCTAGGCAGAGTGGCGTCCGACGAGTTGGCCGAGTTTGGAGCGACACTAGCTAGAATCGCCGACAGGATACGCGAAGGGGCCGCTCTCTTTGAAAAGCATCGGGCCGTGTTGTCTGCGGCGTTTGCGGTCGGGAGAGATTTTCCCAACCACCTGACCAACTACTACTACCAGCGCGACTGTATGCCATTCGCCAAGACGTTGAACGCGGTTAGCGCGCAGGCCGGCCTCTACGACGAATTCGAGGCAATGCGCGACGGCAGAACGGTGTCGAAGGAGTCTCTAGCCGAAGTGTACGTGCCTCACGCCGAGACCCTGGTGTGTTCGTTGGCGGCTTACGAGGCACACGTTCGTAAGGTATTTACGGACGATGCCATCGATCACATGCGCAGAGCCAAGGAGCGAATATCGCCCGTGCCTCTGGACGCGACCATCGACAACGAGAACCTCAGGGCCGCAATCGTGCGTACCGGTGCGTTAAATAAATCGCAGTTGTCAGAACTGGAAGACAATATCAGAGAAAGCTTGAATTGGACGCGGACCGTGATCGAAGAAGTGGGCCGCCTGACTACGTTCGGAGAGCACTGGGGTTTTCTGACGGGAGTTGGTAGCGACTACACGGAAGACCGCCACGGGGTATTTGGATACGACGCGGCGTTGGAGACGACGCGCGGAACGCGGTCGCCCAAAGAGTGGCTGTCCACTCTGGCCACGGAAAGTGGTTACAACACGGCCGAGATAGTGCAACTCCTCAAAACGGTGTCGTCGGTAAAGAACTTGTACAACGAGATACTCGGCGTGTTTCCTCCGGAATTGTGTAGTCTGTATTATCGCGTCGTCAAGCAAGTGGTGCTCTCGGACGCCGATTACAGAGGCAGGGTTTTACACGCGGCCGAGGCCCTGGCAAAGATTCGAGCCAAACTGGGCGAGTCGTGCGACCCGAGTGCCTTTGCCAAAACGTTCGCAAATGTCAGAGACGCGGTCGACAGTATGAGGTTTCTTCTCGCGCACGTCGCTTGCGTTCGCACGATTGAAAAGACACAGACGGCTCTAAACGTGTTCTTTGGGCGCTTCCCCCCGCCGCCACTTCAGAGAGACGTTGAGATTCTTCGCAAGTACGCTCTGTTGGCGGCGGGCAACCACGAGCTGGCCGCCCTGGTGTGCGAAATAATGGAGAAGACCCTGAAGGACGCTCGGTCCAACGTTCCGCTCTTGAATTACGTGGACGATCACCCCGACCTGGACGAGTACTTTCTCGTCAGGGTCGTGGAAGCGGCCAAGACATTCGCGAAGCGGTCCACCGTCTGCGAGTGGTTTTTTCGGCGGATGCGCGAGTATTATTCGAAAGAAGAGTACGACACCATGATGACCTCTCATTCTCGGGCCTTCAATTACCGAAACGATTGGATCGACGTTAAACTCATGGCCACCGTGCTGGCCGAGGGCGTGGTTTGCGAACTGAACCCTACCGTGATCGAATTTATAAACGAGTTGCGGAAGGACGAGCGTAGGTTGTTAGGGCTGTTCGAGCGATACCGTGAGGCGGTGTCCACGTTTGAAAACTACAGGCTGGATTGGGCCGGCCTGATCAAGAGAGTCAGGCGGATGCCTCGCGAACGGATCCCGGGAACAGACTGGAGCGAGCGCGTCCATCCGAGCCTCGCGGCCAAACTCGCACACGGAGACGCGGCGGTGAAACTGTTTGAGCTCGTGTGCGACGCCGAAACGGAAGAAGACGCAATGAGCTCCGTATTTAGAGAAAATTCTTCTTCAAAAGACAATTTGGATTACGGGTCGGTGTTTCACGACATGGATCTGTGGACCACCGTGATCGAAAAGACTACCGCGATAGCCGAGCGGCTCTTGGACAAGCACGCGGACGTGTTTGGTTTTCTGGAGAGGCGCGAAGGCAGAGTATCGGCCGGGAACGAGGCCTCCGAGGTTGTGCTGCGTGCGATTGCGCGCGCCGCAAACACCTGGGTGGGCAAGCACTTGTGGCGAGAACTGGTGGCAGCCGAGCTCCTGAGGAAGCACGACTACGACGCGGACGTCGTGTTTAGACTTTACGGGAAACTCGTCTATTCCACCACGGGAAAGGAGTTTTCGAGCGGGGACGTGCCCATCGACGTGTACGAGTTTCTCAAGGACAATGATCCGCCGACCGGGACTAGTCCCTCGATGGAAGTGTTTCGCATGATGCGTCCCGAAAATGTACACGGTAGCGAGCGGGTGCTGGGTTACCTTTATTCGCATCTCGTCTACGAAAAGACGAACCCAGCCCTAGTCAGAGTGTGGTTCTGGCTTCGCGGCGATAAGAGGAGTCTACAAGACTTTGTTCGCTACGCGTCTTTGGTCACGACCGACTGGACCCGCGTGCTACCCGAGGCGCTAAGATACTTCCGCAACGAGGGAACGCAGTGGGTAAACTTTACGATGCGCGTTTACACGGCCCTGTGCATTTTGCGCGACAACGCCTGTCATATCGAGACCCTGATTACGAAAACGCCCATGTCGCATCGCGTTCGAGTCCTGATTGTGGAAGCAACGAGGCTCTCGCCACTCGAGGCCATTATGCGACACGACGGTGGCGCATCCAGCGTCTACGAGGTCGAGGAGTACGAGACCGCCGCCAGACGTTCACAGACACGCTGCGACGACGACAGAGACTGGCTCCGCGACCTCCATTACATGCTGAACGTCGAGAAACAGTACGCAAAGTCTGCGTTTTACGAAAAAGTTGTGCGAACCGTGCCGATGGCGCAGCGCTTGTGGGACTATCTCCTCAATTCGTCAGACTACGAGGCAACTGTTCGCAACTTTAATCGCTTCGTTGCCGTGCACGGCCACTTTGACTTTCGTTCCCTAATCATAAAGTTAAAGACGCTACACGATGGCTGGCGAGAAGATATAGGCGTCGCTTGGTTACTCCGCGTAAAAAACAAACTCGAGTCCCTTCGCACCAACCCCTACGTGTACGCCGATCCAGAAGAACGTAAATTTCTACATTTCGTTCTCTCGCATCCCCACTCTATCGAAGAACTCTTTAAAAGGGTCGACAGACCACTTCTAGTCTGAACCAGATTGGAAAAGAAACTTGGACCATATTTTGTTTGATTGCGATTTATTGTTATTATTCGTCGGGAGCGTCGACGTCTTCTCTTCCGTCAACCAGAGGGACGCACGGCGGAGCGATCACCACAGGATTCAATAGTCTGGCGGGCACTCGGAAGTCGTAGTATCCCTTGTCCGAAATTGCAGCCACAAAGTCCCTCACGTTGTCCGGCCGCGACAGGTCACAATACATTCTGAGATAGTCCAGTGTCTTGGAACGAGTCGTTCGCTCCATCAAGAGACTCTTCACCTCGGGGAGCGCCAGTGCCCAGAATCGTTCACTTAATCTATAGTCCGTCACAGTCTTTCGGATGAAATCCTCGCTCTTGAGCATTCGGAGGACGAAGCAGTGCGGCGAGTGCCGAGCGTGAAGCACCCAGGGGTCTTCTTCTTCGTTGAAGTTTCCCATCCACGCCTGCATTCCGCAATAAAAGCAGGTGACGTCTCCTTCGGCTGTCTCGCATTCTCTCATAAAGAATCCGGCGTTTGCAAACTCTTTGTAGTACTTGGAATGCCTTCCAAATGACGTCATTCTGTCCATAACGTTGCACAGGGTGGGGTGAACTGGTGACTCGTAGACTACTGGGTCGAAATCCACAAACAGCCGTGGGTCCCGATATGTCTTGATAAATTTGCAGTCTGGAGATGCGGCGGCGTGGAGTTTATGTGGATGCACCCACATTCCCAATGCCGAGGCGTTGGAGTTTGAGAGTCTCAGGTATTCGTCTGTCACAACGAGGTTGCAATCTTGGCAGAAATTTACCCCGAGGAGGCGACGGAAGCCGGCAAATGCCATACACCTAGGTGTCGGGTATCGCATTTGGCAACCCTCGAAAGTTCGGAACCTTGCAATTACGTCCTGCATCTTCGTCGGTACTAGTACTAGTCGTCGTGTCGTGATGTGTAACACTACTCGCAATATATATATATATATATATATACACTAAAGGGGGCGTTGCAATCCATATAGCTGACGTCAGTAAGTACACAAAAGATATACGCATATTTCGGCTTTAGATGATAACAATTTTAAGTGGAGGGGGAGGAGCAAAGCAACAATCTTGTATGGATTTTGACCTTTGTTACTAAGAGCGCTGTTGCTACAGACTGATAGCTGTATGGGGGGAGGGGGGAGGGGAGGGGGGGGGGGGCGTGGACAGTCTGAGGTATCTTGCCCTTTCTGACTAAGAGCGCTGTTTGCTACAGGCTGATAGTTGTATGGGTGGGGGAGAGGGGGGGGAGGGGGAGGGGGGGGGGTGTGGGGGTGTGGGTGAGGGTAAGGAGGAACGTGGACAGTTTAAGGTATCTTGCCCTTTCTGACTAAGAGCGCTGTTGCTACAGGCTGATAGTTGTATGGGGGGTGGGGGGGGGGGAGAGGAACGTGGAAAGTCTAAGGCATCTTGCCCTTTGTGACTAAGAGTGTTGAACCTTCGTGTTGCGTGGGGACGGTAACTTCGAAGACAAAAATTTAGGTAGAAACAAAACACCCCTTTAATATTTTATGACCAAGAGTGTTTTAACCTTCGTGTTGCGTGGGGACGCTAACTTTGAAGACAAAAATTTAGGTAGAAACAAAAACACCCCTTTAATATTTTGTGACTAAGAGTGTTTTAACCTTCGTGTTGCGTGGGGACGCTAACTTTGAAGACAAAAATTTAGGTAGAAACAAAAACACCCCTTTAATATTTTTGACTTTTAGAATGAAGAGTGTTGAACCATAGTGTTACTAAGGGTGGTGGTAATGACCAGGGAAAGTTAAAAAGTTGACAAGACAATGAATATGAAGTAGTTTCAATTTAAGCTTAAACAAAGTGACTCATAGAAGGGATTATATAAATGAGAACATTTTCGTGGTAGTCGTATCAGCAAGCCAGCACAGGACAGACACTGTAAGTTTCGTCTCAAAATGTTTTCTAGAAATTAATTTATCTTCAAAGTCTGGTCACTGATAACTGTCGAGTGTTCGTGGAACTGATCTTACATTCACGCGAGTCTCATCGCCAAGGTCAGATGTCGAGCGGTAACTAGATATGGAAATATGCAAGGTTGGTTGTTATTCGAGTGGTTTTTGACGTCAATGCTACTAATAGCTCGCCGCCAGAGAGTCACATGGGCTGTGAGAGGGGGGTCTTAGTGAGGTATAAAACGGGCGACACACTACCACCGACTACTAGCCTACCCTCTCCCTCGCAGCAACGACAGGACTACTACTACTGGCAGACATGGAGTCCAGGCGATTTCCAATGCCGACGGCACGACTAGAAGCTCCGGGCCATCATCTGAAGACGCCGGTGAAAGCAACCTTCAATCATTCGACCATACCAGCCTCGACCAGTATGAAAGTATTTGAAAGTTTGAAGCGAAAGAAAATGACCAAGGACAAAGTGAAATTCATTCCCGGCGTCGTTCCGAGGACGTGGAAGGAGATGCCGCAAGACTACGACCTCCTAACGGTACCGGTGAAACCATCTCCTCTTATCATTTTATTAATTCATTTCGCCATGTGGTCCATAGCTAATCTGGACAATTCTCCCGTTGATTCTTTAAGGCATTTATTCATCGATTACCTTAACGAAGAGGTGGCCCGCATGATGAGCGAGAGACATGTAACGAAGGAATTGTTAAAGTTTCTCGAGGATTCTGTAGCGTCGGCCCCCTATTCCGTTTGGCTGCCGGTGGACGGAGACTCCAGCGAAAATGGGGTGTTTTATCGTGGCGCACGTGAAAAACCTAAACACGTGGTGCAACCTCTTTTGCTCACTCACTATCAAGGGTATGAATGCAATCGCGCCCACGTTGTTTTAAATATGTTTAACGGCTACAAGGGTAAAGTATTTTATCCTTATAGCTACACGTTCAGTCACGATAGCAGAGATAAAACTAATAAGGTAATTCTCCTGCAATATTTCATCTTACCAGCGCTAACGTCGTTGACGATGCGCCGAGAACTCGCCGAGTTTATTGGCTTAAGTATTAATATTGAAAAGCATAGGGCCCTCATGGTAAATTACATTTGCGAATCCATTAAAACATTGGTGTATAAATCTGGGTTTTTTTATTCGTCGGAATTTAATCAATGCGTGAATGTAATTGCAAATATTGAAAGTCGGAAAATGACGGATAGAAAAAAATCTAAATTGGCGCAACTCATAGAGTATCCGAGCATTTTGACCGATCCATGGGTTTACATCTCCGGGGTCGGCCTATCAATTGGGGACTTTGATGTTGCAGAATTCTCTAGAGGACTTTTTTATTCCACGGAGTACGAGTCTGTCGCTCGGGAGACATCGGAATTGATGACATCTTTATTTTTTTATGTATTGTATGTTATTATTGAAAAACGGCGGGTGTGGGATTGTCGCCTCGTTGTCGAGTCTAAAAACGAATCTATCCTGGCGGCCTTTTATAATTTAATATCGGACCTCCTGCGACCATTCAATTGTAACGCTGCCGCCACATGTTCATCCGTACTAATACGTCATAACATGGCGTCGCAGGAGGACCTGAATTACGGCCGCCTGGATAATTATGATACTCTTAAAACTCCGAAAAACATTAAGGCTTTGAAAACCTTTCTCGGTTTCTCCTGCGTGACCGAATATACCAAAGTAGTGACCAAAATTTCTCAAAAGTCTAGTCGCCGCGTCTTCGTTATGCACCTGTGCAATTTCGAAGACGAGGCGACCGTCGAAGCATTTGTGAAGAAATATTTCGATGCGACCACTCTGTGGCCATTCGTCCTCGGTCTCTTCATTTATTTCAGTACGAGGGAGGACGAGGTGCTGACCGAGGAATTGCTCGACCTATGGTCGAAGCAATGTCCGACCCTCCTGGCCACGTCGATGAACGTGGCCAATACCATGATGCCGAGCAGGTTTTTCAAAAACGCTTCTATCATGGACACGGTTCGAACAACGATTGGCTTCCAGCAACCTGTTGCTGAGTCGACGCCTACCGGCGACGAACAGCGATTGGTATTTGCCACGTTGTCTAGCCAGGAGGTGTTTGAAGGGATCGAGGACGACTCGATTAGTAGCCCGGGCTCCGCGAAAAAATCCGAAAGCGTCCAATCTGGCAACAAAGACTCTTATTCGGACGATGACGAATTGGATATTGCAACCGAGATGGTATTGAAGAACGCAGGAGTGCCAAAATCCAAAATTGATTCGTCGGACAGCGAGGAAGAAGAAATCGTGCGGTACACCTCTTCTTTCAGGAAACGGAATTGTCTAGACTCCGATTCTGACAGCGGACCGATTCCAAAGAAACCTGTATACTATTCTGAAAACGAAATTATTGATATCGACTCGGATGACGACCAGAACAGATCTTCATCGACATCATCTCCGGATTCTCTAATTAGGCCCATTGTGAAACGTCGGAGACAAATTCTATCCGATTCAACGGATGACGAAATGGTCGAAGCACAAAAAAGTAAAAGTCCGTTCTGGTCGGACGAGCCGTCAACGCCAATACCAGAAAGTCCCTGGCTGTCAGAGTCGGAGTGCTCGTCTTTCACCGGACCGGTGGTATCGTCTTCCGCGGTTAACGCGGAATCATTCACCCCCTCACCCAAGTCTCCGATCCTGCCGCCGTTAACGCCACTACCAGAGAGTCCGAAGCTCTCGGAGTGTTCGTCCTTCACCGGACCAGCGGCATCTCCTTCCACGAGCAACTCGGAAGTATTATCCCTTTCGCCCGAACTTCCGATCGTGCCGAAGGCATCGCCCAACGCCGAACCGCTCCTGCAAGAGCCCGAGTCCGAGCTGCCACATCCATCTTCATCACCATCAAGTCCGCAGCTCGAGCTCTCATTTTCTCCATCACAGTTCAGGACGTCGCCGTCGCAGCTCATACTGCCGCCGTCGCCAGAGACTCTGTATCCAAGATCGCCGGCGCCGGTGCCAGAGACTCTACTTCCACCAGTGCCGGTACCACAGACTGTAGATACAACATTGCCGGTGCCAGTTCCAGAGGCTCTGCTTCCATCACTGTTGGTGCCACAGACTCTACACACAAGATTGCCGGTGCCAGTGCCGGAGACTGTGCTTCCATCACTGCTGGTGCCACAGACTCTACATACAGGATCGCCGGTGCCGGTGCCAGAGACTGTGCTTTCATCAGTGCCGGTGTCAGAGACTGTGCTTCCATCAGTGCTGGTGCCAGAGACTGTGCTTCCATCACTGTCGGCGCCAGAGACTGTCTTCCCAAGAGTGCCAGTGTCGGCGCCAGAGGCTGTGCTCCCATCAGTGCCAATGTTGATGCCACACACTGTGCATACAACATTGCCAGTGGCGGAGGCAGAGACTCTCTTTCCAACAGTGCCAGTGGCGGAGGCAGAGACTCTCTTTCCAACAGTGCCAGTGGCGGAGGCACAGACTCTCTTTCCAACAGTGCCAGTGGCGGAGGCACAGACTCTCTTTCCGACAGTGCAGGTGCCGACAGCACAGACTCTCTTTCCGACAGTGCCACTGGCGGAGGCACAGACTCTCTTTCCAACAGTGCCAGTGCCGACACCACAGGATGTCTTTCCGACAGTGCCAGTGGCGCAGGCACAGACTCTCTCCAACAGTGCCAGTGCCGACAGCACAGACTCTCTTTCCGACAGTGCCAGTGGCGGAGGCAGAGACTCTCTCTCCAACAGTGCCAGTGCCGACAGCACAGACCCTCTTTCCGACAGTGCCAATGGCGGAGGTAGAGACTCTCTTTCCAAAAGTGCCAGTGGCGGAGGCACAGACTTTCTCTTCAACAGTGCCACTGCCGAAAGCACAGAATGTCTTTCCGACAGTGCCAGTGGCGCAGGCACAGACTCTCTCTCCAACAGTGCCAGTGCCGACACCACAGGATGTCTTTCCGACAGTGCCAGTGGCGGAGGCACAGACCGTGCTTCCAACATTACCACTACCAGCGACGTGGGTGCATGGTCAAGATGCGCTAGTGGCACCACAGTCTGTGCGATTTCTACCCTCGTCAATGTCGGCGCTGCGGCAGTGCGATGAAGTGCACGTCCCATTTACGTGGCATCGGGAACAAGTACCGGTGGCGGCGGCGGCGGTACCCACCACTCATTCTGTATTATCGAATGACCATCGGCAGACGATGTCGACAGATATTTATTCATCATCGCTTCACTCTGGATTTTGTCCACCATCGCTTCAATCGGCATTTAGTCCACCGATGGCTCATCACCTTTCTAAGGCAGTTTTTGGAGATGACTCCTCCTCGACATGGTCTGAGGCGAGCGAAGACTCTAATTCGTTATTACGTCAATTGCTGACAGCACCGCTTAAAAAGAATACGTATTTTTCACCGATGCAGAGCGCATTTCAAGCTCTGTCAAAATTGTCGGAAGCGGAATCGTGCTCTACCCCGTCCTTTCCCTCGGAGGAGCAGCTGGAAAGGGAATACGAGTCTGTTACCACTTTACAACAACTAGTGGCCATCACCCTAAACGACGACGTTCCAGTCACTCCTTCGAGCGTTACGGGTGAAGATATGACAGACGAGGACGTGGCAATGGTAGCCGACCTGATTGATTCGGTCTACAAAAAAGACTCTAAAAGCGACAAAGTAGAAGATTTCTTTGAAACTGCTCTGCATCAGGCCATGTGTGAATACAATTGCCAACACGAAGGAGACGAAGAAGAGGAGGAGGTCAAACGCCTGCTTGTGGACCTGGTGAATAAGGTGGTTTGTTAAACGAGTGCCTCGCGAGATTCGCTCAGTCGGAGAAGATCCCAGAGAACTCGTTCGATTCGACGAGGGGTTTGCAATGGCGTCCAAGGACGTTGTCGTTACCTATCCCGAGCACATAGACTACGAGAGATACGTGGAAGAGGACTGCCGCGGTACCGACGAGTAATAAACACCTTACTAGTCGTCGTGTGTGAATTTGTCTTTATTATACTCTAAGTGTACGGCGACGTTGTTTCGCCGCAAAAAAGAGGTCGGCCACGCATTCCTTGATTGTTTTTGTTCCGAATAAGAGATCTTGGTCTGGTAGGAGAAAAAGGGCCACGTCGTCAACTTCGTCGATGATCCTACACGCCAAGTATCTGCTGTTTGTGGAACGGTATCTCGGAACGTGTATGTGAACCGGGAGCATATGCACCGACTCCCCGTTCGAACTGTAGTCGTCCATGGACACGACTCTGTCACCGCCTCTATCTCGGGCTTTTGAGTAGGCGACGACGTCCTTTTCGAGCTGCTTCTCTCGCCACCAGCTCGTGACGGCAAAGGCACACAGGCTAGGTTCCCTTTGGCGGACCACGCAAAAACCAGCCCCCTCGCAGTAGCATTCGTAGCCCGGGTCAATCAAGTACACGACCAGACAGGTGGTACAGGCGTCGTCGTCCCGGATCACGTACACGGTCCACATGCCTAGATGCATCAGGTACTTGGGGACGTCTCCTATGGCGTTGAGGAATCGCACAGAGTCCGTCGTGTACTTCATCTTGCCTTTGAGCGGAAGACAAGTCGCCAGACTAGACACCTTGTACCTGAAATCGAGGTAATCGCGACCCGTGGGTGCCGCCGGCGAAACGCAAATTACGCGCACGCCGTTTGAGCGACACCACAGGCGCTTACACCAGTCGTTGTTGAGCGAAGCGATCGTGGGTTTCCTCTTAATCTTTTTGCAGTAGTAGTGGTACGGTCCGTTGTACTCGAAGGCCACGCGGCTTCCCTTTCGGTCGCACATTGCGTCGATCCGCAGCGACCTACTTCTTTTCTTGTCGACGATCGCCGATGTAGTGGTAAACATTCGGTCGACGGTCAGGTCCTCGTGCGAGTACTGATCCGAAACGTTCCAACCGAGAGAGCGCAGATGAGCCACCATCCGCTTCTCCTTGTATCTAGAAAACATTGGCCTTTTTCCAAAAGAGCGTGGCCTGGTCCACTCTGTCGAGTATCCGAGCCGCCAAGTACCTCGCCAGAGTCTTTTCGTTCTTGAAGAGAAACGTCGGCACGTGGAACACTCGTGGAGTTTTTATATTTTCCAACGGCATGGATTGCCAGAAACGCACCTCTATATAGCCGTACTCGTCGCTAGAGCCTTCGTCGTACGCGTGCAGGTAGGCGTTCGTGGCCGGATCAAACACGTGCTCCCTCCTGATCCGGTAGCGTAACGTGTATTCCTGGGTCCGTTCGTTCGACTCTGTTACCTCTAATGTCCTTCCCGCGTCTTCAAAGAGACTTGGCAATTCTCGGTCGAGTAGGTAGGCGTAGTTGAAGGTGACCCTTGACTCAGCGTGGCTATCACCCTTTAATGGTGTCAAGGTCGTGTCCGTCAATAGACGAAAGTATATATAACGCTCCAATTGAGTCTTTGACACGACACACGGTACCACTATTTGATCGTATCCGTTTAATCTACACCACCTGCGCTTTAAAACGTCGTTGCGCGTGCGCTGCCAGTTGTCGACGGCGTAGTGGTACGGACCGTTGTATTCCACCATTAGTTTGAGGCCAGCGGAAGCGGCGTCGGCCCTATATGGCGGAGCGTTCTTCAAGTACGGGTTGCGAAAACCTGGAAACGTAACCTCTCGTAGAAATAATCGACCGGTAAGTCGAATCAGTATTATTGCCACGTCCTCGTTTATGCTCCTGTCTAGCGTTTTGTCGTATTTGATTTCCATTGTTTTAAACAAAGAGAGAAGGAACGTCCACTATGGTTCTGTCGCGACCGCGAGAATGTAGCAATTTTATTTTGTGTCCCGACTTGCAATTCGTTACGTACAGATTTATTATGGGGTCTCCCGAGCTGGCCACTACGGCCCGCGAAACGGGCTTCCAGTAGTCTGCCGTCAACATGTCGCCCTGGTTGGAGTAGACTCTCCTTTTTGCGTCTACTAGAAGGTTGAAGGACGTTTCGGAGGGGACCCAGACGTACTTTCCAAACTGCCGTAGTACGCACCAGGTTGAATGATTTTTTGTTTTTCGAGATGAAGAGACGGCTCGAAGTCCGAGTTTGCGAGCGAAGGCTCTTCTCTGACAATACGGAACGTTTGTGAGCGAATACCCGAGGTACAACCAAGAGTCGAGGATACGTATCCGATCGTCGTGGTGATCCCAGAAACCGGGAAATATGGAGAGTACCAGGGGCGCGTCGTCTCGAAGACTAAAGCTAACGTCGGGGTGCTCGGAAACGAAGCTTCTGGTGGGAAGGGAGCTTTCAATAGGGACCTGATACCACATGCAGTAGGCTTTGCGTTCGTTACCCCCTCGTGGATACGTCTCTGACACGACAAACAGGTAGCCGAACGACGAGTGTGTAGGGACGTAGACCGTCGTGTTGCGTCTGTCGCGACAACATTGAACGCAACCCATAGTCGCGTGCCGACTTCCGTCCACTATTTTCATGAAGGACATCACGTGCTGGGGGAAATTGTACAACAGGTCCCCGAACGTTATCGTGTTCATTGTCTTGGTAGAAGGCATGATCCTTTCTTTAATTGAACGGGTTATATATAGAAGACGCCATTAAACGATTTTTCTTTATGCTGGTCGGGACGTAGACGTGTTCTTCTTCCTCTTCAACGTTTCCAGAAGGGACATAACGATTGTCCAATACCGGCATCTCTAGTTTTGCGAGCGATTTGGACAACTGGAGGAAATCTACCTGTAATGCCTTGTCCACCATTGTTGGAGCGGGTGCCTGTGCGTAGTACTCTACCGCGGGTACTTTTGTCACGTCGCTTACACTCGACGTCTCGCATTCGTGGAGGAGTCGCTCGATGTATTCCTTGCATATAAATTCTCCCTGGACGACGTTGTTTAGGCTCTTGTCGATGGGACGGAGGGAGACGTTACTCGGCTGTAGGTTCTGGAGTCGCGAGTGAAGGTGAAATAAACTAGCCTTCGGTAGTATGGAGAAGAGAGCGTGGTGTTGGTTTGTTTTGTATGCAGCGTACACGAATGATACGAAGCGCGTAGACTTAAAAAATAGTGTCATCCAGTTGCTGCGAGCAGAGTTGAGCCAGGTTGCTGGAAGACCTACGCACTCCCCTGTAAGCCACCACCACCGGTTCCAAGAGCTTGATCACAGGGTGTTTGGCCAGACGTATCCATAGGTCTGGTTCGTACCACTCGCTACTAAAGACGAGACCGTCGTCCAACAGCTTGGTGATGTACTTGAGTGCTGCCGAACGTGCGTCTCCGAGGTCTGTCTGTATCTGGATCGGTCCCATGGTAGTGTAGTAGAGTTCCATAAAGTCCACGATCGTCTGAAAGACTTTGTTGCGCATGGCCATGTGGGCCACGCGCTTGGAGTGTGTGTTGCATTCCGAATTGAGTACCTCCTTGAATCTGTTTAGCGACGCCTTGCCGTTTTCGGCGGCATACATGGCGTATAGTAGCGTGAACATTGTCAGGTGGCGTCGACCTTGAATTTACGCGGAATGTACAGCGGGGCTGCTGGCTTTCTTCGTCGCTCGGGACCGTTCTTGTTGGTCACGATTCTAAAACAGACGCCGCACATGAATATAACTCGACTCATTTCGTCAGCGCAAAAACCCTGACTGGTAGTTTTAATTATGTTGGAAGGTTTGTGACAACACAACGGCATCGTTGCAATACTTTTTATTATTTGCTTCCAGGCGACATGGGCACGCACCTCGTGGGGCAACGGACGTGCACCCTCGACGACGACGAGGCCGCTTTGCTGCTGGAAAAGAAGCCGCCTGCAAACTGTCAAGAATTTATTGGAGCCAAGCTTGACAACGAATACAGAAAGTACATTTACAGGCTGGTCCTCGATTTCGACTGCCGGGCCGACGAACCGCCGCTAGACTTGGACGAGGTCGTCGCGAGGAGCGGTAAGGGCGCCGCTCATCTGGTACGCACTTATCGGTCCTTGCGGATGGGGGAGACCGATAGGGAAGACGCTCACATCATCAAGTGCGTGCTTACGAAGCGGACTAAGCAAGTGGACGGGCAGCGAGTGACGCGGTGGCACGTTCACTATTCCAATTTTGTTGTCCTCTCGCACCTTGCTCGCAACGGAAATCACATCCTGACGTCCGTCTGGGAGCGTATGAAGGCAGCCGTCGGAGCGTCGTGGACAGACTTGGACACCTTGGCCGGTTCCGCGCTCTGGTTGGTGTACGGCAGCCAAAAGTACAAGTCGTCTTCGGCGTACAAGTACGCCGCCACAGTCACGTTTATCGTCGACTCGTCGTCCTACGAGTATAGCTGCGAGGTGGACGAGACGGATCCCCCCGGTGGCGACAGGAGACTGCGTTTCGTCCTATCGATGCACAAGCCTGTGGACGAGGACGAGGATTTTATCGTAGACTGGGACCGAGCTTCGCCGGGTCTTCAAGAGGACCTTGTCGACAAGCAGGGAGACGAAGAATGTGCGGAGGAGAATGTGGAAGGAGAGTCTACGGCGTTTTCGATAAAGAACGACCAGTGGGGCGATCTAGAACGCGACGCTTTCGGGAACCTAAAGATTCATTACCCGTCCGGTCCACCGAGCTTCGCGGTCGGCGACGCGACCGAAAACTCACCAGAAGAGTGCATCCAGTTGGCGAAACGATATCATGGTTTCTTCAAAGTGGCCTCTAAAGAATGTCTTCAAGCCAGGGAATTTATATTCAAGTGGTCTCTCCTTCAGCTCGTATATCTCGAGAATTATGCCGACGACTATGCCCGATGGAGTCGCATGCTCTTGATAATAGCGAGCAACCTAAATTATAACGTGGGTCTGCGAATCTTTCGCCAGCTGTCGCAGACCAAGAAACTAAAGATGAAAGAGGATCCCAAGTACCACTACGACAGGGCCGTGGCCTGGCTCTGGAAATATTCTAAACCGGTGCGAAACGACGATGCCAGCGAGGAAGAAGAGGACACCGAAGAAAGCGCGGGACAGCATTCGGCCGGCAACTACGTCTGCATGAACGGTCGTTTGGACGTGGTGTACGAAAAGCCAACCGCCGACAAGAAGGAGGTGAAGCCGTATTCCTTGCCTCGACGCATCCTCCGTCTGCAACACGAACCCCTCTTTCAGATGAGCGAAGAAGAGGAAGAGATGTCGGTATGGTTGATTTCCGAAATGTCCAAGGGATACGGCCGCATCAACATGGTGCTCGAAGAATACCTGAAGCGCCTACTGCATTTAGGAAAGATCAAGATGATCCGACACAACACGGCGAACGACACGTATGAAATGTTCATCTACAACAAGTCCAACGGAGTAATGTCGGCCGAAGCGCTCAAGAGCGTCTTCCTCAAGTTACAGCTTTTGGCGGCCAAGACTTGCTTCCAGAAGGAGTACGTATCGGACAACATTATGCCTTTTATGTTGTGTCAGAAATTTATCATAAACGTGACTCGTCGCCTCGAGCGCAAGTTTGACTTTTCCGACTTGCACTCGTACTTTCAGAGTATGGCGTGCGCACATTCCGCTCACCTCACGAGCAACCGCCACCTCGTGTTTCCCAACGAAACGACGTACGACCTGTACGAGTGCAAATTTATTCCCTGGAGCGAAGATCAGGTTTGCACCGTACGCAGCGAGTGCAGGCTAGACCTCGGAAAGGACGAACTCGTTCCGCACACGTACACCGAGTTGCACCCTCTGCGTGGTGGCTTCAAGTACAGATGCAAGTTGTTTATCGACGCTGCCCACAAGGCGTTGAACATTTTCGAAAAGAACGCTCTGTCTTGCGACGTGTATCTGGTCTTGGAGAATCTGGGTCCCGTCGTGTGCGAAAAGATGGCCGAGTATGAAGACGAGGAAGAGTACATGGACGCCATCATGGACGAGCTCGTGAGCGACGCGCCAAACAAGTTTGAATTTTATTACAAGCGCGACCTCTTTATATACCCCAAGGACACGTCGGACGAAGACGAGCTCGACGACGAAGGCAAAGTGACCACTCCCGACGAAACTCCGACCCTTAGGTTGTCTGAGCGCTACGACGAGGTTATGAATTTGTTCCTCCAAAATTCGAAGCGCGGTGTCTACATCTGCGTCATCATATATCTCCTCGCGCTACGCTTTCTACTCAAGAAGCACTATTATCTATCGCAGATGATCATGGCGCACGCATTTACCCCAACGGAAGAGGACGACGACGGAGGTCCCGTGATCTACAAAACGACACAGGTCACTTGGGATCAACTCGTCTGGACAATGTTGATAGAAGTGTTTGGATCTAGCGAACAGGCACGCATGGTCCTGGAGTTTTTGGCACTAGGGCTCTCGACAGACAGTAACGGGAGATTGGTCATGTTTCTCCACGGCCAGTCTACGAACGGAAAGTCAATGTTTCTGGAATTGGTCAACAAGATGTTTGGAAAGGACAATCTTTTGGTTCGACACTTGCCGTCCAATTTCTTTACGTCAAAGTCGGACCAGCGCATGGACGCAACCTTCCGTTACAACGTCGAGGAGGTGCGCTTTGTGATAGAGAGCGAGATGCCGATTTTGGACATGGACGAAGGCGGTCGCCGGAAATTTAAGCAATATACCGGAGGCAATACGGTGGCCAACCGCCAACCCTACGATCGTTGCAACAACGATTTCATACTCACTTCCAAATTTCTCACGGCCTCCAACGACTTACCGTACATTCCGCTACACATGAGCGCCGAACAGAAGCGAATCATGATCGTACCGGCTCTGTCTACCTTTATCCAGGACCGGGCCCTCTTGCGGCGCAACCTAATCGGCAACATGGTCGCGGATCGCTATTGCCGACTCTTTTTTAACGTAGAGTATCCGCGCATCAAGCTCGACTGCGTCGTCAATATGAACCAACAGGCCAACACCATGTTTCCTCAAGACAATATAAATCTGCACTATAAAAAAATTTGCTTTCCGCAGTATTACCAGGATATACTGTCGGAATCCTTTATTCAGACAATCAAGCAGCCAGCGAGATTCATCCCCACACAGAGATGGCTCGTGGGCAACAGAAATTACGTTCGTCCAGACTTCAAGGAGAAGATGGGCGCCGCTCTCTGCAGGATCCTACTGGAGCACGTCGTACCGTCGATGGGTGGGCTAAAGGAATCTTCAAAGACCGTCAACAAACTAGAGACCTAAGTGTCGGACAACCAATCTCTCTTTGCCAGTTACAAGAAAATCTTGTACGCTATCCTAAAGAAACTCGTCGTGCAGCGAAAGGGCTACAGGGTCCTGACGCACCACCTCCGTGTTCAGGTCCAGGAAGAGCTGTCCGTGCAACGGGAAGCGATTCGAGGTCTTTTATTTGGTCGCTATAGAAACGCAGGTTCCGAGGCCTTTGAAGAAATTGACAGCGCGGTCAAGTCGGATCGCTCGTTTTGTTACTGTCTACGCGAATGCAACTTTGACCTGACGACCGCCAAAGACGGAGTCCAGCTCAACGATTTTCAATACATCGAAGAGTTTCTGGACGACCGTGCTAAGCGATACATCTCGCCGATCGAGGGGTTGCTGTTGCGCGAAGACTTGAAAAAGTACGCGTCGAGTAACCTGTACGAGGGCCCGAGCGAACACGAAGTGGAGCGGACGAGACGGACCTGTATGTTTGATCCGGCGGTCGATCGGGACTTGGTCTACGGTTCGCGCGGATCCAACGAAAAAACTAGAGGGGAGAAGCGTGGAGGATCTACATACATGATCCTAAAGGCCAAGAAACGAATGGTGGTTAACGTGGCACGTCGCGTTAATCTGCTGTAAATCACTCTAGGGCTGGAATCCCCTCTTCTTGCCGCGGCGGCTCGACCAGAACCTGCACTACTTCGTCGACGACAGGTTCGTCTATCGCCAAGTCGTTCTCTTCGTCGTCTGACACTTCGACGTACTCGTCAAGGTTTTCCTCGCCTACGTAGGGCGAAATGTCGAACGTACCAGTGTCGGAGTGTTCTTCCAGCACGCTAGAGAGGTACCTTACGACATGTTCTTTCTTCACCTCGTCGTTAATGCCGATCTGATCGATGATACCCATTGCCTCGATGTAGTCGTGGTTGTCGTAATCTCCTCCTCCCTCCATATCAACATCCATATCTTCGTCATCACCCGGAGGCGCTACTCGTTGATTTGGCATAAAGCGTGAACATCGGGGGTCCCTCATGTCTCGCCAGAGCGTCTGGAAAGTCGGCAGCAAACGCTCTCCGTATATTCTTTCTAACGACTTTACAAAGTCGAGGAGAGTGTCGGAAGGAAAATAGCCATGGATGTTTCTCATCATATCTATAAATTCGAGCGCCATGTACACCGGATTCGCTACGGACATGTATGGTTTGAGATTGGGCGTCGTGTATTCGTACGTCGACTTGTCTTCGTCTATCTCGAGCTGCCGAACAAGATCCAAAAAAAGATACATGGGCACCTTGGCCAGGCCAGGATTGTCGTGGCCGTACTCAAGAGACGTTTCAATAAATGTGGCAACGTCCAAAAGAAGGACTGCCAGAAAGCGAGCGTGTTGATTATGTGTTCGGTGTACAATATCAAGCCAAACTTTAGAAAGGCGCTAAACTGTAATTCGACGTACATTTGAGCCACGCGGAGACATAGTATTCTCTTTTTGGCCGACATGTACTCTGAGAAATTAGATATTTCAAAGGGATACTTGCCGGTATAGATTACTTCGACCGCCCTAACAAATACATCGAGGTCCGAATACTTGGTGACGCTACCTTGAAGGTACGGATTGATTCGAGTCATGTTGGCCAGCAGGTTCAGTAGAAAGACGTTGTCGCACGCGTGGGAACGCAGCACGTCGGCGATCGAGAAGAGTCGTAGGTCGGGCGCGACGTAAACGTTGTACAGGTCGCGTACGTTGCTGTTTGCCATACCCATAAACACGAGGGCGTGGCTGCCTCTGAGGAAACTATCGGAGGCCGCACGGTCTTGGGGTTTGGTAAAGTCCAGCTCGGTATTGTTGGACGCGTACACGACCGGGACCACGACTCCGTATTTCCTGCCGAGTTTCTGGGTGCTTTCCTTGAGTTGCGGTATGGAAACGTCCAAGATGTCAAAGCCCTGGAGGAGCGCGTTTAGTCTGTGTATGGCGGTGGGTAACATGACGGTCGTGCCGCTAATTTCGAAGAAGCGAAATATCTGCTGAACGCGCGTCAGGGCGTGGTCGAGAAAGTCGGGTGGTCGGTCTGGGGACACGGATTCGTGCTTTAGGTTTTCGATAAATTCGGACACGAGCTTGCGGTACTCGGCCGTCGTCTGGTCGTTTGTAGTACGTTTGTTACGCCACACGTGCTTCATGATGTTGAGGAAATTCTTTTCGATGGTAAAGTAATTTGGCAAGAGGTGGATCAGAAGGTAGACCGTCTGGACGTTGATGTATTTGCGTGGCATGGGCGTAGTCTTGGCTATGGGCTCGATGCCCACAAAGGCGCTTTCGAACGAGGACGACGAGCTCGGGTTCTGCGCTGCCTCGACGCCCTGTTTGTTTATGACGCTGCCGAAAATGGTGCGGGCCGGACGCGCGGGTTTGATTACGATGGCGTCGCTCTGCGATAGAATGTAGGGCATGAGATTGTCCATGTTTTGGATCGAACTCAACCACTTGTTGAAGACGCGCATGTGCATCTGAAATTCGAACGGTTCCCCGTATTTTCTCAGTGTGGGCACGAGCTCAAAGAGTTTGGAGAGGTATTCGTTTTCGCGCTCGTTTAGCTTGTAATCTGCCAACTCGGTAAACATGCGCTGAGCGACCGAGTGAACGAACGAAGCCCCCGAGAGCTGCAGTCGGCGCGGGGACGTGTCCACGTCAAATAGTTTGGCCAACACGCGAACGTCCTCCACGGTAACGTTCAGCTCCGTCTGTTCGTCGGCGAAATGAACACCCCTGGGTCGGTCTGCCATTTTTTTATTTAGTCTTTTTCTCTTTTTGGGCAATCTCGATGAGTTTCTTCCTCAAGGTCTCGGCCCCTCGTCGCCGCGTTGCTGTCTTCCACGGCGCCGCAGTAGACACCCTTGGAGTAGGTTACGATCTCTTGGTCGCAGATGCGATCGACGTAGTATACGATGTCTGCGTCGTCCGCACCCACGATCGAGTCTCAAGCGCCGTCAGACTCGAGAAGGCATTCACGGGAAACAGGTACTCGAGTCTGTAGTCGTTCAGAAATTCCAAATCGAGGATGCTTCGCCCCAGTCCTCCACGGTAACGTCCAGCTCCGTCTGTTCGTCGACGAAATGAAAACCCCTGGGTCGGTCTGCCATTTTTTATTAAGTATTTTTCTCCTTTTGGGCAATCTCGATGAGCTTCTTCCTCAAGGCCTTGGCCCTCGTCGCCGCGTTGGTTGCTTCCACGGCGCCGCAGTAGATACCCTTGGAGTAGGTTACGGTCTCTTGGTCGCAGATGCGATCGACGTAGTATACGATGTCTGCGTCGTCCACACCCACGATCGAGTCGCAAGCGCCGTCAGACTCGAGGAGGCATTGAGACAGGATCTGTTCTCGCTTGAAGGCGATTCGATTCAACAACGCGTCGTCTATCGTTTCCATCGCGTCGCAGCTACCCAGATCTATACCTGGGTCCAGGCCCTCGTCGTTTGTGCCGGCATCCTTCAGGGCCTTGTAATATTCGTAACCGGCCGCCACGGAAGCGGCGTGAGTTGTAAATATAGACTTGCAGCGATCGTCAATGTCGGTTCGGAACCCCACGGGAAACAGGTACTCGAGTCTGTATTCGTTCAAAAAATCCAAATCGAGGATGTTTCGCCCCAGCTTTATGCGGTCAGGAAACGCGTCGTAGAGTGCGTCCAGAGTCTCGGCCGGATTCAGGACGGTCGGGTACCAGTCCATGGGCTCGTTCGAGTATATCCTACGGACGTCGTACTTGTTGTCCCTACACGCTTCCAAAAGGTCGAGCAAAGGTAGGAGGGGTAGGTATCCGACGTCGGATCCATCGACGCTCACCACGCGAAGTAGTTTGGCGTACATGACTGGTTTGTTGTGAAAGAGCGCCAGCCAAAAGATGGAAGGATAACACTCGTAACGGTTGTACGCCAAGATGCTCGTAAAATTTGTCTCCAAGTAGGCGCACCCGATGGCCAGGCAAAAGTATCTCTTGTACAGCGACACGGTTTTGGGGCTGGCCCACGAATAGAGCCCGCTCTCTATCACTTCTGCCGCTCGTGCAAATACCTGCATATCCGTGTAGTTACCGTACAGCTTGAGTCTGGTGAGTTCCTGCAGGGCTTGTAGGCACCAGAGACTGTCAGCGCTACCCGATTTAATCACATCGGATGAACGATACAGGCGCAATTCGGGACTGACGTAGTAGTTCCAGACTTCGTTGTGTCGCAGGTTTTGTTCCCCGAGCACTAGTTTGATTATCGAGTACACCACGTATGCCCTGGTGCATGTCTCCGCGGCCAGTTCTCGGTCGGTGGCGAAGGAGGCCTTGAACAGGACGTTGTAGTTTCGAGCCGCTCGAACGACGTTTCGCAAGAACGGATCGTCGTCGTTCACGTCTCGCAAATCGTGCCACCGGAGTAGCGCGTTCACCGCCTGCAAGGTTTGGTGAAGGGGCACATCCTTGGTGACCTGAGGAGTTACTTTGCAAAGGGTCATGTCCAGTACGTGTGGGTGGCGTTCGCTCATGATCCCTTTCAATAGGAGCAGGGCGGTTGGCGACACCCAGCGGGGTAGGGAGAGAGACGGGCTTCCGTCGTTTCGTTCTCTGTTTGGAGAGTCGACGACCTCCACGCCGAGACGGACGTAGTTGACTATGTCTCGCCCTTCGCTATAGCAATCCGTCGGGTTCTCGCATTCTGGCGGCTGCCTAGTAGGAGGTCCCGACACTAGCTTGCAAGTCACGAGCCTGTCCGGTCTTCTTCGACTCTGACGGGCGAATGCAGCGTTGGGTTGGTCGTCGTCGTCCTCGTCGTGTAGGCTCCACACGCGTTCGCTATACTTTGCGTTGGGGTACCGCTTATAATCGTGCATAAATGAGGCGAGCGGATCGATCCACTGGAAGAAGACGGCCAATACGTTTCTGGGGTCGTGGCGAGACGGAAGTTTGAGTTTGTGGATGAAGGGAAGGTAGACGAGATTATAGAGAAACTTTACGTCGTCCGTACCACCTCCGTCCCTGTAAGAGGTGAGGCGTCTCGTAACAGAATCGACTATTGCTTCGTACAAGTCCTTACCTGTCTTTAGACGTCGTTCGTCTATGTTTAGTCTGTTTGCCAGGATCTTTGCATCCGCGACGGTTAGGTACGGTGCCGACATGTTTTTATTTTAAACACACCAGCCATTTGGAGGGATCCAAAAACTTTATTATTTTCAAATGTAGCGCACGCCAACGTCCAAATTCTGTGGGATCTTGGCAAAGACGTATTCGAGTTCCATGTGCGGCAAGAGGATTTCTTGTCGCAGGTCTTCCGGCGCAAATTGCATGTACGATAGCAGATGACCGGCAAAGTCCCTCGCTCTGATTTCGTTGGGCCCGTTAAAGTTGACGACGTCCTTGAGTGCGTTGGCGTACTTGACGAACGCGTAGATCGGGGCAAATATTTTGGGGTACTCGCTCGACACGCCGGGAAGTTTGCCGTAGCAAAAATGGACGCGGCCGTCCTTTGATTTGTTGTCGGCGAGCACGCCGGCCATCTGCATGTTGCAGTCCAAGACCAGTCGGAAAAGGAAAGTGACAATTTCGTAGCGTTCATCTTGCTTCGCCTTGTTTCGACCGTGGTGCAGAACAAAATCTAGATACTCGGGTCGCTTTTCGAAAACCGAATGTAGCACGTACAGGTTGGTCTGTAGGGCCTTTAACCGTCTACACTGCACGTAGTCTCTAAACTTTACCAGGTAGTATGCTTCCAAAAAGGCTAGGCAGAGATAGCGTTTCTCCAGAGATATCACGTCGACCGGGTGGTACTTGCTGCCAAACGGGTAGCGGCCCGTGGCCACCGCCTCCTCGGCCCTCGAAATGATGTGTTTGTCCTTGTAGCCAGCCTCGATTCTTGCGTCGCTTGGCACCAACATCAGCAGGCGTTCTAAAGCGTGCAGGCAAAAGGTGGACGTGGCCGCGTGCGTCGTCAACACAGAAGTGAGCGTGTCCACCTTGCACTTGTCTGTCACGTACAGCTTGTACAGGTCGTGCGGTCTCAGCGAATCGCCTGAGGCACCCATGAGCATCTTAATTAGGTAAAATCGTAGCATGTTGCAAGTGTTCTTCTCGAGAATCTGCTTGTCGGTCGCCAGTGAGGCCTGAAAAACGACGTTAGGCTTGCGCGCCGTTATGTTTATGCGCTTCAGAAAGGTTTGCGAGTCGTTAGAATCGAACAGGTCAAAGGCTTGCAACAGTCCGTTAATGTTGTGTATGGCCTGTCGCATGTTGATTTGGGACTCGCGCGAAGATTCAATTTTTTTCGAAACTATGCAACACGCCAGGTCCAGATTGAGTGGCTTGTTGTAAGTCAGGATCTCGCCAATCAGTAATAGACTCTGGACGCTCAGGTGCTTGACGTACGTCGGGTAAATGGGCGTGACCGTCATCGAAGTGTTGGGTTCTTTGAGGGCGTTCGTGTTTAGGGCATTTTTCTTTGACTTGGCCGCCGTTGCCACGTCCACAACGTCCAGCTCCATCGGGCAATCGGTCTTGTAGGCCACGGACACGTCGGGGACGCGCCGCACTTTATCCAACCACCCCATAAAGTACTGGAGCAGAACCTTAAAATCGGTCGTCTTGGGTGGCGACGACGTCGGCAGGACTTCTTCCAGCACCTCGGTCATGTAACCCAGGGCCCTGTCCACTCTGCAATTCTCCTGAATCTCGGAAAACATGCGAGACACCACCAAATGCACAAACTGCGCGCCCGTCATGGCCTTGTCCGCGCTCAGCGCAATTCCAAATTGATCGGCGGCGGCTCGCACCTCGGTGTTACGCGCGCGCGGATAGTCGTACGTGCTGAGGTTGACGACGGTGTTTTCGTGTTCCATGATCACGCCGCTAACGGCGTCCACGTGCGTAAACTTGTTTGTGACGTACTCGTTGGCATTTTCACCCAGTCTGATGTGGACCGGGTCTTTCTCTAGCAGCGGATCCATATTTTATTTATAACCTTTTTTATGACCTCGGTCGTTATCGGAAGCTCCGCCTCACGCGCCATAAATATATTGAGGGGAGTCGCGCTCCGGCGTATGCCGCATAAAGATGTATCTCTACGCCGTGGACTACGAGTACGTGTACGACAAGTTTAGCGGCAACTCGAAAATGGCGATCTATTGCAAAAGAAAGGGTCGCGACGGTCTGTACGTGTCGTGCGTGGTGTACGTGCTATGGTCCAGCTACCTTTACGTTTCCGTCAAGGAATGCGCCATTTATAAGTACGAACGATGGGGCGGAAACGAGGACGACAACGAGTCGGACGCCGACTATGTCAGGCGTGATGTCGTGGATGGGCGACTGCAGCGACAGAAGCTCGAAATGTCGTCGGCTTCCAACGTGCGGTGCGAGGTGGTCGAGAAGCTCAACGGCTATGGATTCCGCGAGGCTGAAGACGTCTACCTCAAGGTGTACATCTCGGACCCCAAACTCATGCGGGCGTTTCTCCACGGCATGCCGGCCGGATCCACCTTTGGCGGCCAAGTGGATTCCATCATCCAGTTTATGGTGGACCTCGAGGTTACGCCCTGGCTCTACGTAGCGGACGACAAGATACGAAGCCTGCAGCGGAACGGCACCTGTTTTTCGCGAAGAATCGAGGAGTTTGATGTCGTGGACTGTAGGGATCTGAAGCCGGTCGTCGAAGAGTTTGAGTTTGATTTCGACGCGGCCGACAAGACACGTGCGTCGCACTGGGACTTTGGTAACCGCCTCGTGGATTGCCGAACGCACTGCCGATTTCTGCACTCGGACACCTGCAATCTGGAAGAGTTTGCCGCTGAGCTGAAGAAGCAGCACGTCAACGTTACCCGGTCTTTGGCGGGGCCTTCGCGTTACTATCTCCGCGTCTGTCACGAAAAGGTGAACACCGACTTTAAGCTAAAGTGGGATGACGACTACGTGCGGTTCGAGAAGGGACCGACGAAGGCCGTGACGATAGTGGACAGGGCCACGAACGAGGCACACTGCACCTTCGACGATTGGCTGTGGCGGTGTGGACGGACGGCGACTGGGATCGCCATCTCGAGAAAGTTTGAGTGTAGGGAAAAGTTTAGCTACCGCAAACCACTCGACATACCGCCCGTGGTCACAATGTGCTTTGACATAGAGTGCATAAGCGACGACGAAGTGAACTTTCCCATCGCTAAGCTGGGGGATTCCATAATTCAGATTGCCTGCGTCACCGTACACGACATGCTCCGCACAAAATTGACCGACTATTCGAAAGCCGACTGCATACAAAAGACCGTGTTTACGGTGGGCTACTGCTCGCCCATCCCCGGCGTCAGAGTCGTGAGCTGCATCGACGAGAAGGAGCTGCTGAGGGCATTCAACTCGCACTTTGTCGAGATGGACCCGGACATTGTCACCGGCTACAACATAATCAACTTTGACTTTCCCTACGTGTTGCAGCGAATGGACATGCTCAAGGTGACCCAGACTATGAGCAGACGCAAGTGGTGTCGGTGGACCCACTACCACAAGTACGCCAGTGGTCGCATCGAGTATTTCAAGCCGCCGACGCCGGACAACGTGGCCAGTCCGGAATGGCGCAAGTGCGTGCGCGACAACCAGGCCAAGTCGTGGAACACGGAGATAGTCTTGACCACGCCGTCGCGGGTCGTCATCGACATGTACAAGATTATTCAGGAGGGGCAGTTTCGCTTGCGGCGGGAGACGCTGGACGCAGTCTCTTCGCACTTTCTCGGCGGTGAGACCAAGGAAAACGTAAAGTACAAGGACATGTTTCGGCTCTTTCACGGCGGACCCGACGATAGGAAAAAAATTGCGAGTTACTGCGTCCAGGACTGCATGCTGCCCCTCAAGCTGATGACCAAGCTCACGACGCTCGCCTCGACGCTGCAGTTTGCCAAGGTCAACATGATACCGATGCGCTACGTGCACGGAAAGGGGCAGCAGATCAGGGCCTTTTCTCTGATTTTGCACGAGGCGAAGGCGCGCAACATGATCTTTCCCTCCTTTGTGCCGCCCGTCGGTATGGACAGTTTCCAGGGGGCCACCGTCGTGGAGCCGTACAGGGGCTTTTACCAGAGCCCGGTGCTGACCTTGGACTTTGCGTCTCTTTACCCCTCGATAATCATTGCGTAAAATCTCTGCTTCACGACGCTCAAGACAAACGTCGGAGAAAACGTCGGCGAGATGGTCTATCACCGGAACGCGAGGCTGGTGTGTGACAAAGTGTCGGACGAAGAGCCTCGGAGGCAGGCCACGATAGGGGCGGTTTTCTCTCGTGGCATCAAGCCTGAGCTCAAGAAGAAGCATAATGTCAAGCGATTGCAGAGGGGGCAGACCACTTTGGATAAGTTTGTATCCAAATCTCGCAAGACGTCCGTACCCGCCGCTATCGCGCGAGCATCCGCCTCGCACAAAGAGGAGGTGGAGTTTGCCAACGGCGAGATCCTAACCCCGTCCGGCGATCGCTTCGTCGACCCGAGCGTGAGACTGGGCGTCATCCCGAAGGTGATTGTTCGACTCCTAAACGCTAGACGCGAGGTCCGCGCGGAGATGAAGAAGGAGACTGACCCTTTCGTCAACATGCTGCTCAACAACCAGCAACTGGCCATAAAGTGCACCGCCAACTCGATGTAAGGCTTCACCGGTGCGCTCGAGAAGGGAGTGCTATCTTGCGTGCAAGTGTCGCGCAGCGTCACGGCCTTTGGCAGGAGACTCATCGGGAGGACCAAGGCGTACGTCGGCGAGTATCAGGAGCGCGTCGACGACGGCGAGTTTGCCGAGGAGTACGTCGAGGTCCCTCCGCCGCGCAACCTTTCCGTAATATACGGCGACACCGATTCCGTGATGATCAAGACGCCAGACGGAACCAGCATCGAGACTGCTCTCGTGTGGGGCGAGAAAACTTGCGAGTGGATCAACGGACATTACCGGCGTCCGATAGAGTTGGAGTTTGAAAAGATTTATTGCCCATACATTCTATTTACGAAAAAGCGCTACGCCGGTAGGATGTTTGTCGACGCCAACACTCCTCCCAAGGTCGACTGTAAGGGCCTGGAGAACGTGCGGAGAGATACCTGTCCCTACGTGTCGGAAGTCGTCTCCGAGACCATTTCTCTTTGAAGGTGTTTGCGTGAGCAAACGAAATGTCCTCCAGAGACTCGTACATTCTGTCGCGGGCAATTTGTACGATGTTGCGATACACCGAGTTGCCGTACGTCTTTACGGCACGGTACATTTCGTTAAACGGGTTGTCGTCCGAATGTGTGAGCTGGACGAGCTTTTCGGCGAGGTTATTGTTGGTCAACAGGTCGCTCAACTTGTTTATGTGTATCATTTGGTCGCCGAGTTTCTCGTCTCCGACGTTCATGAAGTCGAACGCCCTGGGGTCGCCTTTAGCCTTGGACATGAGATCAAACACGTGTAGGTGCCTCGCCGCCAGAATCTCGTCCATGACTTGTTGACGAGCCGAGCTAGGCGCGTTGGCGCGATCCTTCATTACGGACTTGCACAGGTACTTGAGCCAAACAAAGAAGCTGAGTACCGCGACGTAGGTGCGCGTGGCGTCGTTTTCAAACAGGGCGTCTATCTTGCGCAGGTAGTACAGGGCGTTGGTCGAGTCCGAGTTTTGGTAGATGATGTACTTGGGGATGATACCCACTCCCTGCGCTCCGAAGCCGTAGTGCCTGATTTCGCCTTCGCGATTCTCGAGTGGGGTGGTTTTAGGTCTGTACAGGTAGTCCATGTAGGCGTGCGGTGTGTCGTCCGTCACCGACAAAAAGACCACGGACCTCGTGTCGTCGCTCTGAGAGCCCGGAATGACCGAATCTGCTCCTACGGAGACGCTGTTAAACGAAAGGTCCATCGGCTCGATCCTATCGGAAGCGTCTTTCATGATTTCCCGAGCCAGGCTCATGGTATTGTCCATGTGCTGAAGGTAGTGCGCCAGGATCAACTGCCGGACGTGCAGCACGTTGCCTTTGCTCTTGGCGTCGGCTGCCGACTCGTCTTCCTGCTTGATGTTTTCAATGTCCTTGATGCGCTTCTTGATCGCTTTGAGCTCTTTCTCGTAAATGTTGCGGTTGAAGATGTCTTGCTCCGCTTCGGCCGTGGAAATGTTGTCTATCACGCCGGTCATCTTCTTCCTGAGTCGCATTAGGTATTCGTTGTACATCTTGTTAAAGTAGTCGTCGTCCAGTCTGCTCACGAGGTTGTTTATCGACACGGATGGCGGGGGCGGCTCCGTCTTTTTTTGAGGCTCTGTCGCCAAAAAGAGCTTGTGCTTGTGCTGCAATTGCAGGTCCGCGTTCTGAGCGCGATATAGAACCTGGGTGAGTTGGTCCATGTAGGTTCGCGTGTAAGAATCGAGACCGTAGGCACGGGCCTCCTGCTCGGCCTTCTGGAGCTTAGCGGCGAGCCTATTGCGCTGCTCGTCGTGCATCGCGTTTATCTCGTCCGAGTGACGGGTAAAGTCGTCCACGTACATCGGACGCGCGTTACCACCCTTTGTCTGGTCGCGACAGGGCGGGCAGCCGGCGCCGTCGGTGAAGGCGTAGTCTGGCGCCTACAGTCGCAGCGACTTCCACAGATAATACAGGGCAATATCGACGATCAGCAACGAGTGATACATTTGACGATATATATTGTCTATATCATTCTTTTTGTCGCGATATACACTCCTGGCTATGATGAGACGGTTTAGCCGCATGCGGTAGAGTGCCGAACGAAACCTGAGTGCCTTGTATTTTAGGTAGCGGTTGCTCACGATGAGGTAGTTTACGCGTCGCTTGCCGATCGAGTTTGCCTTGCCCTCGTACACTTCGTAAACCGTGTTCTTTAGAGCGTCGAGCTCTTTGACCAGCTCGATCGCGGGAATGTCGATCGGCACGAGGTGCATAGAGGAAACGGCGTACTTAATGTACATTCCCATCATCTCGTCTCGGATCTTGAGGTTGATGCGCGGATCAACGTCGTTCAGATAGGATAGATGCTCCGACGAAAGGCTGTACTCGTCCATGGTATCGGGAAACATCTTCTTGGGTGAAGAATTTGCAATATTCGTCACCAATTTCATGTTTATTTTTCCGTTAATCAATAAGTCCTGAGTGTAGCTTGTGTTATCTAAATCGTGCACCTGAAGAAATTTGTGAATAGTCTGGATCGCGACGTTGATGCACGTGGCCATGACGTTCTCGGACACGATGAACTCTATCCTATATAACTCGCCCACCAGGGTGTTATAGGCAGCCTTGATGCGAGCGTCGTGCACGCTCGTGTCTTGGGTAACCACGAGCTCTAGGTTATACAGGGCGTTGGAATAGGCACTGTTGAATGCGTTCATGTAGGTCACTAGCGCGTATTGGAGGTACATGATCATCGACTGCTGGAGCTTCTCTATTTTTGGGACAAGCTCGGGCTGCGACTCTAGGATATCCCTTAGGTTTTGATCGAATAGGCGTCGCAACATAACTATCATGACAAGGACGGATATCCTGGCGTACAATATAGTTTGGGTGGAATGGCCCGCGATCACGTCTCTAGTCTTCTTCAAGACGTCGGCGTACGTGTTGGCGGACGCGTCGTTCAACGACTCGATTTTTAACAATTGCCTCGCGGGTAATGGATGGAGTATTACGCGCTTCACCCACCTCGGTAACGTGGTATGATTTATCAACTCCACGGACTTGTCCGGCGCTTCGGTTCGTTTGATTGCCAGACTGTCGTTGATGCTCTTCCATTTGTCGTCTTGCTTCGGTAACGGCATCTTTTCCACGGTTGGTTTCGTGTCGGTGTTATTTCGGTTTTGGGTTGGAACATCTCGGCCTCCTCTTTCTTTACGTATTTCGCGGACTTTTCTACGCTTTGTTTCGTGTCGGTCTTGTAATTAAAATCGAGATCGTCCCCCATCCTGGGGAAATATTTTTTTTCGCCCATTTCGGGTTTGGGTTGGAACATCTCGGCCTGCTCATTCTTTACGTATGTTTCTGTTTCCGCGTATTTTGGTGCAGTGTCTGCCTCAGATTTTACGGAAGCCGCTTCCGCCTTGATATCGCCTCCTTTGAAAGTAGGCTTTGGGGCGAATTTATAAGGGACGGGGACGGATGGAGTCTTACGCGTGAAATCGGTCGAAGGATCCCCGCTAAACGTCGTTTGAGGTCGTGCGCTATCGTACACTAAAGGGGGAGGTGGTCTAGAATAGGGTCCCGGAAAGTACCTGTTGATGTCGCTAGTCAACTGTTCTAGACAACTGATGAGTTTTCTGTGCGGATTATTAGCCGCCATTTTGAATGTTTAGAAAACGAAAGAGAAACGCGCAAAGTGGTTTTATCTTCTTTTTATTTAAATTCACGATCTATACGACCTTTCCAACTCGTGCTTAAGCCGATCCAGGACTTCTCCGATGTCTCGGCGCGAGTAGCTATCGTAAGGCAGGCATATCATGGGCTTGCCGTACAACTCGTACAGGGCCGACTTGATATCGTTCACGATCCCAAGCAGGCGATCGTACTCGGCGTTCTTCTGATGTACCTCGCGTCGTAGGTTTTCGATGGCGTTAAGGAGGGAGTCCCTGTCGGCGTGCATCGCGTACTGACTCGTCGTTTGCGACTGTTGAGAACGGAGGTTGCAGAGCATGCCGGTGATGCCCACCGAAAGTTGCTCCATACAGCCAATCATCTTGTGGCGATCTTCCGGGCTCATTTCTTCGGTGTTCGACTCACGAATCCCTTGAACGCATTGGTTCACATTGTGGAACATTTGGTGGATCGAATTCCGCTTGGCCATGTTTACCGTTTTTGTAACATCTTTTAGCTCTGGAATCGGGTTTTGTTCTTTGCAAGAGGCGGAGTCGTTTCTCCCGTGCATGTAGACGACACAGGCCCGCAGGCGGTTGGCCCAACGAACCGCGGCGTCGAAGGAAAACTTGAATAGCTCACAGAGATACCGACTGGTGTTGGAGGTAAACTTGGGATGCTGCGTGACAATCTTTATTATGGAATCCAGTAGGTCGATCCATCGCTCGAGCTCCGAGTGGTCGTAGTCGCTGGAAAAGTAGCTTTCGGCGGTAGCCAGGTCGCTCGTGTCACCGTTGATAACGTCCGAAAAGGCGCTCTTGACGATGCCCGTATCCACAGAGTTTAGCAGCGAGACGTCAAAGTCGCGAATCTTTTTCTCGTACAGACTCTTGAGTGCGAAACTACTGGGCAGGGTTTCGCTCTCCAGGCGCGAAATTTCCTTCGGCCCGGGGAAGACGTCCGACAGTTTGAGCGATAGGTCGCGGCAGTAGGGTCGGAGTCCGCCGCCGAGGCTACACAACATTTGAAACAGGAGCGGGGTCTTTGACGACGACTTGAGCAACTCGCGATAATTTACCCTGTCAAAGTCTTTCTTGTACAGACGGCGGCCGTCCGAGTAGACGGCGTAGCTAATGTCGGGGGCGTCGCGCTGCATTGCCTTGGCCGCTAGAACGTAAGAACTTCTGCCGACTCTCTTGTACACGTTTACCGGAGAGGCTTTGAAGACGTAATGGGTGGTCGGATCGTCCCAGTGTTCCTTTGTCGGCGTCGTCGTCTCGTCTTCCATCCTGTCGGAATATTTCCAACACAACTGCACGTCGTCGTCTCTCAAGGTCACCGTCGTATTGGTCGTCGCGGTAAATTCCTTGAAATACAGAACGCTGGCGGGAGACTGAGCCTCGTTAAAAAGGGCTTTGATTTCGAACCACACGTCCAGGGGAGACGCGAGTTCCTTGTTCAAGTAAAAGGGCCACGTCTGCCCCGTATCGGTCTTGGCCTTGGCGGAGTCGAGCAACCACCGCATGGCGGCAAGTGTCGTCGACGTCTCTTTTATCGGAACGATGCCGCAAGAGGGCAACTCGCGCCGCTTCTTTGCGGTGACCTTGAACTCGTCTTCCCTTTGTCTTTTGTTGTAGAGAGGCGGAGTCCATTCCGCATTGATTTCGTCATTGATAACCTTTACGTCTCTCAGTGTGCTCATATATATATCGCACATGGTCGTAGTCGGGGGGAACTTTTTTAAACATGGCGTGTGTGGGGGGAATGGTCCTACATCCTGGTGATTTGCGAAATACGAGAATTTTGAATTCACTGGGATACTGTCTGGATGCCAAGTACATCGTGTGCCCTCACCACTACAAGTACGAGTTCCCCACACTGTTGGAAGCTACGCGGACTCTGTCGTCGTCGGTGTGCAAGTCGCCCGTGGCCATGAGAGAAGTGTGTCCGGAACACGATTATTACCAAATGGGGATGCCGAAATGTGAGACTATACCGGTCGTGAAACTAATGTGCTACGAACACCAGTGCATTCGACACGTAACACTATTGGATACGTCCGTGAACGAGTGCTTCGCCATCGCCCCGCAGTCCTTCGTCGATGCCGTACGAAGCGTCATCTTGCAGAAAGTGGACTCGCACGCCATTGCATTTCTTCAAAGAGTCAAGTACAATCTCGTAACGCTCGTTGTGAATGCCAAATGCGCCGACTCGGAGAAGCTGTCGCGCCTCTTGGTACAAGAGACGTTCCCCCGTCTGCAGTATCTGTGTGTGTACGCACCCGTCTCTCCGACGTTGTGTCTACATCTAAAGGAAAGCATGCCGCGGTTGTCGAGCTTGTACCTGCAAAATTACGAATCTGTTTCGACGCTGGGGGCGATAGACAAGATCAATATGCAGGTAAACCTATCTTCCCCAGACCCGTTTGGCGTGTTTGCGAAAACTCGCACCGAAGAAGTACGCGAAGTTGTCCTCAGCTATAACTGCTCGTGCGTGAATAATCTAACGAATATGCTCACACCCACCAAAGTCAGGCGGAAGAGAACGCTGGAGGGTCGGAAACAGCTTTTATCGACCCCAATCAACGATTCTGCACTAAAGGTATGCGTGCTACGAATCTCTACAGACTGTTCGACGGAATATGCCTCCTTGAAGCGACTCCTGAGCGAGGTAATACCTCGGCGATTTTTTGTCACGTCCCAGGTGAGAGTAGAAGCGATCGTCTTCTCGGAGGGACTCGTCGACCTGTGGAACACCATTGGGACGGTTGCCTCAAAGCACGTGTCGCTCTACATTTCGCAACTGTTTGTCGAACACAAAATTCTATTCAACTTGTCGCTCATAAACAGAGATTTGAGTGGACGCCTCTACGTCAAGGATTGGGTCTGGAACGGTGCCGTGCTCTCGGTGTGGAATTTTCTACGAGCAGCCACCAACGTCTATCTGCTGTCGGCGGACGAAGAGGAGCGCGACAAGACTTTGGCCTGTGCCGTAAACTCGTCGGATATCAAGACGTTTGACAAAATCACCGAGCCCCTGGAGGAGTTGAAGTACGTGACCAGTTTCTTTATTGTTTTTAACGACGATACGACGAATGTGGAGACGTACATGAGACCGGGCAAGCTCGTCAACCTGACCTTGGTCAACGTCGCGAACGACTTTTTCGCGGGTAAGCGGCGAGACGACTACCACTTTATCTCCATGATTGTGTACCACTGGGCACCAACGTCCTCGAACGACGTGGACGCTCTGTTCGACTTTATCGCCGGTGCGCGCAAACTCGTGGACGTGATTCTGCACCTGGACGAAAGCAAGACGCCTAAAGAGGTGGTGGACCTTTGTCTGGCCAAGGTCGAGACATCGATACAAGACGGAGGTCGAGTAAAGGTGTCGGTACGCCACTCCAACCCCAAGGCTATCGAGCTCGAGCGGAGATCTATTGAGTGTAGGAAGGAAGTGTTTGACGCGGTGAGGTATAGACTCCATCGCGACCCGACATACGCGACTGCCTATCTGCGCTGTGTTTCAAACGGAATGCAAGACCTGGTTTCTAAATATACAAGATACGCAATAGCTTTCAATGAAAAGGAATAAAGACTTTATTCTCGAATCATAAGCTTTTGTGGAAGTTTTCTCTTGTCGTCCATCGCTTTCTGCACGACCTCGGTCGGCGCGCTGGTATAAACGTTGATACGATTCGTCTCGATGGCCTTTTGGGTCTTCTCTTTCTCTTTCTTGCGGTTTTTTCTGGTACGGCACTTGTCCAGTAGTAATATGACCAAGAGGATAAAGAACAGGGTAAGGAAGAGGAGCGAGAGAGCTGCGAGCACTTTCGTCACGGCCGCTTTGCCAGACGCGTTGTAGTCGGCCGGACAGAGGGTGGACGTTAACAACAGCTTGTCGTCTAAGGTCGGATTCTTGTTCACCATGGCGCCTATTGCGTCAACGACCGATTCGACGTAGCTTAGGCGGCTGCCGCACGGAATACAGTTATGCTGAAAGTGGCGCGTGTAGTTTCCCTCGATCAGTGGGCTATTGTGGCAGATCCTGACGGTCTGATCGACCAGGTCCTCGCGCCCGCACAGGAGTGTCAAGAGGCGACCAAAGTCTCGTGCGGTGTGCGCTACGCTCGTGCGCATCATACCATCGGGTCCGTTGAGGCTCTTGGTGCAATTGATCGCGTAGCCGCCGTCACCGGTGCTTGTGAGCTTAAAGGTCACGTTTGAGAAGGTAGTGAACGTAATGTCGGGCGATTCGACGGTTGCGGAAAACAGGTAGTATCGAACGTGCTTGTTTACGGATACGCCGATGGCGTCCACGTGAAAGTCGGCTCTCGTCGTTGCAATTTGAACAGCAGATATCGGGCCTATTCTCGGTCGCGCCAAGTAATTCGTCGCGTTTTCGGCGTTCGAATATGCGAAATTGACTTCCCCGTTTGCACTGCACTGGGCGAGGATCTTTCGACTCGTGTTAAACTTTGGATAGTAAAGAGTGCGTGGATCGTTGGCAAATACTAGTACCTTGGTAGTGGTATTTAAAGCGACGTTACCCGAATCGTCCAAGATGGGTATCCTGATGTTTGGCGTCACCCTACACACGGGTCGGGGGGTGCACGCTGGTAACACAACGTTCCACGCATACTGCCGCGCGCAAGGCTGAGAAAGCAACGCTCGGTCACGGTCCTCCAGAAAGTTCCCGTTTATTCATGTACCGCACGTAACTTCTATCATTTATCCCTGCTTTTGTTTTCTAGGAAGTGCGTGTTCATTCTCGCCCCGATCACGCGACGCTCGAACCGCTTTCGCCGAATCTTCGAGATAGCGGAGCACTCTAGATAAGAGGCCGCCCGCGACCTTGTCGAGTCAGTCTCGCCCCAGCGCTCGATTCTGCTGACACGCCGACTTCGACGCCCGCGACGCTCTGCTTTCTTCTGTTTCCTTCTTTATTTTTTTGGCACAAGTTCGCCACATTAAACGTTTATTTCTTTCTGTTTATTTCCTGTTTTTTGTTTGGTCACCACCCGTGACATTTGGTGGAGGTGCTGGGTACCGCATGCCCTTGCAGCGTTCCCCTCCCAGGACCCGCAGTGCAAGCCCGACTCCAAGCTCGCTGAGAAGACCACTCAGCGCGGAACCTGAAACTCGGACCAGCCGCCGCACCAAGGGAGAGGATCCGGAGTACGGTTTGCTGCTGGACAAACCCAAGCCGAAGAAGACGACGATGGACAACCAGTCGCAGGCCCCCACCGCTCCTGCCGTCGTCTACCTACCCGTCGCTCCTCGGACACCGGCTCCATTCCACGGCGAAAGCCACGAAGACATCGACGACTGGGTACAACAGTACGAACGAGTGGCCCGTCATAACGGATGGACACCGGAACAGTGTCTGCAAAACGCTTACTTCGCCTTGGAAGCCACCGCCCGGAACTGGTTCGAGAACCACGAAGCTTCGATCACTTCCTGGGAGCAACTCAAGGCTGAGTTGCGAAGAACGTTCATGAGCGAACACCGAAGAGAACGCGCGGAAGAGCTTCTTCAAGCGAGGATTCAAGGCCCTAACGAGAGCATCGTTAGTTTCGTGGAAGATGTCCTGCGACTGAGCAACCGCGCCGATCCCGAAGCATCCGAAGCAAAGAAGCTCAGAGTCTTGATGCGTGGCGTCAAGGAAAGCATTTTCGGTGGTCTTGTGCGGAGCCCGCCTACCACCGTCGAAGGCTTCATGACGGAGGCCACCAACATCGAACGTGCCCTTCTAGCACGAGCCACCCACTATCACCGAGTTCCCGGCGTCGGTTCCTTTTCGCCTTCCGGCTGCAACACCGCGGACATCCGCGAGATGATCCGAGACGTCGTCCGGGAAGAGATCAAGAAACTTCTACCTGCCGCCGCAAGCCCAGCCTCGCCCTCAATCGCCGAGATTGTGCGGGAAGAAATCCAGAGAACCTTCCAGAAAGAGGCTCCCGTCGTCGTGGCAGCCCCCGAGGAGCCCACGTTGACTTACGCCGCAGTGGCTCGACGGCCACCGCCTCCTCCTCGTCGCGCCTATGTCGCGCCGCCCCGACGTCAGTCTCCTGCGCCGCAGCACGACCGACACCACGACGACCAGGTCCAGTACGCCTGCCCGGAGCCTCGCGCACCCCGCAAGACCGACGTGTGGCGTACGCCCGACCGACGCCCTCTGTGCTTTCATTGCGGGGAAGCGGACCACACCTACCGCCGATGCCCATACCGACGACTCGGGCTACGCGGGTTCCACCCGAACGACCCGCGCCCCCGTCATGGTGAACGCCCTATCGAGATCGACGAGTACCTGCGACGACCTCAGTCCCCCGAGCCTGCGTCCCACCGAGAGTTCCGGTCGCCATCGCCACGACGTCCAGCTTCGCCGATGCACCGACCCCGACGTGAAAGCCTGTCGCCCCTCGCTCCTCGCCGGGGAAACTAGGCGCGGCAACCCCTGGAGGTGGAGTTGCCGAAGACGACCGACGTAAAGAGCCTCCAAGAACGCCGGAGCGCTCCCACTCTCCCGACGCCACGCATCGCTACGACGCCCCTGCAACGGTGTCCAACAACCTAAACGTCGTCATCGACGGTCACGACGCATCGGCACTCGTGGACACCGGAGCAGACTACTCAGTCTTGAGTGGGAGGCTCTCCCGCCGCCTTCGAAAAGTCATGACGCCGTGGGAAGGACCCCAAATACGAACCGCCGGAGGTCATCTCATCACACCAGTCGGGAGATGCACTGCTCGCGTCGAGATCCACGGTGAAACGTGCCCTGTCAAGTTCGTCGTTCTGCAAGACTGTTCGAGGGACGTTATCCTCGGAATGGACTTCCTCTGCGAGTATGGCGCCGTCATCGACCTCGGAACAAACCGGCTGACGCTACGAAAACCTGCTCCACCAGCGGAGGAACCCGAAGCGACGTCACCCACGGTCCGAGTCCTCGCAAACCACGTAAACCTACCACCGCGGTCGAGTGTTTTCGTACTTGTCGGGATCGATGAAGCTTCCTGTGGCGAAGTTCTTCTCGAGGGAAGCCTCCAATTGCTCTTGGGAAGAGGCATAGGCGTCGCAAGGGGAGTAGCTGAACTTCAGGATGGGCGGACTGTGGCCCTCGTGACGAACTTCCGAAACGAAACGCAACACCTCACGAAAGGTGCAGCCGTGGGCCACGTCGAGAAACTCCGAAACCCCGCCGAAATCACTGCGATCACTGACGAATCATCGCCGCCCCAGCAAGACAGTACGTCGCCAGCGCAGCTCGACATTGACCCTAAGCTTCCGGACCCTGAACGGCGTCAGCTGGTTAACCTCCTCGCCGAATACCGCGACTGCTTTGCGACGTCGTCGAAGGTGCGCCAGACCGCGGTTGCCAAGCACCGCATTGTTACTGAGGACGACGCGCGCCCTGTGCATCGATCGCCGTACAGAGTCTCCGCTAAGGAAAGGGAGGTGATCCATCAGCAAGTTCAAGAGATGCTGAATGACGACATAATCCAACCTTCAAGCAGTCCATGGGCCTCTCCAGTCGTGCTGGTTAAGAAGAAGGACGGAACTCTTCGGTTCTGCGTGGACTACCGGCAGCTAAACACGGTTACGAAGAAAGACGTCTACCCACTCCCCCGCATCGACGACACTCTAGACCGGCTGCGCCACTCTCGATACTTTTCATCGATGGACCTGAAGAGCGGCTACTGGCAAATCGAGGTCGACGAACGGGACCGAGAGAAGACAGCCTTCGTCACGCCGGATGGACTGTACGAGTTCAAGGTGATGCCCTTCGGACTATGCACAGCGCCAGCAACTTTCCAGCGTGTCATGGACACCGTACTGGCAGGGCTGAAGTGGCAGAGTTGTCTCGTCTACCTTGACGACGTCGTAGTATTTTCAGCTGACTTCGACGAGCACTTGAGACGACTCCGAGCTGTTCTTCAAGCCATTCAGACCGCCGGACTCACACTCAAGCCGTCAAAGTGCCGGTTCGCCTATGACGAACTGAAGTTCCTTGGCCACGTGGTTAGTAACGAAGGCGTCCGCCCAGACCCCGAGAAGACTCGCGCCGTCGCGGCATTTCCAGCGCCGACAGATAAGAAGGCCGTGCGAAGATTCCTTGGACTTTGTGCCTATTATCGACGCTTCGTTCGGGATTTCGCAAGGATTTCCGCACCACTTACGAATCTCACGAAGGACGCCAAGAAGTTCGAATGGGCCGAGGAGCAACAGCAGGCATTCGACGAACTGAAACGACGACTCCAGACTTCTCCTGTGCTTGGACATTTCGACCAGGATGCGGAAACAGAAATTCACACGGACGCAAGTAACGCGGGACTGGGCGCAGTACTGGTCCAAGTGCAAGAAGGCATCGAGCGAGTCATCGCCTACGCAAGTCGGACATTGTCCAAGGCGGAGAAAAATTACTCCACAACTGAGAAAGAATGCCTTGCGGTCGTCTGGGCAATAACGAAGTTTCGTCCGTACTTGTACGGCAGCCCGTTCCGTGTAGTCACGGACCACCACTCGCTCTGCTGGCTTGCGAAGCTGAAGGACCCGTCAGGACGCCTCGCTCGATGGAGTCTTCGACTACAAGAGTTCAACATGACAGTGGTTTATAAGTCAGGCCGCAAGCACAGCGACGCCGACTGCCTGTCCAGAGCCCCCGTCGAAACCCCTTCCGGCTGCAGCGACGACAATGACGACGAGTGCTTTCTAGGAGCAGTGAACACCGACGATATGGCACGACGTCAACGGGACGATCCTGAGCTGCGCGCATTAATCGAGCACCTGGAAGGGGGCAGGAGTACCGTGCCACGTGTCTTCTCACGAGTACTGCCGACCTTCGCCATCCGACAAGGTGTACTCTACAGAGAGAATTTGGGCAACAACAACACACCTTGGTTGCTGGTAATCCCGAGTGACCTTCGAGAGGAGATCTTCCAAGCCTGCCACGACGACCCGACATCCGGACACCTTGGTTACAGCCGGACACTGGCCCGTATTCGTGAAAAGTATTACTGGCCGAAGCTCCCCAAGACCGTCCACCTATACACACGATCATGCCACGAGTGCCAGCGACGCAAGAAACCGCCGACGAGGCCGGCCGGACTTCTGCAGCCCATTTCTCCTCCAACTACACCCTTCCAGCAGATCGGAATGGATCTACTTGGTCCTTTTCCGCCTTCGACGTCGGGGAACCGCTGGATCATCGTCGCCACAGATTATCTCACGCGGTACGCCGAAACGAAAGCTCTTCCTTCAGGGACTGCTGTGGAAGTCGCCAAGTTTTTCATCGAGTCCATCGTCCTCCGGCACGGCGCTCCCGAGGTTCTGATTACAGATCGCGGATCTTCGTTCATGGCCCAGCTGACGCAAGAGATCCTTCGTCTCAGTGGCACCGGCCATCGTCGAACCACTGCATACCACCCGCAGACCAACGGACTGACCGAGCGACTCAACAAGACAATCGCCGATATGATCTCTATGTACGTCGACGTAGAGCACAAGACGTGGGACGAGGTGCTGCCCTACGTCACGTTCGCCTACAATACGGCGGTTCAAGAGACCACTGGATTCACCCCTTTCCAGCTGGTACATGGTCGGAAGGTAACGACCATGCTGGACGCCATGCTGCCCCATGAGCCATCTGACAACGAGAGCGACGACGCCCAGGCGGTTGCTCAACGCGCCGAAGAAGTTCGCCAGCCCGCCCGACTCCTAATTCAAGACCAGCAACGCGTCGACGCCGGCCGCTACAACCTTCGTCGCAGGGACGTCCACTTCCAGACCGGAGATAGGGTGTGGGTATGGACGCCCATCCGTCGCCGCGGCCTCAGTGAGAAATTGCTGAAACGATACTTTGGACCCTACAAAGTGCTTCGTCGACTCGGGGATCTGAACTACGAGGTGATGCCCGACGGAACACGAACATCGTCACGCCGCCCACCACGACCTGAGGTCGTCCACGTCGTGCGCCTGAAGCCGTACTACGCTCGATAGGACTGTGGACCTTTTGTGCTCCAAAAGACTCTTTAGTTTATCGTTCTTTTTTATTTTGATTTGTTTTACACTGCATCGGGGCGATGCACTTTTAAAGGGGGGAGTAATGCCGCGCGCAAGGCTGAGAAAGCAACGCTCGGTCACGGTCCTCCAGAAAGTTCCCGTTTATTCATGTACCGCACGTAACTTCTATCATTTATCCCTGCTTTTGTTTTCTAGAAAGTGCGTGTTCATTCTCGCCCCGATCACGCGACGCTCGAACCGCTTTCGCCGAATCTTCGAGATAGCGGAGCACTCTAGATAAGAGGCCGCCCGCGACCTTGTCGAGTCAGTCTCGCCCCAGCGCTCGATTCTGCTGACACGCCGACTTCGACGCCCGCGACGCTCTGCTTTCTTCTGTTTCCTTCTTTATTTTTTTGGCACAAGTTCGCCACATTAAACGTTTATTTCTTTCTGTTTATTTCCTGTTTTTTGTTTGGTCACCACCCGTGACAATACGACGGACTACACGTGATTATGTCGTTTTGTTCCACGTACGTGGTTTCGTCCACGCAATGGACTCTGTAGTGCGTGTGATTGAGAGGTATCATAGTATACGTCTGTTTGTCGTACACCAGCTTGTCAATGTTACAAAACGGCACACAGTCTCGGATTGAAGGGGTGCGAGTCCACCCTCCACTCAGACATTGGACCGTGATATTGATGTTCTGCTCGAATGTCAAGTTTTCCGGGCATTTAACGCTGTATACGGACAGCACGTCGGCCAGGGTGGGCGTGATGAGGCCGTAACGATAACAACTGACATCGCCTGGATACATCATCTCGTATCTCAGTTTTGGTGAAAAGGCACAAGCGTCGACTATGCCGGGTACCGTGACGGGAGTCGTCGGTGTTAACGTTACGTCGTATGCACTCGCTGCGTACATGGTCAAGGTGTTGTTATTAATGTCGGACTTGCACGCGAGCGTGATGCTCTGCACGGGGGAATCGTTGTACGCACAGAGCGCTTTTCCAGTGGTGGCGTTGTATTTGGAGAGAACGAGGTACATATCGGACGCCATCTGGACAAAGTCTTGAAAATAGTTCATGGGAACGACGTACAGGCTACTGTTGTATACTGCGATTCCAGATTTTTCATCGCAACCTTGTCCGTTTTGAAATCTGGTGACATTGGTGACCTCCGCTGCATTGTTGTTCCAGTGCGTGTAACTTTGTCTACAACTTTTGTCGACACAGTTTGAAACATAGGGCGATGTCTTGCCAACGATGGGATTTAGCGGAGTTAGTCGTAGGGCGATAGTAGCAGTCGTCCACAATGAACAAACGAACGCGATGTAGAAAAGTCGCATCTTTTTTATTACATATCGCGACGGTACTCGTACAAACGTTCGACCTGGTCCAACTCGTATATTAGAAACAAGAATACAATACCAAAAGCTACGTGACCGACTATGTAGGCGAAGGTGCTCGAAAGATTGTTTAGATTCACACAAGAAAAGGAGCAGACTCGTTCGTACGTACATACCAACCGAAAAAACTATCTCCAGGCGCGTGAATTGAAATAATCTGGGTATAAATAGAGATGCGAGTTCTTTATAGCATCGACGACTCACCCATCGCGGTCAGCGTGCACCTATTGGCGTATTGGGCCGAGCAGATATTTAGAAATAATTTGTACGGCGCTCGCTTTCTAAAGGTGGAACGCGACGAAAAGAGCGGCCTGATCACTACCAAGCGCGTCGCCGCTACGGACGACAAGGCAGTCGCGGCGGCGGACAATTTTCGAGTGATACGAGAGACGGTCGAGGCGCAGATGAGCAACGTCGTCAAGATCGCGTACGGCCACGACGGAAACCCTCAACTACTCGAGCGCGCCGAGACCGCATTGCGCCAGGCACTCGACGTATCCGTCGTGTCGCTCGGAGAAAGGACCTACACCACCGAATCGGCCTTCCACTACCGAACCCGCTTTCTGCCCAACCAGATAGCTTTGAACCCTAGGATAGGCGCTCCGCTCTATTTCGGCGGAGACGACGAGCCGGTGTACGTGGCCAAGAGACTCGTATCGGACAAGTCGCTCTTCAAGGCCACGCAGTCTATGAGCACGGCCATCGGGCCCGTTATCTGGGAGTTTATACGACTCGTGACGCTACACACTTAAAATTTTTACACCCTTATGCGTGTAAATGGCTCGTCCTCTGGCTAACGCCTTTATTCGTGTAAGGGTGTTAGCCGCCGGAGGTGGTGAAAATCGTGTTAACTGCTAACACCCTAAAAACAATATGGCGGCCAGTATGCGACAGGCGATACGAGCCTGGCGAGCCGTACGCGGCTTCTCGCCGGAGCAAGAGCATACGGCTCGCACGCTCGTTTGTTGTCATCTGTAGGCGCAAAAAACTTTCCAAACATCTCTATGTCCAAGCGCCAACACCGCAAATAA